>NC_139003.1:45288381-45962565 GCF_964374135.1 Grampus griseus
CGTTAACATTTCTGGGCTCCCTTCACCGGTGGCCTCTTTGCCCAGCAGGGCCCGAGGTATTGGTAGGAACTGTCTCTTGAGGGCCGGGGATGATGGCCCTGCTGGCAAGGACCTCACCCGCCTTCCCTACCTCCAGAATTTCCCCTTTAGGAGCACCAAGAAACAGTAAACATCATCACCTGTGTGTCCCCAGCCCCCAAAAACGGCCCCTCCCTGGCCCCCAGCTCACAGCGAATTCCACTCATCATCCTCATTGTATTCTAAACCTAAAGAAAACAAGGCGTCTGCCCAGCAGCTCATCCATAAAACATTAATCACTATCTCCTTCCTTGAGAGGCTCCTGACCAGTGAAGGTGTGACCTCCAGGAGGGATGGAAAAATCCTAATCAGTCAGCACGTGGCCAGGCTGTGCCACGGGTGGGGGCCCCTGGCACCAGTCCCTCTAGTGCTTTTCCAGACCAGCTCCTGGCTTTGGTTCCAAGGACACTGAGGACCAGCCTGGGAACCCCCAAAGGAAGTGAGCCCGCCTTGCTTCTACCAAATCCTCAAAAGGCACCATGTCCTTGAGGCCAGGTGGCAAATGGCTGCCCTAAGCCACCCACACCCTTTCATTTGGGTCCTCTTGGAGCCTACATGAGCTTTTGAGATGGACAAGGTTGCTGGAGTCGGGGCCAGATTTACGGGTCGCTAGCCCCATTGAGGCTTGTGGCATCTATGTCTGACCAGTTGACTCATCCCAGTCCCGGATAGCTTCAAAGGTCAATTCTCTCATAGAACTCTCGAGGGCCTGGAAAGTGGAGTCCCCTTGATCCTGGAGGAAAAGGATATATCAAAAGGGAAATATGGGTCTATAAGGATCTTACACTCCTGGATGTTTAGAAACCCAGGACTGATTGACTGGAGGCAGGAGGTCATATACAATCATATACTCATATCAACTGTTTTTTCTTATACACCAATATTTATACTGATTATTTTCTTGTATTGTGACATTTGCTTGAACCTTCAGAATGTTTAAAAAATAATGACAGGGCTTCCCTGGTGGTGCAGTGATTAAGAATCTGCCTGCCAATGCAGGGGACACGGGTTCGATCCCTGGTCCAGGAAGATCCCACATGCCGTGGAGCAACTAAGCCGTGCGCCACAACTACTGAGCCCGCATGCCTAGAGCCCGTGCTCCGCAACAAGAGAAGCCACCGCAATGAGAAGCCCACACACCACAACGAAGAGTAGCCCCTCTCACCCACAACTAGAGAAAGCCCACGCACAGCAACGAAGACCCAACGAATCCAAAAATAAATAAATAAAATAAATTAATTATTAAAGGCCCATAAATATGGCCTTGTCCATTTCTTAATTTTAATTAATTAATTAATTTTTTAAAAAAGTGTTTAATGGAGAGAGAAGTATTCTAGGATTCATTCATTCTAGGATGCTGAATTACATCCTGCTTCTTTCTGGGCCAAGCACAGAGAGCACAGCCTTCCAAGCCAGCTGAGCCACCTCCATGTGCAGGTATCCATTGGACCATGGGGGAATCCAGTGGAGGAAATGGCCTGGTAGCTGGTCAGCATGGACCCAGATGGAGGAGGGTGATAGATGACCCCCTCGTCAAAGCGCCTCATGTGTGTAGTTGCTTGAATGCTTGGCAGCTGGGGAACCAAGGTTGAGTCATGGAATCTTCCAGGAAATATACTCTCTCCATTAAATTTTGATGAACAAAACAGACAAGCGTCCTGGTTGCTCCAGAAGCTCTACTTCAGTTCCAGTTATTCTCCTAAAACCTCTCCTCTGTGCTGGGCTGGACAGAACATGAGCAGAGCAGAGCTGGGGATGACCCTTGGGAGATAGGTTACCTGAAGCCCTGAACCCATGGTCTGGAAGATGAGAGGGAGTCTGGGAGAGCCTGGCCCTACAGATTTTGCCCTCAGGCCTGAATGGTGCATTATCATCCCTCAGGGTATAGCATTGTCCTACCCTTTCTCATGTACTCTGGTGGGAGAGGACAACCTCTGGATGAGCAAGTTTATCAGACATATTCCTCCCAAATAGAGAGAGGGACAGTCAGCCCTGGAGGGCACTGGGTGAGGCCAGTGCCAGGGAGCAGTCTTGGGCCAGGTGGTGCCAATATGTCTCAAGCAGAAACAATGGCCATTTGGCCCCAGGATGAATGGCACTCCTCCTGGTGCTAGAGTTCCCTTCAGCCAGGTATTCTTTTCCCTTCCTTTTTCCTCTCAACACCCTCCAGGCAGAGGAAGCCTAGCTGGACCAGAGCTAAACTTAGTGGGAGTCTTGACAAAATGGGCCTGCACCACATCGTGGAAAGAGCCCAGTCTTTGAAGCCAGACAGAGCAAGTTCAAAATCCCAGTTTTGCCACCAGCGCACTGTGTGGCTTTGGGCAAATCATTTCCTCTTCAGGGGCCTCGGTGTCCTCTACAATAGAGGTTGTCATCTCTACCTTCCAAGGATGTTATAAGGATTAGAAAGCTTGTATGTGAAGTCCCAGGGAAGTTCCTCAACCTCTTCTTCAGGCTGTGTATCTTGGCACTAGGATTCTAGATGTTAAAGCAAAACAATCACTAAGAAAGGCTCTGCCCTGGAATGGCCAGGGGATACCAAAGGAAGAGCAAGGGTTGAGGTGGGGGTGGCCAGGGGCCCTTATGGGTTCTGAGAGGGCTTCACGCCAGGGAGGATGGGACAAGGTAAGGAGACAAGTCAAGAAGGGCTGTGAGAGAGAGCCTCGGAACACTTGCACAGGTGGGCTGCCGCAGGCTAGACTGGACCCTGTTTCCATAGCTTGGCCAGCACCCTCCCATTCATAGCAGCCTGTCCTCAGCCTGGGAGGTGCAGAGGCAGTTTGCATGGACTGAGGGCCCAGGTGCCACTCGCAGTGGCCCAGTTCACGCTGGAATAAGAAAGCCTGCTCCGACAGCACTGAGCCTTGGCCTCCACAGGCCAAGCCGCCCTTGTATCACCATCAGCAAAGCCCCCCACCAGAGGGAGGTGGGAACGGTGCATCTCTTAGTAGCAGAGTTGTGATGCCAGGACCTTCCCAGTCACCCCTGACCTGCTCAGCCCACGTTCATGGCAATGCCTGTCCATGTGGCCCAGTGAAATATCCAGGTTGATGGTTCTCGGAACCTCCCAGACTCTGGGCCTCCTGTTATTGGGCACTAGGTTTCCCAGTATAGTTGTCCCTGTTTTGAGAAACTAGCCCAAAGTGTGTGTGCATGTCAGGGGGAGTGTCAAGGGCCTGGGTCCCAATGTCAGCTTGGCAAAGATTTGTCCTATTACTGGGACGTGTGCCTGAGTACCCACTCCCCTCCGTCAGGTGAGGATGCCCATGCCTGCTGAGCCCCCAACACTGGGGGTGGCCATGGGTGGGAAGGGGTTTTGTAAGCTGAACAGGCCTAGATGGAACCTTTCAGCCCACACTGGCCTTGGGCTACATGGGGGACAGGTGGAAAGTCAGGGACAGACAGAGGGGTCCTTTCCAGGCCTCCTGTCACCCTGGGGGCAGAGGTCAACCCACTCTGACCTCTCTTCCCTTCTGCTCTGGGGAGACCCCTTAGGAGTCTGACAAAAGCCACAGATCCTCCACGGGAAAATGCACAACCTCACTGAATGTGGCTCATGATTTCAGAGAGGAGGAGCCCTTAGCCCCGCAAGGCCTCAAGGGACTAAGTGGCTTTTCCCCTCTTAGCTACTGCAGGTCATCCTTCCCCAGCCAGCTAAGCCTCCCCTGCGCCTGGCACTAACCTCACTCTGGCGGGCAAGTCTCTCTCCATACCCACCCCTGGGGCTGAGCTCCCCGGGCAAACCTGTGGGCCCCAGTGTCCAGCCCAGGTGTAGGTGGGTCACAAATGTGAGGAAGGTCAGAGGGAGGGTCACCTGGGAAGTCCCTGGTGCTCCCTGGGCTCTGTTCTTAGGGATCAGAGGGGAGTCACGGGCTGTCACACTTCATTCCTGCTTTCCCCCATCCCTTTCACAGATCAGAATCAAAAATTAGGGACAAGACCCTGTGTCTCTCAGATGGAGTTCTGCGTGGGGCTGTGCCCACTCCCTGAGACCGGGGATCCTGGAGGCAGGAGGGCAGGCAGTGGTTCCCCCTCAGACTGGGTCCCTAGGAGTGGGCCCAAGCTCTCAGACCCAGAGATCCCTAGTGGGAACATGGTGGCAAAAGAAGGAAAACTTCATTCCAGAGAGCTTGGATGACTTATATTACTGTTTATTTTCTTAACATATAATGAAATTCCAAATCCAAAGAGATATATATGCAGAGCAGACAGATGCAGGGTTCTGGTGTGCAGCAGCCAGAGCAGGACAGGAAGGGTCTGTGCCCCTCTCCCCTCCGGCACAACGCTCACTCCTCCCGGCCCCTGGCCATTGCCCAGGCAGCAATGCAGAAGCTGGGACTGAGAGGGACCAGTCTCACAGTCCAGGGAGTAGCCAGAGACATGGTCCTGGCTGTTAGGCCTGGCCAAATCATTATCTAGCTGTGGGTCCTTGGGCCTCAGTTTATCTGTTAAATGGGCTAGAAGTTTTTGCTAGGAAATGGAGAAGGGAGTGTGCGGATATCATGATGGGTCGTCCTGCTGCTCCTAGATACCTGTGTATTGTGTCTCTCAGTTTTGGTCACCATCATGGCCACAGGCACATAGGGAGACCTGCTCTGACCCTGGTGGAATTGAATGGACTGTGTAGATAGCTGCCCCCAAACAGACTGTGCTCTGAATTGTCCTTGGGCTGCAGCCATAGCTACTTCCTCAGGTCAAGACCAACTCTCCCCTCCAGATAAAAGAGGAGGGAAGACTATGACCTGGGCAGCCTGTACAGGTCACCCAGCTGCCCCAAATGCCTCCAAACAGGAGCTCAGGAATAAGGGGGGGAATCTGCTCTTCCTCCCCCCTTGGGATCAGCTGGGGGCTTAGAAGCACCCTCAAGTGTCCAACAAGGGCATCTGCCTCCGAGGGCTGGAGGGCTGATCTGAATCACGGTCATGTGTCCTCAGGCTTGATAACCTTCAGATAACTTGATAAGCTTCAGATGACTAAACACACCTGCATAATGGTGACCTGTGTCTGCACTGGCAGGAGAAAGTGAAGAACCAAATAATGATGGGGGTGATGCAGTGATAGGTGGAAAAGATCAACTACAGCTCAGTGAAGGAATATGGGCGTTCCTCCCTCGCCCTCTAAATGACCTTCATTCTACAAAAGCAGCCTCTGTCCAGTGGAGCCACTATCGGACCTGCTACCCCCAGGAACAGGCACTTCCAGTGGCTGGATGGTCTGCTGCTCTTTGCTTTGAAACATGTATGCCTATGTACACGTGTTCACATAGATGTGTAGGTACAACTATATACTTGGCAAGTGGAAGAAGCAGCGCTGGTCCAGACTACATCTTCCAGAACCTGCAGTGTGTCTACACTTACAGAATCCTAGAGAGGGGCCTCAGGCCCATATCGCTTTCCCTGTCCCTGCAACTTTACAGATGGGGTCACTGGGGCCCCAAGATTGAGACCTTCCCAAGGTCATGCAGCACATCTAGGGGGGCCCTGGAAGTGAGCCAGGTCGCAAGGTCGAGGCTTGTCTGCCACTTGCCCCTACCACGGCACCTGCTGGGATCTTTTCCCCATCAGAGCATCCTTGGGGACAAGTGCACTTTACAGGAAAGAGGGCCATGCCCAAAGGCACAAAGCAATCACAGTGGAGCCCCAGGCACCTGCAGCAGGTGAGTTGGTGAGCAACTCTGGGATGAGGGGGGACTTTCTGGCACACCTCCCATCACACTCTGAGGGGACAACTTAGCAAGGTGGGTCCCTCTCTTTCACCTCCTCTGTGACTTCAAGGGAGTGGGTGATTGGAAAATCTTGGTCCCCAGGAAGCCCTGAGGCCAGGAAACAGAGAAAGAGAAAGAAGGTGATAGAAACAGCCCCAAATCAGGCTTGACTACGCAGGTCCTGCGGATCTTTGGGGAGTGACTGAGCCAGCTTGTCAGAGTGTCTACAATACGGATTTCATCCCTCCCCTCCCTATACCCGCCCCTGCCCACCCCCCACACGGATGCCTGGGCCAGGCCCCCTTATTTGGGCTTCATCTCCACCCTGGAATGGATGTCGTCGGCATCCAAGTCGTACTCCTCCACCTGACCGCTGGTCCACACCTTCACGCGGTCTGTGAGGTCGCTGCTCCGCGGGGCCAGGATGAAGTCGTAGATGAGCACGGCCAGGGCTCCTCCGATGAACGGCCCCACCCAGAAAATCTAGAGCAGGAACAGAGCAGACGTGCTTAGAGGGCGTCTGATGGGAACTGCTTACCCTGAGACCCCTGCTCCACCACGCCACCGCCTGGCTTCCCTCCCACCCGTGCCTGAACCCCAGCATCCCCATTCCTGTGCCCCCAATGACTGGCCCAAGGCAGAACTCTAGTAGTGGATGTCTCCCTGCCTCGGTGCGACCCAGCTCAGCATGCCTGGCATGGTCAGACCAGCCCCTTCTTGAGGGTGGCCACTGCCCCACCCTCCCCAGCTTTGAAAAGGCCCCAGAGATAGTCTGGTTTGATCAAAAGTGGCCTGGAGGGCTTCCCTGGTGGCTGATGCAGGGGACACGGATTTGTGCCCCGGTCCGGGAAGATCCCACATGCTGCGGAGCAGCTGGGCCCGTGAGCCATGGCCTCTGGGCCTGCGCGTCCGGAGCCTGTGCTCCGCAACGGGAGAGACCACAACAGTGAGAGGCCCGCATACCACACACACAAAAAAAAAGTGGCCTAGAAAAGAAACAGCAACAGTGAGAACAGCTAAATCCCTCGGGCACTGACTCTGTGTCGTGCTCAGCTTACAGGTGCCGAGACCTTTGTCCTGGGCGGGAAGCAGGCACTCCCACACCCGCACCTCCCAGCTCAGGAAACACAGGCACCAGGAGGCACTGGGATGACATGGGGCAGGTCTGAGCTGGGACAGGAGGCTGGCCTACGCCGCCTGAGGCGTGAGCCCCCTGGCCCTTTTATCTCAGGTCTCAGCTGCCCTATTTCCTCCGCCCTGGCCATCTCCCAGAGCCTCTGTGATGGGAGCTAATGTCACAGGATGGGGGGCGGGTCTTCCATAAGGCACCAGAACCTCCCACCCGCCTCCACGGGATCGCCCTGCGACCCCTTACCCAGTGGTCCTGGAAGTTGTGTGTGATCACCGCGGAGCCGAAGGACCGGGCGGGGTTAATACTGCAGCCTGTGTAGTCGATCTGTGAGGAGGAAGGGGCAGGGGCAACAGGGGAGGAGATACAGAAACAGAGACAGAGGGAGAGGGAGAGAGAGGGTGACATGGAGAGAGAGGACCGGAGAGGAAACAGACAAGTGACATTCTGACCCAGAAAGATGGTCAGGAGGTCCCTGCACTTTCCTCTCCCAGGTAGGCGGTCCCCCCACCCCACAGCATGAGCCCTGTCGGAGTCCCACCCACTGTCCTGACAGGACACCACAACAGCCTGGCTCCGCCCTCCCCACCTCCACCGCCACCTGGGAAGGTCCCCCACTCACGGCCAGCAGGTGCCCCAGGGCCACAGAGAGGCCGATGGCGAGCGGGGCCGAGCCCCCGAGGTCCCGGCGCCTCCGGTCCGTGGTGGCCAGCACGCATAGCACCAGCTGCAGGGTTCCTATGATCTCGATGCCCAGCCCCTGGCCCGAGTTCACGCCAGGGGCCAGCTGTAGGGGAGAGGGGCAGTAAGAACTGCGTCCCAGGGCCCCCAGGCCCGGGCCCCCAGGGCCAGACCCTCGGTGCCTTCAGAGCGCTTCGCATCAGCCCCCGGCAAGGCCACACTCAAGCACATACAGCCATTAGTGGGCCTTGTCCCCGCCCACACCTGTTGAGGAAGCGCCAGCTTGGCCTAAACACTGTGGCACTCCAGAGGGGCCTGGGGCTGCTGGGGGGCGGGGCTTGGCCTAAACACTGTGGCACTCCAGGGGGGCCTGGGGCTGCTGGGGGGCGGGGCTTGGCCTAAACACTGTGGCACTCCAGAGGGGCCTAGGGCTGCTGGGGGGCGGGGCTTGGCCTAAACACTGTGGCACTCCAGAGGGGCCTGGGGCTGCTGGGGGGCGGGGCTTGGCCTAAACACTGTGGCACTCCAGGGGGGCCTGGGGCTGCTGGGGGGCGGGGCTTGGCCTAAACACTGTGGCACTCCAGAGGGGCCTGGGGCTGCTGGGGGGCGGGGCTTGGCCTAAACACTGTGGCACTCCAGACAGGCCTGGGGTTGCTGGGTGGTGGGGCTTCTGCATCCAGCTACATCCAGGCCGGGGTACCCTTGGGGGTACCAAGGCCATAGGCGACAGGTGAGCCCTAGCCCTGGGAGGAGATGGTTAGGGACATTCAGGGACAATTAAAGAAGAGAAGAAAATGGGTGGCAGGGCCCAGCTGGAGGCATTGCTTCTTACTCCAAAAGTCTTGAACATCCCCCCCCATCCTCTGCTGCATCTCAAATTCCCAAAGATGCGGAGGGTCTTCCTCAGTTAGCTGGCCACAGCTCCCTGTGTCCTTCTCGCCCTTGAGCCTACGTCCCTTGCATCCCCACCCTCTGTCTCCTGCCCCACCTCTGTCTGTCTCTCTCCTGGTCCAGTGTCTGTCTCCCATTTCCTCTGGGCCCTGCCCTCCCTATCTGCCCCCTCCCTGTCCCTCCTGGCCCAGTGCCCCTCCCTCTCTTTGGCCACGCTGGCTGCACCACCACCGTCTGGCTCCCACTTGCTGCTGGGCCACTTTTAGAAACATGACTCATGGAACAAGAAGGGAATGGGAGCTGCTGTGAGGTCACCCAAGCCCTCCCTCTGCAGCTGCACCAGGGAGATCCCTCCCCACGGAGCCCCTGCACCTTCCCACACATGAGGGTCCCAGGGGCCAGATATGCCCACACGGGGGAGCTGGGCCACGTCAGCACAGGCTGCCTTCTCCCAGGCTGGTGTGTCCAAATAAGACTGAACTTGAAGTCTCATCTGGAGGGTAGGGGAATGGGGCTGTCTCCGAGGCCACAGGGCATTCTGCAGAGTCCTAGGTGGAGGGCACTCCACCACCATCCAGAGCTTTTCTCAGCCCCACCCTGAGGCCATCCAAAGGAACAATTCTCTTCCCGCCTTTGTCTGCAGCCCTGGGTCAGAGGGAAAGTGACTCACATCCCCTCCCCTGTGTTGCAGCCCCAGCTCTGGGCCTTTCCTGGCCGACCCCAGGGCTGCAGCCCCTCAGCTCAGCCAGCCCTCCGGGCAATACCCAGTTTTCTTCACACCCCAACGTGGGGCTGTGGAGGCCGAAACCCTGAATTCAGGTCCTTGCTCTCCCACTTGCTGACACCATGACTATGGTCTCTGCCCTCTCTGGTCCTCAGTTTCCCCATCTGTAAAATAGATCTAATTTTCCCTTCCCATTCTCCAGAGAGGCCAGAGGTTCTAAGGCTGTGGGGACAGTCTTGGGGCATTTGAGAAGGGCTGCAGAGGCAGAAGGGACCAGAATGGTTGTTGTGGCTCTGTTCGGGCTCTTTCTCATCTCATCCCCAGGATTGGGGGCGGTAGCAGGCAGAAGGGGAGAGGCTCTGCCGCCCAGGACTGTGGAGATGGGAGTGAGGCCCGCCTGGAGCCGGGACAGGCTCCATGGAGGCGAGGCTGGTGAGGCCGGGCAGCTTGTACCACTGCCCATCACACTCACACCTGCTGTTACCCTCCGTGTCTGAGCACTCAGGAAGCTCAGGGTTCCTCCCCACGCTCTCTCCTTTGCTCTCCAGGGTCCGCATGATTGCTAGCTGCCAGGAGTCCTGAAACCAGCCCTTCCACACTGATTAACGGAGCCATTGCTCTAAGCGGCTCCTGTGTCATACTCTCCATCCCCACCGCACTCTCCTCACACACGTGGTCTTGGCAAGCTCACCTCCTGCCCCGATTCTTAACCAGGTCTGAGCATCCCAGCCCCTGCTCTGCCCAAGGGTACCACTTTTCATACAAAGTGAGCAGGGCAGGGGGCCTGGTGCCATGACCCGTCCACAGGAAGTGACACCTGCCCTGGGAACCCTAGGATGTACCCTTTCCTAGCTGCCCAGAGCCCTTAGAACCTGACAGCCCAGAACCACATGGGTTAGTAACCTTCCTCTCCCCAAACCCGTCACCACTACCACCAGCAGCAGGAAGATTCCCCTGATTGTTTCCATGTCTATGACCTCCTCTCTTTCAACTGCCAAAGCACTTGTGTTACTTACATCTGAAAAAAAAAAAACTGATAATCAAAATCGGAAGGGATAGTTAAAGGTCTGTTGAAAGTTGATGTCCAGAAAAGAGCAAGTAAAAATTCAGACCCTATGTTCCCGTTTACAACCTATTAAATTTGACACAATTGCTTACATAGGGCTAATCCCACTTGTGGTTACTTGTTATTGAAAAAAACATGTTTGCACATCCCCAGGTAGTTTTGCTCAGTCCAGGTCTTATATTTCACTGATGAAGGTCCCCCCCCCCAAAAAAAAGGTAACAATCAATTTTCTGAACACAAGTATAAAAAACAGAAATCTCCACACAGTTAAAGCATCAGAAAGATGCAGGCTCTCCATTTTCGTGTCAAGCCCACTGAAGCCCGCTCTCAAGGCCCAGTTCAGACTCCAGTAGCACCAAGAAGTTTTCTCGGGTCCCTGGATAGAATTCACTTCTGCTGCCACTCTGCTGAGCCCTCACTGAACAGCCTGCGTATCTTGCAGAGAAGTAACCTTTCTGCCTCCTGTGTTGGTGCCTCAGACACCCTGGCCTGGGAGCTCGGTGGGGACAGAATGGGGACACCTTCTCATCTCCCCGCCCAGACCTCAAAGGGGACACTCGCTGTGTGGTGACAGAAGTAGCAGACGACGCTAATTTTCTAGGACTTCCACCCTCTCTAGAAGCGGCCAGGGAAGCCCTCTGGAGCTCAGCAGGGCTGGTTCATTCGCTTTCGAACTGGGAGACCACAGGCCAGTCATGGGTCTCTGTGGACCTCGCAGGGCAGCCTGCTCAAGGTTCTGTGAGATGACAGACAAGGAGGCCAAGGCCCAGGAGGGAGACAGCAAAGTCAGAATCCTTGCTCCGGGGGTCTGTGCCACCCAAACTCACAGGCCAAGCAAGGTGCTGGCTACCCACAGGTTGGGCTAAGGGTTCTGACGATTCCCAGCTTGGCCTGAGGAGCTGGCAGAACATGCTCTGCAGCTGCCAGCGTGTCCCAGGCACCAGGCTGGCACAAGCCTGACCTCTCCAGGAATGGGCCTCAAACCCTCCCCACTGCCCATGGGCAGTATGACCAAGGTAGCTTCTAAGGGCCAGGGCCCCAGCTTGGCCTGGGCACCATGGCGTCCCGCCCTTGGGGAACAGCAGGTCCCAGGGCCAGGTCCGGCTGTGGCTCTGGGCATCCACTCTCAAAGAACAGGGGAGGGAAGACATTGAGGCCTGCCCCCCACACCCACTGCCTCTAGCACTCAGCATTCCCAGTGAGGGGGGCCTCGGTGAGCCCCCCGACGTCACCCCTCCGTGACTGTTCCGGCATGCGTGTGCCTCTGAGGACCCACGGCTTTGGTGCCTCTGTGTGTCTTTGTAGATTGGTATCTGTGGGGGACCACATGTGTCCAGGTGCGACTCTTTCCTTTTCTTTTTCATTAAACCTTTCATTAAGAGGTTTATTAGACAATAAGTAAACAAAAAGTCTATCCAAGAGTTACAAAAGTTCTCAACCTGTACGCACTAAACAATACAAGCTAAAAATATCTGACACAAAAATGGACAGAATTACAAGAAGAAAATGATCAGTCCACTATCAGAGTGAAAGGGTTTAACAACCCTCTCTTAGAAACTGATGGAACGAAGAGTCAAAATATATAAACAGCAGGAACAGGGAAGATTTGAACCACACGATTAACAAGCTGGATTTAAGGAAAATGCGTAAGCCCTGCACCTCCATATTTGAGAATATACCCTCTTTTTCAGCCCGCCCACGTGGGACATTCAGACACACTAATCACGTACTGGCCAGATGCATCTTAACTGTCTCTGAAAATCCTTATCACGCAGGGTACCATCTCTTACGGAGGGGGCTTTGCGGAGGCTGGGGCAGGGCTCTCTCTAGATGTTCATCTTGTGTGTCTGACGCACTTCTGAGTGTGTCACCCTGTCCCTGTGTGTTGCACTCCCACACACAAGTGCCACTACTGGCTGGGGATGGAGGAGGAGGGAAGGAAGCCCCCTTGAGTAAAAGAGAGGCAGGTCTCAAAGTGCTCTCTGCTCCCAGAAGCCATTTCATCTTCCCGACAAGAAACAATACACAAAGCAATGGCTTCCTCCTTCCCTTCCTCACTTCAGGGCAGCCCTGCCCTCCTGCCCGGGAAAGGAAGAGGTTCCACTGAGCACCACCCTCCCCGTACCCTCCTAGGGTCCCAGGGCCTGAGGGGGACCACCCAGGCTTGAGAGTGTGCTTCACGCCCACGTGTGTGTGCCCGTGTGCCATGTACCATTGCGTGTGTGAGTGCACGTGCGTGTACGGGTGCAGCGTAAATGTGTGCAGTTTGGAGCAGCAGAGATAATCGAGGGCTGGAGGCAGGAGGCCGGGGGTCCTGCCTGCCATCATCTGTTGTGCAACCTAGGCACGTCTCCATGTCTCCGTGGGCCACGGTTTCCTTACCTGTAAAATAGAGGCCTCAGCCCAGATTCTAGCCCCAGACCTTGTCCGGGATTCCTCCCCACCTGACGTGGGACCCTGGCCCCCAAGACCTGCGGTCACCCTCCGGGCCAGGATCCTGAGTGCAGGATTCCCACAAGGCCATCTGAACCGCTGGTCTCCATATGGCGTGGAGCCTGTTATAGGACCTCCCAACCACCTGTAACCGCCCGGTGCCCTCCACAGACACACACCCCAGAGCAGCCGGCTGCCTGACAGACCCTGCTTGCATAGCCCTGATGACAGGGAGCTTACTGACTTGGAGGCTGCCCTTCCCCAGTTTTTTTAAAAAAGCGTCTTTCTTTACGCTGAGCAGACACCTGCCTCTGGTTGTCCTGATGGTGGGATTTCAGGCACCGAAAGGAAGTGCTCATTGGAATGGGCATTTCCCAGCCTTTTCTACCCTCTTTTGAGTTGAGGTTTTCCAGCCTCAGGGTGTGTTTGCCCGCTGGACTGTAGCTCCTTGGTTGTGTAAAGACAGCCCCTCACTCACCCCCTGGGCACCGCCGTGGGTAAGGAGCCCCTCTGGACCCCAGAGAGAGGCTCTGGCTGAGGGGACCCTGGCCAGGACAACGTTTCCTTGCCCCTACCTGCAGGTATGTGGGCTCAACCCACGCCCATTCAGGAGACCCCAGACCCGTCGGTGCTTCCAGAGGGCAAGGACCATGGCCCCCCAGGGGGCCTCTGCCAGCAAGCACCAAGGGCTCCCTGTGCCCCCAGGAAAGTTTGCCCAAGCCAGTCTTCAAGGCGAGGCGGGGGGCGTGTCTGACCTGCCTGGGGAAAGCCCTGATGGGTAAGAGTAAAGGCACCCCTGCTGGGCGGGGCCCTAGAGAAAGTGGGCACCACTACTTGGGCCTGAGATCAGGTTGGGGGGAGACAGCATGGGATTGTCCTGCAGTGAGCTAAAGGCTCCAGATGTGAGGGGAGGCTGTGACCGGGGGACGGGGGAGTCAAGGCAAGTCCCCTTAGACCGAGGGACCCCGGCGGGCCATGTCCCCTCTCAGAACGTAGCTCCTTCACATGAGGATTCCCACAGCGAGCCCTGGCTAGGGCCAGGCGTCAGCGTGGGCAACATGGGGCGGGCAGGGCTGCTCCGAGGGCTCTCGGGGGGAAAGAGCCTAAGAATTTTCCATGGTAAGGGAAGTCTCCACCGCAAAGCTCCTGCCTCGCTCTGTGCCCTCCCCCTCATCTGGTTCTGGCTGGAGACAGTAATTATATGTCCCATCAGTGGCATCACCACCCAGCCCCCAGCCCCCTCCCTGGGCAGGGCCGTCGGAAAACTGGCTTCCCTTTCCCCCAGCCCCCACCCCCAGCTCTGGGGGAGGCCGAGGGCCCTCAACTCTGGAAGAACCAGTGGCGTGGGGAAGGGGGGGTTAGGGAGAGGGGCGTGCTCTCATTCTGTGGCTGGGGAAACTGAGGCCCAGGACACTGAGGAAGTGGGAAGTTTGGGGCTAAAGGCAGGCCCTGGATGCAGCACGTAGAAACAGTCCCCAGGCAGTCAGGCCCAGAATCAATGGGGCTGAGAAAAGACCCCCAAATGAGGAAAGTGTGCGCTCTGCCTGAGCCCCCGAAGAAGCTGAAATCAGAGGCTCTGGATGGAGTGGCATCCAGTCCCCTCTTGGACACAGGTAGACACTGGCCTGAACCCTGAGCCCTCACCTCTCTCCAGAGCCCCAGCCTTCCACCATGACCCCCCATCAGCCACACCCCACGACCCTCAGGACATGACCTCCTCTACCTAGAAGCCCCTTCCCCCCAGCCCAGAGTCTTCACATTCAGGCTCTCAGGGCACCTCCTCCCTGAAGCCCTCCTGGCCCTCACCACAGCTCAAAGTCAGAAGTTCCCAGGTGCCCTGATACCTCTTATCGCACTGGCCTCCTGCCCCCTATCATGGACAGATGTGCACCGGGCTTATCTTGCACAGGACCATGGGCTTCCCAGGGCAGGGATTGGGCTGACTCAGCCCTGCATTCAGTCTGCAGCAGTGACAGTCACGTTTATAGGGTGAGCAAGCCAGAGAGGGGAAGAGTGAAAAGAGCTGGCGAATGGTCCAGATTCCAAGGTGCAGGAGCATCTTCGACTTCTCAGAGCCCAGCCATACCTTGCGATCTCCCCTTTCCACAGATGGGAGCTGGGGCCACACAGACAAGGTTGCTTGCATGAAGTCACACAGGGTATTAGCAGCTGAGCTAGGGCAGGGCAGACCCGGCACCAACCCTGCCTCTGAGCCTCTCACTCTAGGAACAAAATCAGGGTTTGGCTCTGAGAACTAGCCAGGATGCGCCAGGCTGGACAGAGGTCCATGGTCCCTCTGGGGCATATCCTGAGCCCTGACTCAGTGAGGAGAAAGTTGTCCCCAACATGTCCCCGGGGGATACCCCCTGACTCATTCCAACCACTTCCTGTCACTTCTTTCCCTATTTTCCTTGGAAATCTCCATGCCAACCATGGGTTTGGGCTGGGGCGGGGCTCAGGACTCAAGGGGCTGCGGGAGCCTCCCCCAGAGCCTGGAGGAAAGAGTGTGTCACCTGTGTAGGCTGGTCTCTGCCCCTCTTGAAGCATTGAGGCCACCTCCCAGGTCTCTTCAGATCCCAGGTTCAGTGCTCTGGACCCTTTTCCTGTTCTTCAGCCCAGGACTTGTGTTTCTGGACCCCAAACTTCCATGGGGGTCCCCGGGCCCCTGCCACAGCCCTCAGTGCCCTTAGGTTCAGCACGGCCCCTCTTGGGCTCCTGTTAGCCAGACCCTCCTGGGAAGAGTGATAAACTCAAGTCCACAAAGTAAGCTTGTTCGTACTATGGGTGTGGCCAAGAGATATCAAGAGACCTAGCCTCAGGGTTCTCAACTCCAAGAAAACTCAACAAGTTAGCAGTAGCCAGGCCTTGAACCCAACTTGCCTGCTTCCCCGCCCAGGCCTGGGCCCCTTTTTCTCCCCCTTCTGCAACCCATCCAGCTCAGGTATTGGGGTGACTTTGGAAAATGGAGCCTTGAGAGGGAAAGGGACACTAAAGCAGGGTGTGGCCAGATCAAGGTGGCACAGAGGTAGGTGCTTGCCCTCCTCAAGTCTGCCCGGGATGCCCATGTGAGAGAGCGAAGTCGGCCAGCAGATGCCTGTCCCGCCTGTCCCTTGAGAGGGAAGGTCAAGAGGGGGCCAGAAGGCCTGGGGAGACTCATCTCCTCCCCTAGGAGGACCCATTCCCAACCCCCATTGTGCCCAGCTGAGCCCCAAGGTGAGCCACCCTACCCAGTGCGCACTCCCCGAAGTCACCCGGCTCTGCCCCCACTGGAGAGACAGGCCTGGAGGGCCTCACATCCACCGTGCCCACAGCTTCCCCGACTAAAGTCTAAACTCCAGGCCGCAGGGCTAACCGTCAGTCCTAGGCTCGGTGAGGTGTCACTGTGACACAAGAAGTGCTAATCCCTCCTTGGCAGGGTCGTGCCAGCTGCCCTCTGCACAGACCTCGCCAAGCCTCCCCCCGCTGCAGCACCAGGATCTGAACTTTGGCTGGGAAGCGAGAGGGCGGCTGCTTCTCTAATCACCCACGGCTCTCTCTGCAGAGCCCTGGCCGGCTCCCTTACTCTCCCACGCCGGCCTGTCCGGCCCAGGCCCCGCCAGTCTCGACCTGATTTGATTCCTCCTCTCTGCTCCTTTGCCTCTCTCCCTCCCTGTGGAAACACCCCCTCGGGTGCTCTGAGACCTCCTCCAAGCCTGACTCAGCCCCTCAGGCCACATTTCCCCCTGCTGTGGCCCAAGCCAGGTCTGAGTGTGCAGTTGGCTGAGGGTCTGGAAAAGCCCAGGTCCACGACAGCAGGCAGCGGCCGCCAACAACCAATTAGCTGTGCTAAGCGGCCCGGGAGAAATTCTTTTCCGCAGCTCCCACCCAGTCTGCTTCTCATGGGCGCCCCCAGGCCAGGCCCCATTCAGGCCGCCAGCGATGGGCGCACGCAGAGACGCACACACCCCCTGGGACGCTCACACAGCAGCACTAACGCACTCACAGACACACTTGCAGAAGCAGTGGAGCTTCCACAGACTTGGAGACCCATGCTGGCACCCACGTGCGCACACCGTTCACAGACACACATACACGCGCCACACCTCTCTGTGTCTGGTGACAGAGAGTGGACCCAGACAGGAGGCAAGATGTCCCCGCTCCGGCTCCCCCCCTCCGCCACCGCCTTGCTGTAATCCAGGAAAGCTGAAAGCTTTCCAGCAAGTGTTTTCACCCCCCATCTTTGTCTCATTCCCGGGCCCAGAAGAGCAAGGGAAGCTTTATCGTTGAAGGCAGCTTGTTTGGGGGACCTGGGCGGCTGCCTGGAAGCTTGACTGACCCCCCCTCCAGGAGAGCCCTGCTCACACAGGACTGTGTGACCAGCTGCAGGACATGCCGGGCAGGTGGTGCAGGGAGGCTGGGGACAGCGGGCAGAGTGTCCCCAGGGTCCAGGCTGCACAGGGAGAGAGCTGCTGCACAGCCAGGGCTGCGGAGTGGTGGTACGAGAAACCACAGCCCAGGGACGAGGAATTGCTGGCCCAGCTGTTAGCTGCCGCCTGTGCTTATTCCCCACAATTGAGGCCCGCAGGGGACATTGGCAAGACCATCATGCTGGGTCTCAGCTCCCCACAGTGCCCGGCAGGAAACAGGCTCTGGACTGCAGGCGTAGCTGAGTTCCAGTCCCAACTCTGCGTGACCTCCAGCAACCTCTTGTCCTCTCTGTTCCTCGGTGTCCCCATCTGCACAATGGGCGGAGGATGAGACCAGCGCCGCCTCAGCACTGAGGCCCCAGAGCCTGGGGCCACCCCACTCACCGCATTGAGGCCAAGCGAGTTGTTGGGCAGGGAGGAGGTAATGCCCGAGAGGATGGCAGTGGCGACGATGGCCCCCACGCACTGGGCCATGATATACATGACAGCCCGGAGGACGCTCATCTGGCAGCTAAGCAGGATCCCCAGCGTGACAGCCGGGTTGAGGTGGGCGCCGCTGATGTGGCCCACGCTCTGGGCCAGCGTGGCAATGCTCAGCCCAAAGGCCAGTGACACCTTCACATTATCCTGGACGGCACCTGTCGTCTGGTTGCTCTTTATCGGGTACTGGAAGCCCAGGGCGGAACCGATGCTGATGAAGATGAAGAGGGTCATGGCCAGGAACTCGGCCACCACCGCCCTCCAAAAGAGCTTCTTCTTGAACTCGCTGGCCATGCTGGCAGGGGGCTTGGCTGGAGACCGCTGCCTGGTGCTCGCCTCCCTCCGAGAGCTGAGCCACAGCCCGGGCTGGGCCTATTTATAGGACCCTGGCGGGAGGAGAAGGGGGGAGCACAAAGGGAGGAAGGCCTCTCCTTGCTCGTGGCCCGCCCCACACCGCATGGGCCTCCTCTCAGCGATGGATGCAGGCACAGCTCTGCTGTCAGCCTGCCAACTTCTTTTCCCTTCCTCCTCTCTCCCCTCCCTCCCTCTTTTCCTCCGCCCTCAGCCCTGCCCAGCCCGGGGAGGCAGGCAGGAGGCAGCCACTGCTCTAATAGGCTTTGAGAAATTCCTCCAAGTAGGCCCCCCTCAGAGGGCCAGAGAAATCCAGGTGTCCCCGCCCTGTGTGCAAAGCTCAGGGGGTGCCCGAGGACAAGTCCAGACGCTCGGGATGCGTGGGGCGGGGTGAGCAGCTGGGTTCAGCAGGTAGACATTGCCCTCCTGGAGGCGGGCACCATGACCCTGCTGGCCTGGCATCCCCATCCCGCCTCACAGTGACATTAGTCTGGAGTCCGCAGGTCCAGGGTCCCCAGGGGCAGTCTGGGCCTCTCAACCCTGGCCCAGACCTGGCCACGGGATGTCACTGTAGGAATGGCCCAGAGCTCCCAGCCCCACCGGCCAGGCCAAAGTTAATGGGGACACAGAGGCATCAGAGGGTGCAGAGAGCTTGTCCGTGGACCACTCTCCACTCTGTGGTCAAGGGCAGGCCTGAGATCAGTAAGAATTTGAGAGGCCCCCATGCTGGGAGCCCTCTAGCTTCTGAAGCAATTTGAGCAAATGATTTCAGGGCAAGTGTGGGAAGATGAGGGCAGGTGAGGACTTTCCTCTCAAAGACAGTCAAGCTGGCAGAACACGGGGGAGACGGAAGGAATGGCAGAGCCTAACCTGGAGACTGGAAAGCCTGGGAGGGAGAGAGCGGGGAGAAAAGGAGGGAGCACGAAAGGGAGAGGCAGAGGGACACGGACGGGAAAGGAAGAAGAAAAGGAGACAGAGAGAGAGAGAGGAAGAGAGACAGAGAGAGAAGGAAGGATAGAGAGAAGTCGAATCAGCAAAAGTGGAAGTGAAAGGGATAGATCCCCAGACAGAGACAGGGAGACGGGTCAGGGCCGAGGAAGAGAGACAGAGAGAGAGCGCAGGGGATACAGGACTGGACCCAGAGGCAAGGATCCAAAAGAGAAAGATGAGTGAGCAGAGCGGAGGTGGGGGGCAGGGGGGCAGACGACACCCCGAGCAGGGGGAGGGGAAGGGGTGCTCTGCAGTCCGCCACCCCGCCCTGCAGCCCCACCTGTGCCCCGTGCATCCCGCTGCCAGAGGCCCAGCGACAGCCCATGAGCTCAGCAAGAAACTGGACTCCTGGGCCAGGAGCCCGGTCAGGAGCCCCAGGCCACCAGCCTGATGCACATTATTCTGTGAGAAGAGGAGCCAGGTGGGGTCCTGGGCGAGGTTGGGCCCAGGAGGGAGGGGCCTCCCTGGCCCTCTCCTCCCTCCCCTGCCTGCCTTACCGTAGCCCTACACCAGAATGCTGGCTTCTCCCCATTTTACAGGTGGGAAGATGAGGCCCAGGGAGGGGAAGGACTTCTCTGAGCTGTGTGTGCGTCCAGGGACCATCTGCAGAAGATGACGCTAGACCTCAGTGACCTCCGTCCTGCCTGGCTGCAGCGCACCAGGGCTGCCCTCACCCTGGCGATGAGCCCCCAGAGATCAGCCTGGTGTTTGCCGGGGGCAGGAGGCCCACCGGGTTAGGGGTGGGGGAGATGTGTCCACCTAAGTGTCTGCGAGTACAGGACAGGGTGGATGTGAGGCAGGGAGCTAGCATGGTGGCTAGCGGGCCCTGCCTGCCCAGAGAGCCCAGTGCCCAGAGGTAATCGGTGCCTTATTTAACCGTCCAAGGGAGGGAGCCGGCCCCACTAGGACACTTCCTGGAGCCTCTTCTGCATCTTTCGCTCTGGGCAGGCCTGGCTCAGTTCTCCATGCCCCAGGAGGCTCCTCACGCCCCTGGCCCCACGGCCTGGTGGCCACCACGCCCCGTGATGAAGGGTTCTCTGGTCAGTTCCGAGCCTCCGACCAGAGCTTCCGCCGCGTGGCTGGGATTCCCTCACTCTGAGGCTTTGCTGGATGGCCTTGTTTCCCCTCAGACCGGTCTCGGAGGGCAAGGCTGGGGTGCACCTCAGAGCAGGGTCTTCCGGAGCAGGACCATTCCCTTCAGGCCAGAGGCTCCCTGTCCACCGAGGAACATACACCCTCTGCTCAGTGCAGGGACTAGTTCTGACGGTGGTAGGTGCTGGGACCCAGCCAGGAAGGCCGGAGGAAGGCAGCAGGGGGAGAGCTGGTCCCAGAGGGGCCACTAGACTCGGGCCGGTGCTGGGATACAGCACCCCAGAGACACGAATCGGAGCCTGCGTGGGCCTGTGCGTGTCCAGGCTCTGTGACAGTGTCCACGGGCCAGGTCAGGACCCAGGCAGCAGAGGACACATCACGTGCTACTGTGCATGAGGGTGAGAGTCACCTGGGAAGTACTGTTTCATCCAACGAATAATTACTTAGCCCGTGTCACGGCCAAACACTCTTCTGGGCACTGGGGGACAGCTACGAACGAGGCGGCCCAGCTCCTTGTGCTCCTGAAGTGCTCCTTCTAGCACATGAGCCTGCAGGCTCTGTGTGAGTGGCTGAGTGTATTACTGTGGGGGGCACGCGTGTGTGAGCGTGTACTTGCTGGATGGCCATGTCTGTCTGGAGTGGGGCAGGAGACGGGGGACACAGGGGTTTTGACAAAGCACTTTTGCCCAGGCAAATTAGGCACCCACTAATCTCAGGATGATACGAGGGTCCTCAGGGCAACAGTCCCCGAAACCCCTGCATTTCCTGCCCCCTCTCCCAGGTCAGCATGGCATCTGCCTTAAATGCCACCATTATAGCTACGTTCCTTTGCATGAAGGAACGGCCGTCACCAGGAGGCACCATCAGAACGCAGGCACCTCCAGAATAATGCCCACCTCATTCAGCCACCATCTCCCATAATGGAAAAGGGCCTCTGTGGCCATTTCAATGGGGAAAGGGGAGCCCCAGACCCAAAAAGGCCCCAAACCCTTCCACCTCCTCCCTGGTCGGCCACAAACCCAGGCCAACCAGGGAAAGAAGGAAGGAAACAGCCTTTGTCTTAGGGTTCATCCTCACCACAACCCTGGGAGGCTCGGAGGGTAAGCAGTTTGCCAAGGAATGGCAGAGCTGGGGAACTCAGGAACCCCAGTCTGGTTCTCTGCTCGCCTATCAGGAAGGGCCCTGATGGACCCGGGTACCAGATGGAAACCCCAGCTCTGCTGGGCCAGGAACAAAGACAAGGGCAGGGGAAGCTGGCCCCAGAGGCACTAGGATGAGTGAGGGGTGGGAGTGACAGAACCATCTTCACCGTGTCCGCGTAATCGGTGTGGGGCAGGGAGCATCGGAGCAGCTAGGAGAGGCCAGAGCCGCCCCTGTGTTCCTGCCAGCCGCTGGCAGGGGAGCTTGGGTCCTGTGGAGGGGACCACACCCACCCAGCTCCCCCTCCAGTGTGACCTGATTCAGCAGGCTCTGCGGCCCTCCCACGGGCAGCAGCGTGGGCCCAGCCTCCAGAACCCACAGGCTTGAGCCAGGCTAAAGAAGGGGGGCTGCCCCCCTCCCCAGCTCCTGAGGCGGGGCTGGAGGCCACTGGGCCTGGGCACCATCTGGCCCTGCCAGAGCCAAGGTCTCAGCGAACGCTTTGCCAGGCGTGCCATATTCCTGCCTTGCCTACAAGACCCGCATTCCAGTCAGAGCCGGCTGTTCCAGGGCCGTTTGGTTCCGGTCCCCACCCGGATCCAGCGGGAGAGGCTCAGCCTTGTCCAGAGGTGGACGCACAGAGCCTCACATGCTGGCCAAGGATCCGGCCCCCCCGGCTAAGTGGGGAGAGGACGCCCATGGGTGTGGCCGCAGCTGTCACTCTCTTGGCCAGAAGCTTCCGTGCAGCACAGGGAAGCGGGACCGAGGGGATGGACCCTCCCTTCTGGGCCGCCAGGGGTTTCCCACCCACAGTCTGAGTTGTGGGGAACAATGACTTCATTCCCCCCAGGAGGCCCACCGGGAAGATGGAGTTTGAGGTAGGAGGAGACACCGACAGCTGACTGGACATGACCACCAGCAGCTTGAATTTCCCCAAGTCCCTCTATCAGACTTCTCTGAATCATGGCCGAGAGCACTGGTGGAGGGTGGCAATACAGGCCAAGGTCCCTGCAGGTCTTGGAGAGGGTGGCGAAGAACCAATGAACACCCGCTCCTGGAGAAACCCTCTGGTCCTCCCAGCTCTGCCCCTCAACAGGGCACTGGCTACCATCCCACCCTGACCTTGATCTAGGCTGCCCGGATGGGGCCTGTCTGCCCCCGCTGCCCGGGAGGCCTGCACCAGAAGCGAGGACTTAGCACCAGAGTGAAGTCACTGTTCCTGGGAGGTGTGGCCATTCCCCACCAAGGGGGAGCAGAGGCGGGACCCAGGCCCAGAGCACAGAGACCAAAACGGAGACTCCAACTCCTTGGCCGTGTCCTCAAGGCTCTCCACTCACCACCCTGGGGCACACTTCTCACCACCCCTTCCCAGTCCCAGACGAGGGCCCGGGCTCCCGTGCCACCATGCTCACTGTGCCCAGTTGTTTGCACGCACACTCTTCCTTCTTCCCCGCTGCACCAGCCTCCTCTGACCCCTCCTCCACGGCAGAACCCACACCACAGCAGTGAGCTCACCCCAGCCTGGGCTGTTCCCCCCCCGACCCCAGGGGCTGAGGGTGGGCCCGAGGGCCTGGGTCTTCTCCTTCCCCATCCACCGTGCCCGCAGCAGAGCTGAGTGCAGGGCTGGGCACAGGCGGGATGATCTAGGAACCATCTGCTGTCTGACTGTCCAACTCCCCCTGGAGACAAGGTACCCGCCTCTTAGAGCATGTGAATTCCTCCCTGTCTGACAGCTAACTCCTGGCCATTTAGGCGTCACACGATCCCCCTTAAATCAAAACAGGATTTAGCGGGCCACCAGTGATTCACCAGAGGCGGAACAATTTAGTAATTTTCTAAACTACTGCCTCCCATTCATTTCTCCTCACACTGCCCTGCCCCACCCCGCCCCCCGCCTGCCCTGAGCAATAATAGCAAGGCTTGGTGGGGAGGCCGGCAGGGTGGGACAGTGTCAACCCTATTTCTGGCAAGCGGGATTTTCTATCTTGATGTTTTAGCAACTCCCCAGCGATAGCCTCCACTTGATGCCACAGAGGATGAGCCTGAGAGGCAGGTGGGAAAGCTGCCCCCGGCCTGGCTAGGAGAGTCAGGCTGGGCTCCTAGGCCTGAATGAGGGCACCTTGAGGACACACGGCTGCCCCTGCCCCACCCCCAACTCTGCTGGGACTGGAGGAGGCCCTCTAAGAAGGAGTGAGCTCACGTTTTCCCCAGCCCTGCCCTGCAGGAGAGGAGGGGGGCCTCTCTCATTTCCAGAAAATGCTAGTGGTGGCATCTGTCCCAAGCCTCTAACACACCCTTGAGGGGAGACAGGCAGGACAGGGGGTTCAACCTGCAGCCGGCCTCGGCGCACCGGGCACCGGGGTTTGGAGCCTTTCCTCACCCTGGCCACACGCAGGGCGCTCCCCTCTCCCCTGGCCTGGCTGTCACTGCAGCTTCCACTCGACTCTCCGCGACCCCTACCCTCTCCTGCCCTGAGCCCTCAAAAATCTCCTGTCTTTGCCTTGTTCGATCATAAAGCAGCAAGACTTGGGAGAAGGCGTCAGAGAGCATGGGATCTGATGCCCTCATTTTGCACATGGGGAAACGGAGGCTCATAGAGGTGAGGTGACGTGCCCGAGGTTCTTTGGTGGGTCAGGGTGCAGCCAGGTGTTCTCGTTCCTGCCCAGGCCTGGTCTGTCAGCCTCGCCCAGCCTCTTCCTCCTCTTTCTCTGCTGGACAAGAGACCACCTACTCCTCGGGCTCCAGTGAGGACTCAGAAAAGTGCCCGGGCAGCTGGAAGGTATTTTGCGGTGGGCAGGGGGGACCTTCTATGCTCCCCTGCCCCTGTCCCATCCCAGCCCTCACCTACGGCCACCGTCCCCAGAGAGAGTGTCCAGGTGGGCACTGCAAGTCCCGCAGGCAGGGACTCTAGGCTCCCTGTCCTGCTCCAGCCCTCTCCTGGATGCCCCCGTGTCATCTGGCCACGGGGCCTCCCTGCCCACCTGCGGGTCCCACTGCCTCTGCTAGTCTTCACTACATCTCCCAGGGCTCTGCCTCTTCCTGAGACCCTCCCAGCTGCCAGACCCTGCTCTGGCTGGCCACCCCGTGCTCTCGTCCCCAGTGCCGTCGCCTCCTTCGGTGCCCACTGCTGGCACAGCTGGGCGCACCTCAGGGCCAGAGCCTCGCAGGCTCTTCGGCGTTTCCAGCGAGCACACCCCGGCTGGGTTCCAGCAGCGGGAGCAGGTGCGGCCCGGTGCCACCTTGTGCTCCCTCTGGGCCCTACCGTGGGACTGCTCGGGTGCTGCAGGTTCCAGGGCTTTAGGGAAATTCCTCTTTCACTGTGCTTGCACTGTTCTCACTCACCTCATCACCAGGATTAATGTATTTTTCTTTATATCCCCCTAGTCGTAAAGTTTCATTTTTAATATTGTTTTATGGAGGAAGGGGCCCACAAAAATCATAATGCGGCCTGGAGCACCACCACGGCCATCACCACTGCTACCATGGCCAAGGGCGGCAGTCAGGGCGGGCTGAGGTGCGCATGCTCCAGCTGTGCTCAGACTGACCCCTCCGACAAGTAAGGCGTATTCCTGGGCTGAGCTGTGTCTCCAGCTCTGTCCTCCTTCATCATGGGTCCTTCATCCCTCTTGCCTACCCTGCCAAGTCACACCTGGCCCGGGTGCTACCACACGGGCCAGATTGTCCCTTCCTTCTCTCCTGACAGTGAATGGACTTGCATGCATGTACGCGCACACACACACACACACACACACACACACACACAACATGCGCTCACACACATATACATGGACACCACATGGGCACACACGCATATATATGCAATGCACACACACTGGTTTGCATACACAAAACGTGTTGCACTCATGCAAACACGTGTGCATGCCTAAATATATACACCTGCAAGTGCACACACATCCTCACATGTACACATGCATGCAAATACACAGGGTAAAGATATGCATCATGGCCACAACCCCTGCACCTCCGAAACCCTCTGCCATGTACACCGTGGCCTCTGCTGCCTGTACCCTGAGCCCTGGGACCTCTGCACGGTCTCTCTGGCACCTCTGAGCACTCAGAGCTGCGGCCACCCATGCTGTTCATAATCCAGGGGCCTCCCTCAGCTCCTTAACGTGAACTGAATTTAAATGGTGGAGGGGGGGAGCCGTGGGCAAGAGGAACGCGGCGGAGGCCATTTCTGCGACGCCATGGCTTTGAGTCCTCTCTTGGGAATACTACATCTAGCCTCTCGTCATCTCCAGATGAGACCACCCACCCTGGGTGGGGAGGGGGACTGGGTCTGACCCAGCTCTCTTGCAGCCAGGTCGGGAGCAGGTTCAACGTGCAGGGCAGCTCGGGCAAGTTTTCAAAGGTGAATGGAACCAGCTGTCTGCCAGCCTACCAGCCGGTGTCAGGAGGGGGATGCTGGGCCCTCACAGGGCAGGAACGGGCAAGGCAAACTGCGGGACCCCCCGCAGCCCGCTTTCACTCTTGGGCTTCCTAAGATGTTGTGATGCTGTGGGCTGGGCCGGCGGGGGTGAGTCTAGGAGGGTGGGAGGAAGTAGGCAGCGCTGCCCTTCTCCCCATCCACCGGAGACCCCTCCCTCTGTGGTCCAGTCTGGGGATTCTATTCATGTGAAGCCAACATTCCTGGAGCCCACAGGGCCAGCAAGATCATCTCACACAGGCAGATCGCTGTCTTGCCTAATGAGAAAATGATGACATGGCCCCCTGCCCTTGGCCCCTGTGCCCAGCCAGTCCCTAACTCCCCAGCCCCCCAGCACCGGCAGCCTCATCCCAGCACACACGCCTCCTGCTTTGTGCTATTGTTTCACAGGTATGCCTGTCAGTCCTAGGAAGTCATCTCACGGGGTGCCCGCGCGGTCCGCTCCAGGGCCCTCCCATCACGAGCCCTGGGCACCTCCGAACGCCTGAGGATCAGACCATTAGGATACGAGGGCCTTCAGGTCATTAACACCTTATTGCACAAAGGCACGGGCTGAAGGGGCTTTCCCAACGTCATACACGGGGAGCTAGCCTCAGCCTAGCCCTTGGCCCTACTGTCAGAGCGGGCACAGTGGACCGGCAGGGACTCACTGCCTGAACAAGTCTGGACTCACTCCCCCGCCACCCCCTCTCCGGGCTGACGTCACTGGGACCTCTGAAGAGCCAGGGCCGGAGGGGTTTGGGGCTGCAGTGCCTTAACCTCAGGAACCCAGTCCCCTCATGGCGATCCTGCCTCCGTCCAAGCCAGGCCCAGGCCTGAAAGAGGCTAAATATAGTTTAGGCTGCCTAAAATTGCATATCAGACCCAGAAAGCGCCTTAATATCATCCCTGCCAGAGAGCTATGATCCCCTCTGTGGCTGCTGTTCCCCCTGGGAACCACTTATCGGCTCACTGTGGGGCAGCTCTTATGGTTAGAGAGCGGCTCCTTATATGTCACCCCCCAGCAATGCTGCCACCTTTCTCAGTGACGCCCTTCGGGGCCACAGACCAAGTGTGTCCCCCAACACCGACCAGCGACAGCTTTTTGGAGAAGTGGGGACATAAGGACTATTTCTCAGGGGCTGTCACTTCTCAGAGGGGCCATCCCCAGGTCTCTGTTGCCCTCTGTGCTCCTGCTTCATCCTGGTCGTAGTGGGGGCCCAAACCCAGCAAGATCACATCAGGACAATTCCATTACCCCTTGGTCCATGAGGGAGCAGACAGTTATGGAAGGTCCCCTGTCCTGGGGCACAGGCCCTCCACCTGCCTCATTCTCTAGATGACAGCCCACACCCCTCAGTGACCTGACCCTGCCAGAGAGCACAACTGAGGACCAAAATCACAGCCAGGGCTGGTATGTCAGGCTTGGGCAGGGCTGCAACAAAGATAAATTTCTTTGGTAGAGAAATCAGGGTAGGAAAGGGGAGAATCATTACTGGTCTTATTTCACATACCTTTCATATCTGTTCCCAGAGCATCTGAGAATTCCATCAGTGCTTCTCAGACTTTAATGTGAACATGAATCCCCTGGGGATCTTGTTAAAATGCAGATTCTGTTTCAGTAGGTCTGGGTGGGGCCCAAGATTCTGCATTTCTAACAAGCTCCCACGTGATGCCACTGCTGGTCTCAAGACCACTGGTCTCAGGACTCTGAACAGCAAGGGGCTGAATTACCAAAATAAACAAGCAAACAAAATAAACTCCTGATCACAATCTAGTTAAAATAAAAACACGAAAAGGAAGGAAACTTCTCATGATACGGGCGAGAGATTGCAATTGAATATCACTTTCCGTCTGAGCTTCCTGTAAGCCATGGCAAGAAAAGAAAGAAGTGTTTACCAACTCTTACTCTATGACAACAGAGACAGCTGTCTGTCATCAGGAGAAAGTCCTTTCCCTGATTCTGGCTGCCCAGGGAACTGATCGAGCAGATCTTACCATCAGGAGATTTGAGAAACAGGCTGTGTTTTAGGGGCACAGTGGGCCTTTCTGTGAGATGGACTGAGCCTGGGCACCTCCATGGGGTGTATCCCTGATGGACATTCACAGTTTAGATAACACAATGCCCCTTGTGCCAAGCCTGGGTCAGCGCCATGGTCAATGCCCATAGGAGACCATTCTTCCACCACCTAGTGGCTAAGACACTAGCTGGCTCAAGGGCCCCTGACAACAGAGGGAAACCCGGGGTTCTGATGCTTCACCATGCAGCCCTGAGTGTTCAGGGGAGGGCAGCTAAGGCCCAGGCCTGAGCCTCAGGAAGGGGTGAGGTGGATATGTGGGCAGCGGAAGAGCCGCACCTCTTCCCAATAATCAGGAGAGGCTTCCTGGAAGAGGGGACATGGCAGACAAATTTGTTTATGTAAAGGAAGAGAAGTGGTCTGGGGAGAGGAAAGTCCAAGCAGAAGGGGAGATGGGATGGGGTGGGCTTCCAGCCACGGCAGAGGTGGAGAGGTTCCCCACTGTCCCCTCTCTACACTGCTGGCTCAGACCCTCAGAGAGGGGCTGGTGGAGGTAGGATGGTGTAGCCCCCCCCACCCACCTCATGCCCGGGACATCCTGCGTGAGTCTATCTTCTCCTCACAGCCTGAATCTCTGCTTCCTGTCCAGGTTGGTGCAGAGGGAGAGGCGTGGGCCCTGCCTGCTCAGGGAGCACCCATGCTGCGGGTGGAGAGGCTCTGCCCTCAGAGAGCTCCAGACCAGTGCGGGCGGGAGCTGGGGCTGAGCGAGGAGCTCGGACAGTTAGGCCTCTGAACGTGACGGTGGGTACAGCCACAGACAGGACCCAGGGGGAGAGAGGCTTGGTCAGCCTTGTCCCAGGAGGCCTTGGGAAGTCACTGCCCCCTCCCGAGGCCCTTCACCTGTAAACGGGGATGTTCCTACGAAAGGCCAACCCGAGCTGTCATCTCGGCCTGAGGGGGGGGTCAGGTAGAGCACAGTGGGGTCACCTGGGGACTGGGTCCCCAGTGTTCCCCACTTGCTCTTCCCAGGGTGACACAGGACACACCCTCTCTTCCCAGCCTCCTTTGTGATGAAAGGGACGTGTAGGACCCTGATGACTTCCCAGAAAAGGAAATGGAAAACCTTTAGATAAATAAAGCCAGAGTCTGTCTGCGTTAGCAGGGGTTGGGGCAAGAGGAAGTGGGGTTTGCCGGAGACGCTGGAGCTGGACGGCTGCTCCTGCCTTGGCCAGCCGGGCTTCCTTCTGGTCTGGGCCAAAACGGGGGCTCTGAACCATCCTTCCCTCCAGTTTGCTCCAGGGGAGAAGTCTGGAGCCTGAATTGAAGGAAAGGCTGGGCTCCCACACAATCGCTTGCCGGTGTAGAAACCAGGACACTTGCAGATGTTTCCAGAGCCCCCAGAATTTCAGGCCTGGGCTGGCGACTGGGGAGGAAGTAAGGGAAGATAGGAGAGGAGGGGTTCCAGGAAGCCCCACCCTCTCTTCCTCCCTGCTTAACCTTCCAGGAAGCAGGAGAGCAAATAGGAAGGCTTGGCACCTGCCATCAGTCTGCCTGGGGCCCTGGCCAAGTGCGTTGGTGCCCTGAGACTCAGTTTTCTCACCTGGAAGCGGGAGGTTTGAGGGACATGATCAGGTGCTGCCCACGGTGCCTGCCACTGGAGCCCTCGACTCAGGAGTGGTCCCTGCTGAGAGTGTGGGCCCAGCTGCCTAGGGCCACATCACCCAGCTGCCTCATTTCACAAACAGGGGACCAAAGCCTAGAGTGGGGAGGGAGGGCCTTACGGGGGCAACCAGAGAGGAAGACATTTCTCCATCTAACTCAGGAGCAGCTATGGGGCCTGGTAAGAGCTGGGGAAAGGAGAGGAGGGACAGCCACTTGGGGGTGGGTTTGGAAAGGTAGGGGGAGAGGGACTGACCTCCAGCGGTCAGTGGACAGGCTAAGGTCCAGTGGGCCTCGAGTCAGACCCACCCCAATTCCCGTGGCCTCCCATCCAGCTCCCAGTCAAAGAGCCAGCATCTCCTGGGCCCAGACTGGGTGCTAGGCCCTGTTCCAAGCATTGTACACTTACTCCTCACACCAACCTTCAGAGGCACGGGGTATGATTATTACCATTTTACAGGTAGGGAATCTGGGGTTCAGACAAGTTTTAATTTTGTCTGCTCGTTTTGTAACTTAGGTGACGCAACTGAGACGTTGGAGCTAAGATCTAAACCCAAATAGTCAAGCTGTCCAGGCCCCTTTCTCACAGCTCACACCTCATGGTGGGTGCAGCAAGGATCCCCCAAACCTGGAGAGAGAACAGTAGGGGCATAGACTGGGGTCTTCTGACCTACAGGTCCAGGAGAGCCAGGGCCCCGACAGCAGCAGATGTGGAGGAAGCATGAACCTGGGACCAGGGACTGGGAGCTCTCTTTGCCTTCCTGTCTGAGAAATTCCTGGTCCTCAAGAGATGAGCAGTTTCCAGAAAATCCACCGACACCCCAGATGGCCAGAGCTGGGGCTTTCAGACTCTGAGAACACAAATGGGGCCCCGAGGCACCCCACGGCAGAAGCCCTCCCCAAGGCCACCGAGGGGCTGAGAACCATCTTGCCAGACTGGCTGTCTTCCATGTGCACTTGGAGGTGGCCAGGCCCAAGGGAGCCAGCTGGTCCCAAGGTCACCAACAGTTTTATAAACAATGGGCAGTGGGTCTAGCCGCGGCTGGGGCCAGAACAAAGGCTCGGGCACTTCCTCGCACTGAGGCCCCCTCCTTCACGGTTTGCCAAGGCAGGAGACTGAGGAAGCCTTCATCAGGAGCTAGGGATGTTTTGCAAAGACTGTTCCCGGGAGAGCTGCAGCCGCCACTGACGACGGGGGAGCACACAGAGGGAATGGTTACTCAGGGCCGAGATCTGCCTTCCAGGAAGCAGGGGAGAGAGGGGCCTTGACTCCAGGCCCACGGGGTCCCACCTTGCTCCCCAGGCTGAATCACTAAAACACAGGGCATCGCCCACCTACTCCTCCTCTCCATGGCCCTAGCTCGGAAGTTGGCATCTTTTCTCTGAGCCGCTCTCCACGCTGTTGCAGTCTGAGTCTTCTAAAACAGCCCTGCTCTGAAAGCCCCCATGGCTCCCCAGGGCTCACAGAGGCAGCTCAATCTCCTTTGCTTGACATGCAAAGCCCTTCGGGATCCAGCCCTAATATGCTCCATCTTCCTGGCACCCCACACTCCCCAGGCCCCTTCCCCTGGCAGCTCTGTCCCCGCCCATCCCGCCTGGAGTGCCTCTGCCCCTCCTGCTTCCCTACCCTCTTTCAGGGTCAGGGTTCAATCCTCCCTCTCCAAGAAGCCTGCCTAACTGCTCCCATCCATACAAGTTCCCTCCTCTGAGCCCTATGTCCCCAGTAAAATCCAAGAAGGATCTGAGCCCAGGAGTTCGGAGAACAGGGTGCCAGGAGGTCGATCAATAATGGAACAATCCTTCCTTAGACTAAGGTTCCCACACACAGCGCAGTCGGTTGACACAATTGTCCTCATGTAATTATTAATAGCACCCCCTCAGTTTCGGCCCCTGTGCTAGGGCAGGGGAGGGGTGGGGCAGAGGGGGCAGGGCCCAGTGTCCCCAGTGCTCTGAGAGTGCCTACCCTGGGTGGCCCAGCAGGGCACAAGGAGATGGGGGAGGGGAGGTTGGCGCTTATCCCCCAGGGCTCCACTCCACAGGGAGGTGGACTTTGCTGAGCCTCGCAGATGTCAGCAGGCCTTAAAACAGAACTTGCGAGATAAGCACCCAGGATCACCCTTATCAGAGGCCACAGGAAAGGCGCCAGGTTTAATCTCAAAACCACAGCCAACTCAACGGTTTAGAGACCTCAGGCAGCACCTCCCCAGTCAGACGCCCAGCGACTGGGGCTTTACGCCCGGAGGTGGGGCAGGGGGTGAAGGGAGGGGGCAGATGTAGGCCTGAAGGGGCTTCTTCAAAGAGGGGAATGAACCTTGAGTTTCATCTCCCCATGATGGGACTGGTACCGGTTGGTGGCGGGGACGAGGGAGAGAGGGAAGACCAGGTGGCCCCTGCCACACACACACACACACACACACACACACACACACACACACAGTAAAGGGGGAAACCGGTAGCTGTGTGACCGGCACCCACTCACTGGGAGCTGGGCTTGTGAGAGAGGAGCTGATCAAGGGCACTCAGCCAGGTAATCTAGGAGGGCTTCCTAGAGGAGGGCCCTTAGAGACAGACCTTGAGGGATAGGTAGTATTTGACAGATGGACACGAGGAGCTGGAGGGCAGGGACCCAGGTGCAGCAAAGAGCACCTGTGAAGGCCTCGGGCAGTGAGGGGCTCACCAGGGAAGCAGCTGCTATGGTCTGGAGTGGGGAGTGCATGGAGCTGGAGAAGGGAGAGGCGGAGACGGGATTAGAGGCGGATTAGAATCATCCCCCCACCGTACAGCCTCCCCATCAGCTGTGTTCCCTTCCATCCAAAGACCACGCTGGTGGTCTGGTCTCCAGGAGACCCCCGTGAAGGAGAAACGTCCTAGGAGGGCTCTTAACTACAGACTGCTGTCTGGTCAGTTTCCCCATCCGTAAAGAGAGGGCTTTCAGTGACTTCCTGGGGAACAGGATGTGGGAATGTGGGCCGGACAGTGGGACGAAGCAACACGACACTGAAGTGGCCTGGAAGGAGGGGCGGGAAGGCAGACCGAGCGCCCAGCCAGGGGGGTACTGCTGCCTGTGTCACGCAGAGCGGGCCTGCCGGAGCAGCCACGTGTGGACGCTGGAGGGGCACGCCACAAACCCAGGGCAGCCTGCCTGCCACCCGCCCCCCCACCGCCAGCCCACCCCTCGTCCTGCATTAAGCCATCCCCATTATCGCAAATGCCTGGCATTTTTGCCTGGTAATTCCAGCTCCCACAGCCCCGTGAGGATTAGGGTGTGACTAGGGAGTGAGGAGGACTCTGGCGGGTGGAGAGAAATACCTGCAAAAGGGCACAGCAGCCTCCTTGCCTCCTGCAAGGGTCAGGATCCCGAAAGGAATCAGCGGCCAGTGAGGATGGTCCATGGGGCCTCTGGTAGCAAAGGCCATCAGCATGCGTTGCCTCCATCCCCTCCTTGCCTCTCCACTAGTCCTGTCCTCCCTGGGAGCACCACAGTAGCCCCTCGATGTGCCCCCTGCCTCTGCTGCACACCCACTCCCCTGCCCAGGAGAGAGGTCTGAAGGAAAGCTCTGAGCAGTCCTTGTCTCCGGAGAAAATGTCCCAGCCTCAGGGCCCACCGTCAAAGTCCTTCACCGACTCTGCCTCCTGTCCTAACCCTCCCACTCTCGGGTCGCCCCCGATGAGACAAAAAGACATCCTGGACTCTGATAGTCTCTTGGCTCTCACCGTTCCTTTCAGCTGGAATGAACTTCCATCCAATTCTCCACTGTCGAAACCCTTCAAGGTCCAGGTTAGACGCTGCACCGTGGAGTCCCTTCCAGCCCACGCTGGAAATATTAAGAGCGAACACTTACCAAGACCTTGTGATGTGCAGGCCCTATTCCCCGTGCTCACACCCTATGGACTCACCTCATCCTCATTACGGACGTATTGCGGGGGAGGAAGTGGGGGATTTCATTTTGCCGATGAGGAAACTGAGGTCCAGAGAGCTTATGTCACGTGCTCACGGCTACACAGGCAGGAAGTGGTGAGTCGGGACTAAACTCAGGCCCTCTGGTCCCGATGCAGCTTCTTCCCTTGTGTCTACACGGCACTCCTCTTGCTTGTTCCTTCGGTACCTCTTCATCATGGGGAAGACTTCTGAGTTTCCAAACTGTCACCCCACAAAATCGCAAGCTCCAGGGCAGAGCTCCCAAGACTTGCCCCTCACCGCTCCCGGCCCTCCCAGAAGCCTGGGCCCACTGCTGCCCCCTCTTCCACCAGCAGTGCCTCTGATGGGTTAGGCCCCAGCCCCGGCCCCTGACTTCCCTGCCGGCTCAGACACAGAGACCCTGGGGAGCAGTCAGGTGGAATCTGGACGCAACCCTACCTTAGGATTTCCCCAAATGCCCCTCCGAGCCCTGTCCCAGCTCTGGCCCCCAGGGCATTCTCGCAGCTCTACTGGAAACTCTTCTTACCTGTGCTGCAACCATGAGGAACTTACAGAGAAGGGTGGAAATGGTCCTGCCGAGGTTGGCGCACCCATCACGCCCTCTAGCCACGCGAGAAGGTGAGGAAGCGCTGGGCTGGCAGTGGAAGAGGCCAGCAGCTGGTGAGGGCTTCCCTGGAGAGAGGCATCCGTGTGCTGGGATCCCCGTCCCCACTGCCTCCTAGAGGAGCATCTCCTCTCCTTAAGCCAAGCGAGGGAGGCTTCAAGAAAACTCCTCGAAAGCCTGCCATGTGTGCCCTGCAGTGTGGGCCGATCCCTGACGCCCACCTGGGGACGAGGACATGTCACTGCTCCCAGGTGGCTGGGCAGACAGGCGGCCTGAGCTGGGAAGGTCTGACTTCCAGAATTGGGGAGGCAAAGACGTGTCGGTGCTTTGCTTGGTTCAAATGTGGATCCTGTGGAAGGAAGACCCCCGTCTTTTTAAAAGGGGAAGAGAGAGGTTGACTCCACCGGAAGCTGGATGGGGGCAGGTGCTGGAAGCCCCCATGAGCACCAGCTTGAGGACGAGTCACCTGACTCAGGAGAGACCCCTATGGGTGGGAGGTCCCCCACAAGAACAGGGGGAGGAGGATCTTTCCAGTGACGAGAGTGGAGTTAGGTGTTTGCCATCAGCAACTTCCGTTCACACCGCCGGAAGGGCAGTGGAATTGGCTTCCTCTCTCATCCAGAGACAAAGAAATGAACCATCTAGAGAAAGAGAATCCACGGGGAAATACAGACGTCCTTGGTCTCCAAGGGGGATTGGTTCCAGGAGGCACCAAGGATACCAAATTCCGAGGATGCTCAAATCCCATCGTTAGGCCCTCAGTATCCGCCGATGCAGAACCCACGGATACAGCGAGCCAACGGCAATAAGAAAGAATAAAGCTGCTTCCTGCTCACATCCCACTGAGGTCTGCGTGTTCAAGAAACCGGCTCCCTCGTGCATGAGGCGGCCAGAGAGAGACAACAGTCAAGCCCAGGGTCAGCCTTTGAGAGGCCACTCGACCCTAGGATATGGTTCTTAACCTTCTGGGGGAAAAGAGAGGGGTGTTGTTCCAAGATCAAGGCCATGAGGTAGGCTGTAGACTCTCTCCCCAGAAAATTACACAACTGTACACGTACACAAAGATCTTAATTTAATTTGGTGGCCGGGTGGGGCGGGGCGGGGCGGGGCGGGCTATGGGCCCTCTGAAGACCACCCACAGTCTCCTTAGAAAACCACGCAGCCCAGGAGCACCACGTGTGGGCAAGCAGGGCCTGCATCTCATTCTGGCAGGTTTGGCAGCGGCACCGTGGGCTCATTCTGACTTGTGGACCTGGGAGAGGGCGGTGCTGGGCTTCGCTCATCTTCCTTTCTATGTCTTGGCTTCTAGAACAGTGCTTTGTAATTTGTTGCAACTGGTCTTCCCAAGCAACGCTGGGAATATTTTGATTTCTCCAGCTCCGCCCATGGCACCCTGGTCAGGAGGTTAAGTGTTTTATTGAAAAGACACACTTTTCCTTCCCAGGCTGATAAACAAGGCCACTGCAGGGAAACCGACTTCCTCCACCCGGTCGCTCAGCTGGAGAGGCCCGATCCTGGCCAAGGAAAACAAACGCATAAACATTTCAGGGACATATAGGAAGCGTTTCTGCTGGATGCCTGCTGTGAATGGCCACTGGAGTTCACGCAGCAAACTCCACGGGGGCCCGGACAAAGCGCTCTCTGCCAGCTCTTCCCTGCCGCTCCCCAAAGACCCACAGTCCGGCCACTGCTCTTCTCACCCAGCTCACGAGAGCACAAAACAGGCTCTTTAGTTGTCACCACCAAATACCAGCTTTGCCCCCTCCATGCCTGGCCCTTAAAGAGGAGGAGGTCTCCCTTTAGCCAGCACTGCTGGGGAGAACAGCCCCCGAGCTGCTTGTGTCCCGAGCCCAAGGGGGTGCACGGAGGCTGGGGACTGGCTGCCGTGCAGTGTCTACGATTCTCCCTGGGTCAGGGCACATGAGGGAGAGTGCGTGCCCAGGTCGCCACGTGTAAACACCCACCTCTGCGGGCCCCACTCAGCGTCCCAGCCAAGCACCCACGGGGCACAGCAGGGTGGGCCCTGGACGTGGCTCTGCCATGATGTGACTCCCATGTGGACAGACAGGTGACAGAGGTTCCTGGAGGCCGTGCCCTCCCACTGGGTGCCCTCGCTCAGTCCATCGCTGGGAGCCACTGCAGAGGGGCCCCAGCTTCTGTTTTTGACAAAACTCTCTCTCTGGTCTTTCTTCTTCACCAGCCTCCCATTGTGTTTCTACACTTGCTCATATTCCTTTTTGGAATCCGTTGGATATAAATTGTTGGAACGAAGGAGGCTCCGAGTACAATTTTCCCTTCACAAGTTATTATGGAGTTCTCCCCCTTCCCACCTATCCTACCCTCAGTCTGGAATGCGAGGGTCTCCACAGGCTCTGCCCCTGGGAGCAGCTCAGCCAGTTCTCTCCGCACACGCCCCGCTGCAGCCACACTCAGTGTGGGGGCCCACACTCAGTCCCTCTTGTCATCCTCACCTCGTTGCTCTCCCTGGCCAGGAGGTCCCTCCCTGACGGGAGCAGCTCAGCCAGTTCTCTCCGCACACGCCCCACTGCAGCCACACAGGGGCCCACACTCAGTCCCTCTTCTCATCCTCACCTCGTTGCTCTCCCTGGCCAGGAGGTCCCTCCCTGAAAGGTTCTTTTCCCTGTATCTGCTTGGCCAGGTGTAGCCTGCCCTCCAGGTCCAGGCGCCCGTCCTCGTGGGGCCTCGCAGAGATCCAGGTCGGCCCCGAGATGGGCTCCCAGGGAGCCTGAGTGTCTCCAGCTTGGCCCAGCTTTCGCAGCCTGGTGTCTTAGACCTGGGGCTGACCCACAGAAGCCAGGCCAAACCAGAAGCCCAGCCAGGGGCACCAGTGGGCCAGAGGGCATGGTTGGCCCGCAGAGACCCTCGTGAGGTGACGACTTAGCCCACAGGTCTCCGGGGCTCTGGGGCCCCTCCACCCATCACCATCCCCGCCCCAGACATGAGCCGGCCAGACCTCACGCTTCCTTTGCGGCAACAGAACAAATGAGGTTCGGCCCTCAGCATGGGTTTGACTCCTGTTTTATAGAAAGCCAACCATCAGAAATAACGAGTGCCCAGGGTCCCGGGCCGACCATATCAGAGGCTTGGCGAGGGGCCGGCCCCGCAGGGAGCGAGGGAGGGATGCAGAGAAAAGGCAGCAGAGGCCCCACCAGCCTCCTTCCAGGCCTTGGCAGTCACCGCTCAGCTGGGAGGGGCTGCACAGCAGCACTCAGGGTCCACAGCACAGTCCTGAACAGGCCCTTCATGGAAGAGGCAGGGAGGTTCTGGACGATTGTGCAGCAGTGCTGGCCCAGGTGCTGGCCCAGACTTGTCCCTGAGGCCCAGGGCTCAGCCGTCATCCCCAGTGATGTGCGCTGGAGCCATGGGGCTCACCCACATGGAGGGTCACAGGATGGGGTCTGAGCCGTTCCAGTTCACCGATGCCCCCTTCCACCTAAGAGCAGAGGAACAGAGAAAGAGTTAGAGCTGCAGGGGCCCACACAGGAGCCAGCTCTTGTCCTCACTCACCGGAATTCCTCTCTCTGGGCCTTCGAGGATTTCAGGTTCCAACATGCCCACCTCACCCCTCCACACTCACAGACAGGCCTACACACCAGGCCCCTACAAAACAAATGCACCTAAACCCCTCAAATGAGGTGCGCGGTCTACACGCATCTGAATCCAGCCACTTTCCAGGGGTGCCTGATGGTGGCGCTTTTAAAGGCACATGGGGAGACCTAGATATGGAGACATCCTGGAGGGTTCAAGGCACGGAAGGAGGTCCAGCTGCTGGAGCCCAGAAAGGTAGGCATAGGGCATAGGGAGCCAGCGGGAATGGTACCACACAGGACCCAGGAGGCCTTGCTAGGATTCTGGGCTTTGCTCTAAGAACCGCTAGTGAAGGGCTGTGAGCGGTTCAGTAAGGCACTTATGTGCCTTTTTTAAAAATTTATGAAGCCTTAAGAAGCACTGAGTATAATTAAACTGGAGTCCAGGGTTAGACACAATTTAATAATAGTCCAATTCCAAAATTAAAGTTATTACAGGTGAGACCAGCAGCACTTGATTTTAATACATGGAACTAGTTTTCTAAAAACAACTCAGAGGAATCATTTATAGCAGATGGAATATTTCTGAAAAATCTGGCATTAGGCGTATTATACATAGACGTACATCCTAAGATTATACAAACTAGGAAACAGCTGTTGCACGCCTCAACAGCAGTACTGGAGCACGGACTTTGAGACTGGGGTTTAGAAACGCTTCCCAGGGTGTGGGGTTTGGGGAGGGAGCAGACATTTTCAAAACCTGAAGTTTTTCTGCAGGACTGAAGTCAAACTTGTAACTGCCACAGCGGAGGAAAACAGGGATGCTTTCACTTTACTTGTACATCTGCGCTGGCAAGTCCAGTACAGGCAGACCTCATGTTATCGGGCTCCACTTTATCGCGCTTCACAGATACTGTGGTTTTGTTTTAATACAAATTGAAGGTTTGTGGCAACCCTGTGTCAAGCAAGTCTATGGGTGCCATTTTTCCAACAGCATTTGTTCTCTCTGTGTCTCTGTGTCCCATGTGAGTAATTCTCGAAGCAGTTCAACTTTTCCATTATTATTAAATTTGTTATGGTGATCTGTGATCAGTGATCTTTGATGTTATTATCGCAGACAGAATACAACTCACTGAAGGTTCAGATGACAGCATTTTTAGCAATAAAGTATTTTCTAATTAAGACGTGTACATTGCTTTTTAGACATAATGCTACTGCATGCTTGACAGACTACAGGATAGGGTAAACATAACTCTCACATGCATTGGGAAACCAAAAATTTGTACGACTCGCTTTACTGCACTGGTCTGGAACGAACCCACAATATCTCTGAGGTCTGCCTGTATCCCTGAGATTGGACCTGCTGCAAGAAGGGAGTGAACAGGTTCTCCCAAAGTAAGGCTGTTGCATCTCCCAATCTAATGCTTAGAAGCATCATGAAGTTTCAGTAGTGGTTCGCCAAAAAGCCAACGCTCTCCATCTTCGTGAATAACCTAGACCCCCACTGAACTTCTCTCTATTCCTTCCTCAGGCTTCTGCTCTTTGTCTTTCTTCTCGCCTTGTGCCTTGCTTCAATGGCCGCATCAACGTCTCTGATGTTTAGGTCGAGAGAGACAGCCTTGCAGAGGCAGTGGGATTCATGCTCTGTTCTGTTCTTCCAACCTACTTTCCTCCTGATTACCAGCATCTTCTTGGTCTCTGTAAAGACTGTATGACCCCCTGTCGAGTATTTTGCATATTTTACACCATTCCATTTCCCTTCAAGTGAGCAGAAAGATCTGTCATTTGGAGAAGAAAAAAATCTTAGTGGTAATTCTGTGCAGGAGTAGCATGGGAGACGATATTTGCATATAGCTCGTTTTGGAACAATTGATATGTGCATTCTCTTCCTAGCTCCACCCACGGCGCTGTAAGGACAAGCCTTCCATAACCACTGGGGAATGTGAGAATGTTAACAGTTGTCATAGTCTAGACACAAGGCACAGCCCTGCCCTATGTTGTGCACACCAATCAACGTCCCAAGAAACTTTCATCTGGTCCATGTATGAATGCTGGATTGCATCTTCTCGTTAAAACACTCAGCAAAAAAGGCTGAGATGGGTGGATGATGGAAAAGTTGCTCAGCCACGAATGTTATACTGTTTCAAGAAACTAGCGCCTCTAAAACTAGCTCTCTGTTCTCTCCAGTGTCCTTTGGCGGTGCCTCATGAGGCTGCAAGGTCTCACCCAAAATGCAGTCGTGTGGCTTTCTGGCAACGGATCCTTTGCTTCCTGCATGAAAGTCTGAGAGCTACCATTTGACCACCTGAACCATTTGGTCCCTGGGATCCTTCTGGTCACAGATACTCAGAGGCAGGTCTGGATGTGCAAAAAGTTTGCATATATTTCTAGAAGAGGGCTTCTCTCAAGAGTAATTGTTGGAAGAACTACCTTAGTACGATCCATTCCAAGCCTAACCTGTGATAAGAAATGTGTGGCCACCTCTCGTGCTCGTCCATGGACCTGCCTCTGCTTTATCGTCAGTCATATCACGTGCGTCGACGTGGGCAGCGTCACTTGTTCCACTGGATGTGGAAGAATTAAGTGGTTCTTTGGAACCTGGGTGCTTTAGACTGTTTCCTATGTGTCAGCACTGAGGCAGATCTAGAGGAATCGATTAGACGCTTTGGGGTTGAGCCACTTTGATGGAATCCATCAGCATCACGGCATTCCTCACTGCTCGAAGGAGAGACACTGGAATGGTAGGTATCTGGAGACAACTTGGCAACCCCGGGAGAAGTCAGGCTGCTCCTTGGTGAGTGCCCACTGCCTGCACCGCTGCTCCTTGGTGAGCGCCCACTGTCTGCACCGCTGCTCCTTGGTGAGCGCCCACTGCCTGCACCGCCGCTCCCTGGTGAGCGCCCACTGCCTGCACCGCTGCTCCTTGGTGAGCGCCCACTGCCTGCACCGCTGCTCCTTGGTGAGTGCCCACTGCCTGCACTTTTGGTGCTGGACCCTAATGATGTCTCAGGGTAGCCAATATAGGTTCGGCCGGTGGGGAAGACACATGCAGCTCTGACTTGCACAACTGAGCAGGTTCGGGAGGTCAGGCGAGCTGGGCAGGCACTGAGATAACCACAGGTTCCAAGGGAGTAGGTGGACCTACAGCATCTACTGGGTTAACAGCACTTTAGCAACCTGTAGCAACATAAGACAAAGCCTTAGTGATTCCACCGTGCAATCCGAGGTTTTCAGTTTTCTTGCTCTGTTCATCACTGTTGCAGTTTTGAAACACATCACTGAAAAGCTTTTACAGTAAGTCCCCTACATACGAACCTTCAAGTTGCGAACTTTCCAAGATGCAAATGTGCGTTCCATCCACGTCAGGCATGAATGCAGTTGCAGCTTGCCCTCCGTCTCCTGTTGCTGACGATCCTTCAGCTCTACCATCTCCCACCTCCTCTCCCTCCTCCAGTCAGTAACTCGTCTTGCCTGTTCACTCGACGCCAGCCCGTGTGCCAGCTGTTGTACTGTACTACTGTACTTTTCAAGGTACTGTACTATAAGATTTAAAATGTTTTATTTTTGTATTTTTTTATGTATTATTTGTATGAAAAGTATTATAAACCTATTACAGTACAGTACTATATAGTCGACTGCGTTAGTTGGGTACCTAGGCTAACTTTGTTGGACTTAACGAATGAGCTCTTGGAATGGAACTCGTTCGTATGTAGGGGACTCACTGTCCTGTTAAGATCTGTAGAGGAGTATCAGCCTCTGTAAGTTTCCTATCAAAATCTTAGACACTAGGGACACATCCTGAATCCAGACATCCAGGGGTGGCAGATGGAAGGAAGAGAGGGGAGTAACATTCCCACCCACAGCCTGGCTCCAGACAGGCACCAGGGACGCAGGTTTGCAAAGACCAAACTACTGCCCAGACCAGTTTGGATTCTTGCCCCCGGTCATGGAGAGAAGAAGGGGGAAGAGTCAGAAATAGACCAGACTTCCTGTATCCCTATAAGATCCGCCCTCAGCCTGGCCCCCAAGGCCCTTCCCTTATCGTTCTCCTCTGCCCATACTGACAGGCAGACAGAAGTTCCTCCTGTGAGCTCCCAATGTGACAAAATTGGGTTTGGCTTCAGTGCAGGGGTGAGTCATATTCATCTGCTGCTAGACGCCCCGGTCACACCAACAGTCACCGCGTCCTAAGGTCAGGCTGGGAGGTTTATGCCACCTGTGAGGCTTTTCACAGAGGTACCTAACCTACCCAATCCTGGACTACAGGTGCCGAGGCAGGGAGAGTATTAGAAACACAGAAAGAAGCAGTTCACAACTACAAGAGGAAACCAAAGCAGAGCCGTTCTGAAAGGGCTGAAATGCTGGGATACTGTGCTTATTTAGGGGATGAATGGTTCCCCCGTAGGAACGGTTCTGAAAGTCTATGCATCAGTTACAAGGATGAAAAAGAAGAACTCTGCATATGCAATTAGGGGCTGACAGAGAAAGGGGAGGGACGGAATGGACCGGTTTCTGAGTGCAGAGGCGCCGTCAAGGCTCACTCAGCTATGCTGATGTAGAGGAGGCTGAGGGTGTGAGAGTTTAGAGCAGCGCTCCTCAACCTGGGCACAGCGGGCATTGTGGTCGGGATAATTCTGTTGGGGGGGAGAGGAGGGTTGTCTTGTGCTTTGTAGGACATCTGGCACCCTCCCGCAAACTAGTGACAACTAAAAATGTCCCCAGACTTGGCCAGATATCCCCCGGGGTGCAAAAATGCCCCCGGTTGAGGACCACTGGCTTCGGGGTTGAGCTCAGCGAAGATGCCGTGGTCCCCAGAGCTGAGGTCAGCTCAGCGTCACGGGCGGGCCCATCTCTTGCCCACGACTGAATCCCTTGCTTCCCCAGCAGCCGTCACTGCATCAGAGCAGCAGTTACCTGACTTCACAGATTTTCAACACGACGTCTTGCTGTGTCAGCAAGGAGAAGAGGGCAGGCCTGGTTTTAAAGCCACCAGAGCTGACCAGCAGAAATACACCCAAGCACTTCTCTTACTCCCTTTGGATTTCCAGACAAGTACCCTGTGTGCAAGTGTCCTGTCCCGCGCGCCAGCTGCTGGCAGTCAGAGCAACTACAGAACGAGCCCCAAGGCCGTCTCTCACCTGCGAACCTGGCCGGTTGCTGCGCCCTCCACCTGGAAGGACCATCCTCCCTCTCCATCGCTCCTCCTTCAGGGTCAGATCCAGGAGCCCTCCTTCCGGAAGTATCCTCCCTCAGCACTGCTGTCAGGCTCTCGCCGGCCATGCTGTCATGGGGTCTCCCTCTCCTGCTAGACTGTGAGCCCCTAAAGGGCAGAGCTGGTCTCACTTGCCTCCGTCCCCTCAATGACCTCTAGCTCCGTGTTGGGCTCCCAGGGTTGCTGCTGAGGGAACACATCCCCTGTACACGCCCTGCCCCTCGTCAAGCCCAGGCACCAGAGGGAAAACCTGAGTCTTCATCACACTTCACTCTCCCTCCCCTTTGACCCCGGTGGTCACCGAGCCCTGTCCATGGCCCACCTCTGCTCTCTCATCCCTTCCCCTCTGCCTCCTCCCATTCTTCCTCCTCCCCCCACTTGCCTGTGAGCCCCCTGAGGTCTCCAAAGGCGAGGGAATGCTTCTACATCTCCTCTCGACCTCATAGCAGCTCAGGGAAGGCATCGTTTTACCCAATCGACAGATGGGGAAACTGAGGTCCAGACAGAGCCAGCCCTTCCAGAGGTCGTGCCATGGCAGCACAGCCAGGACGCAGCTGGGGTCTCCAGACTCCTGCTGGGTGCTCGGCTCCGCACAGCACCTGCTGGGTGCTCGGCCAGGAACAAGGCGCACCAGGGGCGGCTGTGCGTGTGGGCTGCAGGCAGGGGACTCACAAGAGGGGGCTGGGCAGTGGGAGCACCCAGGAGCCCTCCCTCAATGGATGAGAGGCACTGTGAAGAGGGCATCTAGGAAGAAGGGTGTCAGCAGAGGCGTGAAGGCTGCAGCAGACTCCTCAGGCGGGCGGGCGCACAGGTGTGGGAGGTAGGTGCTCAGCTCCAGCCCCTCGAAGGCACCGTTTCCAGCTGAAGTTACATTTTCAATTTTTTGTCTGAGCCTCCAAACAGAAACATCTGTCGCCCAGGCCCAGGCCCCGGTTATGAGTTCTTTCCTCTCTTCTCTGGCCTGTTGACAACCCTTTCATCTTCTCCCATTCTAGCGAGGCTGGAAGCTTGAGAGAGGTCACTGTGTGTGTCTTCTTTGGAAATGACCATAAATGAGTCTTTTTTTTTTTTTTTGCTGAGATGGTCAGAGAACAGAGGAGGGAGGAAGCTGGGGGACAGACACAAGCGAAAGTAACAGGAGCTTCTCTGAGGTCGAGGTGTGCGTCACACCAGAGAGTGGAGACAGCACGGGGCCCGGGGATGGTTCAAATTAGGATGCTCTTCTCCAAAGGCAAAACTGGCAGTCTGGTCTTGTGCACTGTCACCGTGGCAACAAAGCCAGGCGGCGGGAAGTCACACTGCCTGCTCAGTGACCTTCCACTGGGCTGGGACAGCACCGGCCTAAGCCCCAGGCCCTGAACTGCTCTTGACTCGAGGTGTGGCCTGGCGTCAGACCTCCACTCCGGCGACCCCATCTGTAGAAGGAAGGGCCGTATCGGGCGGTGTCCAAGGGCCTTTCTGTGGATCCCAAGCAGGTGGCCAGGGATGCGGCGTGCTCCAGGTGGGTTAGCGTGAATGTCAGGGTTCTTATGGGGCAACAGAGGTGGTTTTGAGGGCAGGCGGCGCATCTCTCCCTGGATTAGAACAGAGTTGATTCTGAACTTGACTTCTATTTGACTGTGAACTCTGAGAGCAAGAAGCGCGTCTCATCCAGCTGCTTCTTCCATGGAGTCCAGTCCGGGGGTTCCATGAGGTTGAGGCGATGAGAGGGAAGCCCCGCCAGCCCGCAGGTGAGCCTATCCTGCCGTGAGCACTCGGCTGCCTTTCAGCGGGTGCTTGGACTAACTGGCCTTGGAAATGACCTGAGCTCGGGCCATACGCCCTTCCTGTCAAGGCAGCAGGACTTATCCCCCAAGAGGCAGGGCCCCAGCTTTAGCGGGTCTCTCTGACCTTGAAGGCTACTTTCCCAAGTTTCTCCCTTTGAGCTGTTTGAGAATCTGGGATGAAACAATATGCAAAGCCTTTGTAATCCAAGCCCTCGGAATAGGATTCCAGGAGGCTGGGCCTGCTGTTTCCCATTACAGTGGGGTATGTTATCTGATGGGTACAGAGGGGGAAAAACCCTGCGTTCCCACTATTCACTCACCACTCAGCCTTCCGGGAATGAGGCTGGGAAAAGTCTCACCGTGTTAACTGCCCAGATGGACCGAGCCATCAGGGTGGAGCAAGTGACGGGGGGAGTAGAACTGGTTTCAGCAAAGTCCATGCAGGGGATGCAGCACTCAGACCTGGGGGGGGGGGGGCAGGGGGCAGCCAGCGGAGCCAGGAAGAAAGTACCCCGGGTCTGGTATGTTACAGCAGACCAGATGCTGGAGGGTCAGCACCTCACCTGACATCTGACTCTCACAGGCAGCCAGGGAGGGTGAGGCAGAGGTAGGCACTGCCCTCACCAGCCACCAGAACATCAGTTCTCACAGTGCCGTCCCAGGACAGCAGCACCAGGAGCACCTGGGAACTCTTGAGAAATGCAGGTTCTCAGGCCTCCGCCCAGACCTACTGAGCCAGAAGGCCCCAGGGGTGGGACCTAGCAATCTGTGTCTTACCACACCCTCCAGTGGGGACGCCCGCTGAACCCTGATGACCATGCTCTAGCGAATCTTCCCAGTGGGTGGCCGTAGACAAATACAGACGTGCTGGACCATTGATCCCCTCAGCCATCAGGGGACTGGGCAGAGTCTGGGTCAACCAGAGTCCCCAAGCCAGTCGTCCCTAACCCTGTGTGTTGCCCCAGTACGATGATTTGCTATCTGTGCCGAGGAGTAGGAAACACTGCTGGAGGAGATGCCAAGGCTCAACCTTGCCCGAGCTCCTCCCATGACAGTGAGCAGGGACAGACAAGGGCAGGGTAGGGACTCCGCCTGGACCGCCTGCCCCAGGCCGAGGGCTCGCTCCCTGATGCGTGCAGCCTCTCCAGATCGTTTCACATGCCGTCATTTTGCTGGTTCATTTCATGGCACATGGCCCCGGGGACAGGGGTAGGTTCTGGGAGAAGGGACAGCTGACAGAAGAAGAAGAGGTGCTCCGGGCCCACGTTCACACTCAGATGTCTCTGGACTGAGCCCCCTGACAGACCAGAGCCCCAAGTCATTCTCAAGCACTTGCCAATTAGGGCTGAGCCCCTGGGAGGTGCCTGGTGAGACGAGTCCTGCAGCAGAAGCATTCTTGGGGAAAGAGAAGTTACTCCAGACGGGGGCAGGTGGAGAGGTCCGGGGCGGTGGGCCACCCCAGGGAGGGGCACAGAGACAGATGTAGGCCTTCAGCGAGGGGTCCCAGGGGTCCGGAGAGGGGGTGGAGCCTGTGTCCAGGGTGCGGTCCAGAGCCCTGTTGGGCAGGTCCTCCTGCAGGAAGGATGCCCTGTGGCCTCCCACCCCGTCCTGCAGAAGGTGCCAAGGCTGGTGTCACCTCCTTCCCCCATGCAGCCCTTCTCTCATCACTCTGAATGAGTGGCCCTTTGTACATGAAAGGAAAGCGACCTGCATGTGCCTTTAATCCTCCCGATGAAAGAAACGCCGGCACGTGACCCCACAGGAATGCTCCGTCCCTGGCCCAGTGGGCGGGCAGGTGGACGGCTGAGCAGGTGGACGCGTGGGTGGGGCGTGATGAGGATGTCACGACGTCTCCTCCACGTCCCCTCCCTGGGGACACAGTCCCTGGGGACTGTGTATGTGGCGTCCTCTCTCTCTCTTTGGCTCCATTCAAGGGCTCACTTGCCCGTGGGTGGGCAGCGGCCCTAGACTCCAGGGGAGCCCCTTGGATCGCAGGCGGTCAGAGCCGCAGCGCCCCAGCCATGGCCTACGTCCTCCACCCCAAACCCCACCATTTCACAAACAGGAAAACAGGTTCCGCCCGAGGTCACAGCGAGTCAGGAGCGGCTGAGACAATGTCAACGAGAGCGGTTCTCCGTGCTTGGTAATGTCCTGGGCGCTCTTCACAACAGCCGTGTGAGCCAGGCACAGCCACTGCCCCCATTTTACAGATGACAAAGTGAGGTACAGACAGGAGAGGTCTGATGGCTCCCAGCCAGAAAGCAGCAAGGCCAGGATTCAAACGCCAGAATGCACGCTCACCACACTGGCAAGTTCTAATGCTGCCCCACTGGAATGCAGGTCTCCTCCCCGCCCCCAGGCCTGCCCAGTCCGCGGGGTGGGGTGGGGGGCGGTTGCTGCCCCAGCCCTGGGGCCTGGTCAGAGAACTCCTATTCACCCACCTCCCCTGGCCTGAGCCTCAGCTTCCCTTAAAGACTGAGGGCTGGGTGAGACGAGCCAAGAACCCCCGCCGGCAACCCCCACTGCCTCTGGGGCACCTCCACTCAGTGTTCAGAGGGCCGCACCCGCACCCGCAGAAGGACCGGGGCTGCTCCTCCCGCGTGAGGGCCGCTGCTCCAGGAAGCCACCTCCGAGCACACCCTGGCCGCGCCGCATCCTCCTGCCTTCCGACCCTGCCCGAGCTCCACCGCCACCGCCAGGTAACCTCCCTCGCTCTTCCTCCTGTGGACCTAACAGCTGCTGCCCGGAACGAGGGGGGCTCTCGAGGCACCAGCTCACCTCCACCCCCTGCCACGGGTCATCTTAGGGAGCTACCTGAAGACACGGCATCTCGCAAATCGCACACGTCTCCCTGGGCCATGGTGACCACAAAACGCCACATACAGACAAGCCCCAAGCACTGTGTCTTTGCAGTCTGCAGGGGTCCTACCGGCCCCTCACCACACCCTTCCTAGTTGGGACAATCCAGGAACCCATCCCCCTTCCTGCAGGCCACTCCCAACCACTGCTCCTCCCAGCCACTCAGGCAAGGCCCCAAAGCCACAGGTGGGCCCGACTCACTTGGTTCTGACGCACAGCTCCAGGGGAGGGACGAGGTCATTGTCTCTGTCCTCAGGAACGGTCTGGGTGGTGTCTGGGGAGCGGGGAGAGAGAGGCACACGCTCATCAGCCCAGGGCCCACGTTCACCCCGAGGTCAGCACCAACAGTCCTACTCCTGGGACCTGACTCTTCCGGTACCTACCTGCCCCTCTTCTCTTCTTATTTGGACCCTCCCTGGTTCCTGCCCATCGGTTCTTACCTGGACACCATAGGTGTCCCTGCTCACTGGCCTCCCATCTCCAGTCTCCACCCCACCCTCCTGCCCCCTTTCAGCTACCAGAATAGTTCTTTCTAATAACATGTCTTAGCCCACCACTCCCCTGCTCCAAAACCTTCCATGGCTCCCCACTGCCTGGAGAATAAAACCCAAACTTGTTGCCGTGATACTGTCTACTACGTAGTCTCAACCTCACCTTGTACCCTTAAGGACATCAGTTTCTCAAGGCCCAGCTCTGGCCCCCTCCCACAGGAGGACCTGCGCACACTCGCCCTCTGATCCCCCAGTGTGCATTGGTCTCTGACTGCCCTGACTGGGCGTGCTAAGGCCGGCGTCCCCGACCGGTCTGAAGGCTCCCCGGGGACGGACAGGGCAGGCGGGGAGGCAGCGCACCGATAGTCAGCCGGATCTGCTCCTGCTGGGTGGCCAGGCCGTCGTAGTAGTACAGGTCAAAGATCCTCTCGGCCCTCCAATCTTGCAGCAGCTCCAGCTGCAGGCTGAACAGGACGCTGAAGTGGCTCTCACTGCACACCACCCAGATGGGGAACCTCGGGGTCTTCAGGAAGCAGCCGACCTGGACGAGGGAGAGGGAGCAGACAGAGGTACCTAATACCATGTGCCATCCCCAGGGAAGCGGGCCAGAGCATCTTCTGTCCAACCCCAGGCCCGGGCTGACCTCAGCGAGGCCCCGTTGGGGATTCCAGACCCTGTGTGAGGCTGGGGCCCTGTCTGCGGCTCACTGACACAGAGCTGTCCCTGCCTGCTCAGCCCACTGCTCGCAGGGCCTTTGCCCCACAGTCACATGGAGATACCCTGGCCTGAAAGCCGGGCGTCGCCCCCCTCACTTCATCTCCCACATCCAGCTGGTATGTGGTGCTTGCCCACCCTGTTCTCCAGGCCCAGCCTCTCCTCCCGAAGCAATGACCTCCTAGCCGGCTCTTCCATACCCTTCCCTCCCCAGCCACAGCCACACAGAACCTCTCACCAGTCCTCAAACTACTCCAGCACGGCAAGCCTCATGCCTGTGCGTTCACTGTTCCCCCGTACACCTCTCCTCTCCTAGGGGTCCTGCATCGCCCAGATTACCCAATCAGAGAGCACGCATCATGTCCCGCTTCTAGTCCTAGGTACCAGGTGCTAGGTACCCACCCTCCTCTGCCGCAGTGCATCACTCTGCCTCACCATAAGCACATACGCCTGCCTCTGGCACGGACTACACCCTCAGAGCAGAGCAGGGGGTGTAAGTCAACATAAGCAAGTGACGACTGAAGGTCCTCGCGAATGAAGCGGAACTGGAGCTAGGACTTTAGCTTGAAGACAGGTGGGGCTGGAGCCACAGGGGGAAGGGAGGGGGGCCTCCGGGTGAGCAGTCTGTGGGTGATGCCAGAACAAGTGTCCAGAGACATTCAGGAAAAGCGCAGGGCATCAGGAGAGGGCACGGGAAGGGGAGGATGAAGAGCTGGAACTTCCTTCTGAGGAGGGAGTCCTTTGGAAAGTTCCCAGCAGAGGACTTGCATGGTAGAGGGGTGTTGGGAGAAGGCAGATGCATGGAATCAGCATCAGGGCCTTCCTGTGGTTCTGCCTGCAGAGGAGAGAGGCGTGGCGGGGCCCTCCGAAGGCCTGCTCAGACGCCTGGCTGGTCTGCCCCTCGGTGGCCAGACCTCGACGCGCTCTCTCGCTGTCACCTGTGACTCCCCACCCCGGGCCCTAGTTTATTCATTTCTGTACGTGCAGTGGGCCAGGCTGATTCGGCCTAATCCCCACCAGCCCCAAGGAGATGTTTGCATGCTCAGGTATTTACAGCCACAGCCTGTGGATTAAGGAAAGAATGGGAATTATTTTTCCAGTGGGGAGATGGGCATACTTTCTCCGGGGCCCGTCACAGACGAGTGGCCGGCCAGTCTTCCTCGGGCCTCTCAGAGCCCACCTGGAGCTGGGGTGTCCCGGACAAAGGGGCTGTGCTCCGGGGAAATGCTTGCTCGTGACCCTCCTACAGAGGGTAGCAGGGTGAACTTCACGAAGTGTTCACTGTCTCATTGTCCAAGTCCCCCACCCGCCCCCTCCACCTGGCCCCTTGGGCCCTCACCCCAGCTCCCTGTGAACATTAAAGTGTGACTCGCTCCTTGGTGGAAACGGGGGGGGGGAGGTGGAATTAGTTGTCTTAAACGATGTGGCTGGACGTGCCTAAACTCCACTACAAACTTGGCCTCCATTCCAGGTTAAAATTCCAGGCTTTTCTGGTGAGGGCATCACCTCGAACAGGGAGCCCTGAAGACTGGGAAGCCAGTGCCCATTCACTGCAGGAAAAAAGAGCCATGCAGCCCACCAGGAACAGGCGTCTGCAGAAACAGCCACCCTGAATTTTCCAGCAGAGGGACAAAAGGGCAGCTTGCCATTTAAGCAACAGTCAAAAGATTAAGGGCAAAAAAAGCTGCCCGGGGAGTTTATAAATGAGTTTTCTCATTCAGGAGCCCCTCCCCATTGGGTGGCATTTTCCAAAGATGAAATCCACTTCCTTTGGACTCTGGGGTAGCTGACCGAAGGCCCGGGGTGAGGAAGGAGGGTGGGTGGGCACATTTCCTCCAGCACAGCCTCTCTCCTGGTGGGTGAACGTGCAGCACAATCAGGGATTAAGGTGACCCTTGAACAACGTGGGCTTGAACCGTGTGGGTTCACTTATACACGGATAGTTTTCAACAGTAACGACTACAGTACTACGCGGTCCATGGTTGGTTGAATCATCGGATGCAGAAGAACGGCGGATACGGAGGACTGACTGTGACTTATACACAGATTAACGCCCGTGCTGCTCAAGGGTCAGCGCGTACTTTTACCTGGATTCTTAAGGTCTTTTGCGGGAGTGAGGTGTGTGAATGCCCCCCACCCAACCATGGCCTGCCAGCTCCGAAGCCCTAATTTAAAAGGACCGACATTTGATGGCTGGCAGAGCAGCAGTCTGTCATCTCCAAGGATAACATCCATTCAACATGAGTTATACTTTGGTCCCAGGGACCGTGTGAGACGATGGGTCGGTGGTGAAGTACCCTGGAACGGCCTGTCCTCATGGGGTTAGCCGCTGAAGGAGGAGGAGATAGTAAACAGAGAATCACACAGACACATTTGCACCACATTTCACTGAATCTAAGATGCCATCGGAGTCACCGTTCTTTTTTGTATCACTAAGAAAGGACGCAGGCTGGCAATTAAGGCCCGACACATCATCGACTGCGTGAAAAACTCAGAAATGTTCAAATGTGGGGCACGTTTGCATCTCAAAAGCAATGAAATGGGATGCGTAAAACCAGGAGGAGGCCTGTGAAGGAAAGAACTAACATTCTACGACGGAGGATGACAAGGTGGGCAGGGGACCACGAGAGCAGACCTCTATTGAGATAGAGTGATGAGGTCAGGAAAGCCTTCCCTGAGGAAGTGACAGTGAAGTCAAAACGTGAAGGGAGGGAAAAGCAGGGACAGGACGCAGGGCCTTAAAGGTCACGGGAAGGTCTGGACTGTAGTCTCTGTATTAGTTTGCTAGAGCTGAGTAACAAAGTTCCACAGATCGGGCAGCTCAAACGACAGAAATTTATTTCCTCACAGTTCTGGGGGCTGGACGTCCCAGATCAAGATGTCGGCAGGGTTGGTTCCTTCTGAGGCCCCTCTCCTTGGCTTGTAGACGTGGTCTTCCCTCTGTGTGTGCCTGTGTCCTAACCTCTTCTTCTAAGGATACCAGTCCGCTGGATTTGGGCCCAACCATATGACCTTCTTTTACCTTAATTACCTCTTGAATGGTCTTGTCTCCAAATACAGTCACACTCCAAGGTACTGGGGGCTAGGACTTTAGTAAATGAATGTTGGGTCGGGGGAGTGGGGGGAAACGGCGCAATTCAGCCCATAACAATCTCAGAGGACTGGGAATGCACAGAAGGTTGTTAAGCAAAGGAATGATGTGACTGCTCTACTCTTTTAAAGATCACACTGGCTTCAGTGAAGGAACAGGATTGGAGGGAGGTGGGGACAGGAGCCAGAGGCCAGCTGGGCCATCACAAGTGTCCCGAACAGCGATGCTGGTGGCTCGGATAAGGGTGAAAGTGGACAGACTTGAGAAACAGCTTCGGGAAGGAGCCCCACGACCTCTTGATGGATTGAATACGCTCCTGGTTTGAGCAACTGGGTAGATGGTGCTGTTTGCAGAGCTGGACAAATGGGAGGAGGAGGGTGGTGCTTACAGAGCTCTCCCTGCCAAGCTCAGCCTTTGCCCAGGTCCCTTCCTGAAGGCAGCAATGAATGGGGAAGCCCTGGAGTTAAACTCCCTGCGCCTTGCTGTCCTCCCCTGGCCTCTCCGTCCCCCATCACCACTGCCACCACGAGCCAGGAGGGGCTGGTCTCCCCACTGCAGCCTGCAGTGCAGCCCATCCTCACTTTGCGCTCTGGGGTGGAGGGAGTGAGGGGGAAGTCGGATGGGCAAGGTGAGGCCAACCCAGTGGGTCACCGATGGCAGACTGAGTCCCGTAGGACACAGCCATGCTGGGGCGGGGGGCTGCTTACTTACGGCAGGGGTGCATTTCTTGGCCCAGAGTTGCCTCTGCTTCCCCCGGGGCACAGCCGGAATGTGGGTCACCTGACAAGCTGGCTGATAGGCAGGACCTATCACCCTCCCACACACATACTCGTGAGGGCCCCAGAACCCTGGCTCCCAGCCAGAGGCCGCACTGAGAAGCCTGGAGATGGGCTGTGAGTGAAGGCGGGCCTGGTTCTGCCGTCTACATGAAAGAAAGCCTTCAGCCTTATCAGAACAGCCCCGCGGTGGATGCCATGCCCAGGCGGCCCCAAAGACCAGATCTTCCCCAGTGACCACGTCTGTACTGCCAGGTGGAAGACCAGGCCAGGCTGAGAGGGGGCCCCGGCTCTGGGTCCAGGTCTGGGCCTGGAGGCTAAACCTCCTTGGATTCCCTCTCTGTCTGACGTGGCTAATCACGAAAGCCCCAAGCAACTCAGTGACCAAAGGGATAGCGGGTTGGAGTTACAGGAAAGGAAAGTGCTTTGTCTAACTGCCCAGCCTCTGCCTTCTCCTTCAGAGGCCCAGCCTTCAGTGAGCTCTGGAGAGTAGGAGAGGAGGCCCTGGGGTCCTTCTTTAGCGAGGCTGCAGTCCCAAGGCAGAGGAGCAAACCATCCCTCGCTGCAGGGAGATACAACACCCAGTCTTCGACGAAGCAAACAATAGCAGAGCGGGGTGGTGGGGGAGTCTATGTGGATTCAAGGATCATTGTAGGACCTGAATTTGTGCAATCTGCATTTTGTTCCAAGGACAGGATGACGCCCAACTGCTGTTCCCGTCAATTACCCTCAACAAACCGAAGGAAAATAGTTGACATTTTGACCAATGCCCTCCACACGAGAGTGAAACCAGGGCTCATGGTAAACCTGGGGATTCCGCGAGCCCGGGCAAGGTCACCTCTCAGTCCGTGGAATTTCGGGCTGAAGGCCTTCACAGCCCACCCAGGATCTGATGCTCAGGGCTCCTGGTGCTCCTCACGGGCCACGTGGCTACACTCCTGGGCTCCCTCCTGACACCAGCACATCTGGGAAGGAGTCACTGTCACTCTTTTCTCCCCAAGTCTTTGGAACCCACAGGGCTGCTTCCTGTCCGTGGGGGTGGGGTGTCACCCAGAGGCGGAATCTGGGCACGGGGCCACCTGAACAACGGCGTTCAATGGGACAGCCCACCCGAACATGTGATCACGCAGGAAGGGCGTGATGAAACTGAACCGCCCTGCATATCCATCCACCTAGCATACTCTGAGTATCCCTTTGGGTCAGTCTCTGCATCCCTGGCTCTGGGGATGTAAGATGAATGGGGCCTCATCCTGACCCTCCAAGAATCTTTGCTGGGCCGGTCACCAGAGAAGAACCTCCTGCTACCCCTCAGGTCATGTAATCGACCACAGAACAATGTCTTCCCTGGAGACATGAAAACCGAGGCTCAGAGAAGGTTCAGCAGCAGGTTGGGACAAGGACACAGGGCCCGGTGGTCCCCTGCCCATGTTGCCCAGAGATACTGTCACCCTACCCCGTGCCCAGCTTCAGCTGGGGGTCCGGCCCTCTCTAAGACCCTGGCTGCAGTGAGAGAAAACGTAGAGGGACCAATACACTTGCAAACAGACTGAGTAAGGCCTATTATGGGTTGAATTGTGTCCCCCCAAAAGCTCTGTTGAAGTCCTAGCCCCCAGTACCTCAGACTGTGGTCTTATTTGGAAATAGCGCTGTTGCAGATGTAATTAGTCAAGGCGAGGTTAGCGGGGTAGGGTGGGTCCGCAATCCACGTGACTGAGGTCCTTATGAGAAAAGGAGACACAGAGGGAGAAGATGGCCATGTGACACCAGAGGCAGAGACTGGAGTCATGCAGCCACAAGCTAAGGCTCACCAAGGATTTTGCTGGAAAACGTCAAAGGCTAGAAGGGGCAAGGAAGGCTTATTCTCCCCGTGGGTTTCAGGAGGAGTGTTGCCCTGCCGACACCTTGATTTTGGACTTCTGTTAGGAGACCTTCTGCTCCAGAACTATGAAACGACACGTTTCTGTGGGTTGAAGCCACCCAGTTTGTGGTGCTTCGTTGAGACAGCCCTAGGAAACTAACACGAGGCCCAAGACCTCATGGCGTCACAGCTGGCTCTGGGAGTGAACTTCGGGCCTGTGCTGGATGGCGGTGAAGCTGTGTGTGTGTAGTTTTCCCATCCGCTCCGTGACTGAGACTGGACCCAGCTCCGGGAACTGGAGCCAACTCTCCTGCTCCTCCCTCCCTCCTGTTGGTCCCAGGGAGCCAGGCTCTTGGGTCTCTGGAGGCCCGAGGGCTCGGTACCTGGCACACGCTGTAGTGTTCAAAGAGGGACAGGAAGCCGATGTCGCTGCGCGCGGCGATGCCTTTGAGGAGCGTGATGTTCCCGTTCCCGGAATCGAGCTCAACCACGTCGTTGAAAACATTGGACACGGCTTTCCCGGTCAGGAGCAGATTGACAAGTTCCTGTTGATGAGAGAAAGGGGAAAGGCTTGTCAAGGGGAGATGGGGAACAAGAGAAAAAGGGCAGAAAAGGAAGGAAGAAAGCAGGGAGGGCGAGAGACTGAAATCAGAGGGGCTGTGGCTTCAGCGTTCCCACAGCCCTCAGGGAAGCTGCCAACTCTGCTCATCAACGTGACTCTGGGAACTCATCAGTCCTTATCCCACAAGCATTCACTGGGCGCCGACTGTGCCCAGGACCCTGTGTGTGCGTCGGCTGGGGGTGGGGTGCGGGTCCCGCTGGAGGGAAAGAGTGGCTCCTGACCTCGGGCGTCCGGGTCTAGAGGGGGGACGGGTGCGGGCCTGCACGCCTGAAGCACAGTGTAGGATGTGACTGCGGCTGTAACGATGTGTGCACAGAGCGCGCGTGGCCCACACAGACACAGGACCCCGTGACAGTCGGAGCCGCTTCGTGGAGAAGCGGCATTTGGGTGGGTCTTGAAGTCTTGGATACTTTTTTAATAAGCTTTTTGATTCTGAAATAACTTTAGAGACATAAGAAGTTGCAAAAATAGTACAGAGAGTTCCTGTGCACCCTTCACTCAGCTTCCCCCAACGGTAACATCTTACATAACCAGAGCGCATCATCATCACCACCAGGAAGCTGACAATGGGGTGACACCAGTAACTCAGCTCCAGGCCGTATTGGGATTCCACCAGTGAGGGCGGGGTCTCCAAGGCGGGGGAAGGAAAGGAGAGGACAGCAGGGGCAGGGAGGAGAAGGCAGGCGGGCCCCAGCCTGGGTTCCCGCTCTGTCTCTGCCTCTGTTGGCTGCATGGCTGCACGCCTCACGCCTTGCACCCGACAGGCCAGCAAGCCTGCCAACCCCAGAACCAGGAGACGGTGACTTGTGGGGCTCTGACTCTCGGCCATCTCCTTTAGCCAGTGCCTCCGGCACTGGGTTGGCTGCAAGGGCCCTTCCTCAAGCAGAGCATCTAGGGCTCCAACCTCCCGTCAGGAATGCGGAAACAGGCTCGCAGCTGGGACGGGATTTGCCCAGGCCACACAGCTGCTTAGTGACAGCGCCGCACTCCCACCCTCACTTTCCGGCTCCCTTTCTGGTGTCCCTTCCCTCTCCCCTCACTTGTTACCCTCAGGGTACCACCTGGCCAGCCAAAGATTCAAAACGGAGGGCAACCGCTAAGCACGCGCTGCCCTGCTAAGGAAGGATACACGGGAGCCCAGCCTTAGCGCTGGGGCAGGAGCTTCTAACTCCTTCTGCCAGGGCTGGCGCGTGCGTGAGGCCAGCCCGCAGGAATCTCCTCCATGGTACGTGGGAATGGCCATAACAGCCCTTGCCCACCATAAACTCTGGAGGGCAGAGTTCACAGAAGTGTTTTCCCCGGAACTGTGAGAGTGATGCGCAGGTTAATAAACCCCTCCGTCAACCCCAGGATCCCTGCCCCAGAGGCAGTAAAAGAGGCCCCTCTGATGGCCGCAGAGGGGCCCTCATTGGAGGGAGATACCGAGGGGGCCTCATTGTGTTCTTGCAGAGGAAGCGAGAAAGAATTTGGAGGAAATGTCTGCTCTGAGATACTGCACCTCAGGGCCAGCGGCTGCCTAAGAAAGGCATGGCCTTCTTCAGACACATTCAAGGGCTCCCAGCGGGTTTTCAAGGGGGAGAAAAGGTCCTGCTGCCCATCTGGGGTGTGTCTCAAAACCTTCCTCAGAGCAGGAAGCCTCCTCAAAATTGGGGGAGAAATAGTGACAGGACGCTCCCTGCCCCTAGACTCAAAATCACACAGTGGCAAAGCTTAGCGGTCATCTGGTTCCTCACTACTCAAAGTGTAGTCCAGGGACCAGCCGCATCACCCTTCCTGGAAGCCCGTTAGAAATCCAAAACCTCAGGCCCTAGCCCGGGCCCACGGAACCTCAGCCTGCTCTTCAGCAAGACTCTGCGGGACTCGCGTGCACAATCAAGGTTTAAGAAGCACCGATCTAGTCCAAATGCTTCATTCTACACATGAGGAGACCGAGGTTCGGGGAGGGGAAGAAAGTCGCTCCAGCTCATGCCGCAAGTGGAACTGCCAACACAGCTCAGAATCCAGCCCCAGACTGTGTTCTGCACTCTGTACGCTGCTTAACTGCCCACCCCTGGGTCACAGTGCTCTCCGACAGCGCGTCAGGAAGCTCCCACGGGGAGCGCAGGCACCCAGAGCAGGAGCTGGACCACCACTGGCCGTCGCTCAGCCTGAAACCTTTCTCTGGGGGGTAAGCAGCAGGCAACCTCACATCTCCTCGGGTGCCTTGGACAAACCACAGGCCCCAAGCGGGCCCTTGCACGGTGCCCAGGTATGTTTTCAGGACTGGCACAAGTGAGCCAGGACCCCTAGGACAACTGGGTCCTCAGCTGGGCCCAGCAACCAGAGAAGCTCCGCTCAGCCTGTCTGTGCTACACACGACGCCCCCAGATGCACTGAGGGTCAGATTTAACTGTGGCCCGCTGGCCGCTCAGGAGGCCTTGCCATGCAGAGAAGGGCTCAGACCGTAGTCATGTGTAGCATCTGGCTCCAGTCCCGACACTCGCTGATAGGATCTGAAACAGATCCCTTTCCTTGTGCCACCGGGTGACTGGGAGGATCGATGACAAGCAGTTGTGCTAAGGGACCCCCTGCCCTCCACGAAGCCACTTGAGGGCCCCTTTGTGAAGATGCAGAGGGGTGGGTGGTCATAAAGACCACGTGCTGTACAATCGTAGGGCGCCATGGCCGTCGTCCCCGCAGCTGGGCCTGGGGCTCCCAGCCTATGCCGGGGCTCCGGGCTGGGCAGCACCTGGCTCTGCCTCTCTTGAACCTCCTGCAGCTCCGGGCACACAGATCGGGTACAGCAAACTCCAGAAACAGAAGTTAACCTGAGTTCCCTCTCTAGGTCTCCGTGAGGAAGAAGCCCAGCAGAGGCGGAACACGAAAGCTGCTTGGGGAGTGCTGGCAGGGGCAAAGACAGAAGGCAAGAGGAAGGGAAAGAAGCGCCTGACCACCCCACGCCCCACTGCGGCCCTGACCTGCGTGCAGTATCCGTGTGCTCCAATCAGGTGGCTGGTGGGGACGTCGAAGTCCTGGCGGACACTGGAGAGCAAGAAAAAAGGGCTGTTAGCACACCTCTGCCTGATTCAGGATCCGGGCAAACCTCGAGGGTGGCCAGGGCCTCCCCTCGGGTTCCAGGCGGAGGCCCCAAATCCCGGATTTGGCGGGAACCTGAGCCTCTGTGCTCTGTGCCCTCCCTGGGGCTGGAGTCCGGAGCTCACTCTGCTCTGGGCAGTGGCCTCCACTCTGGCCTGCAGAGGGCCATGGCAGACCCTCGGCAGACACCAGAGGTTCGTGATGGAAGCATGCCACAGCAGAAAGGGCGCTGGGTTTGGAATCCACGTCCTGCATTCACACTCCTACTGTCGCTTACTAAGAGTGGGGACTGGGCCATCCCCTGCCACCTCCAGTCCTCGGTCTGCAAGTCGGTTAAATGGGAGGAACGGCCTCTAACGCCTCCTGGAGTCCTGAAACAACAGCTGCCGCCACCTGGGCACAGACCCTGTACCAGGCCGAGTACAACTATTATTCCCTAAACACTGAGAGAAAAACCAAGGCTCCGAGAAGAACTGACGTGCCCAGGGCATTCAGCTCGTGGGCGATGGAGCTGGCAGGGGATCTAGCTGCCAGTCTCCGAGGCCTGTGTTCCCCCCGACCCTAGATCACCTCTGTGGCTCCACCTTCAGAATGGGGTCCCCCTAAGGGCACAAGGTGAAAAGCCCCTTTGCCAAAAGAAACCCCACCAAACTGAAAGAAAGAGATTTCTAGGGCTGTATGCTACTGGGGGGCAGAACGGTGCAGTGTCAGGTCAGCAATGGCCCCGTCACATGTGAGGCCAGCACCAGGAGGCAAGCCCCCTGCCCCCAAATCTCAAAACCATCCTACCGTCTAGAAAGCCCACCATTAGGACATTATTATTCCTTTTACCCCAAAGGAAATCCCTCGGGAGACCAAGCATTATTGTTGAGCAGAGCCGTGGGACAGACGGGTAATAGGAAAGGAGCTCCCACCGCACTCAGAGGACAGCATTTCAAGGCTCCAGCCACCCAGTGAAGCAGGAATTACTTTATTTTACAGACATGGAAAGAAGCCCAGAGAGGTAACGCCAGGGGGGGTGATGTGAGGCCCGGGAGCCGGCTCACCCCACTGCTGCCCACCCAGCATGGGCTACATCTGCACCCCAAAGAGAGCACCCAGGGGTGGCCCAGAGGTAGGAAGAGGCAAGCGATCACGACGTTTGTTTTTCCTTTTAGTGGAAGAGAAGAAAAAACTGGCCTCACTTTTATGCTTTCAATCTCAATCTGCCATAAGTCCACAAACCTAAAACATGCACTCTGGTCCCAAACGAGCTTAGAAACTCAAGCTCCACGACTCCACAGCAGAAACGCTCTCTTGTGGATTTTACTAACTGTGGCCGAACAGGGACGGTTCGTGGTCCACACGAGAAGACGGGCTGGGTTGACAGTGCAGGGCCCAGCCGAGAACCACGGAGGCTGGGGGTCCTCAGGAAGGGCCTGAGGCTGGCCTTCCAGAAACGACCCAGCGGGCCTGGGAAGGGGCCAGCTGGGGGGATGGGGGACAAATGGGCGAGGCCGGCGTGTGGCTGGCACTGGCTTGGGCAGAAGAATTGATGGAAACGCTCCCTGCGGCATATATACAGGCATCTTCTGAAGGGAAGAAAATAGCCTCCGAGGGGCCCTGGGTGGACTGATAAGGATCGCTGGCCCCAAGCCACCCCGAAGCTTTCAGAAGCAGTCTGATCTTCTCACAGCCTCGTGTTCACCCAGCGGGTTTGAGCGCCTGCGTCAGCTGAGAGCAGAGGGACGGGCAGAAAGGACAATAGGAGGAAATGGTAATTGCATCCTTAGGTGCAAACACGATGGGAAATTCAGAAGTAGGCTCAGATCTTAAAAAGGAGGAACATCTGTATTTCATACTAGAGCATTCGGGAGACGCCAAGGAGCGGCTTATGGCTTAAGAGATTTACAACTTTGGCAAATCTAGATGCCCAGACCTCGATCTAGGGGAAATCCCTGGAGAGCTGAGTGTGAGGAATCCTAGAGCAAAGAAACAGCGGCTTCTGCTCTGCCCCAGAGAGGAGGCGATTCACACGGTGGGGCCATCACCAGACCAGAGTTCTAGCCCTGTCTTGCCGTGTGGCCACAGACCTCTCCTCGCTGGGGCTCAGTCTCCCCTTCTGCAACATGCGGGACTTGCACAAGGGCAGGCAGTGTCCTGGGAGCAGGGGCTGAATCCACGGAGGGGCTGCCTGAGCTCTGAGGTTCCTACTTTCTGGGCTTCTGAGCTACAAGCTGTGATGGGCCCTCCCCTGGGACTGACCATTCCAGTCTAAAGAGCAGCTTATTCCTTCCACAGTCCTCCTGGGAGCTGGACAACACTGGGCCCCGGAAGAGGTCTGCAGAGCCCGAGGACCCAGGCACCAGGCTGGGTGAGGGGGAGCCAGGGCCTGATGAAGTCTGCCCCTGAGACTGGCCCGCACTGGGGAACACTTTAGGGAACAGGGCCTTGCCTGGATCTTAGACTGCAGGAGGCACAGAGTGCGGGGAGCCTGAGTGGACATGCCCAGGGCGTGGAAACTTACGAGGAAGGGCTTGGCCCTGGCGGCCCTGCCGCCAGCCTCCTCAGCATTCTGGAAGCCAAGGGCCAGAACCTGGACCAATGGTCTCGGGCGACAGCCTGACCCTGACCCTGGGCGTGTCCAGTCCACCCACTGACAGAGGAAGGGGCTCTGCCCAGGATGCCAGCAAGGACGGCTTCTCCCAGCTCTGCCCGCGTCGGGAGGTCCCAGAGACACTGCGCTGCACCAAGAAACGGAACAAAGAGGACGTCAGGGCTGGCAGAGCCTCCGGGGCCCAGCATTTTGCAGACGGGAGAATGGATGGCCAGAGAAAGGACACAGCTGGCCCAGGGCTAGTGACAGGTGCCAGCCCACATTCAGGCTGAAGCCGGTCCTAGAACTCCACTGCCTCTGTCCCGCCTGCCCTCTGGCACAGGGCTCAGAGGGGCAGAGGTTCTGACCCTGAGCGGCTCACAGCGCCCGAGCCTCGATTCTGCAGAGTCTGCGGCCTCGACGCTTTCAGCGACACTGTCCTCCCTGAAGTCTTGTGCGGTCAGCGGGCAAGAGCGGCCATCTCTGTTCTACTGATGGGGAAACTGAGGCCCATAAAGGAGAAGGGACTTGTGGTCACACAGAGTCAGGGACTGTCCCTGGCACCAACATCACACTGTCTGGGGTGGCCTGAAACACGTGATAGCCAACCTGGCCGGCCAGCTCTAGGCAGGTCCCTGAGCCCTGAAGCCCCAGTCCTGGTCCCCACCCTCCCCGGCTGGGACACAGCTTGTCCCTTCCCTCTGAAGCTTCCCCAACACACGACTGAACATATGAATCTGGGCATTTTGTGCAGAAGTTTCTGAATAAGAAGGAAAATATGTCCAAGTGGCCTACACATATGGCTCTGGTCTACAGCCAAAATTCACCTAAAATCAGTGTCCACAAGAGGAGGGGTCAATGGTCAGCTCAGTCCTGGACTTGGCCGAGTGACCTCGGGCAAGTCAACACCTCGCTCTCAGCCTGTGTCTTCATTTATAAAACCAGAGTCTCCGGGGACCTTCCAGGACGTGCACAAGTGTGCCTGGTCCACGACTCTGATATCTAAAACATCATGCCTAAACTAACTGGTAATTAACCGGGGAGGACCCAACCAGCCACCTCCCCTCCACCTGACCTCTAGGGCACCAGGCCCGGGGCACCACCACATTCCACTGGGTCAGCTCCTGCCTGTCCCTCTCAGGACACCCTCCCCCAGAGACTGCACCTTCCACTGCACTCCCTGCCACCTGCAGCAGCCTCCAGGAACAATCACCCATTGTTCCGTGGGACTTCTACTGACTCTCGAGGACAATATCAACAGCGAAAGGACAGCTGTGGAACAACTAAGAGAACGTGGGCTCTGACGTCAGAGAGCCTGGGATTCAAATCCAGCTGCTGCCGCTTACCGGTTGCTCCCCTCTCTGAGCCTGTTTCCCCACCTGTAAAATGGGTATGAAGACGCCTCCTTCTATTACAGATTGCTGTGAGAACTGAATGAGATGAACTAGATAAAGCATTTGACATTTGGTAAATGTAACTTCCTTTTTCCTGCGATACCAGCAACAACAACAACAACAACAAAACAATGACTGAGAGGTCATGATTCCTGCAACCTCCACCATTCGTATCACGGCCAAAAACCCAGAATAAATGGAGTCTCCGCTCCCAGCGATTGAACTGTGGCCATGAATATCTGAAAAGGATTTGGATGTGGCCAGATATCGACTGTTTTCTCAGAAACGTCGACAGGGAACGGACAATGAGTCAGAATACCTGGGTGTCAGGCCCCCTCTGCCACCTGCGCTGTGTGACCTTTGGCAAATTTCTTTCTACCTCTGAGCCTTGGGTGTGTCATCCCCTGATAGAGGCAACAATAACCACCTCAAAGAGCCGTTGCAATAAGGGCTGAGGCCATAAAAAGGCCTTGCAAACTGCAGACAGCTCCACAGGTTAGAGGGCACGGGTATTATTTCCATTCTGCAGGCACGGGCCCTAAAGAGGAAGGGGACCCAGGAAGCAGGGCAAGGAGAGTGGATGGAGAGAGAGGGACCTGCCTGGAGGAAGGAAGAGGAAGCAGAGATGCCCAAGCCCTTCCCCCACTGCCTTCTACCTCACCTCCCCCAGTCCTCTTCCACGTGCCGGCACCTTCCTTCCAACCGCGCCTCGAGGAGCCCTTCCCCGCAAAAACCCCTCTGCTAGCCTTCGCCTGCTCTACGTTCTTGCTGCCTGCCGCAACCCTTCCCACATGACGCTCAGAGCCCTGCTGTCACCTCCTCCACAAAGGGACACCTCCCTTGCCCCAGAGAGATGTGCCCCATCTCCCTGCAGACATCCCCTTCCTAAGAGCGCCCATCCCCTGCTTTTCGGGTGCCAGCCTTGCCCCTCCAGGTAGCAAGGACTTGGAGGGCCTGGGTTATGTTGTGTCCGTCTGGCCCCATGGTGCCCAGAACTGGGCCCTAACCCTGCAGGTGCACAGCAAATGGGCCCTAAATGATGTGAGCCCGCCCAAACCCAGCCCTGCGGAACGGCTTCCGGAAGCTGGGTCCCAGGCCTTGTTTGGAGGCAGGCAGAAGCAAGATTCCCACCCAAACGGCTGAGGCTGGCCTGGAACAAAAGATTCTTTCAAAAGGTTAGTGGCTTGGGTGGGATGGGCAGGGTGGGAGGGAGGCGCGCGAGGGAGGAGATATGGGGATATATGTATACGTATAGCTGATTCACTTGTTATAGAGCAGAAACTAACACACCATTGTAAAGCAATTATACTCCAATAAAGATGTTAAAAAAAAAAAAAGGTTAACGACCTCTCCCACCTCCTGAGGCCTGTCCTCTCTACCTGGGCACCTGAGCAAGCCCTTCGTGGAACAAGGAGGTACGTACAGCTCTGGGGTGAGTGGACAGGGGTGCTAGATGCGCCGAGCATCAGGAGACCCTCCCGGCTCTGCCACTAACCCCGGCGTGGCCTGGGCTTGGTCGCCCTTCTCTGCATCCAGCCCTCCAGCTCTGTCTATGCGCAGACCCGCTGCCCTCAGCCACGCCCCACTGGCACTCACGGGCCGTGACTTGCCACCTCCACAGCCTGGGACCAGACTATGCCGGCTGAAATGAGGTGGACAAGCGCCAGTTTGGTCTGGGACTCCCTGGGGCCCTGTTTCCCATTCTCCCTCTAAGTGGGCAGACACAGCTGACCAGCGCCTGTCACTCCTCCCCTAGCCCGGGATGGGAGATGCAGGCACAGGAGACTCGGGTGATGGTGTCAGCCGTGCGCCAACCTGCCCTTAATTCTCAGAACCTTGGTCTCCACGGCTGCAGAATGGGATGATGGTCCCGGGCCTATGGGCCTGTCCCTTGGGTTGCTGGCAGCCCCCAAACCCTGGGGTGCGCTGTTCCAGGCCAGCCTCAGCTGCCTGGGCAGGACACTTGCTTCTGCCTGCCTTCAAACACAGCCTGGGACCCAGCTTCTGGAGGCCGTTCCACAGGCCTGGGTATGGGCAGGCTCACACCATTAGGGGCCCGTTTGCTGTGCACCCGCTGGGGCCCAGGGCCCCTCCCTCTCTCCTCCGCCTCCAGATGAGGCTGGGCCTCCAGCAACTGCCTTCCTCGGGTTGGGGGAGCCAGCTGGAGAGCTATAGGATGGAGCTCCGCTCACTGCACAGGAGCTGGGGGCCCCCAGAAAAGGAACCTGGGCGAGGAAGGAAGGTCAGTCGAAGGAAGTGGGGTCTGGGTGGAGCATCTGCTGCTTCCGATGACAAAGGTACCAGCAAGCCCTTTGGGTCTGCCTCCCACCCACCACCACGGCCTCCTCAGACAAGTCTGCTGAAAGCGCTCACTAGCACGGCCTCCACCAGAATCCAAGTCCAGGTTACAGGCGACTTGGAGTTCATTGAGAAAGTTCCTCTCCTCCTGTCTTCCGGCTATAGTCCAAAGAGCCTGGCATGTCGGAAGGGAGGGCCATTTACCATCCTGCCCGGTCTCCCGCATCCCACCTGGAAGACCCAGGGGAGAAAGGCCAGGCGCCGTTCAGGGCTACAAAGCAGTTGTTGTCCGTATCGAGCCAGGGTACCCGGCCTGGGCAGTTCCGTGTGCACCTCCTATCCTGGGCTGGGGGAGTTTAGGGGGTGCGACAGGAGGGTGGAGGAGAACGCTGACACGTCTCCTGTCTTCTCCTTCCCCCAGCACAGCACAGCTAGGGCCACCAAAAGCCTGGGCTTCTCAACCTGAACAGCCCCCTGCTCGCACCCTTACGCTGCCATCCACCGGCCTGCCCAGCCTCCCTGAGGTGCGCTGGGAGCTTCGTCACTGCTTCTCTCCGCTTCTGAGTGGCCTGCAGGGCCTCCGTCAGGCCCAGACCTGACTCACCCCCGAGTTCAGGCCTGCTCTCGGCTCCCTGATACGTCTCATACCTCCAGTTCCTGACTACGCAGCCCGGCCCTTCCCCAGCCAGTGTGGTAGGTCCCTGGGGGTTTTGACCACCTTCCGGGGGAGCCCCTGAGTCTCACCTGCCCCACAATGGCTGTGGCCTGGGCCTGGCCACCGTGAGGCATCAGGAACAGCGGCAGCCCGAGAAAAGGGTCCCTGGAGCCCGCCGTGCGGGAGGCCCCCCCGAGAACACGACAGAGACAGAGCAAAGAAGAGAGAAGAGACAGAATGGGGGACACCAAGTCCCAAAGACTGTCTGCGTTCCCGGACCCAGCCACTCCCAAAGCCCCGGGCTTTTGATATGAATCAATTAATTGCATTGTTTTCTGCTTACACCGGCTAAGAACTGTGCTTCCGTCACTTGCCTTCGCCTGACCGACACTCACGGCTGGCTTTCAGTTCAAGGCTGTTTCACTGTGTTGTTGTTTTTCCCCTGCTGGAGAAGGTTACAAAGAACACAGAGCCACGTGGTGCGGAGGCTTCTCCAAGCCCCCAGTACCTGGCCCGTGCTGCTCAAAAATCACTTCGGCAAATGACAAAGTACCGCCTATTTTGGACTTTCAAGATTGCCCTTGGGCATCCAGAGTCGCCACTGTAATGAATGCCAAAGGTCTACTGAACGAAAAGCTTTTCTTCCCGAGCGGTCTCCTCTCACCGCCCAGGCCTAAGTCACCCGGGGTGGCGGTGGGGGGCAGCGCCCGAGCCCTCCCCTGTGCCGAGGGGCTGGCCCACCCCTGCACTGCGCTGTGCAGGGCTGGCTCGGAGCTGGCCTTGACCCCAGATACTTGGGCATCCTTGGGGCTTGTGAGAATGCGCTGGGGAAAGTTCTGGGCCATGCGGTTTGGAAAGCAGGGGAACTAGGAGGACATGAAAGCCTGTATGAGATTTACCGTAAGCAATTCGAGATCTTAGGAAGGAAAATAGATGGCTTGCAACCAAGCAGAAAATAAGGAAACCTTCTCAAGCCTTTGCACCCAGCCTGGGGCGAGCAAAACTCGAAGGCCAGCTTCGCCACTGTTCTTTCAGCCTCTGAGGGTGAAGTGGCCAGGCTGCACCCTGCTGCATTTGTGTCTGCCCATGGCGCCCTCACCCTGGCTCCACCCAGGGCTGGGGGACAGCCCGTGGACAGGAGGCAAGGACTCTGTTGTGACAGCTGCCCCTGGGCCTCAGGCATGAGTCTCAGAGCCTTGCTAGGAGGGAGGGACGGCCATGCGCTCAGTCAGACTCACGCTCACGCACACACACAATCAAGTCACCCTTCGCACGATCTCAGACACAACCACCAAACCCCACGTCATCTCGCACCCAGCCCCTCAGACTCACCCATCTCCCGTCCACACACGCCTGCCACAAACGCACACATACTCACACCGTGTTCGGCTGCGTTTCCCAGCCCCTCCTCCCCCAGCTCCGCTTCTCCTGGCCGGACAGCATGTGATTTGAGAGACTTGCTCTCTTTTTTGGGCTACCAGGTCATGTGTTCGACTGCCCAAAGTAGCACAGGATCACCCTGAAATGGTATCAAAGGGTTCAGCAAAGCTAAAACTGGACCCCAGAGCAGGAAGGCCCTTGGGATCGCCTGGTCCTGTGGTTTTTAAGCTGTGTTTGCGGAACTGGGGCTTCCCCCTAAGAGCGGTCTCCTGGCACCAGGGAGGACCCATCACCCATTGCAGGACATCCCTGTGGCCATGTCTCCACCACGAGGCACCAAGCCAAGACTGAGGGCAAGACAGGACAGCACGGGGCACAAGAGGCTCCTGAGAACAGCTGGGAGAGGGTGGGACCAGCAGCGGCCAGCATCCGAGGCCTGCCACCCGCCCAGAGCCCTGCCAAGCACACGACATGTATTTCTTCATTTAATCTTGTGAGGCAGGAATTATCATCCTCATTTTACAGAGTAAGAAACTCAAGCTCAAAGGAGTTTGGAGTCAGGCCTGAAACCAAGTCTGTTTTACTCCCAAGTTCAGGTCCTTAAACAGCAAGCCCAGAGAACCCCGTCTGGGACCAGGCTGCCTGGGTTGAGCTGTGTGACTTTGGGGCAAGTCACTCGCCTCTCAGAGCCTCGCTTCCTCACCTGAAAGACAGAGATGGTGATGGTGATCGCACTAGTGACCCTTAACGGGGTTGCCGCGGGGATTATATGCGTCTCGGGTAAAATGCTACAGCAAAGGCTCTGGCACACAGGAAGCTTACTAGATGCTGGTTGCTCTCCTTCTTACTGCCGATGAGAATGTTCTCTATGCTGTCTTCTTAGAAGAAGGGAAAGGGAGGCCACAGGAGTAAGACAACTCCCACCAAAGCACTGCCGGGGCCAACGCTAAAGAAGGTCTCTGTGCAGGTCCTCCTGGGAGCAGGGGCCAGGCTGCCCATAGCTGCCCTGGGAGGCTTCGGAACCACTGGCCTCCAGGACCCAGGGAAGGTCCTCGGGGGCCCTAAGCAGGAGAGACTGTCTTTATATACTCTCTCTGGGGACAAGGGGAAGGAGGGGACACCCACAGTGTTGTGTGTGTCTGTGTGTGTATCCATGTGTCTCTGTGTATATCTGTGTATGTCTGTTTCTGTGTCTATGTATGTCTCTTTGTGCCCGTGTCCGTCTGTGTGTATCTGTGTGTCTCTGTGTGCGTGTGTGTCTGTGACTGGTGGAGGGGGAGGGGCACGGCAGCACTGTGCTGTGCCCAGGCCCATGGGCAAGAAGCTGTGCAGGTCCAGCGAGGTAGCCTCCCCGACACAGATGCCCCACAGGTGCCACGACCTAGGCAGGGACTGACCCCTGCGTGGCTTGGTTGGACAGGGCGGGGAGGCGGCAGAAACAGCCCCAGTGCTCCAGCTCTGGACAACGTGAAGCACAGCCTGGACGTGGGGCCCCGGAGGCCCCTCAGATGGGCAGGGCTGCCAGAGCAGCTCCCTAAGGAGTGTGCATGTGAACAGGGTGCCCGGCCCCTGACGAGCCCCGTGGCACCCAGAGCAGAGACACTGAGCACAGAGACCTTGACCCTCAGAGCCAAGAAGCCCCCATACAGATGGGGAAACTGAGGCCAAGAGGACTGCAAAAGGGCCTGGCCCTCCTGAGAGCTCAGCTTCCCCTCAGGGAGCTCAAGGGGCTCACCCACACGCCCGTCAGCCCAGGGATTAGCAAACCCAGGCCTGGGGAGAAGGCAGGGCGGCTTACGGTCGCCGTGCACGTGAGCCCGGCCAGGAATGAATCATATCATTATGGCAGGATTAGAAGGAAAATGCCATTAGAAAGTGCACACACATGCATTTAATAAGGTCAGGAACAGCGAGCAGCAGGCAGGCTAGCAGCACGAGGCTGCAGAGCCCCTGCCCTCCTCCTCCCAGCCGCACCAGAGGCCACGGGGAACTCGGACAGGGCCCGCCCAGGACCGGGAGTGGGGGGCGAGCGTCTCCTTCTGCCGCGCCTCCCCAGCCTGGGCTCCCCATGGCTACTCTTTCTGCCTCCCCAGTTCCCAGGGCCCGCCTGCTCAGAGCTGTTCCCAAATCTTCCCCAACACCACGCACCCCTGCAAAGTGCAAATTCATTCCCCCGGTCTCCATGCCCTCTGGGGTCCGCGCTCTGCTGGGAAGTGGATGGGGCAATCGATTGTACTTTACAAACCTGTTAATGTGCTGTTAATCTGCTACCCTCCCTAGTGACATAATGCCCAGGTGACAAGTACAGAAAAGAGGCCGAGAAAGCTCCCAGGGAATGAGGGTGATAGCGGAACTCCAGTTCTCGGGCAGCCCGGGAGGCCGCGTTTGATAAGGAAGCATGGAGTCCGAGCCGGGGACCCAGACTCCCTGCTCCGCCGGCCTCCAAAGCCCCACGGCACACTCAGCCCCTCAGGGTTGGCCCCACACACGGACCTGGAAGCCTTCGGGACTGCCTTGGCCTACAGCAAGTTCACGGGGCCCTCAGTCATCTCCCAGTTCTTATGTCCCCGCACACGTCTCAGGGGAGTCCACGTGTGTGCTCAAGTACGCGCCCACTGCAGTGCCGCTGGGACACCAGGGAGGCTGTAAGCTCTCTGGGGGGTCTTTTGGATCCAGACCCCATGCACTCCCCAGCACACGTGGGGAGACGGAGAAGAAGGTAGCACTGAACACACGTGTACAAAGAATGTAACTGTTCTCTCTCTCCTGTCCAGCCAGCTGCCCCTAGCCCACTGCTTCATTCAACCATGCTCACGACGCGCCCACCGCGTGCCCAGCTCTGCCCTGCGCTCTGGGGAGGCAGCAGTGAACCACACAGACAAGCCCGGCTCCTGGAAATGAACGAGGAAGATACTCACAGCTCTGTGGACCTGGACAGGATGGCCGACAGGGTGAGCAGGACACATCCATATGGGCCTGCTTCAAACTGGGAAGAGGAGAGAGGAATGAGAACCCAGCAAGTGTGTGCACCTCCCTCCTGTCACTTCCTTGGGGACCACGACCCAGGGAGCAGCCTGACCCCGAGCCAGCTGCTTCCAGCCAGGTCCCAGAGGTCGCCAGGTAGCCCCATGGCCGATCCCATGCAGGTCTCACTAACCAGACTCCCTAAGGGGTGAGGGGCACACCAGCCCGAGTGACAATGGAGCAGATGCAGTGCCCGCCGAGGAGCACCCCACGACCTCCGAGCCCCAGAAGCTCACGGACAGCAGTGGCCTGGGGCAGCCTCCACTACCGTGCAAGCGTCTGCTTCTCGTTATCACATTTAAAACTATCCCGGGCCTGTGCTATAAATACTGTTATTACTGCCCTCTGCCATGTGAGGAAACTGGGGCTCAGAAATTGAGTGACTGGCCCAAGGTCACACAACTTGCAAGCAGCCCAATGGGTATCCAGGGGACTCCATCTGATTCCAAATCCCTAACTCCTCAGGGATCCTAAGAACTGCACTGGGCAGAGAGTAGCAGAGAGCAGGTTGGAGGAGAATCGGGTGGGGCGGTGCCAGTGAGGTGAGCATGGCAAGTGCAAGAGCAGATCCCATCATTTCAAATTTTTTTGTTCATTGTGGATTGTTTGAGATTAATTTTAATAGTTTTAAACTACTGCACTAAAATATTATTTATGCTGATTACTGAGGTTTGGGGGACCCCTTTGAATTTGGGGAGCGCCTCACTCGTCTTCCCATCTTCCCCTAGTCTTGACCCTGGTTTGGAGCCCAGAACCTGGGGGCCTGGCTGCCTGGGTTTACATCCCGGCTTTGCCACTCCTAGCTATGTGACCACGGGGACATTTCTTAACTTCTCTGTCCCATCTCCTCATCTGTAAAACAAAGACAATAAAAATAGGACCCATCCTCATGAGGTTGTTGTGAAGATTAAGTGAGATCATCCTTGTAAAGCACTTCAAACAGGGCCTGACACCTGTGTTAGCTGTTAGTATGATGCTGGGTCCTCACTGCCCATGTGTCCAGTGAGCCCAGCAGGCCACGGATTAATGGGATGGACTATGTCATTTCTGCTTCCTGAAGGAACACCGTCTCCCGACTGCAAATGAGTGTGAAGGCCTTACTCATCCCACTATGGGACAACAATTCCACTTTTGGAATTGGTAATGAAGATGCTGCCTGTTACAATAGTCAGTGTTCCTTATGGGGTGATCAGTTTCTTTTTGAATTTAAAACTAAAAAAGAAAGCTTACTTTCCTGGAACAATGAGAATCATATAACTTATCATACTGCCATTTTGCCTTGGCTGCCAGGAAGCTCAGAGCCAAATATGATGTTCAAACTACTCAAACTATTTTAGCTCAAACTTCCGATAAAATTATCTTTTCTTTTCCTCAAAATATAGACTTTATCAAGGGAAGACAAATACTGTATGTTATCACTTATATGTGGAATCTAAAAAATAAAACAAATGAATTAATACAACAAAAGAGAAACAGACTCACAGATATAGAGAACAAATCAGTGGTTACCAGTGGGGAGAGGGAAAGGGGGAGGGGCAGGATAGGGGTAGGGATTAAGAGGCACAAACTATTATGTATAAAATAAATAAGCAACATGGACATATTATACAGCACAGGGAAATACAGTCATTATTTTATAATAACTTTAAATGGAGTATAATCTATAAAAATATTGAATCACTACGTTGTACACCTGCAACTAATATAATATTGCAAATGAACTATATATACTTCAATTTAAAATATAGATTTATATTTTCTAAGTATTATATATGTATATAGTCTTTATTTTCACCCAATAATTCAATTCGTCAGTCATTCAAGAAAAAACAATTACTGCCTGACCTTTTTGTGCCAAGAGGATGCTCCCTGCTAAAGCTATACCTGCGAACAAGGTGGACACGGATCTGCCCTCACGAGAAGTAACTCAGGAAAGAGAGAATAATAAGCAACTTGAAAAAAGTGGGGAAGGGGCTCTGCACCGATGGGAAAAACAAGGTTCCCTGGAAACACACAGGAAGGGCCTTCAATGCAGACTTAGGGCTTAGGGAAGGAGGGAGCGTCAAGGAAGGCTTTCCGGAGGAAGTGATGTCTAGACAGAAGCCCAAGGGACAAGGAGGAATCAGAAAAGGGAACGTTGTTCCAGGTGGGAGGAGAAGTACATGCAAAGGCCCAGAGGCAAGAGAGCAAAGGTTTACCATGGCTGGAGCACAGAAAAAACCCCAAGGACATCATTTTTTTTAATAATTACCTTTAAATCGTTTTTTGAAAGCAGAAATGGAATGAATGAATCAACAATAATCTTAAATCAATGTCACCTTAATTCTGTGATCTCAGGCCAGTCACTTCACTTCTGTTGTCCTCAGTTTCCCATTTGCAAAATGAGTATAACAAATACCTCCCTTGCATGTTTCCTTAGGTTACGCTGCACGTCCTATGAGGCCAGGTCGGTGGAAGTGCTCTGACAACTGCAAAGAGGAATGCTGATGTCCCTGCGCAGGGGGACAGAGGCCTGGGAGGACTCGAGCCACCAGTGCCCTTGTCACAGCTCTACTACAGTCTTGTCTGTTGCCTCAAGGAGTGACAAAGCTCTCTCAGTCGCAGTTTCCCCTTCTGAAATGCCTACCTACTTCTGCCCTGGACTTGCACATTGTCCTGGGGAGGCCACGGCGCTTCCTGGGTCTGTCTCCCCCACTGCCGTGCCTTCCTACTCGCGGGACTGCAACAAAGTAAGGAACACAGGCTCCCGCTGTAAGCCAGGAGTCTGTGTAAACGTGGAGAACTATTATTATACGCAGGCCAGCATTTTCCACAGTCCTTGGGACACATCCAAGGGGACCTCATCCTGAGCCGTGGATATGCCCCTGCGTGTGGACAGGTTAGGTGAGACTGCGGAGGGCAGGGACATGATCCCCGCCTGCGGCCTCTGGCCCTTGCCGGATGGAACACGACTGAATGGCACCAATATCCCATTTTGTTTTTAAAACATTTATTATTATAAAATGATCTCCTCAAATTCCAGCTGCCAAGCCATGGAAGGCCACAGGGCGGAGGAGAGCCCAGGCAGGCAACCGGGCCAGAACCCACCAGCAGGGTCTGGAAAAATGTCTGGTACCGCTTGGGAAGAAGGGGTCGTTCCACCGAGCTGCTCTGGCCCAGGAGAGACCTGAGTCCACCAGGAACCCCAGTGGGAGGCAGGGGCGGGCGCATCCCCCGGTTCGCAGGGCGCGGCAGCCAGACATCTCACCAGGAGGGTGAGCGGTAATGAAAACACAGCAAGGAGGCTGTTTATTTTGGGCAGACGTGGTGCAGTGTTCATTTCCAGGCCTGGCACGAGGAAGCCCTCCTCGGCCCAGACCGTGAAAAATGAATTTGGTGAGGGTAGTGCTGAGGCAGCTCAACGGCTTCCAGCACAAACAGAATTTCAACTGCAGGGGGAAAACAACACCTTCCAGAGCGAGGGCCAAATGGTGACCGCTCGTACCCAGGGATCAAGGCCAGGAGAGGGGGGGGAATTGCTCTGAGCCCAGAGGTGTGGCAGGAAGTAGGCGGCTCCCGCCCCTGGCAAGGGTCCCACTCTCAGAACCTCTTTCACACTCACTGTCTTGCTCGGGCTTCACCGAAAACCTGGGGGTACAGGCCAAGGGAGGAGGGAGACCCCATCTATAGACAAGGATGCAGACGATTTTGGTGCTGAAGGGCCACCCCAGGGCCTCAGGGGCAATGATGGGGCCTCAGATCCTGGGGTCACGTGAGCAATCACCCCAGGGCCCCTCCTTTGCCCCACAGGGCTTCCCTCCTCCAGCTCTGCGTCACCTGACAGTGTGAACACAGGTGCCCCTGGTCCTGGCCTCCCTGAATGCACACTGATGCTGCCAGGATTTGCTCGTCTCTCGGAGGCATTGCTGCATTCTCACACTGCTCTGGTATGTTTAATAAAAGGTGTCCTTTCTGCTTATTTAAATTGCCTGGTCCTTAATTTGGAAGACATTCTTTGCCATGCATTTAAGGTTCTTCTTTAAGAATCACAGTTGGGCAGTAAAGAGCTGGAAGTTGCCCGCTAACTAACTGCTCCATCTTCCACTTTCCAGATGAGGCCACTGAAGCCCAGTGACTATCCTGAGGCCACTTGTGACCAAGGAATAAGGCAAAGGAGGTCCCAGGGCCTCTGCTCCAGGCACCCCATGGCCCTGAGCCGGTGGTGAGCACGCTGCATCTATAGACTGCCCACCGGGTTATGCTCATGAAGAACCAGAGAAAGCCAGGGAACAAGTGACAGCCAGCCCAGGACTCCCAGCGCCAAGGCCAGGACCCCTCCTACATCAGAGCCCCTCCCATGCACCTGAGGGACAGGCTGGCGCAGAAAGGCTGCTTCTCTCTGCCATGCTTCCCTCCCATCTCTACCTGTCTACAACTAACCCATCTCAAGGTTACCTTACGTGATCATCACCATGGTGATGAAACATCCACAACGAAAGCTAACGACCCCCGAGAACACAGAGCAGGACACGGTGGCTCCAGGCAAGCGCTTTGCACAGCGCTCTGAGGCAGGCACCGTTGTGATCAGCCACATGGTACACAGGAGGAAACTGAGGCACAGGGGGTCCAGTAAGTTGCCCAAGGTCACAGAGCTACTAAGGGGTGTAACCTAGATGCAAACACCCGCTGATGCAGATGGCTCCAGAGACAATGCTCTTCACCCACCCCCGGAGCATTCAATGACCTCCTCCACAAAGCCCCGAGGCTACAGCCCAACTCTGAATTCCCTCAGCCCTCTGATGGGCTGCTCCCAGGCCCTGGCTGGGTTCCACCCCATCTCACAGCCTGGAGCAGGTGCACGGCTCTCCTCCAGTAGACAGGATGCTCCAGAGGCCCCTCCGGGCCCAGCCCTGCCTCCCGGGACACCAAGCAAGGTCCTCTACTATCAGGATCTCCATGAGCGGTGCTCAGACCTCCAGCCCAGCCCAGGAACCCATGTCCTGGTCACCTCCCCAGACGGTGCTGAGCCCCACTCGCTGACGAAGTGTTCTTTACCTGCAGAGGTAGCTGCTTGCCCTCGGACAGAAAGAAAGCTCTCATAACCACAGTCCGATAGCTGCTCCCCTTCAGCCTGACCCCGCTCCATCCCTGCTTCCGCAGCCCCCGCTGCAGCGGCTCCCTTTATCTGTAGCCATGGCCAGCCCTCCAGGAAATCATGGCAGAGGTCAGACCCTCTGCCCCCGAGCCCACTCTTCTCCAGCCAACATCGCCCCACTACCCCAGGGTGGGGATGAACGGAGAACAGCCCCAGGTCACCAGCATGTCTCCCACAGAGAAAGCAGAAGCTTAGCAATGCACAGCCCACCAACTAAACCACTGTTCATACCTGATGGACGCTCTGTTGAAGAAAAGTCACCAGCTCCTCGTAGCAGGTCAGACTGTGGAGTGTGAGCTGGGAAGCACAAACACACAGGGTGAGCTGCCCAAGCCCGGGGGACAGTCCCCCGTGCTGGATTCGTTTCTGTGGCCCTAACTTCAGCAGCTGCAAGACCCCACTGGGGAATGTCCCTGCACTCAGAGAGCGGCGACCTCGGGAGCGGGGGTGGAGAGGCACTCCTACACCTGTGTGTGATTCAAAGGCTGCAGGGCCCAGCTGGGGTCTCTGGGGCTCCCGCCCTGCAGCAACACTGGGCCTGCCTTTAGAGGCCCCAGGATTGGAGACATCATGGAACTAAAGCCACAGAGCCAGCATCATGCATGGATGGCCCTGACGGGCGGGGCTGCACCCTGCAGGCTAGTCACAGATATCTGAGGAGCACCTTGGGGGCAGGGAGGGTGGGGGGACAGGGGAGTACAGGGTGGGTGACCCACTCAGGTCGCCGTCACCAGGCCTGTTCTAAGCCCAGCAGGCAGTGCCCTGAGTTCAGTGCAAAGCAGTGGTTATGCGTCTCCTGTGCTTTCTCATGCAGGTCAGAAAAGAACACTTTCACAGATAACATCCAACAAAGTGAGATGCTTAATTAAGATCCCAGGGCCACACATGCCCAAAAGGTCAAAGGGAACAAGCTAAGTAAAACAAAAATCCTCAGTGAAGAGGAGGTTAATTTGTGGGAGAGTCTCAGAGTTTCCACGTTTTCACACGTCTCTCATTTCTCTGCTGTCCTTTGTCTTACTTGGGTCTGGCCTTCCAGCTGGTGCTCCGTCCATCAAAGCTCTTCTCTGCTAACTTCCTCTCCCTTGCACCCCCACTACCCTCTCATGGCAATCCCAGAGAGGATGCTATGACATAAAGGGGGACACGGGGAAGGCTGGGGTTTAGCCAAAAGGCATGGTGCATCGAACGCTGGAGGGACGTCATGTTCTGTACAAGCTCAACATGACAGGGCGCCCATCAGCCTTTTAGCCATAAAGCCAGTTCTGGCCAGAGCTCATCCCAAAGGCCCCCACCTCTGCCCGCACCCCAATCCCAGGTGGAGGGTTCTGCTGGCCTGGGCCACAGGGAAGGCTGGCCCATCCCCAACTGAGGAAGGATTTACTTATATGAAAGGAGACTGTCCCCAAACAAAGCCAAAGGTTGCGTGATAATTTTCCAGAAAGCCGTACTGTTTCTAAGACGCCATCTGCTTTGTATTTCCCGGTTGGACTGAACTGCTGTGTTCTCGAAGCCCTAAAAAGGAAAGGGAGATGCATGAGTCTCTGCGCGGAGGGAAGACATGCCCCAGAGCCAGGGCACAAACCACACGGGTTGCTCAATGAGGACAAACCAAAAGGTGGCCCAAAGGAAAGAAGGGAGCCAAGCGCACCTCGTTTCCCCGCTTTGAACTCACCCGCTAGGCCGGGTCCGGAGAACTCCACTAAACGGGAGGGGGTACAGTGCGGGTGCTAATATGGGATGGAAAAAGGACAGCTGAGGGAGAGCTCGGGATAATCAAACCCAAATTCTGGTAGCAGGAAGTCTGCCTCTCACCCACCGACGAGCATGCCGCCAGACTAAGGAATGCTCACTTGCCCTTCGCCTTTAGGGACTTGAAGTCCAGCCTCTGTTCCCTTGGAGGACATCTGTTTACACAGCACCTGCATGTGCGGCCCAGGAAGGCATGGACTAGAAGCTGCATTTGGGTTTGGGGCCACTGTGACATTAGCCTGCTGTGCAGCCTTGGACCAGCCACCGCCCCTCTCCGGGCTTCTGTTTCCTAATATGTAAAGTAAGGAGAGATTGAATTTTTGCCCCATATGCTCTCAAGGCTGCCATGCAGATCCTAAGGGCCAGGGTTTGTAAGTTACCTGGAACATGGGTGCCAAGGACAAGCACTCGATAAGAACAATAGTGATAATGATGATAATACCCAACACTGACACCATACTTAGTACGATCCAGACCTTATCCTAAGTGCTTCCTACTATTACTTATCACTTATTTATACGGATAAATGATTTAAACTGATCGATGATACTGTCATTCATTATAGACCATTTTATTTATGTTGACTCGTTCAATTCTCACATTCACCCCATTAAGTAATCATTACTATCACCCCTATTTTCCAAGTGAGTAAACAGGCTAGGCACAGAGAAGCTGAGTCAGTTACTCAAGGTCACAGAGCCAACAAGCAACAGCACTGGGGGTCAGCCTTTGGAGTCTCTTAAGTTCTGTGCTCTACTGACCACTGTGCTCCCTTCCAGGGTGTGGCCCTTGTATCCAAAGGGCACCCCCTTTGCTAAAGCTTAGCCACACAGCTGGAATGAAGTGATGCTTCCACTCTGAAGGGTCAGGCTGGAAAGCCGGCAGGCCATCCACATAGATTATGAGGATGGTATCCTCCACCAGTAGGACGGAGGTAGCAGGGAAGACTGCGCTGGCTCCACCGCTCATCTCTCACCTCCTCGAGTCTCCTCACTGGAACGGGGATCCAAGTGACAGAGCAAACAGGAGTGTGCTTTGGGGACTTGGGGGAGCAGTACAAATGACTGGGTCGACCTAGAGGCTGTTTTCTGAGGCCTCCGGATCAGAGAAATGTAGAGGGGAGCAAGCTGCCAGTGAGGGGGCAGGGAGGGGGGCATGGGTTTTCTCAGGCAGGTTACATCCGCCAGCACCCCCTGCAGAGAGGGATCCCCAGATCTGACCCCTCTCGACCGGAGCCATGTGGAGGGGTGGCCCTCCCCTGGTGTGGGGCTGCCCAGCACATCAGGCCAACTCTCCAGGCTCCTGCTGGCCTGGAGCACAGGGCAGGGGTCTGGGAGGACACAGACACGGTCCTCAGGCCCAGACGGCCTGTGTGAGACGATGATTTCCCCAAGGACAGGAAAGCGCACAGCCAGCTGGCCTGTAGCTGTGCCCGTCCGAGGTGGAGTGGTAGCAACACAGCCCAGGGAAGCACTTACAGTGTGACCACGGCTCTCTTGTGGCCTCCAGCCCGCCACACAATGTCCGCGATGGCCAGGGCCAGGCAGCGGGTCCTACGAGCGTTTGAAGGCTGCAGCTGCCTGAGGACGAAAAGGGAAGTGTGTTTATGCCTATGGGGACAGACATCAGAGACAGCGCAGCCCTGTGGAAGATGGCCTGTCCTCTCCTCTGCTGCCCAGCGGAGCCCTGCGGCCCAGGGGCTCGGGCAGAGCCTGGGAGGAGGGCCTCTGCAGATGAAGACCAAGGGAAGAGCTGTGAGAGAGGGGCCCTGGCAGGGCTGGAGGAGGAACAGGATGAGGAAATCACCCACGGGAGCGAAGGGGCCTCTGGAGACTCGGCAGGGCCTGGAGCGGTGGAAGAAAAGGCTGCGGGTTCTGACAAAGCCCAGGGGACTGAGCCCGGAACTGCTGCCATCCCAGGCAGGGGCACCGCCCTGCCCCGCCCAGCCTTGGCCAGCCCCGACGCCCAAGCCCCTGGAGACAGCGGCTCACGCAAGCAGGTGCCCCGCGCTCCCCCAGCTGACAGGAGACCAGACCACGAGTGCTGAGGGGAAAGTAGCCTGACTTGCCGGTTACTTGGACATAGGGCGTGGGGGCGCGGGGGCGCGGGGGCGCGGGGGCGCGGGGGCGCGGGGACGTGGGGGCGCGGGGGCGCGGGGGCGCGGGGGCGCGGGGGCGTGGGGGAGGGAGGATTCGGGATGACGCTGGGCTTCCGGTGAGTGCATGCTGGTGCCACCAACTGAAATGGGGAACACGGGAGGGGGACGGGGGGTGGCGGGGAGAGCTGGAGGTGCACGTGGGACGACGGGGCGGGGACGGCGGGGGTGGGGGGTGACGCAGCTGGAGGTGCACGTGGGACGACGGGGCGGGGACTGGGGGGGTGCAGCTGGAGGTGCACGTGAGATGACGGGGCAGGGACTGGGGGGGGGGGCGGTGCGCAGCTGGAGGTGCACATGGGATGCCCGGGTGAAGCTATCGCTCTAAAGCCCAGGAGAGCGGCTCGGGCTGAGTAGAGGCTTACGAACCAGCAGCGTGTGAGGGGTCCTCGGCACCCCGCGTGGCTAAGATCTCCCAGAGAGAGGATGAGGAGGGCAGAGGCGGCGGCCAAGGCTGGAGCCTCGTGGAACTCCAGCGCGTGGGAGAGGCAGGGGAGGCAGGCAGGAAGGGCAGAGCTCGGAGACGGGCCGTTACAGTCTTGGGAGCAAAAGGGCTGGAGAAGGACAGGCAGTCAGTGGTGTCAAAAATGGCAGAGAGGGGCTTCCCTGGTGGCGCAGTGGTTGAGAGTCCGCCTGCCGATGCAGGGGACGCGGGTTCGAGCCCCGGTCTGGGAAGATCCCACATGCCGCGGAGTGGCTGGGCCCGTGAGCCGTGGCCGCTGAGCCTGCGCGTCTGGAGCTTGTGCTCCGCAACGGGAGAGGCCACAGCAGTGAGAGGCCCGCGTATCGCAAAAAAAAGAAAAAGGCAGAGAGACCTCTTACCATAAAAACGGCAACGAAGAGGCCGTTAGTGCATGAAGTCCGTGAGAAAGACAGAAGAAGCAATAGCCACGTACAGACGCTCTTTCCGTCTCCAGGGCTCCACAGAGCCGTGCTTCTCGCCCACCCCTGGATTCTGGGAAGTTTTCTTAAATTCCTACGAAGGCAGGCTGAGTGTCTGAGTGTCTCACTAGCTAACAAACAAAAGGGGCTTGACGCCAGCGCTCCCAGCAACGTAGAGGGAGCTTCCATGTTTGCAGTCACCAAGTACCCTAAGCTCTAGGCTGAGCTGTCGGGTGGGGAGCAGGTGAAAACTGGTGTTTGTCCTTCCTCTCCAGGATAGGAGAGGAGAACCCGGAGACCAGGACACAGGTCACCATGGTGGGCAGCATGTGGTCACGGCCCAGTCCGTGGGCCACAGAGCCAGCCGTCTGCACCTAGGCCGTTGTGGTCCAGTGACTTTAAAGTGGTAGGCAACGTGACATAGGGTCCCTCAGTTTCCCCATCACTAGACTGGCTGGGGCAGTAGTACCTCCTTCATCGTGTTGGGAGCTTTAAATGAGATGATCTGTGTAAGGTCCGTGGCCCAGTGCCTGGCATGTGGAGAATGCTCAATAAAGGGTACCCATTGCTGTTGTTTTTATGGAAACGTCAAGTGCCCACTTTGGCTGTGGCCAGAGAGTTCACAGGATGGTGAACTCCCTGTATCTGATGTGAAAGTGACGACAAGCCGCTGACACCAGGCAATGCTTCTCACTCAGTGAGACGCAGCCTGCCTGGTACGTCTGCAGCCTCAGGAAGCCTGCCTGCTCCTCTGGAAACAGCTACCACACCACCAGCAAACCGGGCACCTGAGATTCGGGAAGCACTGGCCCTGCGCCACTGTCAACTATGAAAACAAAGGTGAGGAAACTGCTCTGGGATTCAGGAGAGGCTGCCAAGGACCAAGGAGGGCCTGGAAAGCAGGGCTCATCGGACAAAGGAGAAAGGATCCGGGTGCGGAGGCGAAGGCCAGCGAGGGCAAGGGGCTTCCCCAAGGCCTTGAGCCAGGAGTGGAACCCAGGCCCGACCACCACACTTCTCCCAGTGCTACTGTTTTCTGGAAAGCTGTGTCTGGAGCTGACGCAGGGAAGAGCATGCTGGAGAAGACACGGGGAAGGATGGAGAGACTAAATGGAAGCCAATGAAAAGAATGAGAACTTTTGTGTAGAAACACGGAAGTTCAGAGGATCTGTAAATTAGAGCCTGTGAGACCTGGAAGATAGGCTGGGCCCAGGAGCCAGATCTCTTGATAGCGTTGCAGGTGCAGGAAAGATGGGCTCAGAGGCAAAGGGATGCTGGCCCCCAACACCAGGAGCTCCAGATGCCTGGTTCCACCTCGCCACGCTCACCTTCTTCCCTCACTGCTGTTTCACTTTGTCCAGTTTTTACTAACTGTGTGACCTTGGGTGAATCATTTAGTCTCTGGGCCTCAGTTTCCCCCTTTTAAAAGGGGACAATAATAGTACCTCCTTCACAGGGCGGTTTTAATGATTAATGAAGTAATACGTGTGAAGTGCTTCTAACAGTGCCTGGCATGTGATAAGTACTTAATATATGTTGGTTTTTAAAATCTTATTTGTGGCTGCACTGAGCAGCTTTCAGGCAAGCGTTACCTGCTTCAGTAAGTTAGTGTGGACCATAGTGAACGTCTGCAAGGTGACCCGGTAGCTCCGTCTGGAGGTGTTCCAGCACGGACGTTCTAGACAGAGGATACAATCCAGGCATAACTTTGTCCCGCTCCTGCCCATGTCGAGGGATCTAGCTGGGGAGTGCCCTAGTCACACCTGTGCTGTAGGAGGAGCCTGTGATGAGTATGTCCAGTGAGGACAGGAGGGAGGGCAAGATGAAGCAGCAGTGCTGGTCGGGCCCTGGCCGTACAGCTCAGCTGAGGAGCAGGGCACCCCAGTCCTGGGCAGGGGCGGGAAGGGGATGGGCGTGGGTGCCCAGGAGGTGGGACTGACACGACTGGCGGTCACCTGGATGGGGGTGGGGCAGGAAACAAGCCCTGGGGATGACGGAGTCCAGTACCGTGGGTTGCGATTCCAAGGAGATGAATGTCCAGAATGCAGACCCTGGGCCAGATGCCCGCAAGCATCATTCCAGCCCGGCCCTTCTGCCGGGTAACCGGCCGCAGGGTATTCAGGGCTGGGGTGCGTGCGGATGACAAGAGGGAGGAGGGAGGCGCTGCAGTGAATCGCCGGGGAACTCAGGGTCTGCCTTCACCTCGGTGACCAGGGTGGTCCTGCACTTCCTTCATCAGTCACGCACGCGCCTATCCAACCCCTACCGCGAATCTAGCACCTGGCCGGGCTCTCGCACCAAGAGAAGTTTCTGTAAAAGAGTCTAATACCTCACAGAAGAAGTGCAGGATTTGTCTAAGGGTGGGCGATGGGCGTCAGGAAGTAATACATCCTATGCTTGGCTTAATTACCCAAGTCTTTCAGATTAAAAAGATGTTTCTACCATCATTAGCTCAAAACAGGCTCACCAGTCCACCCTGACGTGCCCGCTAGTCTGAGCCTATAGAAGAATCAGAAGCTGGTGAGTGACTGCAGACCTTTCTGCCCCCTTTCAGGGTCAGACGCTGCCAGAGCTGGCCTGGGGACCCCCAGACCTGGGTTCCAAGCCTGGCTCCGCTAATGGGTCCAGAGGGGCCTTGGGCAAGTACCCCTCCTTCTCTGGGCCTCGACTTCCCCAGTTGAAAAGGGAAGTAGAGGCGAGAGGGCAGTTCCCTTGCCTGTGGCGCTCCCTGAGCCCGCAGGGGAACGGGGCTCACCATCGCTTCCCACGAGCCCTCCTCAAGTGGAAAAACACCGAGCCCTGCCGCCCGGCTCTGCCGTCCCCAGTTGAGGAGAGGCCGGCTGCCGGCCTGATGGGATGAGTCTTAATGAAGCCAGACAGCCCTGCAGAAAAAACACCACCTCTGCCAAGAAGCCATTATTTCAGCATGATTTCCCTGGAGGCCGCAGTCACATCCTCATGCGGCTTCGTAAACTACAGAGCCCAAAGAGCTGCACCTTGGTCACTGGGAGTCCATCTGGGTGTCCTGCCCCCGGGTGTTTCAAGCTCATGACACTCAGCCTCGTGCGGGGAGATGGCAAGCAGGGGGCCACGCCCGCCCAGGCCTGCAGACCCAGTGCAGGAAGGCCCACCGGCCCTGGTCCCGGAGCTCCCAAAGCGCCCAGCAGCTGCAGGTGCCGCCTCTGTGTGGCATGAGGGCCAACGCAGTGCTCCTAAAGAGAACAGAGGAGCTTTCCTGCTTTTTTCTTCCTTTTTTTTTTTTTTAAACCAGATCATTTCTGAAATCTTAGAATTTCAGAGTCAAAGGGAGTACTGCAGGCTCCAACCCAGCTCAGCACACCAGCCTGTGCAGCGACACCAATGACCCAAACAATCAATATTAAGATCGTACAAATGCATCAAGGAAACCAGAGGAGCCGGGCTGCGAGAGGTTCCCGCAGGGATGTCGAATGTCATCCCTTACTCACACGAGGCAGCAGGTCCCCAGGGGGTTGCCATATTACTCTTCTGTACTCTTCTGATATTTTTTTTTCCCAAATTAGGAAAAATGGGGAGGTTCTGCCTAGAAGCCCTTCGTAAACTACAGAGCCTAAAGAGCTGCACCTTGGTCACTGAGAGTCCATCTGGGTGTCCAGCCCTCGGGTGTTTCAAGCCCATGACACTCAGCCTCCCGGCACCAGCCCCTCCTGGCCTCTCTGGCTCGCCTGGGGCTCAGGGTCTCTTCTAGGAAACAGTGTGGTGTGACAGACGTGCTTGGCTCTGCCCCGGAGGTCAGATGTGAACCTGGACAAGCATCTTTCCCTCTCTGGGACTCAGTTTCCCCATATGTACCACAGCAGGCGATCTCAAGGTCCCACCCACTTGCACAGCCCTTGATTTACAAAGGATTTGGTTTGCATTTCCTTACTGAGTCAGACTTGGGCAGGACAGAGATTCACAAATGGAGAAAGTGAGGCCTTGCTGGCCCACAACTGTAATCCAGGTCTCTGGCTGGTCCAGTGCTCTCTTCAGCAACCGCCATCCTGGGACAAGCTAAGGACCACAGAGCTGGGCACTCCCCGCAGCCTCAGCACGGGCACCTATAGGCTGCACCGACACCCACTTGGCAAAGACGACCTTCTGTGGCCTCCAACCTGTAGGGCCTCACCTCTGCAAACGGCGACCAGACTCCGCTCTCACCTCCCCCCTCGGCTGCCAGCCCCAGGCCACGGCCGCTCACTCCCCTGACCTTTGCTTGACCCAAGTCCTAGCCTGAACCCAGGAGGACTCTCTCCTCTCGCCCCCAGTCGGCCTCCAGCCCCGAGGCAGGCTCATGCCTCAGCACAGCTAGGTCCACAGCAGCGGAAGCCAGAGGAGGAGACATAGGATGGGGGGTGTGGAGGCAGCCGGTACTCCTTGCCCACAGCCCATCACCACTGGGACCTCCCCCAGCTGGTCCCTCGGAGCCCGGTCTCCCTGAGTCCCCTGAGGCACTTTCAGCGAGAGCAGCCGGGTCACTGGGCCAAGCTCTCCGCCCCTCCCTCTCGGATGGGTGGGACGAATGCCCACTATTGGGCCTGCTCGGCCAGCAGCACCAGCAGGAAGCCAGACCACTATGCTCGGTCTGCATGGACAGCAGCTCTGGGTGCAAGGCCTGGGGCCGCAGGCATGGAGGTGCCACAGGGGAGGGACTTATGAGGAGCACCCACGGCTGTGGGACTCCAAACAAAGGTGAGGTCACTCTTCTGCGGCATGAACCCTTCCGCGCTTCCCGTGGGCGGGACCCTGCCTGGCCAGCAGGCCGAGCTCTCCCAGCTGCTCGGCACAGGCCTCCTCTGGCCCACCCAGGCCGCCTTCCCCCAGAGTGGGGCTCCTTCCCACCAGGCACACCCCACACACAGCTCCCAGCAGCCAGCAGCCCCTTCCAGCCTCCTCCCCTCCTGCCCCACCAGCCCGGCCTCCGAGGGCCTTCAATCTAGGCTGGCCACAACTCTTCTTCCCACAGCTGGTACAGTTTTCTTTCTGCCCAGAGCCCGTCTTGCGCCCCCAGCCTGAATGGCTTTCTGCCTTCCAAGCCCTAGCTCCCCTCTCAGGTGTGGCGAGCAGAACTCTCTCCCGAGGACGTGCCTGGGGATCCAGAGGCTGTCACATCCCCTTAGTGGGAGGCTGCCTTGTGCCCTGGGCAGAAACGGCCCTTCCGGGAACCAACTTATACACCCCTCCCGGACTGTTGGGAAATGATCTACAACTTCCCCCAAGAAGTCCAAAGTCCAAGTTCAAAAGCAGCTCTGAACGGACGTGGGGGCTAAAATGAATTATCAAACACCTCCCACGAAGGCCAAGGCCAAGGCTTGACCTGAGCAAGCCGCTGGGCCCCAAGGGCCCTCTGGCAGCCTGGCCTGGGTCTCGCCCTGCCCCCTACACTCTGCCCTGGCCACTCCCTGCCCTCAGGCCTCTGCACATGTTGTTCTCCTTACTGGAATACTATCCCCTCCCCTCCCAGTCAGTCTGGATAACTCATATGTTTGTCCCGTTCATTCAACAAAAGTTCCGAGGGCCTCTTCTGTGCACTAGGCCTGGGGCTGGATGCCAGGGACTGGCTACGGCCCAGGCAGCTTAGGAAGGCCCCTGTTCTCAGGGGGCTTGTGTTCTGGCGCACAGACAATGGACAAGTAATGACTTGGATAAAGAGGGCATCCAATGGTGGGGGCCTTGCAGGCAGCATCTGGGGAGGTCGGGGAAGGCGGCCCTGAGGCCATGGCCTCTGCGCGTGAGGAGCCAGGGAAGGAGGCCGAGGGATTTGCTGGGAAAGGAGAAATCGAGGGAGGAACAAGCCTGTGCGAGGGTGTGTGCGAAGCCAGTCAGGAGCCCTGCTCACCCTCCGGATCTCAGTAAGATTAAAATGTCACTCCTCCAGCAAGCCTGCCTGACCCTCTTCACGTCCGGGTGGGCCCTGAGCTCCCTGCACGTCCCCCTGGGACCTCCTGTTCATCTGGCTCTCGTGTTCAGTCGCAGGTGCCATGAGGGCAAGGCCACAGCTGCCTTGTTGAGGCCCGCACGCCCTCCAGGCGCCTATTAAGTCCTCCCCGTGCGCCCCTCTCCAGTGCAAGGAGGGAAGGTAGGAGTGGAGGTGCATATATGCTCGGAGAGGGTCCCTGCGCCCTTAGCGGGCAGGCATCCAGAGGTCCCTCACTTAGCCAGTCCCAGCCAACCAGCCAGCCAGGAGCGTCCCTGACCATCGGACGCTCACTGTGTGGGCCGCGCTTTGCTGGACTGGACCCCAGAGCAGGCACTGGGGAGGAGAACAGCACAAGGTCAGACCTTGCTGTGCAAATGTTGTGTCGCTGGGCTTCCGGCTGCAGTTACGCTATGCTTATGGTTAGCGTCTTTCAGCTTGAAACCAAGCACCTTGATTGTTACTTTGTAAAGTAATGAGACAAATCATATTATCGGACAAATTCTGAAATGCCCAGCATGAAAAGCCACCTTCACTTGAATCCTGTCTAAGGCCACATCCTCTAAGCTGGTAAAATGTGTTTCGTTTTGTACAAGTTTGGCTGGATGTCTGGGGAACTAGTGTCTTTCCCAGGAATTTGAACGTGAATAAATGGGGGATGGGCCTTGTCTTTAAAAAAAAAAAAAAAAAAGGCAAGTCCCTTGAATTCAAGTTCAGGAATTGTCAAAACTAAGCTGTGATTTTCAAATCCGCTTAATCACAACTTTGGAGAAGAGAATGGAGGTATCTACCGGGCAGGAGGATGCTTCCAGGGAGCTGGAAATATTTTCTTCCTTGATCTGGGTGCTGTGTTCATGGGTGTGTGATTTTGCAATAATTCGTTAAGCAGAACATAGATGAGTTGAGCCCTTCTTTGAGTTGTGTACTCTTCTGTATGTACATTAGATTTGAACTAAAAAAGAAAGACAAGTGCCAGAAGCTCTGTAAATCTGAGGGTGACTCAGTACCACTGGGCACATAGTTACTGGTTAAGGTAAGAGGGCTGCCTCCTCCAACTAGCCGAGCTGGCCCCAGCCTTGGGTAGCCCCTCGATAATCCTTCTACTTGAGCACCAACTGCAAGGTAGGATTATGGATTTCTCTCCATCCCTCAACCTCACAGAGCACTCGGGAGAACAGAGAACGCGTCTATTCCTCTCTGAATCACCGGTATCCGCACAGAGAGAATGTTCCAGAAATGTCTGCGGAGGGAGTAAGGATGAGAATGAAGGGCTGTGTGCAAACACTCAGCGTGTGAGGTGGAGACAGAATGGCCAAGGGGAGGAAACTGTATCCTGCAGGTCTGGCTGGACCGTGTGGAGATGGCTGTTAGCAGAGGTGGGGGAACGAGGGGAGGGAGGGGAGACCTGGGCTCAGTGGAGGGGTCAGCAGGCTGGCCTGGCTGTAGATGGGATTTGGCGGTTGCTGTGCTCCACTCCTGAGGAGGGGGTGGCCTGAGTTTCAGTGCTGTTCCAACTGCCACTTCCCATGTGGCACAGGACTTAACAAGCCTCCCTGCTCTTAGAAACAAATGGCATGCAGGTCATTTAAACTGGTCAGCACTGGCCCTGTTAGCCAGCCACCGTTTCCCTTTCCAGAAGACGGGAAATATCAGGGAACAAACACACATTTCCTTGCTTATTTTTTCTGGACAGTGAGGAGAAGCCTTGGGAAGAGAAGCTATTGCCAGAATGAGCGCTGACTTACCGAGCACAGTCAGCTCCGCTATCTCCTTCAAACAGGAGTTTCTGTAGGACACAGCCTTGGACAGCGGCCAGAACCCCACACGGACCACCCTGCAGAGAAGGACGCGCGTCAGTGCCTGTGAGAACTGACCCAGGGTAGGGCCACCTGCTCCTCTAGAACCAGCCTCCTCCAACAGGTTACAGAGCCTCAAACAGGGGTCTCCTGCATGGTGACTACTTCTGTGAAGTGCTGACCCTGAGTCACAGAGAGTGGGTGACAGAGGCCCAGGTGCCCACCGCTAGAGGAAGGAGCAAAGTCTGTGGTGTGTGATGGGGGGAAAGTGACTCTTCACAACCCGTCAGCGGCTGTCACCATGGGTGTCCAGGCATCCAGAGACATGTTTCCGTGTCCACAGGCTGACGGTGTCAATTGTCTACCCAGCCTTCAAGGCCCATCCTAAAGGCCTCCTCCTCCAGGAAGGCTTCCCTGACCATCTCAGCCAGAAGCGAGCCCCTTGGGCAGCCTCCGCTTGTGTAAGCAATCTTGTTCCCCGGCCAGTGGCCTGCCTCAGCACCTAGTAGGTGTGACTTGGAGGGAGAGGGCTCCTTGAGGAGCTCACCCCTGTAGGCATCAGCAAGTACAAGGACTGTCAGAGCAGGGGCCGTGGGTGCCCTTGAACTCGGGGTGCAAGAAGATGTGCTGACTTGGCCAAGTTAGGGGCCGAAGTGGGTGGTCTTGGGGTTCTTCCTCAGGCAGTGTGGGGCAGGGGGAGGCTCCTGGGGCTTGAGAAACGGAACCTGGATAAGCTGCCGGATTTTACGGTTATCTTCTGGCCCTGGAAATGTGTATCTTGGCAACTGTGTATAAGCCATGTTCAAATCCTGCCACAATCTACCTCCATTTCCCTGTCTTATATCATATCCTCCCCGCACACTTCTGGTCCTCACGCTTGGTACTTTTGCCCCTTCCTGCAGTCCCTGTATTTTCACATGGCCTCCCTTTGTTCATGCTGCCCTCTGCCTCCAGTATCCTTTCTCCAGCTCTACCTGCAAAATCGTTTCTCAGTACTTAGCTTAAGGACCCTCTCTGGTACCCCTGAGCGGACACAGGCCCCCTCCTGCTCCCCGTCCCCTCCGGCATCATGCACCCCTCACGGCAGCGGTCATGTTGCCCCACTCTGCGCTGCCAGCCACACGTGAAGTTCCTGCCCTGGGTGACAACTCAGCAAATGAGGGGCTGGCGCAGGCAACACCCACAGGATTTACCAAACTGGGGGACGTGTGCCCCTGTCCGTGATGGGCCCACAGCAGGGTCCCTGGGGGCACTTAAAAACAACCTGCCTTGTTCTGCACGATGCCATATTTTAATGATGCTGAGTCATTAAAGGAAAAATTCTGAAGTTTCCATTCTTCGTTGAAACAGCAAAAGCTGGAACCAAACAGAATAGTCTTTATGTCCTGTCAAAAGAAGAGAGAATTGTATTGGTTGTTTTAAAAGCAAACAACAGTACACTGCTGGGTGTTTGCATTCCCACAGGAGCTGGTCTTGAGTTCTAGCAGGGTAGTCTGTTTTCCAGCAGGGTAATCTGTTTTCTTTTTATTTTGCAAACCCATTCTTCTCATATTTGAGGACAGAGAAAATGGACCCTCAGGGTCTTACCTCTGGAATATCTGTAAACCTTACCAGCCTGTGCTGACCCAGGCCAAAACCTTTTGAGCTTCCTTAGAAGTTCCTTGATACACAAAATTTTAGTTTTACAGAAGACCTTGGAGGTTCTCGACTGCACATTATAATTACCTACAGAGCCCTGAACAATCCTGACGCCCAGGCCCCGTGCCAGGCCAACTAAAGCAGAACCCCTGGGCGTCGGACGCTGGCATCTGTACTATTAAAAGCTCCCCAGGTGATTCCAACGTACAGCCAAGTTTGAGAACTGGTGCTCTAGCAAACTGTGACCCATACGCCAAATCCGACCCTCCACTTGCTTTGTAAATAAAGTTTTATTGAAACACAGCAATGCCCATTTGTTTATATGTTGCCTGTGTTTTCTTTTACATTACAATGGCAGAGATGTGTGGTTGCCACCGAGAGGCAAAAATACACTATGTAGCCCTTCACAGAAGAAGTTTGCCAACCCCACACTGGTACAACCCCTTCCTACATGTAAGGATCTCCTCTGCAACATCACTGGAGAGCGGTTCCCCCCATAAACTTGGCTTGAACACTCCAACCGCCAAGTGAAGAGGGTTCCCACCACTTCCCAAGGCAGCCCCTCCATTTCTTCACGGCTCTGTGTTCTCAAAACTTCTGGCTGATACGGATCTCCCATCAACCCAAGCCTCACCCTCCAGAGCCCCAGAAAGTGCCAACCCCTCCCCACTGACCAGCCCGTGGATGGGAAAGCAGAGCCTCATCTCCACTCACCCCTTCCCCATGCCGGCTGCCTCTTCTCTCTCCGCTATGATTTTACATCCGAGAGTATCTGAAGGGCCAGCATGTGGATTCTGTCACTACCCGCTCAGACCATCTCTTTGCAGGTCATATCTTTCCTACAGACTCACGTTTCCCTCTAGAATCGGTTCTTTTTTTTCTTTTCACTAAGTACAAGGAAAATCTCTGTGACAGAGCGTTTGTCTACACGTCATCACATGTGGGCTAGTGGCACTCAGGAGAGAGGGGTGGGTAAATTCATCTGTCAGGGCTTGGTTCCCCTTCTTGCACCAACTACGATCATCGATGTATTTGGACTGAGTTTCCCAAGAGCCTAGAAACTATAGGACCTTGAGTTTTCTGGCTGAAGCCCATGTCTATTCTCTCAATCACAGAAAGACAGCTCCCAGCTAGGCACAGTATGGTTGCCAGGTCCCAGGGTTATGAGCCTGGAAACCTGGGTCCTGCTTGCTGTGGCTGTGGACACCACGTGTGCTGGGTCCTCCTTTCTCTGTGTGGGCCTCGGTTTTTTCAGCTGCTTCTGGAGATGCTACTACTGGGTGGTCTTTAGAGGCCGCTGAGGACCCTTCACCAAATAGCGGTACCCACTGCAAAGAATCATAGCCCTGCGGCTACAGACAACCAGAGCACTCACTCCCAGGCTTGGGGCTACTTAACTGTGTCTGACCCTCTCCCTGTGGTTTCAAAAGAAGGAAGGGAAAAGGAGGAGAAGGATGGGGAGGGACAAAACCTCTAGAAAAACCTTTGACTTTCCATCTGCGTGCTGAGTAAATACCAGGTAAGCAGGAAGAGAACAGGGTCAGCTGTGTCCCCAGGAGTCTGATTTTTCCCTCCTGGATCCTGGCTGAAAAGCCAGTGGAGGACGGCAGGGGCAGCATTCCATCCCGCAGGAACCACTGGCCACGGAGAAGGGCGAGGCCCTATGGCAGCAGAGATGGTGAGGAATCCAGGACATCCCCACAGAGGAGGCTGCTGAGGCCAGGAACCGGCTCCCGAAGTCCTGTGACTCCAGGAGGTCACTGGTGTGAACCCAGGTGGCGCTGAGGAATTGGTAACACTTCCCTGTCCTTCCCTCACTGCAGCCCAGCCTGAGCCCAGCTCAGGGGACCAGTGCAGGAGCACAGTCAAGCTACTGAGGACAATTATCCCGTTCCCATCGCAACCCTGGAGTTACCGGTTGCGGACATGGTGAAGCAGAGCTCTGGACCAACAGAAAAGCTGGATTCCGGAATGTTTGAATGGGAGGAGGTTGTATCCTCACCTCTTGTCTCAGAGAAGGAGAGGGAGATGCCAGGACTAGGCCCTTGTTTTCCTGACTCTCCGTTCAGGTTTTCTTCCACATCACATGCAAATTTCCATTTTAACAGTGACTGAGAGATTATAACAGGATGAATGGAGCCAGAGAGATGAAAATCACCTCATCGGGCTTCCCTGGTGGCACAGTGGTTGAGAGTCCGCCTGCCGATGCAGGGGACACGGGTTCGTGCCCCAGTCCGGGAGGATCCCACATGCCGCGGAGCGGCTGGGCCTGTGAGCCATGGCCGCTGGCCCTGCGCGTCCGGAGCCTGTGCTCCGCAACGGGAGAGGCCATGGCAGTGAGAGGCCCGCATACCACAAAAAACAAAAGAAAATCACCTCATCCACACCAACTCAAACCCAGATGCCTTCAATTCACACCAACTCAAATCCAGACACATCACCTGGCACTTTTCAACTGACACCCACCTTTGCCACTGAGAGGTCGATGGGCTTTGACTCTACTTGCAGCTTGAGTATCGATGGCACTGGAGACAGGATGACTTCTTCCCTTAGCAGTTCATCCTCCACATCCTCTGAAAGACAACCGTGGCCACGTGAGCTCCTTGTTATGACTCACAGAGAACAGACTAAGAAGCCGTTTAACGCCCAGGACGCTGATGAGTCTTGAGGTGGCTGGAATGAGAGGAGGGCTCCTCCACCACCCACCCCCTGTCCCCGCTGAGCCTCCCAAGCCTTCATCAGAAGGAGAAAGGCAGAGTGAGAGCCCTTGCTCCGTGTCACCCCACGCTGGTCCCAGGATGCTGGCAGATGGGACTTGGCTATCAGTCCACTAGAAAGCTCTGCTCGTGGACGTGCAGAAACAAGGGCCTAGGCCTAAGCTGCAAGTCAGGCCCAGAAAAGCCTGGCTCAGACACAATTCTTACGAAAGGTGGGCGTGACCCACAGATCTGTCCCCCTGAGGACAAACATGAAGAGGGCGGAATTAGGAAAGAAAATGCCGCCCTTCCTGCGAGAATAATAATAGTTATAATAGATTATCACTATCGTGGCTTTCATTTACTTACCATCTGGGTTTTATCATCTGAGCCCCAGAACAGCTTCCACGAGAGAGTATCATCATCCCATTTAAAGATGAGGAAACTGAAGCTTAGAGAAGTTAAGGAACTGACCAAAAGTCACACAGATGGAAAATCGCAGAGATAGAACATAAACCCAGGCCAACTCCTAATTGCTCGGCCATCCTGCCAGTCAGACCTCCCTGGACCTCCAGCCGGAAGGGAAACTAAGTCACATTCTCATAGCTGGGGTGACTGAGGCCCAGAGGGGGTCCCAGCGTGGGTGTTGTCAGCGTCAGCCTGTGCTGTCCCAGCCGGTGAGGCTCCCTCTCGCCACCACACGCACTGCCGCAGCATCTACCAGAACCCTCAGAGGCAGGACCCAAGTGAAAACAGCCCAAGGCAAAGATGCTGGCAAAGCCGGGCAGGCCGGTCTCCAGAGAGCCTCTGGAGACTTCTTCCATCCCCCTTTCCCCAAGATTAAATGCTTATTTAAAAAGCACGCCACGCCGTATAGAAACCAACATTGCCTGCCATAATTCTGTGCATCTGGGACTACAGAAATGTCACAGTCCCTGCGCCGCATCTTCTGAGACGGTGTGCAAAGGCCAACATCCCCAGAACACGCGCCATAAGCCTTATTCTACAGCCTCCTTTTCTCCCCTGGAGGAGGACCAGGCACGGCACGAGGCTCGGTCCACTGAGATGGAGACAGATTTCACCTTCAGGGTGAAACAAAATTTTTAAACAAGTCTGGAATTTAAACGAGAACCTTTCTTAGTTAGGGTCTCTAAAAAAGCCACCCTGTGACCATGGCCTTACAAAAACACCTGAAATAAAGACCAGATGTTCACCCAGCAACACACACGGGTCTTGAAAACATGGCTCTGGGTAGAGAAAGTAAGAAAGCAAATGGGGTGTATAACACAACACGATTTACATCCATTATAAACACATGCACACAAAACAACACTAAGCATTTTTGCAAGAACGTACACAAGCAGAAAGAAATCACTAAACACGTGAGAGGGGTTGCTTACGGAGACAAGGGTCATGGGAGTGTAGCATGAGGCTAAAGGGAAATCAGGAAGGAAAGGCAAGAGGGAGGCCAATGAGCAGGCTCTGCAAAGGTCAATACTGAGAATATTAATTAAGCAACAGAGATGTGTGATTAATCCAATCCTAGGCATCTGAGGGCCAAAACAGAGGGGGAGAGTAACTGAGTGATTCTGCCAGACCCCGAAGGGTCCTTGTGATGCCTCAGCCAGACTGTTTCCTGGAGGCCCGGAGCGGGCAGGATTTGAGCCTATTCGGAGGCTTCTGTTTAGTCTAAGGCTGTCCTGAAGGGAACAGGGGCTGAAACATGCTCTGTCTGAGCCCCATGAACTAAGTCTGAGGCTGGAGGCTGGGGGCCCCAAGGGGGCTGACTGATGGAGCCCCCAGGAACAGGCAGCCTCCCTCGGCTTCTGCCAGGAGGCAGCTGGCGCCTGTGCAGGGAGCTGGTTCAGGACCATGAGGCAGGTCCAGATGTGGCGGGATGGCCATGCAAAGGAAAACAAAGCACTCCAGCATGACATGTTGGCCAAACAGATAAAACCAGCTGCAAACGCCAGTGGCTTGAAAATGCTATTTTTAAGGCCCTGGTGTAAATGGCTGGTTGAAAAGAAGCACGGGATTTTGTTTCCCACACCATTTTATTTACCCTTTGGAGGAAAACATATACGTACACGTGGTAGTACTTACTAGAGGCCTGTATATCTCTTTTTCCAGGTTCCCACCCAGTACTTCACACTAACTGCAAGATATCTTCTCCTGGAAGTGCCCCAATGCCCCGGACTCAGGGTTCTCAGCACAGAAGCCTTCCAGGCTTCCATTTTGGTAAGACTCCATCTCCCCAACCCTCCACCAGGGACCCAGGCCAAAACCTCAACCCTCTCCCACACGCCACGCTGCTGCGGCCTCCAGATTATACCGCCTCCAGAATCCTCATACGCTGCCCCCCGCCTTCTCTCCCCACTGTTACAGGAATGTGTTGTCATTTTTCTATTCGTTCATCAAGCACTTTACTGAGCACACATGATGGGCCACTGGTTATGTGGGACGGAGGAGGTCCAGAGATGGTGAAAACACCACCCCTGCCTTCAAGGAGCTCACTGCCTAGAGGGGGAGACAGAGCCCCAAACAAAGAACACGACGTTAGTGCTAAAATGGAGACGGGTGCAAAGGTTATAAGAGCAGAGGGGAAGGGGCAAATAATTCTGCCTTAAACGGTCAGGGAAGCTTCCCACAAGAGGTAAATATTTGATCAGGGTCTTGAAATACCCATAGGATTTCCCCAGATAGAACAGGGCCCCAGGCACCTCTTCTCTGGACTATTCCAAGAGACCCTCACCAGTCTCCCAAACTTGCAGACTCCAGCCCCTAAAATCCATCCTCCACGCACATCCAGAGATGGCCTCAAACATCATTCGCTTCACGTCTCTGCTTGACAAGACCTTGCCCATCCGTCAAGCCCAGTCTGAATGCCACCTCACTATGGAAACTTCTGGAACCCACCAGTCTTGGCCTACTCACCTCCTGAAGCAGTGAGGAGCTGCTGGTCATCCACTTTGTGTGTTGCTATCAGGGGTCACCTCTATTCCTTCGTCTCACCCAGCCCCACCCTCCAAGAAGGCAAGGCCACTTTTCATCACAGCGATGAAAAGTGCCTTTGACAGCCCTGTATGTGCCCAGGCGTGTAATGCTAACCAAAGTTTGCTGACTTGAACCAAAGAAAGATGAGTTGGGATGGGGAAGGGAATGCTATTCCTTGTTTCTGACCCCCCACCCCAAACTACTCTTCCCCTTTCTCTGGGTGACTGGGTTGCACGCCCTCTTATCTTTTATCTCCGTCGTCTTCTCTAAATCGTCAGTTGAGCCACCGGCAAAGAGGGGTCGGCCTCCCTCCGGAAAAGGCACACACACTTCAAACAGCTTGGTTCTGAGAGAATTGCTAAAAGCCTTCCTCCCAATAGAAGCCCTCCGGGGTCCCAAGGCCGGGAACTTTATGTCCAAACAGGAGTGGCTTTCATTAGAAAATCTTAAAGCGCTTCACAGAAAGGCTTCAGATGCCAGCCCTTCCCAGCTCCGGCCTTCATTCTGCACAGCCATGTGCCCAGTGAAATCTGCCCCTTCCTGGGTGGGCCAAATGATCCCACCAGCCATTTCTGATGATTAAAACTCTGAGGGGGCTTCCCTGGTGGTGCAGCCAATGCAGGGGACAAGGGTTCAAGCCCTGGTCCAGGAAGATCCCACATGCCGCAGAGCAACTAAGCCCGTGAGCCACAACTACTGAGCCTGCACTCTAGAACCTGTGAGCCATAACTACTGAGTCCGTGCGCCACAACTACTGAGCCCGCGTGCCACAGCTACTGAAGCCCGCGCGCCTAGAGCCCGTGGCTTCTCCGCAACAAGAGAAGCCACCGCAATGAGAAGCCCGCACAGTGCAACAAAGAGTAGCCCCCGCTCGCCACAACTAGAGAAAGCCTGTGCGCAGCAACGAAGACCCAACGCAGACAAAAATAAAAAAACAAAAAAAAACAAACCTCTGAGGAACTCCTCTTACCTCTGAGAAGAACTAAGCAGAATAAACAAACCCCTGCCTCCATCATTCGGAGGCCTGCCCCTGCCTTTCAACTTCATCAAAGCAAACTGCCAGCATGTCTCACGCAAGTCACTTCTAAAGGGCGAGCTGCTTTCCTCCTTCATATTGAAGGGAGTGCTTAAAAGGAGACGAAAAGGGTGTGAGCAGCTCTCAGCTCCTGTACGCCAAAATGGTCCAACAGGTAAATTGCTGGCTTCCAGGAGGAGAGCAAAGGTCAATGGCACTCAAGCCTTGTCCTTTCATGTCTGGTCCTTGGTTGTCCTCCTTTATTCTATTCCTGGCTTTTGCCAAGTCCTGCAAACACATCAGTCTTTGGAGAGTAGAGAATTCCAGAAAGAGAGAGAGAAAAAAAAAAAGATGGCTTCAAAACGAAAGAGTGGATGGACATGTTCTTATCTAGATCTTGCAGAGGAGGTACACAGATGTATACACATGTGAAAGGGCACTGAGCTGAACACTCAAGGTTTGTGCACTGATGTGCCTCACGATGTGTATTTTACACCTCAGTGATATGTGGGGGAAGATGCTTAAAGGATAGGCTTCTCCAGGCAGAGATATACTAATATTTTGACTGAGCACTGTCTTCTAGAGACTTCTATACGTTCTGAGTAACCCTAAAAGAACCTGCAAATGCAGAAAAGGCTTTTCTGCCCCCTCTCTCCCAGTGTGGATGTAGAAACGTCCAGACTTCTTATAAGGACTTCTTCGGGAGAGATAGGCAGTGGAAGACGGATTTGGACATCAACCAAAAAAGAGAGAAGCCTGCTCTACTCACCGGGCCAGCCCCTCCTGCCTGTGGTCAGGTGGGAAGAAAGGAGCCCGACCCCCAGGCCAGCAGAGAGCGCTACCACCCATTACCTCCCAGGCAGACCAAATGAAGACCCCCTGGGCCCTGATGGGCACAGCACCGAGGCCCCAGTGGTACCCACCAAGCTGCAGCACACCGAGCTCACCGTCGACCTTACTGGATGCTGGCAACTGATTACTCCTAGAAATAAAAAAAGGAAATGTCAATGCACCATAGGAGAATGACAGAGAGATGCAAACAGCAGAGAAGAGTGGGAGGAGTACCGGATGGGGCTTCAGGAGGTGGGCTCTCTCCAGCTCTGGCCCGGTTCTGTGTATGCCTTGCACCAGCACTCTCCCTCACTGAGCCACAGGTTCCGTATCGGATGGGACCAAATCACCTCTGGGGTGCTTTTCAATTCTGTACACACACACACCCCAACCAATATAGGTCGATGGACCCTGTAGTTTGACACTTGCCGAGAACCGAATGCAAGCTAATTTGCTGATGCCACTGTAATACTGCTGGGAAACACATTCACACGTGCACGTGCACACACACATCAAGTTCCTGCAATCACTGCACAGATTTTATCTCATTTTTTTGTTTGTCTCCTTTCTCCCAGCTTTCTTGTAAAGCTATCAGCAGCCATTTATCAGAAACCTCAAGAATGCACCAAAGAATACATACGGTGGTCCTGACTTGTAAATTCAGACATGTGCACACAGAGCTTTCTTTAAAGGGCCCACCTGTGTTTCAGCTCTCTTTGGATCTTTTTTCCCTCCAGCATGCATCGATCTGAACTGAAGTAAAATCATTTTTTAAAAAGAATGTATTAAAAATAACAACATTACATCACCCCCTTGAAAAATTCATTTACAATGTTAAAAATGACAGCTCTTTTGAACGTGGCATTGAAATATATTTTCCTCCAACATCCTTGCAGGCTAAGATATGATTGAAGTAACAATCATAATCTTGCCACGGTAGGTTCTATTGAATTGGCTTCCTCCTGAAGATGTATGAAGGGGCGTGAGTGGAAGACCATGGAGGACGCGCAGTACCGAATCCCTGAGCACGTCCTGCTCTGGACTCCGGGTTTCTTCCTCTGGCGCTGGAACACAGAGCTCCTCCACCCGCCTCCCAGGTGGCCCCTCATCCTCCCCCACGCAGTTGAGCCCATTTTCCTCAACTCAGAGCCACAAAATTCCTACGCCCCTAGGCTACCAGGATTCTGCAAGTGTTCTTGTGGGGAATGGTGAGAGAACAAGCTGGAAAGGGGAGCTAAGGCACGGAGGGGCAGCAGGAGGATGTAGAAGGGAGGGGGGGCACACAGACACTGTGCTCCCCTCCCCAGGGCCCAGCAATAAGGAGCTGCACTTTCATCAGAAGCCTCCACCAGCCAGCCACACCTCGCCCCACCCCCATCCTCACTGCCACTAAAGCCGAGGACCTGAGTCCCATCCCTTCCATCCCCTGTGTCACTATTTCACCTAGATACTAAGGCAAGGTGTCTGAGAAGCAAGGACTGAGGCGCAGGTGCTAGATGGTCTCTAAAAGCCACCTTGCACCATTCTGAGCTGGGAACATCAGCAGAAAAGACATCTCTGGAACACCCTGATGGCAACAACATCTCTCTTGGACCCATCTCTGCTCTCTGCCTCTTCGTCTCTCACCCAGATCATTCTCACAGCCCCCTAACTGGTTTCCTGACCCCCCGTGTGATGCCCCACCCGGTGCTGGTCCCCACATCTTCACACGAGTGTCAAAGGCATCTTTCTAGAAAGCAAACTTGACCATGCCACGGCCTGGCTGAAATTCTTCAAAGGTTCCCCAACATCGTCATCAACGAGAGACATGATATTTATAAACAATGATGGCAATTATAGCGGCGGCAAATACTTTCTGATTCCTTTGACTGTTGCAGGCACTGTGCTAAGTGCTTTGCAAGCATCAAAAGTCATCTGCTCCTCAAAAGAGCCTTAGGAAGTAGTCAGGGCACTGAGTCTCAGAGAGGTCCAGTAATTTCCCCAGAGTTACACAGCATGTAAGTGGCAGCACAGGGATCTGAACCTAAGCAATGACTCCGAAGATGATGGCAGCAACCATGACATACACTGCTTCCTCGTAAGACAAAGCCCAAGCCCATTAGTGTGCCCTCTGGGCTGCCTGTGACCTGGCTACCTACCGCCCCAGCATCACCTCCCTCTGCACTCTCCCACTCCACCTGCACGTCCTCCACGCTAACTTCTCAGCCCACGCCTCCACACCTTTTCACAAGCTGTTCACTCCACCTAGAATATCCCTTGGCAAGCTCACACTCATCCTCTACAGCCCCGTTGGAATGTTACCTTCCTCTCAAATGCAAAGCATGCATTCATTCATTTCTTCACTCACTTAGCAAACATGTGGCAGCTGTCCAGCAGGGCTGTCTCCCTGCCCCAGGGAGACCCAGTTGCATACAATAAACAGACATAAATTGCACTGTGACATGCTGTGGTAGGCTGGATAATGGTCCCCAAAGATATCTGCATCCTAATCCCTGGAAATGGAAAATGGTACCTTATATGGCAAAAAGAACTTTGCAAATGAGATTAAGTTAAAGATCTTGAAGTGGAAGAGAGTAGCCTGGATTATCCGGGTGGGGGCGACCTAATCACAAGTGTCCTTATAGGAGGGAGGCAGAAGGAGATCTGACACAGAAGAAGAGAGGTAGGATGACGATGGAAACGGAGGTTGAAGTGATGCACTTTGAGGACAGAAGAAGGGGCCTCAAGCCAAGAAATGCGGGTGGTCACTAGAAGCTGAAAAAGGCAAGGAAACAGATTCCAGTTGTTAAAGGACGAGCCCTGCCAACACCTTGACTGCAGCCCAGTGGAACTGATTTCAGACTTCAGTCTTCCACAACAGTGAGATAATACATTCATGTCGTTTTAAGTCACTAAACTGTGGTAATTTGTTGTAGCAGCCATGGGAAACATACACACAGTAAGAGAAACAATCACGGAGGAACAAAGGACTGTGAGGTCCCCTTGATTGCCTCTGTATCCTGCGTGCCCAGCACCTAGCCACTGCTCCATACATGGGTAATACCAGAGTGACCCTCACACAAGCTAGGTGACTCACACGGGTCACCTACCTTAGAGGTGCCGGAGCCAGGGCTCAAACCCAGGCCCCTGGCTCCAAATGCTCTGTGTTGCTCTGTTTTCTACTTTATGCTTCCCTTCCCTACCCAGAACCCTCCATGGCTTCCTGTGGACCAGGAGACAAAGTCCAAACCTCCCAAGTTGTCCCCTTGGCTCCCAAGGGCAAAGCCGCAGGGGCACGCGGATGGCCACGAGCCGTGAGGAGAGGGCGGGGATGATGTTCCTGCTGTGTAGGGTACAGCTGGGCCTCTTCCCGGTCATGAGACGTCCACCCTGAGGCCATCCATCAGCTGCGAGAGCCCAGCTCAGATGCTTTGTGCCGTTTCCCATAGATCTCTTCACCAGAGGAGACTTCAGGAATGCTCACACTTAGGGAATGCCCTATTGTTCCTTTTATGTGTCCCTTTGTGGCATAAGCATTACAAAGTTTAAAAGGTCACTTTAAAAGCATGTTCTTGCCTTTGAGTGAAAACTATTGTGAAAAACAATGACAAAAAGATAAATCAAGGATTCAAAACACTTTTTAAAAATGCGATTGTGCATATGACCTGGAGGCGTGTGTCCAAGTGCGCATCTAATAAATCCTCGGAGCCAGGCTGTAAACACGCGCTTGCCTGCGGGGTCTGAGGTCTCCACCTCCCAGCCAAACTCCTCTTCTGCCCCCAAGGGAGGGGCAAGGGCCAGGGCATCGCAGGTGCCGGGGGCTACGTAGGGCCAGGACTCAATCCCTGGATCACTGGGTCTTGGGTGGGTAGAAAGTGCCACTCAGAGACCAGAGTTCTTGTCTTTGATCCCCCCGACTCTGAGTGACCTTGGGCAAGTCACCTACCTCTGTGGGTATCAGGTGCCTCATCTGTACCTTGGGGAAAGCCTGAGCAAGACCACTCGCTGTGGAACATGACCAGGTGCACGGGCTCTGAGAGGACTGACGTGCCTGGGTCCCGTTATTCTTGGAGATGCTCAACTGCTTACACACCCAACACTCAGAATACTTCACCAGCTCTCAGCATTAAAATCAGACAAGGAGATGCGCCTTCCTCTGTGTTTGGTACTGGATACTTGGCTAAATGAGTTATGATTACAAAAGAAAGATATTCCATGAGAAGAAAGATATTGATCACTTTCTATATATTCTATTTGATGGAAATACTGAAGCCAGCGTGAATTGACCCCACGCATACAGCACAAGAATCCAGAACGTAAGAAAGTTACATAAAATTTTCCCGAGCCAGTGATATGCCAGCACACCTTAACTCAAGCCATGTAAAATCATCTGGAGGGGCACTTCTGCAGAGCAGGTCACACAAGATTCCCCGGGGGAGGGAGAGTTGTTGTTTTTTTTAAGTCCCACTGAAAATACGCTCAAAACAAAAAACTGTTAAATATGTGAGAAAACGATCCACCGTAAGTGAAAGCCAGCTGACACAGTAAGTAGGATTCCTAAGAACTTGAGATAATAGAACAGCAATCTAAAAGAGGCTGTAATTAGAGAGAGTAGGGGAACTTTTTAAAAAAGGAATGGAAATCATGCGAAAAGAAATAGACACTCTGAGAAAAGAATGGGCAACTCTGAAAAGCAAATACAGTCACGGAAATAAGAAAACTCTGGGGCACATAATGATGGTGATGGAAAATAGCATATCAAATACATATTTTTTAAATCCACGAGTCTGCTTCTAGAGGAGGAAGGAGGGCAGGGATAGATAACAGAAAGCTCTTCTCTGTAAAACACTGGCAACTAATAAATGGAAAAGGAATGATAAAACGACAAAAGTTAGAAAATCGCGATTTTATAAATTCCTAATATGGGAAAAGATCACCAATGGATGTTCAAACCATGGGCTAAAAGGTTTCTGAGGCACCGGATATTCATATGGTCTGAAAGTTACAGATTCCTTATTAATTCCAATAACAGAGAGATTGGCAAAACCCTAACGGACTGACCCAGCTTAGCATCACCAAAAATAAAACAAACTGATGTTACCATGCCCCTGATGTGATGTACTGGGAAGTACATCACATCACATATGTATTGTCCTTGCCAAAAACTGTTTGACATAAATCCAATAATGAAACAAATATATCTAGAATGTGGTCATTCTATGAGACACCAAGCCTACATCCATCATGAAAAACTGAAAAAGGAGGGAAATTGTTTGAGAGTAAAAGAGACTAGAGAGACACTGCAACCAAATATGAGTGAACCTTAAATGGATCCTGGGTTGGAAAACTAAAGTCTCAAAGAGCGCTTTGGAGCCATTTGGGAGAGATTTGATTATGGGCTTTATGTTAGCGGATGTCACTGAGTCAACGTGAAATTTCTTGGATGTGATAATGGTGCTGTGGTTATGTTCTTGTCCTTAGGAGATGCAAGCGGAAATATTTAGGGGTGAAATGCCATGATATCTGAATTTTACTTTCAATCAGTCATCAAAAATGTGAGGGAGGGAAGAAGAGGAGAGAGAAAGAAAGAGAGAAAACAAGTGCAAAAAAAATCTTAGAATTGCAGAAGGTAGGTTTCACGTACGATGCTTTCAACTTTTCTATGGGTTAGAACTTTGTTAAAGTTGGGGGAAACTTCTGGTAAACTTAAAAAAGGAGATTAGATACAGTGAAGAATGCAACTCCATCAGAAGAGAGACGAAATATATGAAAGAACAAATAAGAGACATGGAGGGAAAAAATTTTAAGTCCAATATACATCTAAAAGGAGTCCCAGAAGGAAAGAATAAAGAGAATGTGAGAAAGGAGATTATTGAAAAGATAATTGCTAAGAACCCACCAGACAAGCAGAGAAACATAATAAGTCTCAAATGATACACATGAAAGTAAATGCACACCTAGATATGTCATCTTAAAACTACCAGAATACCAAAGACAATGAGAAAAATCTTAGAGAAAAGGTAGATAGATTATCCATAAACAACAATTACTTTAGCAAAAGACATCTTTAGTATTCAAGATATTAAAGGTAAGGACAAAATGAAAACATTTTCAGACAAAGACTAAAAAAGTTTACCATCACAGACCTTCACTGAATGTATGACTAAGGGACTTACTTCAGGAGAAGAAAACTGAACCCAGAAAGAAAGAGCAGGATGCAGCAAGCAATGGCAGAAAAGCAATCTGTGAACATTTAGATAAACCTAAAGAAGAGCTGACAATAAAAATAATAACAATAGCAACTAATCTGGGGGGAGTTAAAAACAAAGGGATAGTACTAGACAACAATAAACAGGGAACCTGGGAAGGGGAAATGATCAGAATTAAAGCTTTCTAAAATCTTTGCATTTTTTGAGGGGGTAGAGATAGTGATTAACCTTAAAACTTTAAGTCAATTATGATCAAAACTTAAGAGTAACCATTAAAAGAGTAAAAAGATAGTATATAACTTCCAAATCAGAAAGCAGAAGAAAAAAGAACACGTATCAGTTAATTCACAAGAAAGTGCCACTGTGAAAAACAGCCTGGCGGTTCCTCAAAAAGTTAAACATAAAATTAACATATGACCCTGCAATTCCACTCCTAGGTATAAACCCAAAAGAACTGAAAACATGAAGGGACACACCTTCGTAACAGCACTATTCTCAATAGCCAAAAGATGGAAACAACACAAATGTCCACCAATGGATGAGTGGATAAACAAAATGTTACACATCACACACTGAAATACTAATGCACCATAAAAAAGACTGAAGTACTGATACATGCTACAACATGGATAAATCTCAAAAACATTATGTTAGGGCTTCCCTGGTGGCACACTGGTTAAGAATCTGCCTGCCAATGCAGGGGACACGGGTTCGAGCCCTAGTCCGGGAAGATCCCACATGCCGCAGAGCAACTAAGCCCATGCACCACAACTACTGAGCCCACGTGCCACAACTACTGAAGCCTGTGTGCCTACAGCCCGTGCTCTGCAACAATAGAAGCCACTGCAATGAGAAGCCCGCGCACCGCAACGAAGAGTAGCCCCTGCTCACCGCAACTAGAGAAAAGCCCACGTGCAGCAACGAAGACCCAATGCAGCCTTAAAAATAAAATAAAATAAATAAATTTATAAAAAACAAAACCAAAAAACACATTATGTTAAGTGAAAGAAGCCAGAGACAAAAGGTCACATATGATTCCATTTATGTGAAATATTATGGACTGGTGGTTTCCAGGGGTTGGGAGTGGGAGGAATGGGGAGAAACCGCTTAATAGGAAGAGATTTTACTTTGAAGAGAAGAAAATGTCTTAGAACTAGGTAGAGGTGGTGGTTACACAAATTTGTGAATGCACTAAATGCCACTGGATTGTTCACTTTAAAATGGTTAAGTTGAAAAAGAAAGGAAGGGACTTCCCTGGCGGTCCAGTGGTTAAAACTTTGCCTTCCAATGCAGGGGATACAAGCTCGATTCCCGGTCGGGGAGCCAAGATCCCACATGGCTCACAGCCAAGAAACCAAAAGACATAAAACAGAAGCAATATTGTAACAAATTCAATAAAGACTTTAAAAATGGTCCACATCAAAAAAAATCTTTAAAAAAAAAAAGGAAAAAAAGAAAGGAAAAGTATGGCAAGATCAACGTGTAAAATATAACAGGACAAATGAATTCAAGTATATCAGTAACTATAATAAAGGTGAATAAATTAAACTTGCCAGTTAAAAGACAGACACACTCAGATTGATTTTTTAAATTAGCAATATGCTGTTTCACGTGATACATGACACAAAGGAAAACAATAAAGCATGGGGAAAAAATATATCACTTGTATGCCAACCATTTAAATGCGAATGTAGCTAAATGCTATCGGATAAAAATAAACTCTCCGATAAAAAGCATTATTAGTGATAAACCTACTTGTTGCAGAATAACAAAAGGAGCGATTCAACATGAAAATTTAGCCATCGTGAACCTCTGTAAAATGGTTAATAATAGTCCTACCTCAAACGTTTGTGGTGAGAATTCAACAAGTTAATATATCAAATGCTGAGAATAGTATCCGACAGAGTAATTACCATGTGTTAGCTGAGATGATGATGATCAATGACGCAAGTATAACCTTGATTCCAAAAACCTAACACTTGTAAACGTAAGTGCAAAACTGTGAACTAAAATAAAAGGCCACAAAAAATAAATTAAATAAATAAATAAAAAAATAAAAGACCACTTCATCAGCCATGAGTTTAAAAAAATGTTGACCTAGTAGGTATGCAAGAATATTTTGACATTAGAAAATCTAGTAATTCCCTAGAAAACCTAGAAGTTCTCCAAAAGAGGGAAGATATGTAAAACAATCTCAACAGATAAAGAAAAAGTATTGGATAAAAATAAATACTCATATAAATTAAAAAAAATAAAAACTTAGCAAGCTCAAGGGAAGGGTTTTGCTCTACTTGATATGTACATATTTGAAGCCTACAGAGCATCCTAAAACTGAAGCTTTGGAAGCTTCCCCACTGGAGGCAGTAGCCTGATGAGGATGTCCATTATCCCACGAGATTCAGAACTATACCAGAGATATGCTAGAGGCAGTATAATGAGACAAGTGAAACTGACAACCCCAGGGCCAGAGTCCAGGTTTCCTGACCCAGGTTCCCCACTCTTTCTACTACCCTGCTTCAAAAAGAACATGCTTTTGGAATAAACATGAAGGTTCGATGGTAATGAAGCAGAGGGCTGTGCAGTTGTCAATGGACATACCGAAACTGGACAGATGAGCCGCAGGTCCAGCTCGTGCCAGAGAAGACTGGCATCATCTGGCAATAGACTGATTGCCTCACGTCTCAACTTCCCTTTGACCAGGATCATCTCTGTGAAGCTGCAACGGCCGTCACCTCCAGTGATTTTGGGTTTCAGCTCTTCGGGCCCACCGCATGCCTACCCGCAGGCGCTGTTTGGCCATCTGTGCGCTTGGCAGGCACCTAGGAGGCGCCCTAGGAGCAACGGCTGTGCTGTGTCGTGTTCCTTCCCTGCCTTCCCAACAGTGACTCTGCACAACCCTTGTGATTCAAGGCTCTTATCAAAGACTGAACTTCGGGAGGGGTAAGCCTCAGTGAGGTGGATCCCTGACGGCAAACTAATGTAAAAAGAACTTTTAAAAAAATTCTCCAGAGAAGAAAAGATTTCAACGTTCCTGCCCTTTGGCTTCCTGCAGAGGCTCACCCAAGCTCCCCCAGATGAGGACGAGGTACAGAATCACGGTGAGTTAGACCTGGAAGGCGCTCAGGAGTCACCTGCCATAACCTTCGGTTTTACAGATGAGGAAACTGCGCTCTGGAGGGAGCAAGGGGGCTCCTCCAGTGTCTCCACCGCCCAGTGCTCAGCCCGAGGCGATCCGAGTCCCAGCCGCAGGAAGCGCTCCACCTCCCTGGGCTGTCACATCCACAGGCATTTTTAAAACTAAGCCGTCAAAGAACATGAGGTCTCATTAAGGGCTGGGTTATCAAGAAGTCATCAAGTGCACAGATCTCAGTTTTATACCCGGCACTTGCCAGCTCTCCAGCTGTTGACCATCAACATATAAAAGGAATCTTTTTGTTTTCCTCTCTCCTTTCTCTTAAGGATGTGGAAAACCTGACTGGAACTGCCTAGTCTGAGACTTCCTGTGAGAAAGTGCTCTGCTTGGAATACTGTGAAAGCAATCTGCCTGAGCAATTCGGCCCAAATAAATTATCTTCCTGAAACTAATGAAAAACTTTCATTGGGAATTGGGCCGCATAGCCAAGACTCTCTCATCCGGGTTGGACAAAGGTTGGACGAAGATAGGGGTCACTCGGTGAGCACGGACTGGGAGGGGAGGGGTCCCTGATGGCCCTGCATCCTCCTGGAAAAGCACTCGGCTCAGCCTGTGGAGCGAGAGAGAACACACATTGTACTCTCGCCTCCTGAACCATTGTTCTTTGAGGGTGACGATTTATCAGCTTAACTCTCCTTCCGTATGCACCCCTCCCCACAGGCTTTGGAAAACATCCTCGGCCAGAAGTGTGCACAGCTAGAGCAAGATCCAAAACCAAGTCCAACATTTCTCCTTCCCTGAGTTGGGCTGGTTTCTGGCACATTTCAGGAACAGAAAAGACATTTACCCCGGTCACCAGGTTATCAGACTGGGAGGGTTCCTGCATGGGCACACAACTGGCAAAACAAAGCTGTACCAGCTGTGCCCTTCCTTCATGTTACTGAAGTTTGGCACGAGGCCTTGGCATACAGCTGGTGTTTAATGGATGCTCCCTCTGGAAGCTGAGGAGTACTCAGGGTTCACCTAGATAAGGCTCATCCCTCTGGAAGGGATGGAAGGGCTAACCCACACTGTCTAGTCTGGCAGGGGTGGGAATGGAAGGCAGAGCTTCTACCAAGAACCCCTGGGTCGTGGGCAAAGCAGAAATAGAATGTCAGGCTCCAGACTCCCACCTTAGCTCATTTTCATCTATCCCGTGCTGGACGCTGGAGCCACTGACTGTGTTTCCTTAAGACCCAGAATGCACTGGGACTGGCTGGTCGCTCCTCCCGTAAGGGATGCACACTGGCAGGACTGCAGGCTCCTCCAGCTCCTATCGCTCTGCCCTTCTCTCAGCCTGCAGTTTCCCGGGTGTGGCTGAGCTCAGCTCCACATGGCAACGGGTGCTGAGAGGCAGGCACTGCTCAACAGGGGGTGAAAAGGTGGCTCCAGGAAAAGAAAAATACCCTCTTGAAGGACAAGTGGCCTCTATGGAGTACACCTCTGGGACACGGACAGACCCACTGAGTAACCACTCATTCACCCGAACTGTGCAGTTCACCAAGCACAATGTTGCTAGCCACGACCTTCCTTCCTCTTGGTCTCGCCTCCTCTGCTCTGCCCACCAGCACTTGGCTGCGTAGCTCAGCCAAGCCCAGCCATTGTGAGATGCAGGATGAGCCCAGTGACCAGGGATGGAGTGAGAGACATGAGGTGGTAACGGGCCACGCCGTGAGCCCCGCCCCCTCCTGGTGTGCGCCCCAGACTGCACACCCAGCAGGTGGGATCGCTAAGGCTGCCTCTGATGAGGGTTCCCGGCAGGGGAGTGAGGGCCTAATAGGATGGTTCCCTCAGAGACAAAGATTCCCCCGGGCCCCGCCCTCTCTGAGGCTCATGTGACAGCGCGAGATGGAAAGGATTGCCTCTACAACCTTGGCCGGGTCCCAGGAAGTCTAAAGTCACACTTGGAGTTATAAAAGGGAAGGTTCTAACGTGCGCCTGAAAGACATTCCGTAAGAGTTGCCGCTGGTTTCCATCGTGGACTGGAAAGCTGTGCGAAGATGTTTTCTTAGCTGCTAGGAGAAACTGCTTTTTGGCACCATGACTGCTCTTCACTGCCTTAGTGAAGCCCAACGCATCCAGGGAAGGAGCTGTCCCAACAAGAGAGGCCGGCTTTTTCCAAGTCCCATTAAACATTAAACCCACTCAGGTTCTGTTTGGTAAAATATGCCAAAGGGTGGCGTAAAACAACTTCTGGGAAGAAATATTTTCATTTTAAACTCACAAAACGTTCCCCTGCATAAGCATTAATAGAAGAGCCATAAGCAGCAAGTCTGAAACAATATGTCTGGGTCCGAGGTTAACTTCATACCACTTTGAAGACAAAGCAACGGGGGTGCGTTTACTTTTAGAAAGCGTGCGGAGGCGTACACTTAACTTTTTTTCCGGAGCTCCTGTCTTTCCCCAAGCAGACGTGGATGAATCTTCACCTTCCTTCCCTGGGCTTCCACTGTCTTCTCTGTGACATTCTAAGGGTTCTAAGTTTTGTCCTTCCAATAGGAATTGTTTATCTGGGTGTTTATTTCTACTTTACCAAGCACTTTGAAAGCATAGTTTTTAATTTACTTCTCACAGAAAGCCTGTGTGTGGGGTAGCAAAGGGACTTTTTAGCCTTATTTTCAAAACTGAAGACGCTGAGGCTCAGAAAATCGAAAATGGTCCAACACAAACCAGTCCACGGCACACAGACCCGTGGCCAAACGGGGACCACACAATACTGTGACTCTTCCCTGAGGCTTAATTTATGTATTTCAAAGGCTGGACTTTTCTTTCAAGATTATATCTGTATTTAAATTTTACAAAATTGTTTTAATGTTCTTACTTAGCCAGAAAAATAATAACAACCTGAATAGTGTCTGATTTACCATGAAGTTAATGGGGCTTAGGCTTCAGGGACCCTCCCTTGCACAGGCCCTTCCAAGAGGCCCTAGCACATGTTGGCATGGTCTTCTATTTTTGTCAAATTTACAAAAATGAGGTAAGTTTATATTCTTTGTCTTCAAGAGGCACCCAAACTGTGTAAGTTTCAGGCTCACAACGTTTGGATCTGAACCTGGACCCAAGGAGTTTGTTCTTTTGTTTTCTTTTTTATTTGGCTGATCCAGGAGTTCCCAGTGACCCACCAAGAGATGTCCCGAAGTCTCCTCCACCCCAGACACCCTGTAATTGTCTTGTCTAAGTTCGTACAGAGAAAGGTCCAGCCGAGATTGGCTCACAGAGGTCCCCTTTCTTCCACCCCATGCTGCCCCATCACACACACAAAAAAGGAATCTCTAGGAAATTTTGACTTACACCAAAAACACAGAGGACTGATTGTTTTCTGGGCATTTCTTAGGAAAAGGAGAAAGAAATGTTGCTTTAAACCCAATTGAGCTTTGCAAACTCTGAGCATTACAGCACTCACACACATAAAACCGGAGAGCTGTGGGATTTCCATGGGTGAGCAGGCCCCCGTCAGGACACACACACCCTGGGCTAAAATTAGATGTGTCCCTGAGCCAGCTAGGTGGCCTCCCTGTGCCTCTCCAGGTAGTGTCTGCACTTGAAATGAGGTGCGAGGGTCCCCGGGTACCAACCAGAGTGTGGAAGCCTTTCCTCCCCACCCCTCTGGGGTTACCACCCCTGCCTCTAATGAGGGTTTCTCAGGTAGAGAGCCTAGCAGGGCGGGTATTCAGTGGGAGCTGGGATGTGGATAAGCACAGCTGCTCAAAGGTGGGGAATCTGTGCTGGAACTTTCCATGAGCCCTAAAGCAGGGGAGCGCAGGACCCACCTCACAAAGAAGTCAGGACCTGAGGACTGAGAATTTTAGCACAGGGCAAGTATTCCTTCCCAGATCCTTAAGAGGTAACAATATTCCATGTGAGTTTGCAAGGAGGAAAGAAAAAGAAAAATCAAAGCAGCACATTCTCTTTTCTCCTTAATAGTGGAACTTCTGCAGAAGTGGAATGAAGCCCTTTGGCAAGGCTCTGACTCCCTTGGTTTCTAGGGATCTAAATGCAAATAACACAGGCAGGAGACTGAAAGCACACGCCCTCCAACCCCCCCCCCCCCCCCCGGAGTCCTTGCTTCTCCAGGCCACTCCCTTCTGCCAAGGTTACCTATCCCCGGCAGGGTGGACGTGCAGGGACTTGCAGACTGCAGCCCCTGCTGGACCGTGTGGGCGAGCAATGGTCCCAAGGAGCACGGCCAACGGGAAGAGCTTTGACCAAAGGTATCTGGAGCTTTTTCCAGGACAAATAGAAAAACCATGTGTAGCAGCTGGACCCACGTCGGGCAGTCTCCTGTTGGAAATGTCACACTGAGCTGCGCGATGTGGGTGTAATCAAGGAACTGTGAGTTTCGAGAAAACATCCGGAAGGTATGGAGCGGGAAGATGCGGCCAGGCTGTGGGCGTGCGCATTCCAGGTGCAACAGCGTGGGTGGGGGAGGATGGATCTGGTGAGGGAGGGTAGGAATGGGCTTCGCAGTGCCCACCAGGATGACACCAAACGAAGCTGCTTTCTGTGCCACTGGAAAACATATATGAGCTCTTGTTTCTGTCACAGCCACTGGTTCCTTGGAGGTCAAAGGGCTCGAGGATGCCCATATACAACAAGGAAGGGGCTGTGTCGGGGTGATTCCTCGGTGTCTCCTGGGCTAGCCTGTGTCTGTACCGTCACCTCACCCGGATGCCACCATTCCATAGTGACCAACTATGACCCTATTACGTTCTTCATGATCTTTTCTGAGAGACAAAAAATAGATCCTATTGACTTCATTTTTCCTATTTGTTCCATACATACTTGCCCTTTCTATTTTGAAAAGTGTTAAATCTACAGGAAAATGGAAAGGACTGATACCATAACACTGACATACCCCTCACTTACAGTGACGAATTGTTAATATTTTGCCTTATTTGCTTTCCCTCTCTACTTCTCCTTCTCTCTCTCTCTCCAAATACACACAAACACACACATTTTTTTTTTTTTGCTGGAAAAAAAATATAATATCTGAAAGCAAGTTGCAGATATTACGTCAGCCTAACTCCTAAGAACAGTAACAGCCTCCCACAATCCATGGGGGGTTATTGGTCGGACAACACTTTTTAAAACCAGGATCCTTGTGTAAGCTCTCCCAGACTCCTGCGTCTGACAAGTGTACTATTTTGGAGTTATTTTCTTGAAAAAGAAGAATGATACGTCATTCATAATGCCTTTAATGGGCCAGGTCCGTTTTTGGTTTTTATCTAACATGGATACTTCCAACTCCTCTCTTCTTCTTTTAATACACCGTGTAGGGTGGGGGGTGAAGAGGCTCTGAGTTGTAGAGGCGTGTGGCTGGATTTCCTCGGCAGTTCCTGGCACTGGCTCCTAGACACTTGTTGAAATGCCCTTATAAGTTCATCTGCTCTCTGGATAGTAGCTTCTGGAACATGAACACTCAATGTGTCATTGCTCCCTGAGGAGGTGATTAAGAAAAACGAGGCAGCTCTAAGCCTTGCAAAAGAGCCTCCAGTCCCCAGACGGGTTCTTGGTTTGGTTTCTGTCAATGACTTTTTTAGTTTGCTCAATTTTTTTTTTTTTTCCTCATTCAAAAGAAGAAGGGAGAAGGCCAAACAAAGTGACACTGGGAGCAAAGGAAGCGTCATCATCAATTCTAGGAGCGCCATCCTCCATCATGGACTTCCCCTTTCCCTACACTCCACCAAGGAATCTAATGAAGCCCCAGGCCTGGAGTAGAAGCCGTGAGAGCGTGGACCACAGCGGTGCGGGCCCGGGCAAGGGCAGCCCACTGTGCCAGCCCGCCGTCCAGGCCTGGCCTCCGGAGAACTTCTGAAGAAAAAGAAAGGCGGGAGCGCACATCCAAGTGGCCCCCGCCTCACCTGGGCCCTCAGTGCACAGGGTGGACATGCCCTGCGGAGGAGGGCCTGCTCCGTGCCTGAGTCAGGGAACCCAGCCCACACTCCCCACTGCCCTCGGCTGCAGCCCACACAGTGGGGCTCAACTTTTCTCTTTAGCCATCACCATCTTGCATAATCTGCCTCTAATCTCACTTCCCACCCCTTTCTTACGCAATGTTCATTTATTCAGGAACACGTCCATCCATTCAAGAAACAGCGTGCTTGGGCTAACTACACAGCAGCAAAGAAAGCAAGTATTTATTAAAGCAGCTACTGTGGGCCAAATGCTTTACATACATTATTTCATTTACTCTTCATAACATAAAGATAACATAAACATAAAAGTAGGTATGTCATCCCATTTTTTAGATGAAGAAAGTAAGTTGTAAAGATTTTTTTGAAAACACACGCACACTGTGCCCAAGGTCACCCTGTTAGTAAGGGACAGATCTGTCCAATTCTAAATCTCGGGCCCTTTCAGCCTCACCATGCTGGGTTACTAAATATATTAAAGATGGAGCGCCACCTTGCAAAGTCTCAGAACACAATAAAATGCAATGTTTCCCAAACAGCAGTCCTCAGTCACTTAACAAAGATTTGCTTAATTGGAATACATTTCAAATACCTCAGAAACTCTGCTGAGCAGAACTGGCTCTTTCACTGAGGATTTAAAAGGTACTCTGGGAACTTGTAATGCCCCGGGCCGGTCATTACGGACATCAATTATCATTGTGGAGCTTGGCAGAAGATGAATCTGGCTACTGTGGCCGCTGCCCACTCCCGGGCCCGCCCAGGCCCACACTTCCTGTCCCCTCAGAGTCTCTACGAATGATCAGTTTCTCCCCTCTGCTCCTGCCGCCCAGCCCCTGGCTTACAAAGGTGCTCCTATCTCTCCCATCCTGGAAAGAAAGACCCTGTGCCCTAACCCTCTACCCTCTTGAGCGGCCATCCTGTCCCTATGCTTCTCATCCCCTCTAACTTCTTTTATTTTTTTCTTTTATAGATTTATTTATTTTTGGCTGCGTTGGGTCTTTGTTGCTGCACACGAGCTTCCTCTGGTTGCGGCGAGCGGGGGCTACTCTTCGTTGCGGTGAGCGTGATTCTCACTGCGGTGGCTTCCCTTGTTCCGGAGCATGGGCTCCAGGCGCGCAGGCTTCAGTAGTTGTGGCACAAGGGCTTAGCTGCTCCACGGCGTGTGGGATCTTCCCGGACCAGGGCTCGAACCCATGTCCCCTGCATTGGCAGGCGGATTCTTAACGACTGCGTCACCAGGGAAGCCCTCTAACTTCTTTTAAAAAGCTGCATGCTCTCGTGCGTGTCCTCACCCTGCTGCAGGTGACCTTCTGCCCCCAAGTCCCTACTGAAAGTGTTCTCTCCAAAGCCACTCTGTCACCAGACCTAGTGACCTTCCCAATCTCCCCACTAAGGTTCCGAAGCTGCCCACACCTCCTGCTTCCTGGAGACCCTCTCCTCCCTCACCTCCCAAGTCCTCCTCTGCTCTGACCACCCCTCTTCCTTACCACGTCAAACATGTGGCTCTCCCGTTGCAGGATTCTGACCTTGGCACCTTTATCCTGCACCTTTGGCCATGTCCACCCCTCCAAGTACTTCAACTCTCAGCCCCGTGCCAGCCCCTCCCAGATGTCCCCTCCCAACCTCTCATGCAACATTGCCCAGGATCTGCGTTTCTGCCCCACTCCTGACTGTGGAAACAACAGCTCCACTGGACATCTCCAGGAACAGCCTCTTCATCTGCTTCCTGACCCAGTGCCTCCCCCAGTCAGGTCCCCTCTCCCTGCCATCCGCATGCCCAGTCTCCCGGCCCTCCAGGCCCACAACCTCCCTGGACACCAAGTCCCAAGGATTCTCCTCCCAGATCTCCTGCTCCTCGGGTCAGGGCCCACCCCACCTTCTCGGTCAGATTCCTGCTACTGGTCACCCTTGTCATTTCTGCAGCGCTCCTGGACTAGTCTCCCTGAAGCACAGCTCTAACCAGTTAAAAACAACAACCACCACCTAACCAAAAATTCGAGAAACCTTTCTGTTCCTCTCTACTGCTCTTTAGCTTGGCTCTCAAGCACTGTCCAGTCCTCCAGTCTCCTCTCGTCCTGGTCCCCACACATGCCCTGGGTTCCAGCTACACCACCTCACCTGCCTCTTCACACTTGTTCACACTGGCCCTTCAGCTTGGCATGCGTCCACTCCCTGAATCACCAGACCAACCCTCTAAGTCCTCGCCCATGTCAGCTCCCCATGAGTCCTCCTTCCTCAGACAGGGGCTTGAGGATAGGGGTTAAGACTGAGGTCCCTAGAGCCAGACTGCCTGCATGAACTCAGGCTGGTTGGTAATTCTGTGCCTCAGTTTTCCCATCTGTAAAACGGAGCTGATAACCCTCCTAGTGTTGCTGTCAGAATTAAACGAGGTAATACATCGAATGCTCTTGCAACAGAATGACTATTCAGTAATATCAACAGCTTAATTATCCTTCAAACAATCTAGACTCCAGCTCCATGGCACCTGCCCTGTCTGCTTGTCACTTTCTCTTCTTTTTTTTTTTTTTAATCATGATTTTATGTGTACGGAGGTCTTGGCCTCTTTGGGGCAAGAGCCACATCTTCAGCATCTCTCCCCAGCACTATTCGAACAAGCAAGAGAAACTCCATAAATGCATTGTTGAACTGAATAAAATTAAATGACAGGTATTTACATAGAGATCAAAAACTGTTTACTCTATCGGGAAGAGGCTCTACTTCTGAGGGACCCATGGCCACGAAACCGGCCCCTACAGGAAATGGAAGGAATCCCATGGTTTTAGTAACTTCTTGTGCAATGAGCAGAGAAAACAAAGTAGAATTTTCTGGAATGAGGCACACACACAGGAGACGGCCCTGGCGGGTCATCTTTGTGATTTGAAGAATTCTGCCCCAAATGCCCCTGACAGAACTCAGCATCAAGGTAGAGGCACCAGCCCAAGTGAGTCATGGCCACTGTTTAGGAAAACCAGCTGAGGAGTCACGAGGGAAGGTCCACTCTAGGAGGACGCAACAGGATTTGGCCAGGGAAAGACTTCAGCTCGCTCCACCCAGGCCCCAAGGTAGCCAGCCTGTCAGGGTTATACTTGGGGTGAGAACAGGGATGCCCATCTTTTCCCTAAATCAGTGCCCTTTCCCAATCCTTAGGAAAGCTACGAGATTAGCCTCTTTCTCCATGAGCCACCATAAGTGCACATTATCCAAAAATGTCTGCAAATGCAGCAGAACCCAATGCAGGCCCCAGGGGGGGAAAAAAAAAAGGGCTGAGGAAGAGCAAGGGAGCTGCTTTAGTCTTTAGGAATGAGATCCCCAGGGACATGGGCAAACTTTCCCCCCACCCCCAAAAAATCTCAGGCTTGGAGGAAGGTGCAGAAGAGTGATGAGTATGTCAGGCACAGCAGTGAGGCCCTTGGCTGGCCCCCAACTGGTCTATTCCAACCCCGCTCAGACTTCAAGGCCCAGCCCAGGAACAGCAACGCCCCCTCCGAGATCCTACAGCGCCTCAATGGGCACCACCCATCTGGCTCTGGGACAGACGTCTCCTATTTTCAGGTGGCTTTCCTGTTTGCTAAATCACTAGTCCCGCTCTCCTGTGTGTCCCTCGAATGAAGGGGAAGACCACATTTCACCTCCCCCTCCCACAAGGCCATGCCAATAACTCAGCTCCATCCAATAAGCTTGGAACAATTCTGATCAAAACTGAGGGAGGCAGGGTCACAGACGACTCACCCCCATACTCAGGTGGCTGACAACCCAGGAGGAGAAACATGGCAGCCTGTCGGGTCTCCAGTGTGACGTATGCTGTGAGAGGTATGAGAAGGGGATCACGTCCAGGTATAGGAGCAGGGAAGAGATCAGAAAGGCTTCCTAAAGAAGGCAACGTTCAAGATGACTTCAATACTGGACATCACAGTTAAATGAATATATGAATAAAAAATAAATGAGTGAATGAATGAATGCTGACAAGTGAACTTGAAGATAAAGTTTGGACGGTTCCAATTCTATTAAAGATTATCAACCTAAGTTTCATGACACTGTCCCAAACAGATCAGCATGGTTTTCCCTTTCATTCTCCTTACTATGTACATTCTCTCATTTGCTCCATATAGATTGCCAGGTCCAGGGACATAGCTAGGAAAAACAAGAACAACGAAGAAGTAAGGCCCACTCCAATCCTCAAAGAGTTCATGGAAGTAGAGATGAATTATCAAATCATTATGCTCTATTGAGGATTACCCATGATACTGAGAAGCAGAAGAGAAGCAGCCAGACTTCGGACCAGGCTAGAATTAGGGTGAAACATAACAAGGTACCTAGGACGCAAAATTTAAGGAGGCACTCAGTCTCAAGGTTCATGGAGGTGCCTACACTGCAGCTGAAACACCGTAAGAGTGAGTGCCTCCTTAAATTTTGCCCCTGCGATACCTCACTTGCTTCACTCTCATCCTGACCCTGTTGCTAATCTCCAGATGGGCCTCTCTTTGGGGTTCTGGTAGCTAGGGTCTGCTGGAGCTAGCTCACAGACCAGCCAGTAAGCATCTTGGAGTGAGGGGAAAAAAGCACCCAGGAGATAAGAGTCTCCATACCCCTCCCCTGCTCTCTGACACTCACCTCCCAAAATTATCCCTGAGCCTTAACAGCTTCTTCCCATCTAGCAGCAGCGGCTTCCCCTGCACGGAACATCTTCCCAGCTTGCGTGCCATGGACTTGGGCCTAGGGCAGAGCTGGCAAGGCCCAGCTGTGTGCAGAGGAGGATCTCACAGCTGCCATCCTAATGTCCAAAATGAGATCATTCACCCTTCCAAGGAGAGGTGCCTCTCTAGCTACACTTTCTTGATCTCGAAGGAAATCTGACTCATGAGAAGTCTCTTTCCCCTGGGGGATGCATTGGATCAAAGACTCAGAAACCCTTGAACTGAAGGTAGGTAGCAGCTATAATTAAAGCACAGGGGTGAGAGCATCAACCCTGCTCCTGGAGGGCTCCGAGTGGCCTGTAATGTGCGCTGGAGCCGTTTCTCCTGTTTAAACTCCTGGACGTGCCAGGGAGAGGCCGGCTTTCGGAGGAGAGAGAAGGCATTCCACTGTGGACCGGGGACACACACGTAGGGTGAATGTGGGTAAGAGGTGGGAAGGAGAACCAGCTAGGCACAGGGCACTGATGGCAGGTGTGAAGGGGAAGCTGGACCAGCACAGGAGCCCCAGGCAGGCCACCTGTTCACGCGGGGTTTCTGGCACACGGGAAAGCAACTGTGTGTTGTGTATGTTTCAAGACTCAGCTAATTTCGAACCTCCCTAGTCTGACATAAAGTCCAAATAATGTGCAGAGACAAATTAAAATGGAAATTCTACCCATTACTCATCCCATGCAGCGCAGATGTTGTCAGACTCTCGATGCTCGGATATGGGGAACAGTCAATAAACCACAAATGCCACATCCTCTGCTCAGCCTCTGCCAGGCCCCAGGTGGCATCATTCACTCCCTCTCAGGATGCAAACAGGCCTGGCTAGTGATCTGGAGCCCGGGAGTGGGGAGGACTCGGGAGGGATTGGATCTCATTCATCTCTCTCCCACCTGAGTGTGTCGTCACGTCATCATCGTCATCATCGTGGGTAGGGGCCTGGTGAGTGTCTGCTGGCTGAAATCACACAACAGGGCCAACCAAAGTCTCTGGGGTCCTGAAGATTGATGAAGATCTGCTGCCACCTACTGTCCATTCTCCTGCAAAACCCGAAAACCTGATGCGGGCACACCCTACATCAGTTGCTGTGTCCCTGGAATTGACTACAGGCCTTGACACAGAGCTGTCACACATGGATGCCTTGGTGGGGCTGTGTCTGTGTCCAGGCTGCAGAGATCTGCGCAGAACAAGGCAGGCTAATCACAGCTATTCCTCGCCCAGTGTTACTAGTTCACCATCAAGTCTTGGCATCAAACACGGCCTCTCCAAGCCCAAGGCCCTCCTGCCCTGCCAACAGCACCTCCACCTGCTCCCGGCCCTCCTCTGAGGGCCACAGTTAAGCACTCAATTACATACAGCCTCAGCGGGCCTTTGGCTTCAGAGCAGGGAGACATCTCATCTTTCCACATCCCCAGTGCCAGATCTGGGCGCCAAGAAAGCTCAGGGACACCTCCTGTCTGACCGAGACAGCAGGGCACCATCCAGCTTGAAGCCAGCGATGGGTTAACATGGTGCTCTTGCAACGCGAGCTGTGGGGGTCGTGACGGGAGGGGCTGTCTGGGGGTTTATGTCGAACTTCTTTCCAGTCTCCCCCTCTGGGTCTGTCTCCTCACCTGTAAATGATCCCTGCTTGGCCTGCCTCACCAGGACATCCCGTGCACCGGAAGTGACGGCCATGAGCAGGCTTCGAGACGACTGTCTATTTTTATTATCCCACTGGGAGCTGGGCGAGTATAGAAGGAACCGTGAGAACTGATGTGGAAGATGCAGGTGTCCCCCACACATGACCTTGACTGGCGCACCCATCCCAGCTGCTATCCACGTTGGCTGCTAAAGGCTCACAGCTGCGCCCTTCTCCAGAGAGCTCTCCTTCGCAAAACTCAGCCAGGAGATGGTGCACTGCCCGCCCCACCCCAGGATGGGCCACCCATAGCCAATGACTGACACAAGAAAGGAAAGCCCTCTCCTAGCTTAAAGGAGGGAGCAACTCTGGGTCAGCTCCCACGCTCCTCTCCCTGTGGGAGCCGCCTGACCCTCCACATCCCTGCCGAGACCCTCCCCTGCTTCCTGTCCTGCTTCCCTCGCTGCCTTTCTCCTGAGAGCACACGCCCAACAGGTTACATGCACCTGACCCTCCAACTCAGGCTCAGCTTCCGGGGCACTGGTTCCCAAAACTTAGCCTGCAGCCCATCACCTGGAGGACTTGTTAAAACACCCTGCTGGGCTTCACCCCCAAAGTTCCAATTCAGCAAGTCAGACAAGTTGTGTTTCTAACAAGTTCCCAGGCAACGCAGGTGCTGCCGGTCCAGGGATCACAGTTTGAGAAGAGCTGTTCTTGGCACTTTGACCTAAGACAGAAATCATTCAACAACTAATAGGCAAAGGGGCTGGAGGTGGCACGATGCAGCACTCAGCCAGCCTCCCAGACAAAACCCTGCAGCCGGAACAGGAGACCATCAGGCCTCCAGCAACAGACCCTCCTGCTCGGGGCTGGGGGCGAATCTGCGTTGCTGAGTCCTGTATCATTTTACTATAGGAGCTCAGAGGAGCTCACCATCTAGGAGGGACTCCCAAGGCACAGGGCCCCGTTTACATGCTCATTCTTTATACAAGATGAACATTAGAGACCAGCTGAATAGACTATGATTCCTGGATCACAGAGAAGGTGGAACTTTGGCCTGGACACGCCCAAGGCCATGTGTACCGTGTAGGATGAGGGGCATGTCAGAGACGGAGGAGCCCCTGAAGAGCAGTCCATCCAACCCTTTCCTTACAGACGGGAGCACAGAGGCCCAGAGAGGGCTGGACATCTGACCAAGGCAGACATTCAACCTGCAAACACAGGAAAAATAAGCGCTCGATTTAAAGGCAAGACAATTGCTTTCACTGTCCTCAGAGAACAGCCGTGAGCAATCCTATTACGTGGGCTCTAGTAATAGTCCTGGTGTGAGAAACCACCTCTTCACAGCTTCAATAAGACCCTGAGGCCAGAAGAGAACTGTCCTGTCACAATAGCATCAACAGGGCCTGAAATGAGAACCACAAGACCGCTGACTGCTCACATCTGTGGATTCCAGACACATGGTCTCTGACTCAGGCCACAGGGAGGCCAGTCAACAAAGAAACACCACTGGCCTGGCAGGGAGGACAATGGACTGTGGCCTGGTGCCCATGATTACACCTGCTTCTCCCGCCACCTTCCTCATTTCAGGGAACGGCAACTCCATCTTCCGGTTGTTCAGCCAAAAACTTTGGAGTCATCCTGTCTCTTCTCGTTCTCTAATGAGGCAAATCTAATCCAGGGTCAAGTCCTGCTGACTCTACCATAGGCAGGCTTCCCCTTCTACCCAAAAGTAGACTGTTCCTAGGAAAGCTTTCCCAAGCTGAGATGGTGTAACGCGAAGAAGCAATTACCTTAGGACACATCTTGCTAACGGAGGCACAAAATACATCGAGATCAAGCACAGAGGCCTGATTCAAGCCACCATCAGCTCTCCTCCAGATGACTGCAGTCGCCCCCTGCCTGGTCCCCCTGCTGCCAGCCTTGTCTCCTGGAATCTATTCTCAACCTCAGCCCGGCAGCCAGAGGGACCCTGCTGAGCACACGTCGCAGAAGGCCATGCCTCTGCCCGACCTCCAAAGGCTCCTGCATCACCCAGAGGCAAAGCCAGCACGTTCAGCAGCCTCCAGGCCCCTGCTCGCTCTTCCCCTCCCTCTCCACCTCTCCCCCTCATCCATTCAGCCTGAACAAGCACCCTGTTCCCACCACAGGGCCTGTGCACGGCTGCTCTCTTTGCATTTGCTCCCAGGGATCAAAAGTTGGTTCCCTGTCTTCCTTCTGGTCTCCTCTCACATCACCTTCTCAGAAGGGTTTTCCCCAGCTCTCCCTTTGTAGAACAGCAGCCCCAAACCCAGGGCTCCCCATCACACTTCCCTGAATTACTTTTCCTCGTGGCACCCAGGTTTGTTATATGTTTACTCACTGGGCTGTTGTCATGGGCTGCCTCTCCCCATCAGAAGTATACACTCCAAGAGGGCAGAGACTTGGTCCTTCATCCATGTGGAATCCCTGGTGGCTAGAACTGCATCTGGCACATAGTAGGCCATCACGGGTGGCGTGCTGGTAGAAGTTAACAACTGGCTCTCCAGGGAAGGGGGATGCTAATTGGCAGCATTTGCCAATTCCCATGGTGTAAATATTCCTACCATGACCCATTTCAAGCTACCACATTGACGTCAGGAAGACATGGCAACAATCAGGTCCGTGAGCCAGTACAAGCTGGCTCTGACACACTACGGCACTCATTAAAAACTTGTTAATAAGTTAATTGAATAAAAGGATATTTCTGTGAATTGATGGGGGTTTTTTGAGGACAAACTCCATGAGCTCAGGGATTGAAATCAGGCCTCTCCAAAACCAAGGGATGACTGTGTGAGGAATAAGATGTCACATGCTGATGGATGACAACTGTGCTGCAGGTTTATACTGAGTACAGGAAAGACCACACATATTTCGAGAAAAAGCTCTCAACATAGCCAGACAGTGAAAACAGAGCTTATGAAAGGACCGTACGACACCTGCAAGAGCTCAGGTGAGCCACTTGCCCTCTGCTCCTGGGCCCTGTTCCCCACCTGCCAAGTGAAGGGCTTGGGTCCCAAGGATCTTTCTAGCGCTGACAAACTATACGCTTAAGAATCGAGACAGATTCTAAAGCAACATCTATTCCACTCCGCTTTCAAAACACCCAGTTTAAAACATGTTAAAAAACCCAACGAAATTAAACTTCAATTCCATGGATTCCATCACACTTTAAGCTTGTATTCTGGGAAAACATCCACCTTCCCCAGGGTGAAATCCATCGATGCTCATGAAATTCACAACTGCCCTGAGCTCACTGGATACACCATGACAGCCACATAGCCAGACATCTTCTACAGGCCTAATCCCGCAGCTCCCAGGGGCCGTGCAGCCGTGGGTCTTCCTGGTTCCCTTCCCACACATGACCCACATAAAAAAGAGAGAGACATGAAGACAGTCAGACAAGCAGGGGAGAATGGCTGGATAAGGTGAAAACAACAAAATTTCTCCTGGGAGTAGTAGAAAGGGAGAGGGTAAAAGTAAACAGTTTAAAAATCATGAGACCAAAAAGGATTTTAAACACTGCAAGAAAGAAACAGTTGCCCTCTGTGGCAGGCAGAATGACGCCCACCCCTAAAGATGCCCTTGTCTTAAGCCCTGGAACCTGTGAACATGTTGGGTTACATGGAAAGGGAATTCCTGGAGATCAGGTTGCTGGTCAGTGGAGATAAGGTTGCTGGTCAGCTGACCTTGAGATGGGGAGGCTACCCTGGATTATCCAGGTGAACACAATGGAACCACAGGGGTCCTTCAGAGGGGAAGAAGGAGGCGGAAAAGGGAGAAAGGGACAATCAGAGAGATGAGAGCCTGAGAAGGACCCGGCTCACGTCACTGGCTTTGAAGAGGGAAAACAGGGGCCACAAGCCAAGGCATGTGGGCAGTCTCTAAAGGCTAGAAAAGACAAGGAAACAGATTCTCCCTTAGAGCCTCCAGAAGGACCACAGCCCTGTCAACATGTTGATTTCAGCCCAACGAGACCCAATGCTGACCTCTGTCTTCCAGAAGCTAGACACTGCTGCTGGGCCACTGCCATGGGTTGAACTCCCAAGGGAGGCCAACAACTCTTCTCAACTTCACGACACTGAGTACACCCATGCTTCCAAAGGAGACCGGGCAAAATGTACGTGGCTGCAGCTTCTGCAGCCCACACACATCTGGAAAACATAAGTGGAAGCTAGTTCTTTTTTTTTTTGCGGTACACGGGCCTCTCACCGATGTGGCCTCACCCCCTGCAGAGCACAGGCTCCGGAGGCGCAGGCTCAGAGGCCATGGCTCACGGGCCCAGCCGCTCCGCGGCACGTGGGATCCTCCCAGACCGGGGCACCAACCCGTGTCCCCTGCATCAGCAGGCGGACTCTCAACCGCTGCGCCACCAGGGAAGCCCTGAAGCTAGTTCTTATTGTCAAATGCCCAGCATGATGTGTTTTGAACTAACATGCAGAAACTCAACCACAGCAGGGTCCATGTGGCCATGAGACGCCCCAAGGATTCACTCTGAAGGACTCAGACAAATGACAGGCCATCAGGCCCCAAGAGAGCATAAGCACCGCAAGTGAGACTGCCCCCAACCAGACCATCAACCTCCACTAAGTGCCGCCTGGGGAGCCCCAGGCTTGGCAGACTGGGTTCCGGGAAGAATCACTGCTCCGATGCTCTTAGTCCTGCGCCTGAGGTTTCTAGAGGGACTAGTCTGGGCCAGGTGTGTAGGTGATAGCAAGATACGCAAAGGTAGAGAGGAAGCAGAGTGAGGCAAGGGTTACAGGACCACCCAGGTCAGGGCCAGAGGCCCCGCGGATCTGACTGATTGTGAGAGGAATCCAACAAGGGCAGCCCTGACTAGCCAGTGACAAGGGACAAATGGCCCCAAACTGCCACAACAATGAGAAGGTGACATTTTCTAAGCATCTTCTAAGATCAAAGGACACAAGAAAGAAACAAAAATCAAAGCAAAAAACAGTTCCTTCAGCAACTAAGTCTGATCTAAGGAGTTAGTGTCAGAAGGGCCTGACTGCACGTATACTCACGTTCCCTGACATCTCAGCAGGTCACGTCCTCCACCTGCCCCCTCTCCCAGGACACATGCTCACTCCCCCGCCCCCAGGTGTGACTTCCATGGCCATCCCTAAACCTGATGCTGCAAGGCCCAGCAAAGGCTCCCAGGAGCCACCTTTCCTCCAGCTTCATTAGGGCTGAGTGATGGAGCATGTGCCATGCATGCGAGCCAGCTCTGCTGTCATCTCACTGTCCCTCGTCATGTTTTAAAAGAATTACATATGCACACGGCTCTCTCACCTGAAGGGTTCACAGGATCTTATACACACTAGGTCTCAGACCTATGTTTACTGTATTGAATGAAAAAAACAGTGATGGGCAGACAAGACTGTTGGAGGGGTACTGGGAAGGGCAGGAGGTAGGTAGTTTCAGCAAGTGGGATTACTTCGGCCCTGGTTTCAAACCAAGGGTGCCACATACAGTTGGGTAGTATGTGCACTGCACAAAGCTGCCTAACTGAGGAGATGAGAGACTGCTGAAATCCAACCCATATTCCATGTGCCAAACTGTGAGCCCTTAGGCCTGCATCGACCCAGAATCTTGACAGGTTCCTTTAATTCTCTGTGCCTCAGTTTCCTCATCTAAAATGGAATAATAATTGCTGGGGTGGGAGGATGCTTGTTCTCAACTCCCAGTGTCTCCTGGGAGTTTGGAAGTTCTACTGGTCTACCCTGCAGACCTTTACTCTCTTCCTTTTTATTCACTCCATCCTGAGGGAGGATGTGTGACCTGATTGGTTAATTTGGGAAAGAAAGGAAAGACGGGCATTAGGCTCAGCTGCACCCTTTCTCCTCTGGGAGTGAGCTGCTCTTCTGGGGGCTGGCCCCTCCCACCACATGGTTGGTCCTGGGCCTGAGATGAGGTGGAGAAGTCTGTCCAGCTCTGGGCCCACCAGGCCTCATGAGTTGCTGTGTCTCCTACCTTCCCTTTATCAATCACAGAGATGATATGTATTTTACCCCAATCTAGTTGATATCCTTTGTTTCCATTGGCAATTTGTTCAGAACTCAGGAGGAGAAGAATACCAGTTAATGAGAACCTCCCCCGCCCTGAGAAGAAAACCAATAATACCCACCTGAATGGATTATCGTAAAGAGCAAACGAGATAATACACACGTGTGCTTAGCACGGTGCTCAGCATAGAGGGAATAAGTAGTGGGTAAACAACAAAGCTCCCAAAACATTTACTGATATAAAGATCGACACTATTATCACATGTTAAGCACTCCTGGTCATACTTCGCCTGGTCCTGAGGGAGGGGGCTGTGGCAGCACACTTACCTGCTACCTTCCTCCTCCTCTAAGACAAAGTCCATACCATCCTTCAAGGGCCTAAGAACTGGCCTAAGGCCACAGTGGTTATAAAGGGCAGAGGTGGTTTGCCAGTCCAGGCCATCAGACTCCAGAGCCCAGTTCAGGTTATGATAGGTGCTGTGATAACAATAAAATAGTCTAGAGGTGAGTGGGTGGAGGTGAAGTTAGTCAAAGAAAACCACTATGAGTATAAAACACCTGATTGACAAGAAAGAGACACTCAGGAGATGGTTTGAGAGCAAGGCCTTTACAAAGGCCTTGGGACTTACAAAGGCAAAGGGACAAACCAGTTATCCCTCTTGTAGAAATAAGTTAGACATGTTGGGTGAACAGGCAAAAGGGCCTACATAAAGAATAAAGATCTGTAAATAGCTGTGTCAATCCTGAAAGAAAGGTGAAGTAGGGGACTGACCCTACCAAGATACCAGGTTATAACTACAAAGCCACAGTAATAAAAGCTATGGTCATGACCAATGAGACACAAGAGAGAGCTAGTATATTTTGTGCATGCCTGCAACCTTAAAATATTGTTAGATGGTCATGATTCTTTTAAAATATATATATTAAATATTTGTTTAGGGCTTCCCTGGTGGCGCAGCGGTTGAGAGTCCGCCTGCCGATGCAGGGGACACGGGTTCGTGCCCCAGTCCGGGAAGATCCCACATGCCGCGGAGCGGCTGGGCCTGTGAGCCATGGCCGCTGAGCCTGCGCGTCCGGAGCCTGTGCTCCGCAACGGGAGAGGCCACAACAGTGAGAGGCCCGCGTACCAAAAAACAAACAAACAACAACAACAACAACAACAAATATATATATATATATATATATTTGTTTAATGTAAAGCCAGTCCCACCATTTCTAGTTTAAAAACTAATAAGTAGATAAGGCTGTTCTCTAGAGTGTCTCTGTGGATACCCTAAAAGGCACCAGGATGGATTATGATTTCTGATGATTTCCTGTATAAGGTCTCTGCAATTTTGCAGCAATCATAGTTAGAAAAAGGAATGGGGAAGAAGTTCTGAATATACAGCACTGTTATTGCACTGGCTGGACAATCTATACAGGAAATTAGAAAAGAATCAAGACATGGGGTAAAGAACAAATTGTAGAGTAGGTGGTGCTAGGAAAACTGCCTTACTATATGGAGAAAAATAAAAGTGAGTCTTTCAACCTAACAAATACAAAAGATTAAATACCTAAATGTGAAAGCTAAAATTACAAAATTAATAGAAAAAATACAGGAGAATACCATGGAAACCTAAAGGAAAGAAAAGACTTAATAAAGAAAAAATGCAAAAATGCAAATCGTATGTCACACGAGAGATTGATTAATTATGCCAAAATTAAGAATTTCTGTCCAACAAAGAAAAAGATATTTTACAAAGTCTAAAACTAACAAAAGATTAATATCTACCAAAAGAAAATTAAATCCTCTTTGGAGGAAGGTAATGTTAACCAGAGCCTCTACAATTATTCACATGCAATGTCTCGAATTGAATCAAAATTATCAGAAATGCAAAGAAACAGGATGAAATTATCAAAACCCAAAAGAAAAAAGACAATATCAATAGACCTATAGGTGATCCAGATATGGACGTTACCAGACAGCAACTTTAAAATGACTATGAATAATGTGCTCAAGAAAATAAAAGATGAAGAATCTCACAAAAGACTGATATCTACTTTTTACAAAGAAACAGAAATTATAAAACTGAAAAATAACTGAAAGTAATATATTATTATATATATTTAATAGCACGGCAAAAGAGAAAAAACATGAACCAGAAGATAGAGCAAGAGAAAATATCTAGATTAAAGTACAGAGAGAGAAAAAGATGGAAAACATAGGAAAGAATATTTTTTTAAACCCTATAGAACAGTGAAAATATGTAGTAATATATGTATAACTGGAGTACCAGGAGAGAAAAGAAAGGATGGGATAAAAGCAATATTGGAAAAGACAATAGACAATAATTTTCAAAACTGATGAAAGGTATCAATCCCAAACTGAGGAAGCTCTACATATACTAACGGAAATGTCAAAGAAAACCACCTCTAGGCACATCATAGTAACACTGTTGAAAATTAAAGAATGAGAAGAAGCAAAAAAAAAATTAAAAAGCAGTCAGAGGTTAAAAAAAAGACACATTACCTTCAAAAGAGTAGTAATAAAAAATGTCAACTTATTTATCAATAGAGATAATGAAAGACTAAGGTAAGATAATGGAATTAAATACTTAAAGTGCTGAAAAGAAAATAAGCCACCAATCTAGAATTCTATACCCACTGAAAATATCCTTCAAAAATAAAGGCAAAATAAAGGCATTACCAAACAAAAACTGAAAAAAAAAAATTTATTGTAATATACCTGCTAAAGAAATACTAAAGAAAGTTCTTCAAGCAAAAGGAAAATATAAATGCAATAATTATTCCAACTAAAACAAAAAATTATCAGACTGGATTTTTAAAAATCCACATATATGCTGGTTATGAGAGATAAGCTTTAAATATATACTAGACCATAAAGAAATCTCAACAAATATCAAAGGATTGAAATCATACAGAATATATTATGACTAAAGTGGAAATAAGCTAGTAATCAAAAACAAACAGATAACCAGAAGAATAGCCCAAATGCTGTGAATTAGTCAATACATGTCTAAATAGCCCACAGGTCAAAAGAATAAATCACAATGGGAATTAGAAAACATTTAAGCTAAATTATATGATTATATAATTTATTAACTTCTGGGATACAAAGCATTACTTAGAGGGAAATTTGTAGCCTTAAAAGATATTACAAAAGAAGAAAGCTGAGGTGGGTAGAAGGTGGGAGAAATGGGTAAACTGGTTTTGTTTTCTTTTGCTTTATTTTAATTTAAATAAATTATAATAATTATTTTTTAAAAGGGTGAAGGATCCTGGTAAACCGCACAGACTTTTGGTTGGCACCTTTAAATGTACAGCTACAGAATGGATGAAAATAAAAAGATGGAAAAAAAGATATACCATGAAAACACTAATCAAAGGAAAGCTGAAGTAGCTATACCTAAATAGACATTAAGGCAATAAGCATTATTAGAGATGAAGAGAGATCTCATAATGATAGAAAAGTCTATCCGACAGGAAGCTATAAGAATTCTATGTGTATATGCATCAAATAACATAGTCACAAAACGTATAAGCAAAGTAGGCCCAGCTTATCTATGGTCACAAAGGGAGTTAATACACTGTATCTGTTTAGCTTGCCTTGCACTACCAGTGCCTAAGTGCCTGGCACATATTAGGCGCACAGTAAATGACTTAAAAAGCCAGTATTACAAACCAGGATGCCTAATACTTCTTATACCCACCCCTGCAGAAATTCTCCAAGCAAATTACTAGTGTTTAAAACATACACATCACACACAAACAAAAACACAATTACCTAACTAGTACAGGATGGTGCTTACAGGCATGATGGGCTTTGGACTCAGAAACACCTAGGTTCGTATCCCAGCTCCTTCACTTCCTGGCTAGGAAACCTTGGGAGTGATAACCTCTATGAGTCTGTATTCCCTCATCCGTAAATTGAGGAATAATAATACCTCCTTGCAGGTTTTTCCAAGTATGAAATAGAATAATATATGAAAAGTGCCTAGTATAGTATCAGGCACTAAGTAAACTCTCAATTAATGGTAGTACTCAATATTAATAATTATATGTAAGAAATATTGAAAATAGTCCTGAAATAGCAGTCATGAATCCCCTAAAAATTAGAATCAGAAATGCCCAAAGGGCTTCCCTGGTGGCGCAGTGGTTGAGAGTCCGCCTGCCGATGCAGGGGACACAGGTTCGTGCCCCGGTCTGGGAAGATCCCACATGCCACGAAGCGGCTAGGCCCGTGAGCCATGGCTGCTGAGCCTGCGCATCCGGAGCCAGTGCTCTGCAACAGGAGAGGCCACAACAGTGAGAGGCCCACGTACCGCAAAAAAAAAAAAAAAGAAAGAAAGAAATGCCCAAAGAAGAAGAGGAGGAAGAATAAGAGGAAGAGGAAAAAGAAGAAGAACAAGAAGGAGGAGGAGGCGGCTGAGAATCAATAATTTAAGACAAAATAGAAATAAATAATAAAATAAAATAGAAAATAATAGCAAATTAAACTCAAAGAAAGCAGAATGAAAGGAAGAATAAAAGTAAGAGTGGGAATCAATTAATTAGAAAACAAACCTACAAAGCCAAAAGTTAGCTCTTTGAAAAAAGCATATAATTCATAGAACACAAATTACCAGTATCGGGAATGGAAACAGAGACATCCCTGCAGATCTTACGGACTTTAAAGGGACAATAAGAGGATATTCACAATTCACAAGGACACATGTACCCCAATGTCCATTGCAGCACTATTTACAATAGCCAGGACATGGAAACAACCTAAATGCCCAAAGACAGATGAATGGATAAAGAAGATGTGGCACATATAAACAATGGAATATTACTCAGCCATAAAAAGGAATGAAATTGGGTCATTTGTAGAGATGTGGATGGACCTAGACTCTGTCATACAGACTGAAGTAAGTCAGAAAGAGAAAAACAAATATCATATATTAACACATATATGTGGCATCTAGAAAAATGGTACAGATGAACCTCTCTGCAGGGCAGGAACAGAGACGTAGACATAGAGAACGGACATTTGGACACAGGGTGGGAAGGAGAGGGTGGGACGAATTAGGAGATTAGGGTTGACATATATACACTACCATGCGTAAAATAGCTAGTGGGAACCTGCTATATAGCACAGGGAGCTCAGCTCGGTGCTCTGTGACAACATGGATGGGTGGGATGGGGGGGGAGTGTAAGGGAGGTCCAAGAGGGAGGGGAGATAGGTATACGTATAGTTGATTCACTTCATTGTATAGCAGAAACTAACACATTGTAAAGCAATTTTATTCCAATAAAAAAAATTGTGTATAACTACACAATTTTATATCAGTAAAGTTAAAATATAAATTAAGTGGTTACATTCCTTGGAAAAATACAACTTGCCAAAACTGACACAAGAAGAAATAGAAAATTTCAATTAAAAAAATTTTTTAATTGAATCCACAATTTAAAACCTTTTAACTCAATGCTCAGAAGCCTTCTCCAGAAAATTCTCCCAAATATTTAAGGAAGAAATAACAGCAATCTCACACTAACACTTCAAGACCATAAAGAAACAGAGGGACCACTTCTAGCATATCCTGGACACCAAAATCTCACAAGGCTGCTGTTACAAGAAAGGAAATTTGCCAGCCAACCTCCCTCATGAATTTATATACAAAACCCTACACAAAATATTAGTAAGTCAAATCAAACAATATATACAAAGATAATGCGTCAGAGCCAAGGGTGGTTCATTCCAGAAATGTAAGGTTGGTTTAACATTCAAAAACCAATCAGTGTAGGGATCACCAAGGTCTATTGTGAAAGAATAAAAGCGAAGGGCTTAGGATAGGGTTAAAAGAAATTGCCCCAGAGGAGCCTTGTGGGAACTGATTCACCACCATACCTCTGGCTTCGACGCATCTCTTGTACCATATCAGGCTGACCCTTGAGAAGAAGTAAGAAGGGCCAAAGAAACACCCCTCGCAAAGCCTCCTGGTGTGTGCACTCTGGGCTGCTTTCTCCCCGGTGGAGTGACCATCATCACCTCCCCTACTTCACAGTCTCGCTCGGAGAGCCCAAGGAGCCACTCGGGACTGGACGGTTCTCCGAAAACCATCACCTGGGCACAGCACACTCACCTGAGGGCCGGGGGCTGGCTCCCCTGCCGTTTGAACACTCTTTCCAGCCTCTCCTGGGTCGTCTGGGCATTCCCACTGGACAAGGAGAAATTCAAGGCGGTCCTGTCGGCCTCTAGGCCACTGTCCACGGCTGGGCTGTCCTCTGAAAGGTCTCTCCACCGGCCGCTCCCGCTCTGGGGAAGCCCTTTGCCTGGCAGGGGAGGAGGGCTGCTGGGCGAGGCTCTCCACTTTTCCAAGGTCAGGGGGCTGAGCAGGCCCAGGGTGCTCCTGGGGGTGGAGGAGGTGCTGGAAGCCGGGCCCTCCTGCGGGACAGGCGGGGGACAGGCTGGGGTGTGAGCAGACAGCTCGGGCGCTTGTAGGCTCCCCTCCTCGTGGGGTTGGGTCGTGCTGCTCAAGGCCAGGGACTGCCTCAGCGAGCGTTTGCGGAGGGAATCCTGAAAAGAGCAAGGACAAAAGCAGCGGTGAGGATCCCCTTGGAGGGAGGGGAGAAAATATCCCACGTCAAGCATTTACCCATGATCTTCCCTCCCCCAGGAAAGTCTTTCCCACCCTCAACTCCTTCTCCGAAAATCCTACCCACCCTTTGAGGAGACACGCAGGGGCTACCACTTCTGTAACGCTTTCACAGAACGCCACCCACATAAATGCCAGGAGCATGCCTTGGTCCCCCCCTCATACCCCTTACACAGAACTCCAGGGTCAGACCTGTGTTCCCGTGTCACCCCCTGCCAGCCGTGTGCTCTGTGACAAGTCATTGAACTTCTTTGTCCCTCACTGCCCCACCTGCAATATAACCTGTCCACAACCTGCTATCAATAATTCCTAAATCCCAAAACCCCTAAAAAATGACCATTTCTTTTGGAATCCCATGGCAAATTCTTTTTCATTCTTATGAGGTAGGTTGCTTGCATTCTTGGGTTTTTTTGTTGGTTTTTTTTGGGTTTTTTGGCCATGTGGCTTGCGGGATCTTAGTTCCCAGACCAGGGATTGAACCTGGGCCCTCGGCAGTGAAAGCACAGAGTCCTAACCATTGGACCGCCAGGGAATTCCATTGCGGTCCCTTTTTAAGTGTGAATACTCATATGTTTTGCTGCAGAAATGTTTTATTTATGGGGTGCTACTCCAAACCCTACTGCAGGCGTTCTGTGGTATGTGGTTTATGCATTGTATTTCCCTTCTGAAGTTTAAAAACAAAATCTACATTCCAAAACACATTTGCTCAAAGGTTTTGGATGAGGGATTGGGGACCTACAGTGCCGATCTCCCACAAGACCATGGTGAGGACCAAAGGAGAGACCCAGACCCACGTAAGGCACCATCACAGAGCCAAACCCTGCACAGCAGCCAGCAAATATTACTTACTGCTATGCATCTTTGCCCCCGTCCCCACTTACATATGGCCTTAACCCTTCCTGCCAGTAGACCAGGTGATGGAGGCCATTCTTCCTTCAACTCTGGTGTCCCCAGAGCTCCCAGCCCAGTGACCTATACATAGTAAGCAATGCTTACTTTTTGAAATGAAGGAATTTCAGAGGCGTCAACAGAAATGTCCTCTCTCACTATCAATCATTAACCAATGAAATGAGAACTCACGGTGTTACCAATCTGAGGTAGAGGAGTAGGGGTAGGGGACAAAAAGACACCTGCTGGGCTCTTCCTGGGTTTAAAATTCTGGACCTCTCAGCATTTCCAGAAATAATCCTGGGCCAAATAGTAAAGCCTGTGCCAGAAAAAGAACAGCTAATTCTGCCATATTCCCTCCTGGTGGAAATTACTAGGCACTATAAACCTCCTCCGAAAGCCACCCAGGGCATCCCTTGCCACAGAACAAGGAAAACATTAGTCAACATTCCCAAGGAGACCCAAACTTCCAGCCAAGGGCAGGGAACCCAGCCTCTTCCTCATTCTTCAAAAGTGCAGAGCTGATCTATATGCCATACCTAATGATGCACTACCTAGCAACCTTGCTCTTTTCTCTTGAGCAACCAATAAGCATGGCCAAGGTACTCAAAGGCCCACAGAACACCTTCCAGAATACCTGGGGAAATTCCACCTCTGCGTCCTTCACGGCATGCAGATACTCCAGGGGAAAAGAACACCTCCAAGAACAATCACTTCTCCTTTGGGGAGAAGTTTGCAGCAATCTCTCAGCAGTAAAGCCATCTTCCTTACCCCTCAGTTATGAAGGGGTCTGAACCGCACAGACTTGATGATTAGAAAGTCATGATAGGACAGGACCCTAGTGTTCATCTGGTCCACCAGTTCCCAAAGTGCAGTCCACCGACCTTACAGGTCTAACCCCAAACCCTTTCAGGGAGCTCAAAATTATTTTCATAATAATAATACAACATGATTTGCCTTTTTCACTGTGTCCACATTTGTACTGATGGTGCAAAGCACTGGTGCGAAAAACTGTTGGCTGGCCCTTAGCACGAATCAAGGCAGCAGCACCAAACTTTACCGGTACTCAAGGTATTAACATCACTTGCAATAAAAGTAGATAAGTGAAATGCTAATTTCACTTAAGAATGTCCATGCTGAAGCAGAACGAATATTAATTGTGTTCAATCTTGACCCTATGTTATACATCTCTTTAACAGTCTGTGTGACAAAATGGGAGGTATATATAAACATTCTGCGGGATGCAGAGGATGAGGCTGTCACCAGGAGAAGCACTTATGCAGCCATCTGAGTTGTGAGCTAAACTTGCTAGTTTTTTCATGGAACAACTGACAGATGAACTACGGTTATTCAGTATTTGAATATTGAGTCCTGAGTATCTGGCAGGCATTTTCTTGAAAATAAATTGAGCCTGTCACATCAAGGAACATAAATGATACACTGTTGCCAGTGATAAAATACAAGTCATCAGGTAAAAATTAGAATCTGGGGAAACTTGTGTTTGCCATTGTGAACTGGAGGGCTTCTCAAAAACTTTCTGATAAGTTGAGTAGTGACATCAACAAATGCAACTTTTTATGTGTTTTTTTTTTGTATATTGAAATGTGTCAACGTTCAGAAGATCCATATAACTTAGTAAACCAATAATTTCCACATGACCCAATGCATCATGTTACTAAACCATGCAGTGGTAACAGAGTCATTCAAAGTTCAAGACAAACCAGTGGAAACTGATATGTAGAAAAAGTTCATTGGGACGGTTTCAGGTTCCACATTAAGAAACAACTTGTCTAAACCCTCAGAATGGGAGAAAATATTTGCAAACGAATCAACAGACAAAGGATTAATCTCCAAAATATATAAACAGCTCAGGCAGCTCAATGTTAAAAAAACAAACAACCCAATCCAAAAATGGGCAGAAGACCTAAATAGACATTTCTCCAAAGAAGACATAGAGATGGCCAAGAGTCACATGAAAAGCCACTCAACCTCACTAATTATTAGAGAAATGCAAATCAGAACTACAATGAGGTATCACCTCACACCAGTTAGCATGGGCATCATCAGAAAATCTACAAACAACAAATGCTGGAGAGGGTGTGGAGAAAAGGGAGCCCTCTTGCACTGTTGGTGAGAATGTAAATTGATACAGTCACTATGGAGAACAGTAAGGAGGTTCCTTAAAAAATGAAAAATAGAATTACCATATGACCCAGCAATCCCACTACTGGGCATATACCCAGAGAAAACCATAATTCAAAATGACACATGCACCCCAATGTTCACTGCAGCACTATTTACAATAGCCACGTCATGGAAGTAACCTAAATGCCCATCAACAGACGAATGGATAAAGAAGATGTGATACATATATACAGTGGAATATTACTCAGCCATAAAAAGGAACGAAATTGGGTCATTTGTAGAGAGGTAGATGGACCTAGAGACTGTCATACAGAGTGAAGGAAGTCAGAAAGAGAAAAACAAATATCGTATGTTAACGCATATATGTGGAACCTAGAAAAATGGTACAGATGAACCGGTTTGCAGGGCAGAAATAGAGACACAGATGTAGAGAACAAACATATGGACACCAAGGGGGAAAAGTAGCGGGGGGGTGGGGGTGGGGGTGGGATGTATTGGGAGATTGGGATTGACATATATACACCAATATGTATAAAATAGATAACTAATAAGAACCTGCTGTATAAAAAAATTTTTAAAAAAAGAAAAAGAAAACCAGATATCTCAAGTTAAGGAATTTAGTACTTTTCTATATATGAGAAGATGCAAAAGTCAGGGCTCGCTGAAATCATTCCTTTGATGCGCACCTCAGCTCTCTGGGGTCAGCATCCTGTGCTTTCACATCCTGAGTCTCCTCAGGGTGCACTATGCGGGGGCTGGTGGCGGCTGCAGTGTCTGATGGTCGGCATCCTATTTCTACCCTGCGTTCCCTCAGGGCTCACCCTCAGGCCACTGCAGTGTGATGGCTGATGGCCGCCACATCCTTTGTTTACTGAAATGGCAGGCAACATTTTCTTCCATTGATAAGGTGCGTATTCAAGGAATAGTTTAAGTGAACTCAGACTCTGCATCTTCCTGTACAAAGAAAAGTGCTAACTTCATTAACTTGAGATGTCTGTTTTTCTCTTTTTTTCCTTTCTTTCTTTTTTTTTGGCCACGCCACACGGCATGTGGGATCTTAGTTCCCCAACCACGGATCGAACCCACACCCCCTGCAGTGGAAGCCTGGACTCTTGACCACTGGACCACGAGGGAAGTCCCTGTTTTTCTTTAATTAACAGTAATCTTTTGATGTTCCTACTAGCTGGTTTCTTGCAAAAACTCCTGTATATCCTGGCTCCTCCCTTACCTCTTCTGAGCAGTCCCTCAGTGTTATGTGAGAGGCTGTCTTCCAGGCTTAAGTCCTCAGCAAGTCCATCAAATAAAACGTAATTCTTAACTTTTAGGTTGTGCATGTTTTTAATCAACAGAACAATGACAGATAACTATACTTGATCTAGACCCAAAGCAGGTTGTTTCTGAGGGAACAGCCAGCCTTGTGAATTGGATTAAAAAAAAGAAACAACTTGTCTAGGTTCGGTGTAATATTAAAAAATACCCCTAGTTTTCTGAAAAGACTATTAAAATACTTTTCCCTTTCCCAACTGCATGACCATCACTAAGCCTTGAAATTCCAGATCTCGAAGGGATCTTAGACACCTGGTCTAACAAACGAGACTATGGCCAAGAGGAACAAAGACCTTGTCCGAAAATCTCACAGGACGTGGGCTGAGGCAGGGAGAAGGTCCACTGCTTGCTGCCCTGATTCCAGATGAACTGGGAGAGCAGTGCTGCCATCTGCAGCCACACCCACACGTGAGGGTGGAGGGACCAGCGTGGACACAGATGACCTATTTTTGGTTGGCTTAGGCTCCCTGATTTGACTGATATACTCTACTTTGAGTTCGGCATTTGACCTTCCTTTGTTTTTCTGTTTCTCTTCTGTTTTACAAACCCCTTTTACATTCATTCTCTCCTTTGGTTTAGTCTCCCACCTGATGGGACCCTACCACGGCCCCTCCTTAAGGGAGACTATAAAACATCAGTGTTAAGTTTTTAGAATTTTTTTAAAACAAAACAAAACTATAAGGATTGGGATTTCTTTTTCCCTTTTCACTATCATGTGTTAAAAAATTTTTTAAAAATATGTCCTCTAGACCGGGATGGGTCCCCCCATGCCTGAATGGCAAAGATAAAGCTGGGTAGATGTGTTCTCACCCTGCAAAAGAATCCACCTGGTAACCACCTGGTTGACCAGATAGTTAAACCAAAGGCAGGGGAGGTGATGAGGCCCACCCATGGCCCCAGAGCGCTGACAGTAGAGCCAGGCAGGAAAAAGAGGCCAGTGTTCTAGCCATCTACCATGCAGATCCTCCCTTCTTGAGCTGTCTCGTGGGGTACCCCCAGATAAACCCAGGCAGCCCCTTAAGCCCTGCCCGGTCCTCACTTTCCATGCTCATAATAATAGTAAGAGCACCAAGCCCACCTGTGGGGAGCTGGCGATGGGCCCGGCCATCATGCCTCGGACAATGAGGCCAGACTTCGGCCTGATCTTCTCTCCCATCCTCTTCGTGTCCAAGGAAGGCTCTGATGACTGAAGCTTGTCCGTCTTCTCCCAAGCAGGAGCCACAGGAGGGCTTTCACCTGGGACAGTCTGCAAGGGCTTACTTTTGTGGGAGGCCCTTTTGGATGATGCAAAATTACCAAGTACATCCCCGTTAAGATGGTCGTGTCTGCGAAAAAGGGATATTTCCATTAAAACAGCTTCCCCAAAAGGAATCACTGGCAATGATGATAAATTCCACATTCCACAGGTACCCATAGCAAGCCCATTCACAAATCTGTGATTTCTAACCAGACTGTGCTTTATCAATAAAGGCAAGGGAAAGAAAATACTTCTGTATCAGGGCAAGTCTGGCCAACAAAGTGAGACCTGAAACAAGAAACCAAATCAGAGTCGATGACCGATGATAGGATCCCTTGAATCCTCAGTATGAAGAGCATCTCTGTTTCTCCCAGACCCCAGTGATTAAGGAAAACTGTAGCCCTTCAATACAACAGTTCCCCCCTCCCGTCATGGTATATATAGGGTTTGGTACTATCCACGGTTCCAGGCATCCACTGGGGATCTTGGAATGTATCCCCCATGGATAAGGGGGGACGATGGTATAGTCCTAAGAGGGGTGGAGCCCAGTTACTGCACACCACTGAGGGTGGTGAATAGAGACCTTTGGAAAACCTGGCGTTCCCAGTTAAGGTTTAGTAAAGTTAGGCATGCCAACGGCTTCTTTTCTTGGGTTGCTTGGCGTTGAAGAAAGAGGGTGTGTGTGTGTGTTTGTGTGTGTGTGTGTGTGTGTGTGTGTGTGTGTGTGTGTGTGTGTGTGTGTGTGTGTGTGTGTGTGTGTAAGAGAGGGAGAGAGAACAAAAGAGGGTAAGAGACTGAGAGCAAAAGCAAGGAGTGAGGAAGAACAAGAATGAGAAAGAGGGCTTCCCTGGTGGCGCAGTGGTTGAGAGTCCGCCTGCCGATGCAGGGGACACGGGTTCGTGCCCCGGTCCAGGAAGATCCCACATGCCGTGGAGCCATGGCCGTGGAGCCTACGCGTCCGGAGCCTGCACGTCCGGAGCCTGTGCTCCACAACGGGAGAGGCCACGACAGTGAGAGGCCTGCGTACCGCAAAAAAAAAAAAAAAGAGAAAGAGACAGAGCAAGAGACCCAGGTAAAGAGGAATCCCACCTGTGGTCACTGAGAGCCCAGCACCCCTCCGACACAGGCTGGGCTATGCTCTACTATCAGACTCTGGCATAAAGAGGCGTCAACATCAACTCTGTGCCAAGCTGCTTACCAAGCACTGGGTCATGCATGACAGAAGTGGTCATGTGCACTATGACTGGGACATGCCAAGCAGAGGAAGGATCCGGAACCAACCCTCGGGAAATCTAGAAAGGCTTCCAGAGAAGGCAGAACCTGAGTCTCAAAGAATGAGTAGGCAGGAGGTAACCAGAAGGCCCCAGGCACTAGCACAGAGTCCTGTAAAAGCAGGACATGCTCAGGTGAGCTGGCAGGGGGGTGTGGGGGGTGCGGTGGGACACCTGCTGATGTGGAAAAGGCTTTGCAAGTTCTCCTAAGAAGTTTGGACTTTATCCTAAAAGTTACAGGGAGCATCTGAAGGCCTTTCAGCAGGGAAGAGCATGGCCAGACTTGTTTTGTGGAAATCTCACTCTATCTTAGGTCAAGGGTGGATCTGAGAAGATGACCGGGGGCCTGGAGATGAGAGAAAGAGACCCTGGGAGATAGCCAGGGGAAGAGGTGAGAGTGTGAATGGAGGCCGCTGTTGCGAGACAGAGAAACGGGGGAAAGAGTCTAGCATCATTAAGGACACAAAGGGATGCAAAAATGATAGACAAGGAGGAGTCAAGGATAACACCCAGGTTTGTAGCTTGGGTAACTGGGTGGAACTCTGAAGCTTCAACCTCTGCATTGCTGGCTTTTTATCGGTTCAAAAGTATTTCATTTCCCAGCCAGGCAGTAAGTGTATTTGAAGGAGGAATCATCTTTTTCATACCACCCTCATTTCCTTTCACATCTTAAGCCTTGAGTTAATTTTTTGGTGGTCCCCATCTTTTAGCAGCTTGACACCCAGACCTTAAGCTTTGGCTACCCTCAGGAAAGGAAATGTTTTTCAACAGAGCTGGAAGAAAACACCCTTTCCCAGGAAGTTAGACTCACTATTGGTGATGACATGCAGTGTGTTAAGGTTGTAACTTAACATAACTGCTCTCCAGTGCTGATCGTTTTGTTATGTATAAAATATCGAATCACTATGCTGTGTAACAGGAATTAACATAGTGCCGTAGGTCACTTATACTTCAAAAACAAACAAACAAACAAAATAGAAAAAGAGCTCAGACTTGTGGTTATAAGAAGCAGGGGGTAGGTGGAGGGGGAATTGGATGAAGGTGGTCAAAGGTGTAAACTTCCGCTTATAAGATAAATAAGCACTAGGGATGTAATGTACCACATGATCAATACAATGAACATTGCTGTATGTTATATATGAGAGCTGCTAAGAGAGTAAATCCTGGGGCTTCCCTGGTGGCGCAGTGGTTGAAAGTCCGCCGGCCGATGCAGGGGACACGGGTTCATGCCCCGGTCCGTGAAGATCCCACATGCTGCGGAGAGGCTGGGCCCATGAGCCGTGGCCGCTGAGCCTGCGCGTCCGGAACCTGTGCTCCGCAACAGGAGAGGCCACAGCAGTGAGAGGCCCGCGTACCGCAAAAAAAAAAAAAAAAAAGGGGGGGGAGAGAGGAAATCCTAAGGGTTCTCATCACAAGGGAAAATATTTTTTTCTTTTTCTTTTCTTTTGTATCTATAAGAGATGATAGATGTTCACTAAACTTACTGTAGTTATCATTTCATGGCATATATAAATCAAATCATTCTGTTCTACAACTTAAACTTATACAGTGCTGTATGTCAATTCTATACCAATAAAACTGGAAGAAAAAAAATAACTGTTTTCCAAATAATAGAGGTACAGTCAAGAATGCCAGTTCATTTTCTTCCCGAGTTCCAAAAGGGCTTATTTTCCAGATTTCTCCATCGCTCCAGTGTTTAGTGGCCTTTTAGAATTCTCTACTCCTGTTTTTAAGAAAATGCTAACAAAGGAAGCCCCCGAACCTTATGAATCATGGAATTTAAATTAAACATTTTGAATCATAAGTATCCTCCATCACAAAGTGGTCCGTTCCCATGGCTTCCAGAGGAAAAGAACAGTGCTCCATGACAGGGATTCTGAAAATGCAGAGGATGGGAGGCTGAGTGATGGCCTCCTGAAGATGTTCACAACCTAGTCCCTGGAACCTGTGAATATGTTACTTTACATGGCAAAAGAAAGGGACTTTGCACACATGATTACGTTAAGAATCTTGAGATGGGTACATTATCCTAGATTGACTGTGTGGGCCCAATGCAATCACAGGTGTCCTTATTAGAGGGAGACAGGAGGATGAGAGTCAGTAGTAGGAGATGTGACACAGAAGCAGGGGTTGTAGTGATGTGATCTGAAGGTGGAGGAAGCAGCCACAAGCCCAGGAATACAGGCAGCCTCTAGAACTTGAAGAATGAAAGGAAACAGGTTCTCCCTTCAAAGCCTCTGGAAAGAACCAGCCCTACTGACACCTTGCCATTAGCCCAGTGAGACCAATTTTGGACTTCTGACCTCAGAACTGTAAAATAAATAAATTGGTGTTGCTTTAGGACACCATGATGGTTAGATTTTGTATGTCAGCTTGGCTAGGCTATGGTGCCCAGTTGTTTGGTCAAACACTAGTCTAGATGTTGCCGTGAAGATATTTTTTATATTGTGATTAATTAACATATTGTGATTAATATCTACAATCAGTTGACTTTAAGTAAAGGACATCACCCTAGATAATACAGGTGGGCCTCATTCAATCAGTTGAAGATCTTAAGAGCAAAAACAAAGGTTTCCCAAAGAAGTAATTCTGCCTCAAGACTGTAACACAGAAATCCTGCCTGAGCTTCCAACATGCCAGTCTGCTCTACAGATCTCAGACTCGCCAGCCCTACAACCACATGGACCAATTCCTTAAAATAAATCTCTTTATTTAAATATATATTTATGCACATATATATTTATACATATACACATTTATACCCTATTGGTTCCTTTTGGTTTTGTTTCTCTGGAGAACCCTATTACAGCCACTGAGTTTACAGTAATTTGTTATAGCAGAAATAAGAAACTAATCCACAGTATAAATGAGAAGAGGTACCTGGCTTTGCTTGTTTCTGACAATGATGTTCTCCAACTCGCATCTTCACTTGCAAGGTCATATATATTTACCAGCGTGGTCTCTGAGCATCTCAATGGTAATTTGTTACTTTTCTTTGGTATTGAGAGTGCAGGGATTGGTGTTTCTTGAGTAAAATTGTTACCAGTATTTCCAAAGTGATCCAGAAAATATCTGGTGATGAGTTCAAGGTTTGTTTTTAGAGGATTTCCCTTTGCCTATCATCAGAAGAAAAAAAATCATTAATTCTATGTACAGCTTTGGGGAAAGGTGGGAAAGACAGCCATCACAATTCTTTGACATAGTTCATCAATTTCTTACTCATCCATACATTCTCTCAGCAAACATTCACTGACTGCTTATTATATGTCAGGTACTGTGTTAGGTAGCAACACAGATGAACTAGCATCCAATGCATGAGTCAGGAGTTCAATGAACAACTGTAACAAAATGTGATATGAACAGAGGAATACCCGAGCAAATTTCCTCTTGTTTTTTTCTCCTGGGAATAACTTTATAAAATATATATCCTTTTATTAAAAAAAAAAATTAAGTCTTTATGATCACTAACGCTACAACTTTATAAACATCTGGGACCTGAATGACTTCTTAGCTTATGTACTCTACATTTAACACTGGGCATAAGGAATTACAGAGACAACGCTGCAGAAAGTTAGCGCAAGAGCATACAGATGCAGTCAGGATTGACTCAGTTTACACCCCAATCTTTAAAAAAGATAAAATGAAACTTTTCTTTTTAATAAATTTATTTATTTATTTATTTTTGGCTGCATTGGGTCTTCATTGCTGCGCGCGGACTTTCTCTAGTCACGGTGAGCGGGGGCTACTCTTTGTTGTGGTGCGCGGGCTTCTCATTGCAGTGGCTTTTCTTGTTGCAGAGCACGGGCTCTAGGCACACGGGCTCAGTAGTTGTGGATCGCAGGCTCTAGAGCACAGACTCAGTAGTTGTGGTGCACGGGCTTACTTGCTCCGCAGCACGTGGAATCTTCCCGGACCAGGGCTCGAACCCGTGTCCCCTGCATTAGCAGGCGGATTCTTAACCACTATGTCACCAGGGAAGTCCAAAATGAAACTCTTTAGTAGTAGGTTTTGGAAATAAGTGGTATCAGTATTTCCCTACCCTGACGGCACTAAATATTATCTTTGGAGGTTTTTTTAAAAGACAGATTCTCAGGCCCCGCTGAGTCTCACTAAGCCAGAATCACCAAGATTAGAACCTTGATTTCTTTTAGAAAGTCTCCTAAGTAATTTGTACAGACACAGTTATCCAAGCAGCAATCCACAGGCTGGCCTCAGGGGCTAGACCATGTGTCAGTCCGCAATCCACCTGCCCAGTAACACCCAGGCCCTTTGGAACTGCGACCAGGCATGGGGCATGTGGTGAGTTTGCAGTCAGAGTGGTAAAGCGCCTGATAAAGAGCCTGGCACAGAGGGAACCCTCGGGTGTATCCAGTCTTTCCCCCTTTCTATTCCCTTGACCTACACAGCAGAACTCTGGGACCAAGACCCACAGGGTTATAATCAAACTCAACAGAATTATCAGGCAGTCAAAATCAGGGGACAGTTTTATTTTTTTTAGAATGGGACCCAAAAAGCTATTTTGCCTAAGTCTAGATGAAACTTACAAGGAAGAGAGTTGCGGGGCGGTGGGGGGGATGTTAAATAATTATTTCAACCTTCTTGTTCTTCTTTCGATACGAGAGATTTAGGGCCCTGACTACCTGAACTGTACTTTGTGGCCTTTCACATCACTTTGCTCATAATAGATACAGCCTTTATATGAATCTAGATACCATTTTTCAAAACCTCAATTTTACACAGGCGTTTTATCTACTGCACACTTAATAGGGAAAAACAAGTTACTGGAATTAACATTAAACTGGCAGGGCTTTCCCAGAATCACTCTAGCTTTGTGCTGAGTGAACGTCAAAATTATAATGCCATAGACAGATGAATGAGTATATTTTCCTGTAAAATATAAGCTCCAATTCATTGTATAACAGCTAATAACTACTGTATAAATCAAATTATCAGGGCACCTATCGAGATCTAATGAAAATATCTTAAGTATCTTAGATAATAGTTACCTTAGGGAGACTACACCACAGTGAAGAAATAAAAGTAACTTGAATGGCAAAGATCCTTCTGGGAAATTAGGTAAAGATGTATTTATATAAAAATTCCACTGTGCAGCAATGGTTAATTGAATTTTCTGCCTAGCTGTCTCACTCTCTGTGGAAAATCTTTCTAAAATGTACAGTCTATTCTCCTGCCTTCAAAGACAGCTAGAGGAGGATTGCTGAGTGTCTGCTGCCTGGGGCAACAGTCTTCTGTCTACAGGGGATGGAGGGGCCCGAGTGTCACCGCAGGACCCAGAGGATGAAGGTCTTTACCGGGCCTCTGGTAGGACTTCACCTGGCTGCCACTTGTGATAAATGCTGAACGACACGATCACGAAGTTCTTTCCACCTCTGACACTATGCCCTCCCACAAGAGCCCATTCTTGAATCAAATTATAACGTTCTCTCTTCTTACAGAAAGAGCAATTAATTCAGAATGGTAGCTTCATTCCTTCGTTCCTGTATATTCATTCACTCGCTCATTCATTCATAAATACACACTGACTATTTACTAGGTCATCAGTCCCACGTCAAGTATGGGGATACAACGCATCCTGCAGCGTCCAAGGTAGTGCGGAAGGCAGACTGTAATTAAACCACCACACAAATATTCTATTATAAACATAAGAAGCACAACGAAGGAAAAATAAGGGGTACCCTGAAGGCCTGTAACAGAAAGTGGGGGCATCGAGGCTGGGGGATCAGGGAAGCACCCCGAGGTGCCTGTTCCATTTGCTACCTCAACTCCAACGCACCCGGGTTAGCTGAACCCAAACCCTGCACCTGCCTGAATTAAACGTCACAGTGACCTTAAGAAAAAGGTGTTACTCAGAACTGCAGAAGGAAAACCATATGCAGGCAGAAAACGGAAATTTTTAGCATAACTGAATGCTATATTTTTAAGTACAGTCTTACTAAAAATAGCCTCATGGCAGGGAGGAGGGAGCACCGGGAATAACTGTTGCAGGCTCGGGTTCAAAATGCGCCCCAGAGCTGCGCACGCGCGGCGCGGTAGGCCAGTTGGGTGCTGCCGACTCAGGCTGGAAACCCCCCACACACAGTTGGGATTCGTCCGCGCTCAGCCTGGTCTGTTTCTCGCTGACCGCATGTACCGCAAGCCTCCGGCCACTGGTCTCGGATGACCTGGCAGGGCTCATGAGTGCTTTTGACATCGCCACATTCTGTTCCAGAACTCCGTACCACACGTTGAAAGCACGTACCCTGTTCTCCTTGTAGAGAACTTCAAGATGCAAAACCTTCCGGAGATGGCTTCTGCTGCTTATGCTGAGATCAGAGCGTGGGCGTTCCTGGTCCATGGTCACACACGTCTTCTTTAAGCCCTGAGGGAAGAACTCTGAGTCACCCTTTACCATTTTAAATCAAAACCTTCCGAGCTCTGACGCAGAGGATAAACAAGACTGTTAATGTTCTTTTCGATCATCTTCTCCTGCCTTCCTCTCAGGATACTGGGAGGACCAAAAACTGACTTAAGCATTTATTTTGATATAAACTTTACACTTGATATCATCTTCACAATTATTATTCCGAATCTTACAGCCACCCTGCGGGCTGGGCTCAGGCTGAAGTTGTCAACGCGTTTTATAGAAAAGGAAAGTGAAATCCGGGTAGCAACTGTCTGGCCCGAGGCTGGCTCTGGAGCCCTGGGTTTGGCCTAGATTGGGGGCCACAGGATATGAAGCATTAAAAATAAATAAAAGGAAAAGCATAAACAAAAGGCCAGTATTCATTTCCTTCTTCTTTCAGATGGGGCACCAGGGTCGATTTGTCCAACATAACACAGTGGACTCACAGAGCGGGAGTTCTGACCATCCCAGGCTGCGAGGCGGTGATGCGAGGACCCAGACTCACAGGAAGCACGTGGTAAGCGTCTGCAGTGCCCCAGCGCAGCCGCTTTCCATCATCCGGCCCTGAACTCCCAGAAGGCTGGCCTTGGGAAGCACAAATCCCCCTAAGAGCCTGGCTTCTTCATTTGAAAACGACAGCAGCTGTGGCCTGCCCACCTCCCCAGGATGCAGTGATAACCAAATGGCAGAAGAAGAGGAGACGCCTCACACACAGTTCAGCCTGGCATTAAGGGAGCCCTTGCTTCTGATGGATCCAGACCCCAGTGCTAGCCAGGCCTCAGTGGCTCCCCTAGGCTTTGTATTCAGAATTTTACAGAGGCTCTCAGTGCTGGGAAGACAAGACAAAACCTGCTACCTGCCATGAATTGGGACAAGAAGAATTTGTGAAACAAGACGTACGAACACAACCTTGAACCAAAAGGAATGAAAAGAAGTCTTGGGGGGGGGGGAACAGAAAGAAATGTTGGGGAAAAGGTGGGGACATGCCTGGGTCCATTAAGGAGAGTCAGCTGGAAGGAGAGGTGGGACTCAAGAGGCACCTGCATTTCATGGGGGCTTAACCATGGCCTTCCCACCCAAGTGATGTGGAAACCTGTATAACGAGGGTCCCTCTCTTCTGGGTAACTCTTGATGTTTGTCAGCAGTTCCGATCAGCAAGTCTTGGCACACTTAACAAATTCCCTGGGGTTGTGGTGCAAACTGGCATTTGAAAACCACTGGAGCAGTGGACAAGGATGCCCTCAGAAATCAGCCAGTCATCGGTCCCATCATTCATTCAACAAACACTTGTCGTGCACCTACTCTGTGCCAGGCTCTGTTCTAGATGCAGGAGATATAGATGGATTATGACCAAGTCCTGCCCTCATGGAAGTGACATTCTGTTAGGGAAGCAAACCACAAACAAAGGGGTAAATGTACGGTACACCAGCTGCTAATATGCTCTATTATGAAGACAGAGAAAACAGAGAGAGGGGAGACACTATTTTAGAGAGCCAGCTAGTTATTGAGCCTCATCCATGTGCCCACTCCTGTCTTCAAGTTTCCCCATCTGTGAAATGAAAGGAACAAACCATTAGTCCACTCGTTCATCTGCTAGAGGCAGAGGAGTGAACAGACCAAAGTCCTGGCCCTCACAGAGCTCACCTACTATCAGGAAAAAGACAACAAATAGAATACCCTATGGGAAAAAAAATACAGCAGAGTCAGGAAACACAGAGGGCCAGGAGGGGGTGCAGGGAAGGGTTGCTGCTTTATAAAAGGTGATCAGGAAAAGCTTCATGATTGACATTAGAGTCGAGACATGAGGGAACTAAGGGAGCAGATTGTGCAGACACTTATGGGTAGTGTTCGACAAGGGCAAAGGCCCTGTGGCAGCTACAAGGAGGCCAGTACAGCTAGAGCCATGTGACTAGGGAAAAGTGTCAGGAAATGAGGTCAGAGAGGTTGCCCAGAGCTTGCTAAGGAAAGGCCTTGTCAGCTTTTGTAAAATGGAAAGGCTCCTGGAGGATTTGAAAAAAGGAGCATCCTGGACTAACTTATATTTGCAAAGGATCACTTGGCTGCTAGGTTGAGAACAGACTGTATGAGATAGGGGATTACATATTCAGATTAGAAGGCTATTGAACAGCTCACATGAAAGATGGAGGTAACTTGGACCAAGGTGGTTGTAGCAGAAGTGGGAATAAGCAGCTACATTCTTTAAGTGCTCTGATGGGAAAGCCTACAGATTTACTGATGGACAGCATGCAGGGGGCACAAAAAGGAAAAAAAGCCAGCAATGGTTCCAAAGGTTTTGGTCCAAGCAACCAGACAGTTAGTGATGCTACTTACTGAAGTGGGAAAAATTGCAGGAGGTGAAGGGATCAGGAATTGAGTTTTGAACGTGTTAAGTTGAGATGTTTATTGGATACCCAAGTGGAAATGTAACATAGGCAGCTGGAAAGAATGTAAGAGTTCAAGGAGAGGTCTTGGATAGAGATAGACATTTGGAAACTGTCAGCATATCGATGGTATTGGAACCCCCAACAGTGGTGGAAGTGGCTGGGAAATGAATGGAGAAGAGAAGAGGGCCAGAGACTCAGTCTTTAAGCCCACCAGCATGCACAGCTCAGGAAGCCAGGGGGGACTTGCCAGGAACCTGAGAAGGTATAGAAGGAAAACCAGGAGGGGGTGATCTCCAGAAGCCAAGGGGAATGAGTTGCCAAGAAAGGCATAATCAACTGAGTCACACACAATTGTTAGATCAATAAGTGTAAGGACTGAAAATCAGAAGTCATTGGTGAACTTGACAAGAGTTGTTTCCATGGAGTGATGGGGACAAAAGCCTGATTAAAGTGGGTTTGAGAAAACAGGGAGAAGAATTAGAATCAACATACAGAGCCCTTTCATGGGTTTTGCTATAAAAGAGAAAGAGACTAGTAGCTGGAGGGTCTTGGGGGTCAAGATGGAATTGGTAGGAGCACGTATACATGTTGATAAGACTAACCCAGTAGAGAAAGCAAAATGCATGATACAATACAGAGAGATGATGATAACTGCACCAGTGTCCTGGAACACACAAGAGGGGACAGGCACACAGGGAGGGGTTGGCCTTACCCAGGAAGATGGAGAATTCATTCCTAAGAACAGGAGGCAGGGTGGGGCGAATAGTTCAGGCCCAGGAAGGTTAGTTACTGTGGTGGTAGGGCGTGCTGGAGTTTTCTCAAGGCTGCTTCTATTTTCTCAGTGAAATTAGAGGGGAAGGGGGCTTTGGAACTTGAGGAGATAGATGTGTGAAATGGTCGGCCAAGATTTGAGACAGTGAACGGGCTGGAGAGGTATAAGCAGATGGGCGGGCATCCCTGAGGCATCACAGGGGTGAGTGACCATGAATTTGGCATGAAACCATCAACACGGTGGTGTGTTTTCCCCCAGCCCCATTCAGCTCTGCAGTGCAGGCACAGAGTAGACCAAGCTGAATTTTTAACATCAGAGGAGTATAATGAAGGGAGAGACAGGCAAAGGAGTTGAGCGTGGTGTTGAGGGCGTGATTACAATGATGGGCGGGTAAGACGTGAGGAGAGGTCACAGAGGGCTGAGGAATGGTGAAAAGCTGGCAGGAACAGTGGAATGGAGATGGCAGTGAGGCCGAAGAATAGTTTATATCGGGCTGCTCATGGGGGTGAGCTGGAAGTGAGGGACGATGGGATGCTTGGAACTGAGATGATGGAAACAAGCCTAGGGCACGACCACCTGGAAGGAGTGTCAAAGGTCAGGTGGGACAGGTCCCTGCAGGAGACGGAGGCTGGGGCACGAGAGGAGGGAGGCCTGGAAGGCTAGGGCACCAGAAGAGTCACCTTGGTGAACCCTGCCATTGCCAGGAGACTGTCATGATTCTCCCTGCAGGGGGATCACGCTTGGAGGAGGCCAGTGTAGCTAGGTACAAAGTAGGTTGGAGGGTAGAGGAGGAGTAGTGGAAGGTGAGGTTCGAGCGGGAGCCGGCAGCCACGTCATGGGGAGCCTGGTAGGCCCTGGTGAGGCCTTCCCTGGGCTTTTATTCTAATTGCAAAAGGAAGCGCATGGAGGGTTTTGGACAGAGGAATGACATGATCTGACCTGCTCACCCCGGGCAAGTTTCTTCGCCTGCCAGTCTGATCATAGTCTTTCATGAAAGGGAATAATTATACCTCTTTCAGGACTGTTATGAGGATTTGAGAGAATAAACAGGCATCTAGAAAGTACCTTGCACCACGCTGGGCACGCTCTTGGTTAGAACTGCTCGGTACCTGCCTTGTGCCAAGCCCTGAGGGGAGCACACAGTCTCTGTCCTGGAGCAGAAGGTGATGAGCAAAGTAGCCGACCTGAGCTGCAGTTCCGGCTCTCCATGACTTTCTGAATGACTGCGGGCAGCTCCTTTCTCCTCTCGGGGCTTTAGTGTGCCCCGATGAAAAGTAGGAAGGAGAGGAGACCAAGTGAACCAGACGACTGCCAAGGTTCCGCCCAGTTCAGGCGTCAGCTCTGTGGACCTGTCTAGTGGGTGAGACAGGCAGATGTATAAACCATCACATGAGCGCCGATGAGCAAACTACAGACAAATGAATCAGTTATTTCAGCCGCAGCTGCCTGAGACATCTTGAAGGAAATGGAACTTGGGATGGGCCATGGGTGGAACAGGGAAAAGAAAGCATGTGAGAGAAGCTGGAAATGAGATTGGGCTGGTAAGGTGAGGTTAGGCTACAGGGGAGCCCTGGATATCAGGCGAGGTCTCTGGATTTCGTTTGTACTCGAGAAAGGATAGGCATGAGGAAAACTCTCAGAGAGTTTTGCTTAAAAGAAACGATGGCCGTGGTCAGCCTCACAAGGTGTGTCACTGATATCCCCTGTGTAGCCAGGACTAGGTGATGGCAGGTCAATTAGCCATAAAAACAGAGCAGGTACAGTGAGGCCACATTGCATTTTAAATAAAAGTACATTTTCAAAAAGCAAAGAAAGACACTTTCAAAACAGGTGCACATCAGAGATGGGGGAGGAGACAATGTTGAATGCCAACTGTGTGCCAGATACAGTGGCTGGGACCTGCCCGTACATTACTATTAATCCTCATTATAGATCTGCCACGAGTAGGTCTTATTATTCCTCTTTTACAGATAAGGAAATCAAGGCAGTGAGTAAGGTACTCCAGCTTGAGCTGCTAATTAATAGCAGATATTTGCACTGTTCCCTCCAAAGCCCTTCCCTTTCCCCCATTCAAAACACTGTTTATTTTGTGTGTGTCTTTTAATGCCAGACAAGAGCCCGTCGTCCCCACCCAACATGACACCAGGAGGACACCAAACACACAGCAGGTGGTCAGCCTGGGTCAGCAGTGGGTGCTTTCCCTACACACCCACACACAGTGACCCCCAGTGACCTCTTCCCCAGCCTGCCCTCATCTCCACTGTCAGGGCAGGTGGGAGCCAAGGACCTCCTCAACTTTTTTTTTTTTTTTTTTTTTTTGCGGTACGCGGGCCTCTCACTGTTGTGGCCTCTCCCGTTGCGGAGCACAGGCTCCGGATGCTCAGGCTCAGCGGCCATGGCTCACGGGCCCAGCCGCTCCGCGGCATGCGGGATCCTCCCGGACCGGGGCGCGAACCCGTGTCCCCTGCATCGGCAGGCGGACTCTCAACCACTGTGCCACCAGGGAAGCCCCTCCCCAACTTTTGAGTTCTCTGAAAACTCTCCTGGGACAAGACAATAGGAGAACTTAAAAACAAAACGACCTCAACGATTGAACTTCCCACCGATGAACAGGACTAAAGGGTTTGACTGGAAAGAACTTTTTTTTAGCCCTTTGGATTTCCTTTGGGGGAAAGTTCTTTCCTAGTGGGATGTAAGCCTTGGGACTGGTTATGGAGCCCGGCGGCAAGGCCGGCCTGCTGGGCTCCCAGAGCCTCGTGAACTTTAGGAAAATGGGGAGGGCCCAGGCCCCTGGTTCGCGCGCCCTGTAGGGAGACGCCCGGGAGGACGGCCGCGGTCCTGCCCCGTTTTGCGGGAAGTGCACCGTGACAGAAATGGCTCCTGGGAAAGGTAGTTCCCCAGGCCCGGGAAAGTGGCGCTTACATCGGGCATCTCTAGGGTAGGCTGCGGGCAGGGGAAGGGCTCCCTCCCCGAAGGTGCAGAGGTTGCAGGGGCGCCTCCACACTGTTCCCCCCGCCACCCCCCAAATTGAGCAACTTCCCAGGGCTGCGAGGGCGGCGCCACGTACCTTCCTGCTGAGGAACTCCCTGACCAGGGAGGCCGCCACCTCCTCCACGAAGAGGCTGTCCATGCTCCGGTCTGCCCACGAGGCCGCAGCGCCGCAGCCCCAGATCCCGGGTCCGTTGGGGCCAGTATGGCCGCGTTGCCGTGGCGACGGTGTCATCAGAGCCGGAGAACTCCGCCCCTTCCCTGGGAGCGCGCGGGCTGGGAAGGCGGAAGGGAAGGGGCGGAGCAATCTTCAAACTTGCTCTGAGAGCTGGAGGCGGAACGCAGAAGGTACAAGCCCCGTGCATCCTAGGGATGAGGCCGCGGGCTCCGGGCTTGGCTCCTGGCACTGGCCCTGTCCATCTGGGTGGCCTAGAACAAGTCGCTGCTCCAATCTGAGTCGCATCTCACAAGGTGTGACTTGGGGAGAGTGCCTGGCTCCTGGTTCCTAGAGGAGTAAACCCACAGTGAAGTGGCCCCTAGAGATCCACCCCCAGCACCTCAGCGTCTCCTGGGTTCCCCCAGGCTGACTCACCTTGGCTGGCCTCCGCCGCAGGGGTAAGGAGGCCCAGGACTCTGCTGACCTGGTGCTCAAATTAAAGGCTGGATCCCTGGCCCCCTTGGTGCCTGCTTTCCCATAAGGAGACTGCCAGCTATTGAGCACTAGGCATTGACACACATTAGCACATCTTTAATCCTACAACCTCCAGGCAAGGTGCTTACTATCGGCCCATTCTTTAAACCAAGACACTGGGATTCAGAGAGGTTAAGATTGTGCTAAAGATCACACAACTAGGAACTGACAAGGCTAGGATTCCAGCCAAACCCATGCCTTTGCCCAGTACCAGCTTCCCCAAACTCAGTCGCTTGGGGACCACCTTCACAATCTCCGCCCCATCCGCACATCACCCAGTGTATTGGTTTGCCAGCGCTGGTGTACAAAGTACCACACACTGGATGGCTTAAACAACAGAAATGTGTTCTCTCACGGTTCTGGAGGTTAGATGTCCAAGATCAAGGTGTCAGCAGAGTTGGTTCCTTCTGAGGTCTCTCTCCTTGGCATATAAATGGCCGCCTTCTCCCTGTGTCTTCGCATGGTCTTCCCTCTGCGTGTCTGTGTCCTAATCTTCTCTTCTTAAAAGGATACCAGTCAACTGGATTAGGTCTTCTACGCTAAATAGCTCATTTTAACTTAATTACCTCTTTAATGGCCCAGTCTCCAACTACACATACATTCTGAGATACTGGGGGTTAGAACTTCAACATACGGATTTTCAGGGACACAATTCAGTCCATAAAACCTATACTGTTACTTACATTATTATTGACTTTAAGCCAACATACGTGTTTCTAGATTTATTTCAAAAGGAAAGTATGGAAATCCAAGATCAAGGCACCAACAGATTCAGTGTCTGGTGAGGGCCTGCTTCCTGGTTCGTAGATGGCTATCCTCCTACTGCATCTTCACATGGCAGAAAGAAAGAGGGAGCTTGGTGGGGCCTCTTTCGTAATGGAACAAATCCCCTCCAAGAGGGCTCCACCGTCGTGACCTAAGCACCTCCAAAGGCCCTATCTCCTGATACCATCATACTAGCGGTTAGGATTTCAATATATGAATCTAGGGGAAACACAAACATTAGACCATAACGATTACTTAGATAGTAGTATTTCAGCAAAAACTTGAAGAAAGACAGGATAAAAGCCATGCAGATACTCAGAGAAAGAGCACTCCAGGTAGAAGAAACAAGTGCAAAGGTCCTGAGACAGCATCGAGCCTGAGTTCTTGTGAAACAGGGAGGCCAGGAGGGAATGAGGCAGCAAGACCCACTATGAAGGCCCGCGTGCCTGGAGCCCGTGCTCTGCAACCAGGGGGGCCACCGCAATGAGAAGCCCCCACACCACGGCGGGGAGTAGCCCCCGCTCGCCACAAGTGGAGAGGGTCCGTGCGCAGCCACAAAGACCCAACACAACCAAAAATAAATAAATAAATTTATAAAAAAAAAAAAGAAGTATATGTAATTCTCTTCCACATCTGTGACGGTTAATTTCATGTGCCAATTTGGCTAGGCCATGATAACCAGATAGTTGGTTGAACAGCAGTCTAGATGTTGCTCTGAAGGTATTTTTTTAGATAAGATTACCGTTTAAATCAGTCGACTTTGAGTAAAGCGTATTACCCTCCATAATGGGTTGGGATCAATCCGTGAAAGGCCTTAAGAGGAAAAGACAGAGGCCTCTCAGGGAAGATGGCATTCTGTCTCCAGACTGCCTTTGTCTCAAGCGGCAACATTAATTCTCTCTCTCTCTCTCTCTCTCCCCCCCCACATATATATATATATATATATATATATATATATATCCTACTACCTCCACACTCACCCTGAAATGGCCCTTAGCACTGCCCAGATAAAAAAAGATGCCTTGGGCTTCCCTGGTGGCGCAGTGGTTGAGAGTCCGCCTGCCGATGCAGGGGACGCAGGTTCGTGCCCCGGTCCGGGAAGATCCCACATACCGCGGAGCAGCTGGGCCCGTGAGCCATGGCCGCTGAGCCTGCGCGTCCGGAGCCTGTGCTCTGCAACGGGAGAGGCCACAACAGTGACAGGCCCGCGTACCGCAAAAAAAAAAAAAAAAAAAGATGCCTTCTTCTCTGGGGAAAACTGCCGTCTCTGACAGTTATTCCACATCCTGACGCTTTCACCATTAAGTGCAGACCCCAGACCCTCAGACACAGCTGTCAGTCCCAACTTGTGAGTAGCTCCTGATTGAAACAATATGATGTCACCCTGTGGAAATCACAATATAATATCCCCTAAGAAAGCATTGTACATAAAAATTCTGGTCCAAGTAAATCAATGGAAAATTCCCCCAAAACACTGTGGCAAAATCCACTGATTGCCCACAGAATCCATTCTTTCCTTCTTTCGTGAAAATATATCTGGAGCAGGGCAAGTGGCTTCCCAGCCATACTGTATTTCCCAGCTTTTCTTGAAGTTGGATGTGGCCATGGAACTAAGTGGTCACCAATGAGAGGGAATGAGAGGGGCAGCCCTTTAAGACTAGGCTCTACCTTTTCCATACTCTTCCCTCTCCAGCAAGCCACAGCACAGCTGCACCTATGGGTGTGTGCTGTGACCATAAACACAAGACAACACCCTAGGGCAGTGATTCTCAAACTGTGGCCCTCAAAACACCAGCACCACCTGAGAACTTGTTAGAAATGCAAACTCTCAGTCCTTTCATCAGATCTACTGAATCAGAAGCTCTGAGGGTGATGCCAGCAATCTGCATTAAACCAGACCCCTATGTAATTCTGATGCTCACCTACGTTTGCGCATGCTTCCCTAGGGGGTGGCAGAAATAAGACAGAAGGCATCTGGTTCCCTGAATGACTACAAGGCGCAGAGAGTCACCAGGGGGCCTGGAATTCAGATCCTTACAAGGAAGAGAAGTAAACTTCCATCTGGTTTGGGCTTTGTTTATTTATTTATTTGTTTTTATTTTTGGAAGTGGGGATGGGGGTGTCTTTTGTTACAGCAGCTTATCTTTTCAACCTAAATAACACAAACCTCCAGGAATGAGTAAAAACCCAACTGCAGGCAGTGGTCCCTCTCTCCAGGGTTAGCTAGACCAGAGCTTCCCCATGGGAGCGTTCCACAACAACCCGCTGCAAATTCGTTGTGGGTGTGCTCAGATCATGACCTCCTCGGGCCTCAGGGCAGCCGGCTGAAACCTATCTGGCCAGAGACCACAGGCTGTACAGCCATGAGCAGCCTTCTCCTTCTACCCCAATACACATGATCATTTTTGTGTGCGCCCTGACATGATAACTGCCCTGGGGAGGCCTCCTGCTCTTCAAAATGTTCCATCTTCTGCTTCTTGCTCTCCCTTCCCCTGCTTCTCTGACCTCTTAGTACACAGCAAGGTCTGGGTCTCTTGCTCTGATGGCCTGACTTGGGCACCCTGCTCCAGGTTGGCCATTTGAACATTCTCCTGAGCTGTGCCGTGCTTCTGAGCTGATGGTCACTGGGATTTTCCTTTCCACTCCAGTCTCCCTAAAGACAGAGGGATCCATTCTCAATTTTAAGGCAGTGCTTGGAGATGGTTGGAGGATTTCTTTTCTCCCGGGGTTTCTCTGCCTGAGTCCTTTACTCCAAAGGAGGCTGTTTGGAGCAGGTAGCTATCCGCACCTCCCCAGGTCAACTCAGGCTCAGGGGTGGTTGCTTCATGGACCACTTCGTGTGCTGGCAGGCAATGTGATGGGTCTCAGGGACTAGAGCAAAAGAAGGCAGCCCAGAGCCCTCCGTCCTTTGCTTTTACTCCCATGCCTGATTATATTGGTTAGCATTAGGTTCAGCTGAGAGTGACAGACAAGGACTTAATAAGGAAGTGCTCAAAGAATGACAGGGACATGTCAAAAGAACACACAAGCCAGCTGAAACGGACTCCTACTGGCCAAATCTGTGCATCAGAGTAAGTAATGATAAAAATATAGATCATAACCCATTGAATAGAAATAAGAATCCGTGAGTCCATATTTACTGTAGGAAAGAGAGAGAGAGAGAGAAAGGAAGGAAGGAAGGAAGGTCCTTACATTTGTATGTCAACTAATAAATGTAGAAAACCGACAGAAATAACAAATCACACAGGCACCTTATGTATTTGCACAAAGGCACCTTATGTATAGCAGCAGCCGTGATTCCTGGGCTCTGTCTCTTCCCATTCGGGGCTGGAGTAGGACTGCCAGATAGAATACAGGACACCCAGTTGAATCTGAATTTCAGATGAACAAATAAGACTTATTTCAGATAAGTATGTCCTGTGCAATTTTGGGAACACACTTACCCTAAAAAAAATCTATTTTGTTTCTCTGAAATTCAATTAACTGAGCATCCTATATTTTTATTTGCCAAATCTTCCAGCCCCAGTCTGGAGGCAGTGGTACACTCAAACTGACGTGTATCATTTCATGAGAGCCAACTGCTAAATTTTTAGGAATTTTCTGAGCTGACTGTTAAACCACTGGGAGCTTGAAATCAACCATGGTGGGAGTATTTACACCATGGAAACTGCAGTCATCACAAATCAGTGCTTTTCTGTTTTTAGAACTGGTTGTGAAACATTTACCAATTCTCCACTGTCTAGAAGCTTCCCTGTCTTTAACACACTGAGTCAAGACTCTGAAACCGTGTCCGTGGGTGCTCTACAGTTGCATGGGAGGCACACACCCAGGGCCACCAGGGAAGGCAGCCTCACGGGGACCGATGGTACCAGAAGTGCTTCCTGCCCAGGGACTACTTGGCCATCTACTATGGCTTCCAGCCGAGCGGCTGGGCCCGTGAGCCATGGCCGCTGAGCCTGCGCGTCCGGAGCCTGTGCTCCGCAATGGGAGAGGCCACAACAGTGAGAGGCCCGCGTACCGCAAAAAAAAAAAAAAAAAAAAAAAGAATGTCTGCATCATCTTAAACATCCTTCTATACTGTGACTTTTGAATAACTCAGGAAAATTTCCATTTAAGAAGACTTCTGCCCTAATTTCAAACACAGGAGCACATTTTCAAGCTATCAAGAAAATACACTGCTTAAGAGTCGACCAGCTGAGAAAAGAATCAATCTCATTCTCCAGATTAGGAAAACTATCATCTCAGCATCTCCCGCTCTGATACCCCTGTTATCTTTCTTCCCACATGAGCCTGTGGGGTGAAGAAATGAGTCCAGAACTTGCAGGGGTAAACAAGACTTTTCTCTAGTGAGGCGTAAGCAGGGACACAGAGCCTCATCTCATACCAAACACCAAAATAAAGGCTAAATATCTTTTTAAAACCATCACAGAAGCTATCACAATTGGATAACTAACAGATCTCTGGACATGGAAGGATTTTCAAAGCTTAGATAGAAACAAGCCCAAAGGAAAAATAATTTAACACATTTTATTAAAGAAAAATTAAATATTTGTCCTGAAACAATAAACAGCAGTTTTCCTTAGAAAAATAATTCGGCAAGTATTTACCTAAATTATTTGTACGAAAAGTTTTAACAAATTGCTCCATTAATCTTATGTCTAGGAATCCAGCCCAAAGCCAGAATCCAAAATACAGAAAACGCTTATTGCACGAGGATATTAATTATAAGATTATTTATAACAATGAACACCTGTAAGTCTCACCTGTCAACCACTTGGGGAACAGTTAAGTCAATTTACTTGGACCTCTGTGTACTGTTTATTAGGCAGCACTAAAAACTGACATTACCAGCTCCTTTAGAGTGATACAGAGAAGGGATGCTGACCCCGTGCTGGGACAACCAAGCAGGCATGGGGGGCGCACACGGTGACTCTGCGGCCCTGCAAAGCCACTGCAGGTTCACGTGTCTGGGGGCACACTGATAACAAGAAACCCTGCGACAAATACGATACACTCAGTGTCACCAATGATGTTAATCCTCCTAGAGTTTATGTTAATTGAGTCTGAATACAACATACTTTTTTAACAAATTGGAGAGACGTCTAACTTTATTTTCTTCCAACTGGACAGGCAGTTGTGTCATCACCATTTATTATATCATCGACTCTTTTCTCACTGAGTGGAAATACCACAAGTACAGGTTCTAGTAATATCAGAAGAGGGGGAGATTTGCACTGAAAACAATGAAATAGAGTTTCTATTCTGTTGAAACTCAAAAACCTGAAAAATAAATGTTGATTCTGGGTGGTAGGACTTGGGGATGTGCAGCTCACATCACAGCGGCCTCAGTATCACCTGGGAACCAGAATCTGCCTTTAGCCGGGTCCCCAGGCTATTCCCAGGCACACTAGTTTGAGCAGCACAGCTAAGGGACCTGGATAGACTGCGTAGTATGATGGGGAGAGAATAAGGTTTGGAACTGGTCTTTATTTTGGCTTTGGACATGGGCCTTGAATCTGTACCTAGACCTAGACTTGCTGCCAGGACCTCCTTGGGAAAAGGCCCGTCACCTTCATCCTCCTCGTCTCCAACAGGAGGCGGGAGGGTCTCAACATCCTCTCTACTGATTGTTGTGAAGACGGCAGCGAACGAGGGTGGGGGACACACCTGGCACATATTATAGGCCAGGGCCCCAGATTTGCCCATTTGCAAAACACACTAGAGTTTGCTACCTGAAATATCTGATCTTGGGTGAATTTTTGAAAGAGATCTGGCAACACTTTTTTATATAAAACGTTTATTTGAGATCATGTATATTCACATGCAGTTATAGAAATAATACAGAGAGATCACGTATGCTTTACCCAGTTTCCATAATCGTGGCGTCTTTCAAAACATAGTAAATATCACAACCAGGATATTGTCACTGATACAGCCCACTGCTCTTATTCATCTTTTCCTAGATTTACTGGTAGTCATATGGGTGTGTTTGCATGTGTGTGTGTGTGTGTGTGTGTGTGTGTGTGTGCAAATTCTATGCAATTTAATCACATGCTGTGTTTATGTATGCCAATAGTTTTTAAATGGTTTGTGCAAACAGAGGCTTCCCCACCTTTTCAGGGGCCCTGGTTAAGTTTACTTTTACCCTCAGCAAAATAAAGGATTGATTAAGCAAATAGAGTAAACAGGATTGAAGACAGGAGGAAATATTTAACCAAGGTCAGGACAAACTATTTTCAAGAGCAAGCTCACTGACCTCCGTCAGTGAAATCTTAGCCACCTCTGCATCCTGTTTTCCACCCTACGGGTTTCTCCTTTCTTCGTCTCATTTTTCCACCAATCCCAAAGAGGGAAGCATCCTTGACCTATTCCAGATGCTGGTCTCTCTGTGTCTTTGTCCATCTGTGTCTCTCTCTTAGTTCTGTGGCACTGTCCCTCTGTCTCATGCTCTCCCAACCTTAACCCTCACCCGCAGTACGGACACTCAAAACATCACCTCTCAGGAGCCAAATACTGAGAACCCCCAGGAGCACATGTTGGCCACCCTGTTGCATTTCTGTGTTGAGATAATTATCAAACAGATAAACTCCAGCCAGAAAAGCTAACATCCTGGCCTGACTCCAACTATGTGGAATTTGAGCTCCTCCCTGGGCAGGAGGGTCTGTCTAAGGAGATTATGAAACTCCTGATGGGAAGAGGCAGGGAGAGGAAAGTGGATATAACAGGACTGCAGCAATGGAAACACAGCCAGGTCCCAGCTAGAATGGAGGGCAAGCTGTACACAGGAGAGGACTACAAGAAAGTTCGACTCCGAGGACTACTTAAAGACGTACTACGCCTTCGAGTCAGGCACCGTAGCTGAAAATGAAATCTTGAAATTTAACCTGAAAAACCTCTTTGAAACCTTCTCTTCAGGTGAGTGTCTGGTCTCCATCTCAGGGAGAGACAGGGCTGCACCTGACAGGAAGGGCTGCCGGCGGCAGCAGACCTGTCCTCTGGGACACTGCTCACCAAGGATGTCGCAAAGGCAGCTCAGCCTGTGAACCCATGAGGACCTCTGCTGGGTGGCCACTGAGCGGGACCTAAGCACTGGCCTTAGAAGCCAAAGAGCCAGGCTTGAGTCTATGACAGTCAGTCTCAGTTTCTTCCCCCTGTGAAATGGGAAGGTAACTCCTGAGCTGTGGGGCTCACAGGCTCATGCTGGAGGGGATGTGAGACAACAGACATGAGCACACTGCCCGCATCTGACTCTCTCTGCCTGTCTTCCCTTAAAGCCAGGCTTGGTAGCCTTGGCTCATGAATCCCCTTGAAAATCTGAGGAAAGCTCTGGTGCACAGGCGTGCACGTGCGCGCACACACACACACACACACACACACACACACACACAGAGTCACACTCCTAATCTTTTACTCAGAATTAAGAGAGTTCATGGATTCACAAAGCCAAACCACAGCTCAGTTTACAAAACCCTGCTCTTGGGTGTCAGGCTGGGCGATCAGCAGGGATTATCGCCCAGGTTCCTCAGTGCACACAAGGAGAGGCTGAGGTGGGAAAGAGGCGGGTGGCCAGCCCAGGTCAGACTGCCAGTCAGTGGCAGCAGCGAACTTCAAGATCAGTTAACGCAGGGCTGCCATGCACAGTTGGGCAGGGAGTATACTGAACAATTAGGGGTTACTTAGTCACTCAGCAAACATTGCCTGACTATGTAATCAGTGCCAAGAATGGTATATTAAGCAATGTCCACAAAAATACAGAGGAAAGAAAGCTTAAGGCTCACAGAGACATCTGAGGAGACTTTCTAGAGGAGGGACTGGCACTAAGCCTTGAAAAATAGACAGGTGTATTTCAATGGAGAGCGGAGGAGGGAGGAAGCAGGGAGAAGAGGGCAGTGCACTTCGTGCTACTCTGAGGCAAAGATCCTTCCCCTCAACTCATCACCAGATCCCCTTGCCTCCCCTGATTGGCTGAGCCAGTTTTGAACCCACTGGCTCAGCTCTTATCCCTTATCAGAAGCTCTGTCTTCTGCAACGAGGAGGTGGGAGAGTGGGCCATGGGGGGTCACTCTCACCATTGTTTTAAACCCAGAGTCAGAAGACTGTTGGAAACAAACCAGTTCCAACCAAGAAGTCATTCTGAAACCTGCCCAGAAGTGCAGAACTTGTCCTATCAGGCCTCTGGTAGCAACCCTTGGGGCAGCAGGGGGATGTGGTGTGTGCCAGGCTGTGCCCCACCTGCCAGCCGCCACCCCCTGAGCCCCAGGCGTGGGGGTCTGGACTCCCCACACAGCCTGGCTGCTACCCAAGGCAGGGTCGGGTCCCCTGTGAGCCACCCTCCCCTGCTGGCAAGCCCTGGGGCAGGGCAGAGCCTGGCATCTCCATCCACCACAGCTGGGCCTGGAGTAGGGTGTCCCCCGCTCCCACGCACCTGGAAAACACTGTCTCCTGCAGCAGGAGTGAGAGGTGACGTCCTGATCAACACTGGCCCAGGCCCCACCATCTACCAGCTGCTCTCGGCCTGTGAAGCCTTCCGGGAGATCATCGCCTCAGACCACTTGCAGCAGAACCCCCAGGAGGTGAAGAAGTGGCTGAAGAAGGAGCCAGGGGCCTACGACTTGTCCCCAGCCATGCAGTAGGTGTGTGAGCTGGAGGGAGACAGGTACCCACGGCCACCATCTCTCTCAGATGAGGTCTCCCCATCACCTGCAGGCCAGAGCCTGAACCTGCCACCCTGCTTCACCTGCCACTTCCCTACAGGTTCTTCCTGACCTGGGTCTCTGACCCACAGCACCTTCCTCTCTTTGAGTGAGTCCTGCCTCCAGCCTCAGAGCTGCCTGTGCTCTTAGCTTTGGTTGCCCTACTGGGCTCTCCATACTTTGTATCCCACTCATCCTGCAGAACCAGCTTCAGTCCCCGCGTCCTCCTGGAAGCCTCCCCTGATTGCTCTGGCCCACACAGATCTCACTTTCCTCTGGTGCAGCTTCTCCTTAACCCTAATGTTGGAGGGGGACTTGTTATGGGAAGACACAGGCTTCAAGGAATCCCCCTGAAGCACTCTTACGAAATCCCACAGACCAACAGCACTGACCCTTCCAGGCACCTTCCCCATCCAATTCACAGAGAGGGGACCCATCTACCAGAGCCCCAGGGGGCACAGGCAGGATGCTGGCCCTGATTTTGCAACTGAGGAAACTGAGGCCCAGACATGGAGAGTGGCCTCTAGGCCACCTTAGAGCCAGGACAAAGATCAGAGTTTAAATTCCTGACCCATCATTGGGCCATGGGGCTCTGACCTAGTTATAGGTAGGGGCAGCCTGAAGTGGACAGAGCTGGAAGGTCTCTAAGCACAGGGTCTCCACATCAACCCAGCCTGGGCTTCATTCATTCCTGTCATCATTCATGGAGAGCATTCTGATGGTCACGCCTGCTTCTAGGTACTGGGACTATTACAGTGAACAGACAAAGTCTCAGCCCCAAGGAGCTCACATTCTAGTAGGGAAGACAACACAACCAAGCTAGATAGAGGTAGATATTCAGGGAAAAACAAGTGTTCTAGAGAACAATCTTCAGCTGAGTAGAGGCCTACAAGAGGTAGGGGTGCTGTGTTAGGTGGAATGGTGTCTTAATCACCTCGGGCTGCCATAGAAATGCCATAGACTCAGTTGCTTAAACAAAGACATTCATTTCTCACGGTTCTGGAGACTGGAAGCTCAAGATCAGGTCTGGTGAGGGCCCTTTTCCTGGCTGGTAGACAGCCGTCTTCTTGTTGTGTCCTCACAAGAAGGAAAAGGAAAGTCAGCAAGCTCTCTAGTGTGTCTTCTTTTAAAAGGCACAAATCCCACCATGAGAGGCCCCACCCTCATGATCTCATCTACCTCTAATTACCTGCCAAAGGCTCCATCTCCAAATACCATCACATTCATGTTAGGTTTTCAGCATATGATTGTGAGGGGGGCACAATTCTGTCCACAGCAGGTGGTAAGAGGAGGCCTCTCCAGGGAGGAGCCCTCGGAGCAGCTTCCTGGGTGAGGCGAAGGAGAAAGGATGTGAAGATCTGGGGAAAGAGAGTGTCAGGCAGAGGGGACAGCAAGGGCCAAGGCCCAGCAATGGGAAAAAGCATGTTTAACAAAGCATATTTAAAGGGTCAAGGGCTGCAGGGAGGAGGCATGTGGACATGTTGCTTAATGGGTACAGTTTCAGTATGGGGTGATAAAAAATTTCGGAAGCAGACAGTAGTGATAGTTGCACACATTGTGAATGCAATTAATGCCCCTGAATTGTACATTTAAAGTGATTTAAATGGCAAGTTTTTGTTATATATATTTTACAACTTGAAAAATCAATAAGGCAATGTATCAAAAATCGAATTATTTTGAATTATCAAGAAGAAAGATGAATAGAAGGGGAGGAAGGAGGAAGTGGACAAAGAGGAAGAAGGAAGAATTAACTGTCAAATCCCCCATCCCCTACCAGCTGTGTAGCCTTGAGCAAATCACTCAACCTCTCTGTGCCTCAGTTTCCTCATCTGGATAATGGTGGAAATACGATCTCCCTCAAAGAGTTGCTCAACAGGTTAAATCATGGGCCTTGCCCATAGGGAGCCCCTGCATAGGGGGCGAGGGGTGGAGGGATGTTGTCATAATTTTCTTCATCACCTCCATGACCCTCCCCCACAGGAGCAAGTGGCAGGAGAAGGAGGCCCGTCTCCAAAGGACAGTCACGCGGGTTACTGAAGTGGGATGTGAACCAGCCACACCCACTGGGGCTCACCCAGGTGCCACCAGTTGACTGTGTGCTGACCCTGCTGGCCCTGGAGTGCGCCTGCCATGACGTGGACGCCTACCGGGCGGCCGGGCGAGGCCTGGTCAGCCTGCTGAAGCCGGGCGGGCACCTGGTCACCGCGCTAGCCCTGCGCACCCAGCACTACATGGTGGGCGCCAAGTTCTTTGGGCTCCACCGGGAGAAGGAGACAGTGGAGAAGGCCTTGCAGGAGGCCGGCTGCCAGGTGCCGAGGTGCCAGTACTCCCATGTCATCTACTCAGAGGCCCACTGCATCAATGAGGGCATCTGCTCTGTGGTCGCCCGCAAGAGTCCCAGGGCCTGAGGCCAGCCTGGCAGAGAGGGTCTGCCCCAGAAGGGAAGTCAGGGCCAGCGTTCCTTAGAGTCTCACTCCACAGCCCCCTAATGCAGGGCCAGCCTGAACTCTACCCCTTCATTCTTATTACTATGTCCCAAGATCACAGGTGAAAAGCAGGGTCTCCCTGCCCCCAGCCCAGGGATCTGTCCCCCACACCCTTTCCTGGCTCATACTGCACCAAAACGTCAGGAAAATAAAGTGGCTCAGCTAGATATTGCCTTAATTTTGTTCCTCCCCCACCCCCCGGAAGCAGACCCGCAGACAAGGATTTGAGACAGGATCCCAGGAAGCACCAGTAGGAGCGTGGGAAGGAAAGCAGGGAAGGCAGACAGACAGGCAGGTAATAAAGCGTGTGTCACCAAGCCCGTCACCACTGCGGGCAACTGGAGATCACCCGTCGAGGGGCTTCAGAGTCGCCCCACGCCAGGAAGTTGCGGCATTTGTCCACCAACTCCCAGGGTCGTGGTTGAGGGCTGCCCAGGGTGCATTAATTGGCCAGGATTGTTGAGCCTGCCTATCGTGCAACAGGGAGAGACACTCGGACAGAGACTGGCAGGGCTGGTCCCTGGAAGTGGGAGGGTGGGGCTGGTCTGGGCAGCCTGGCCCTTCTGCTGGAGGAACAGGACCTCAGGTTCTCAAAGCCCAAAGGCATCTGCAAGAACTAGATGATTTCTGGGCCAAACTCCTATTCCCCCTTGGGTGGGAAAACCAAGATCTGGGAGGAGAGGTGACTGGTTCCTGATGGCTCAGTGAGTCCACTGCAGAGCCAGAGCTGGAGCCGCGGGCCAGGTTAGGATGGACGTGGATGCGGGGTGGAGCTGCCGGGAGAGGGTACAAAGGGAGACCTGGAGAACCCAGGGGAGGCAGGGGCCTGTACCCAGCCCATGGACTCTGTGCCCCTCATTCTTTCTTCCTCAGGTCACCCCATGGGCCCAGTACCCTGGGCTTAGGAGGGCAACCAGAGGCCCAAGGCAGCTCCCCCAGAATACTTGTGAAGTGAGGCGACTATGGACCTGGCAGGTGCTGGAGCCCCAGGGAGTGGTCAGCTGAACTAGGCCAGGCAGGGCAGGGAGTCAGGCTGCTCCAACCACATGACCAAGAAAACAAGCTCTCAGAGCTTTGGGAAGACCTGGGTTACATCCCTAGAAGAAACTTCACGAAGTCCTGTGTCTCTCGAGACACTCCTTGCCCACACAGCCGGCCAACTCACATGCCAGCCAGCTCCTGACTCTGGGCTGACATGTTCTCTCTGGGATGTGGGAGAGTGTTGGCCTTTCTCCACCAAAGCCTGGCTCATACAAAGCCCTTCATGCTCTCTGACCTTTGGCATGGGCCCCTCACAGCTCCCAGTGCCTACATTAGTCCATGCTCCATCAAGCAGTCTCCCACAGCAAATGCAGTCCAGCCTCTGCCCTATTGGAACCGTGGGCCTCGGGAAAAGGTCCCAACAGGTAACGGCCCACGAGGCTCTCCACAACCTGGCTGCTGCCTCGTGTCCTGCAGCCACCACGCAGGGCTCCCTGAACGTCCAGCCACCTCCCACCTGCGCATCCTCGCTACAGAAACTCGTTCTCTCTCCTCCAGCCCATGCCCCAGCTCTGAACGGCTTCCAACAAGGTGTCCAGGCCACAGCAGTGACAGGGAGAAGGGCTGAGCCAGGACTCTTCACCCATTTGCTAACCTGTTGCTAAAGTCCAGCCTCCATTTGCTAATCTGCTGCTAAAGTCCAGTGTTTTCCAAACTGTTTCTATTGTGTTCTTGGGGGGTCCCTGAGCCTTAAGGCAGAGGGCAGCAGCAGGACAGTCCTCCTTCCAGTGTCAGCTGGGACATGGGCTGCTGACAGGAGAGAGGGGGCCATGTGAGGCGGCAATGGCTCCCCGTGACCACCAGAGGGCAGTGCAGGGCAGAAAGCTGCCGGCAGACGTGCAAGGAGAGCAGATTTCAGAGGCTTGCTTGGAAAGAAAATTCCATGCTTGGGCCCCTTTTTGGCTCAGTTGGGTCCTGCCAGGCCTCACCGAGCCCAGAGCCATAACCAGACCCCTCAGAGGAGCCTGGAAACCACTGGACAGGAAGAGCCTCCATGATACCGGGACTTGCTGTCTCCGTGGGTCCTGGACACTGCATGTCAGCTGGGGCGCAGGAGACTAGGGCTTTGCAAACTAACGTGCCTGTGAGTCACCTGGGGAGCTTGTTCAACTATGGATTCCGATCCAATAGGGCCGGTGCAGTAGGGCCTGAGATTCTGCACTCTCAACAAGCCTCAAAGTATCCTGATGCTTCTGGTCCAAAGGCCATACCTTGAAGATGAAGGCATTAAGGAATGCATCTTGATTTCTGCCTTCCCCCTGAGTAACAGGGTTCCCGGGCACACCTTGGAGTCGGCACACCTAACTTCCTGGCCCCTAGCTCCAGGTGAGAGAGGGAGGAGGCCCAGCACTCCACCCAGAAAACATCCCCGGTTCCCCTTCCCTTAACCCAGGCCTGGTGGGCTCTCCTCCCTCTGCGCTTTGACAGTCTTCTCCTCCAGATGGAAGTCCTCAGGGAATGGACTGAGGGAGCCCCCAGACTCCTCACTCAGCAGGATTTGCTGCTGCTGAGGTCGGCATGTGTTTCAAACAACTAGATGCCTGCCAGCCGGCACTTCACAGCTAAGACACCCCTCAACCCTCCACATCACCTGCCCTCCTCTGAGCTCCTAAGAGGCAGAGGGGACAGGGTGGATTAACATGAGGACCAAAGATGCAAAGTGGCTTCCACAAAGGTGCTGCCCTTCAACATTCCCAGCACAAGTCCCTCAAAAAAGGCTGGGGGCTTGGACTGGGGTACTCACCCTGGATAGGCATGATGTCACCCAGGGAGCTGGAACCTTCCTGCAGCCTGGGAACTCCTCCAGACCGACTACATCAAAAGCTCTGGGCTGAGGGACCCAGGGAGCAGTATTTCATAACACTCTCCTGGGGATTCGAGTGTGGAACCCAGATGGAGAACTACTCACCTGGGCCACTGCTCATGGACCACCTGGGGCTCTAATAAAATGCATATTCTGAGTCGATAGGTCTGAGATGGGCTGAGAATTTGCATTTCTAACGTGTCCCCAGGGGATGCCTCTGCTGCGGATCCCAGAACCAGTCTGGGAAACAAGACTACAGACAGGGGGACCTCCTCTCGTCCCCCCAGCCTGGGCCCATGCTAGCTGGGGGAGGGGGACTGAGGAACACAATAAAGTGGTCCAAGTGCAAAGCAAAGCAATGACCCCCCCATGGACCACATCCTTCAGACCTGGGGTACTGACTGATTCACAAAAGCCTTCTGAATCATCAAAGCCAGAGCGCTGCCTCTACTAATACGTCATTGGGAGCATCCAAGAGGCACTCATTCCTTCTAGAAGGTCATCCACAGAGCAACTGTCTGTATTTTAGCCCCACTTGCTCTCCTGCCCTCCCGACTACAGTGTCCAGCCACCTCCACCTGCCAGACCTCAGCCCCTCTAACTCAGCAGGTGCAAAGGCAAAGTCCTCATCCCCCATCCCTCTCCTGCTCCCCCGTCCCCACCCCAGTGAGGACACTTCCGTCCATGCCCTCACCTATCCCAACCTCCTTCCTCTCTCACCATCAGTTGTCACCCTGGCTCACCCAGGCCTCTTCATGTTACCTCCTAAACAACTCTTCAAATCCACCCAACTGCTCTCAACCCCATCGCTGCCTGAACCCAGCCATATTATCCTCACTTCAATTCTGCCATGCATTCCTGACCGGTCCCAGCCTCCATATCTGCTGTTTTGTGCCTGACTTTTATCTTCTCCACCAGCCAATGAACTCCTTGGAGCGCACAGGGCCTGCCACACAGGAGGGGTTTGATAAATGCCACCTGCATGAAGGAAAGAGTCAGGGGCCCTGGTGTCCAGTCCTGGCTCTGTTCACTCACTTGCTGACCTTTGGCAAGAACTTTCTTTCCCCTGGCATCACTCTCCTCATCTGAAATGGTACCCAAAGATGCTTAAACATCAGTTCTGAGATCCCTGTGAGGGGATGTGATATTCTGTAGCTTACTCCCCCCGAGAAGCCAGGAGGGTCAGCTGAGTGTCCCAGAACAGTCATGGGGCCCCCTGATCCCAGGGGTGACCCCTTTTTCTCTCCCTCTCTCCTCACCACCAGCCAAGCCCTTCCCTGAACCTGGACGTCCCAGCCTGAGAAGTGTCAGGGCTCCCCCACCCGCAGCCTCTGGGCTGCAGGATGGGCAGCAGAGGGCGCTTGTTAGAAATGCAGACTCTCAGATCCCAGCCCCGACCTGCTGAAGCAGACCTGCACTTTAACAAGATCCCCAGGGGCTTCTCCTGCATTACAACCTGAAAAGCCCTGATGTAGAAATGCAGAGATGAAGATAGGATGCTGAGGGGGAGGAAGGGCAGAGGAGAGGGAGCAGGGCTCCTTCCCAGCAGCCTCCTCTCTGGCCTTCCTCACCCTCCTGTCTCAGCTCAGTGGTTGGGGATCCCCACCTCCCCACACAGAGCACATTCTCCCTCCTCACCCCCTCCATTCCCACCACATCACCCATTTCTCCCTTCACGGCACATGTTATTCTGTTTCCTGTCTCTATCCCCTTCCCTCCCCGGAAAGGACGTTCTCTCCTTCCCTGATGTACCCCCCCACCCCGTGCCCATGACGTGGTACCAGCGGCACAAGTATTGCTAAATAAAGAAGTTGACTGTGTGAAACTTACAATTATGGACTTCACCCTCTGAACTTCAAAGCTGCCAAAACCACCTAATCCAGCAGCTTTGTCCCATTCTTTACATTTCAAACAGGCCAGAAGCCAACAACTTTGTACTTCAGGCAGAACATGGAGATTTCAAAGCATGTACCAGGGTGGGGTAGATTGCAAAACTGACCAAGATTCTTCCCTTGCCAGCAGGCAACTTGTCTTTGCAAATGTCTTTGCAAATTCTTCCCTTGCCAGCAGGCAACTTGTCTTTGCAAATGACTTGGCTGCCCCTCCCACTGGGAGGTCACATCTATTCCTCTTCATCACGTCCCCACTCCTAATCTGGGCGTGGCCACGTGTCTTGCTTTGGTCAGTACAGCGTCAGCAAAAGCGATGCTGGCAGGGGCTTGAAAAGCGCTTGCACATGGGCTTGTTCCATCTCTCGCTCCTTGGTATTTACCCAAGAGAGTTGAAAATGTATGTCCACACAAACACTTGTACACAGATGTCGATACCAGCTTTGTTCATAATTGCCCAAACTCGGAAGCAACCGAGATGTCATTCAATAGGTGAATGGATGAATATACTGTGGTCCATCCAGATAATGGAATATTATTTGGTGCTAAAAAATAATGATCTCTCAAGCCCTGAAAGTCATGGAGGAACCTTAAATCATATTACTAAGTGAAAGAAGCCCATCGGAAAAGGCTACAGCCAACTCACAGAATAATGAAATAAAAATAAATGCTTCTCGGGCTTCCCTGGTGGCGCAGTGGTTGAGAGTCCGCCTGCCGATGCAGGGGACGTGGGTTCGTGCCCCGGTCCGGGAAGATCCCACATGTCGCGGAGCAGCTGGGCCCGTGAGCCCTGGCCGCTGAGCCTGCGCGTCCGGAGCCTGTGCTCCGCAACGGGAGAGGCCACAGCAGTGAGAGGCCTGCGTATCGCAAAAAAAAAGCTTCTCGTTTTCAGTCTCTAATTTTGGGGGTAAGTGGCTACCACACAAAAAATAACTGAAACAGATTTTTCAATTAAAGTGGCAGAGCAAACACACATTTGAGCTCTATCTGTTCTGAAACCCCACTAAAATGACAGTAAACATTATTTGACACCATAAACCCACAAGGGCAAACTGGAAAGGAGATGACAGCACCACGATTTTGAAAGCTGGGGGTCAGCCTGATTAGTGATCCCTAATTTAACTGCATCATAAGCCCGCAGTGGGGGATGCTGGTAAGCAAGATGATTTGCTTTAGGAGACTGGACTGGCTGCTTCTGGAAAAGGCAGATCAAGTGGGCTGACTGTGGGCGCACAACAGGAGGATTATTGAACACTGTGTGGGATAAGGCCAGGTGCTCATCAACCCAGTGCAGCTGGCACTCCTCACCCACACACACAGGACCAAGGTGGGTTCTCAGAGAGGGCGAAACAGAGGGCGGCTGGACCACGGACTACGAGTGGATGGGAGAAGCACCATCCTGAAAATAAAAGGATTATGAAGACTTACAGGCTGAATATCAAGGCCATCCCCTGCCCCGGGCTTCTTCCCTCTTACTCAGCTTCCAGAATGCCTGCTGCTAGGTGTTTTTTCCTCTAGCAGGAGGCCGGGTGGAGGGGGTGTTCTCTGGAGAATCTGACCAAGGCAAGAGAAATTGACTTAAGGTGTCCTATTGACCTAAGAAATCGACATCAGTTGTCCCCCAACAAATAACTCAGGCAGATCACCTCCCCACCATGAGTATAGAGCTTCTAACCTCTGCAGTGCCCCCCTCCAAGTATGAGCAGACAGCTAAGGATTGCCACATGCCTGAGGAGAACCTAATCACTAGAGAACAAAACAACAGGAAAAAAAAGCAACATGGGAGAAACAGATTGTGTAGGAAGAAGAAATTTACACCATAATTACTGGCATCTACAAGGAACAGGTTCTGTCCTGCTGGGGCCAAATCAGGGCTTAAAATAGTAGGAAATCCAGAAATCCAGGAAAGGCAAATGTAAGCTTCAGCAGAGGAGCCTGGAATTCTGGAAGGGAGGGGCCCTCCACCCCAGCCCCTCACACCCCACCCCCTCACACTCCACCTGGGAAGATAATAAAAATTCCTCCGAACTTCCTTAGGGGTCACCTGATGTGACCTAACACTCCAGCCACATTGGCCTAACTGTTCCCAAACCTCAGCCCTCCCTGCCTCAGAATCTTTGCATGTGCTGTTTACTCTGCTTTGCATGCCTTTGGCCTTGGCTGTGGCCATACTTGGTAGATCCTCCCCTTAGCTCTAAACCCAGGTAGTTTATCTGCTCCACCTAGAGCATCTTTCCTTCCCCCTTCACCACCAGCACGGTGCCACATGGTTTTGCAAGGCTCTGTGGACCGACCCGTCATCTTGTTTGCCACAAGTCTGTGAGCTCCATCAGGTTGGGGACAGATCTTAACTACTTCTGTACACCCAGGGCTGGAACATGGCATGTTACCATGGGAATCAGCACAAATGAGCACATGTCTCAGTTAGCCATTGTCTGCTGGGCTAATTGTCACTGGACACAGCCCTCAATTGTCCTCCCCATCGCTGTATCACAGAGGGCAGTAGAGAGTGGAGGTCAAAGGCATCACTACCTGGGTTTCAATCCTGATGCCGACACTCAGGTTTATGAACCTGGGTAAGTTAGTTAAGCTCTCTCCAATGCTGTTTCATCATATACAAAATGCGGTGATAGTGGAGATGAAATGAGTGCACATATAATAGTAAGCACTCAGCATCTCGTCTGGTGCAAGGTAAGCGCTATGAAGTGTTGGCTGTTGTCAGGACTCCTTCCCTTTTAATTCCACTCATGTCCAGTGAGCACAGAGGAGGAACCTCCCACCCTGCTGGGCATCCAGGGATCAATCAGTGACTGAGTCAGAGGTGGCTGGAGGGTGGGTTCCAGCACGCAAAGCCGGGGGGCTCCCAAGGAGGTCCGTAGGGATTTAGGGAACCCCAAGGAAGTCAGTGGGCCCTGAGGGAGCTCCCCTGAAGGCACAGAGCTTGACCCTGAAGAAGGAAGATGAGGAGGACATCACCTTTCCAGGATGACACAATCAGGAAGGAGGGGAAAATACCTGGCGTGTGCAGGTGAGGTAGCGTTATGAGGAGACTATGATAGGAGAGGAAGCTGAGGCGTGAGTGGGGACAGAGCCCAGCTGGGTTGGATGGATGGGATGGGCGACTGGCTGGATTGGGATGTCGCTGTGGGGGTCGGCACCGTGCAGGCAGCCCTGGGCTCCTGCTTCAGCGGCTGCCCTGGTCACGGACAGCCCTGCAATGGCCATCGAGCTCTCTGAGGACCAGAACAGGAAGTGGAGCCCAGCACCCTGACAAACACCAAAGAATAAACGAGCACACCTTGGGAATTCTCGAACTTGGAATCCAGACTGGGAGTGGCAAATATTCATGGAATACTTGAGTCTTAGAATCCAGCTTACAGGGACACAGAAGCTGAGCATTCTGGAAGCCTCTAGAAGACAGGCATGTTCAAGGCTGGCCCAATTCTCTCCCAGATTTGGCCTGTGTGGTAGGACCCTGGTCTGGTTTTCGGATTCTTCTGAGGAAAATGGGAACCTGGGTGAGGCTGGGCTCTGAGGCCCTGCCCTCCCCACACACCTGGATGACAGTGGGTGGGCTCCTCCTAACATGCTGAGTGAATCTTCATCTGCTGGTGGGTCCTGAGCTCCATGTCGGAGGCACAGCATAAGGGCCTTCGGGACAGCCCGGATCATACTGCCCTATTGGCGGTCCGAGCAAAAGACGGGGGTGAAGATTTGTTCAGACCCACCCCCCACCCCTGGCATGGACGTGAAGGCAACAACGTCTTGCCCATCTTGCTCCCCATGGGTGCTGGGATGTCTGGGGAAGCAGGAAGGGCTCAGGGGGCAGGAGTCATCCCTGGGGGAAGGGTGATGGGGCCTTAACACAAGGAAGGACACACATTCATCCACTGAGGAGGCTGGGGGGCGAGTGTGTGTATGGGTGTAGGGGGAAGGGAGTGAGCTCCCCGTCACTGTGGGCTATGCAAGCAGAAGCTGAGAGCTCCTGCAGGATGGAGGAGAGGGGCTCCTGCAGCCCAGCACCCAGTGGGAAGTTGGTCTAGAGGAGGTACCTTGTGGCCTTCCCTTTAGTCCTCAGGCTGAGGGTGGGTGTGTGACATGGGTGTGGCTGGCTGCCCCTGAGAGGGGGCACAGCCAGGGTGAGCACCAGGAAAGAGGGAAGGAGCCTGGGAGAGTCATCAAGGGCTCCTGCAGGGGCTGGCGTGGGCTTAGAGGGGTTTCCCCAGGCAGAGGGGCCGGTCTAGGGCTGATCATCCTGCAAAGAGACTGGTGTGATGCAAGGCAGTGGGAAGGTGGGCAGGCGTGGGGCACCCAGGTCAGGAAGGCTGGGTGGCTGGTAGGTGCCGGACCAGAGGCTACGAGGCTGGAGAAGCAAGAAGGGTCTGAATAAACAGGGTCTGGCATGTCAGGACTCCCGATGCCTGTTCCTTGGGAAGCGGAGGGCCAGGAGCGAAGGAGGGTGACACGCTTCTCTGTGGCCATGGTGGAGGGAGGGTCGGAGGCTTTCCCAGAGGGAACATGGCCGGGAAATCCTTACTTTGCAGATGCAGCGGCTCCTGCTGGAGAGGCTGGCCCAGCTGAGACCCGACGGGGGCCAAATGGCTACAGACAGTGGGAGTGCACATCCGTAATTCAGGGAGAAATCCACTTCATGCTGTTGGTAGCCTACCCCCTAGGCTGAAAAGAAAACAATGAATTTCTTTTTGTAATGATAACTTCTGGATCTGAGAAAGATGGCCACTGTCCATTCTGCCGCCAGTAATTTACCCGCCCCGCCTCTCACCCGGGGTTATCTTGCTCATTTTAGACCTCAAAAGGCATAACTGCTTGTATTTCCTTCAATACCACAAAGAAGAAAATCTTTTCTACTGTGGCAGCAAAGGCAGAAAGCTTCTGAAATCCATTAAGAGAGCCCAGCATTTGCCTTTCAGACAGTCAAAGGACCCCCTCGCTCCTGCATTGCGGTGCTGGGGGCCGGTGGGCTGGGGAGTAGAAAGGTGGGACGGAATCCCAAAGTGGTTGGGAGAAGGACACCAGGGATGGAACCCTCCCAGTGTCTATCTTTCCCAAGAGCTGGCAGGAAAGGGGAATCCCAGTGAAGGCAGGCCCCTCAAAGGCCATGGAGACAACCACCCAATTCACGGATGGCAAAACTGAGACTCCAGGAGAGGGGAGCAGCCTGAGGGTACGAAGCCGGGTGGTAACCCTGCGCCCCGGAGTTTTAGCCAGGAGCTGGAAAGCCTGGATTCCAGGCGCAGCTGGACCTCTCATCAGCTGTGTGGCCTTGAGTGTTATGTGTCACCCCTCCCTGACATGAGGTAGTGGAAGGAAGGTGTTGCCCGGGGTCTCCTCCAAGGACCCGAGGCCTCTCCTCTCCAACTTATCTCTACGGTGCACCAGCCTGAAGGCAGGTGATCTGGTGGGGCACAGTGGTGTCCACGGCAGGGCAGCCAGGGAGGGCCTCAGTGACATTTGAAGCAGGAGGTGAGGGAGGGAGCCACACAGGAATCAGGGCAGATGCCTCCCCGGCAGAGGGAACAGCAGGTGTAAGGACCCTGAGAAGGGAGAGCGGCTGGCAAGTTCCAGGTGCAGACTATGCAGGTGTGTGCGTGCGTATGTGTGTGTGTATGCAGGCCTCTGTGTGCGTGTTGTTCGTGCAAGGGTCTGTGTTTGTGCACACCGGGGACGTGTGCCTGCAGATGTGTGTGTGAATGGTGTGCTGTTCATGCGGGCCTCTGTGCGTGTGTGTGTTCACGTACCTGTGTGTGTGGAGAGCCTTGAGGGCCACTGTAAAGCCCAGGCCCTTCCTCTGAGTGAGTTGAGAGCCATTTCAGACCCTTGAGCAGAGGAGTGACATGACCAGACTTAGGCTTCAAGGCCCGCTGAGGGGGCCGCGTCTCTGCCCGGGCGACTGGCTGTCGCCCTGGGGCCACTCCTGCCCGGGCCTAGGACTGGGCTCAGTGGTGCCTCCAAAGCTCTGTTCATCAAGGCAGGAAGCAGCGGGGTGCAAGGAGAGGGGAGAGGGGAGCAGCAGAAGTGGGGGGGCGACTGGGCTCAGCCTGGGCGAGTAATTGTGGAAGAAAAGTCCAGAAGGGAGATGAGAATCACCCTCTGCCAGGGCCTCAGCTCAGAGGGCTTTGTAAATAATGCCCCAAGTAATTAAAAAGAGAGTGTGCTCCCCTCCTCCTGCCTTGGGAGAGAGATTCACCTGCAAATAAATTAAAACCGAATCCAGCATGTGCGTGACTGCAGCGCTCAGGCTGTGTGTGAGCCGGCGGGTCCCCTGAAGATGCCCGAGCACCAGAAGCGGTTCTGCTTGTGCTGCTCCGGCTGCAGCCCTGGTGGGCGTCCTGGCTTCCGGCTGCAGCCCTGGTGGGCGTCCTGGCTCCCGGCTGCAGCCCTGGTGGGCGTCCTGGCTTCCGGCTGCAGAATCCCTCTGAAGCGGAGCAGGACCCTATGGCCCTTGCCCCCGCCCCGTGTCCTCTGCCTGCCTTTTGCCTGTGGAAAAACTTTAGCCAAAGAATAAGTTTAATCGGAGAAGTGAGAAAATGCAGAAACAAAGGAAAACAGTCAAAGAAGACCAAATAATAATAGTTCAGTCATTAAGCATAGTCAAGGGCCTTTAATTCCTCCTCGAGGGCTGTAGATAATATTCTGAGCCATCTCCTGTGAGCTGTCTTGTAGATACTGAAACCTCCACCAGGTGGAAGAAGTTAACGACATGATGACCAGGCCGTAGCCATGACATAAGCTGCCACAATTCCAAGAATTGGCCTCAGGGAAACGGGAACACACCGACCCTGGAACCGAAGACTAACTGTACCTAAAACAGTCAAGATGACGCTGGTCAGACCACCGATGACCAACTTCAAGATGCCTGTCAGAGCTGACTGTGCTGTTTCTGCCTGTAGCCCCCTCCGTCTGTCTATAAAAGCTCTTGCCCCCTGATTGTCACGGGGGGAGTCGGTCTTTGGACAGGCATCCGCCCTCCACCCACCCCCCGACCCCGGTTGCCTGCATACAAAATAAAGCAAATTTTCCTTTCCACCAACCTGGCTTTTGAGCGGCGAGCAGCCGGATCCCACTTCTGGTTACCCCTCTGCCCTGCGCTCACGCTCTCTGGGCCCAGAGCACTGTCCACACCATGGGGTGAGGGCGGTGTGGGGATAACTAGGCCTCACCCACACTGAGTTGTTTTTCTATCGGGGTGGGGCTGTCTGTATAGACGGCTCAGTGTGGCCCAGGCTCCTCTGACCTGCTGAGGGGCCGCCGCTGACCATCTGGAGAGCGGGAAGAAGGCTTTGGCTGATACACTGTGCGAAGGGGTGCCGGCATTGAATGGGTTGATGGGACAGAGCTTCAAAAAGAAAAGAAAAAGGGCTATGCAAATTCAAGGTAGAATTCCATTACGTAACCAGAAAACATCAACAGACTCCAGGCTGAGCCCTGCTTCTGCGTGGTTGAGAGACCATCTGGAGTCCTAAATTTATCCCCCTCGGCAGCAATTCTCCGCAGGGAGAAGGGGCTCTTTTGGTGAGTATTAACTCGAGTCCTGGCACCAGGTGGGCCTGAGAGAGACCATGGGGTCCGGGCCCCCACCTCAGAGCAGGACCCAAAGGTCTGGGCCCCAGGCCTGCCAATGGCAGGGGCTCTGGCCCAATTGCTGGCTACCCCATGGTCAAGAGGCCTTGTAGGTGGAGGAAGCCAGGGGGACTCTTGGAGCCTAGAAGGCCAAGTTCTGCCTACCAGGAGGATGTGTCCCACCTCACCTGCGGGCTCTCCATGTGATGGCCCACCTTGTGGAAACACCCCATTTTGTCCTGGCAGAGGCCCAGGGAGGAGAAGTGGGAACTCTCTCTCTCTCTCTCTCTCTCTCTCTCTCTCTCTCTCTCTCACACACACACACACACACACACACACACACACACACACAGGAAAGAGGACCCACGCCTCCCTCCCAGCTGAGGGCTCCAGCCACCTTGCTACGCATCCCGCTTGCAGAGCGCTCCACCCCCCAGAACCTGTGACCTCCCCTATCCAGCAGCCGAAACCAATTACTGACACCCAATCAATCAACTCTTCCTAGAAACTGAACTCCCAGGCAGAGCGGCAGGGGCACGCTGAGGACTGCCTGAAATCATGAAAGGGAGTCCGTTTAAGTGTTCTGAGCTGGGGGGCTGCAGAGGCAGATTTATCCCCCTTTTCATCCTCTTAAAGCGACAGAACCCTCTAGAACTCTGTGCCCCTTTCAGGGAGCTGGAGTCTGATCAGATGCAGTTGTTCCCCACTACCCACCCAGGGAGGATTATTTGGGCAAACTTTGCTTTCAAGTCCTTGTTGGAAGGCGATGACGGTGGTAGTAGTAACAGCTCAGTTAGGAAGCACCTACTATGCACCAGGCACTGACTTTCCATTATCTGTGACTTTCTACTTGAGCTAGGTGCCATTGTTCTGGTTTTATAGTCAAGGCAACTGAAAGTTGGTGGATTGAAATCAAGAAATTGGCTGAAACTCACACAACTGGTGAGTGACGTGCCCAGCTTAGAAGGCGACCCCCACCCCATCCTGTCCCATCCCTGGCACTCTACACTCCCTCCCCTGCTTCATCTCACCCCATAGCACCTACTCTATGTGACTCACCGCGCACGTGACTCAATCATCTTTTTTGTTGCTGGCCTCCCACAAAAGAATCTCGGGTCCGCAGAGGCAGCGACTTTCATCTCATCTGTTCCCCAGTGCTACAACTGTGCCCGACACAGAATGGGCACTCGGTAAATAGTTGAATGAATAAATGATATGTTATGAGGATGCTCCAGGCCTTGCTGCCTGTGTCCAGGATCCCAGTGATCCAAGCTGAAAGGAGAGAATGTCCAAAGGGAGGTAGAAACAGTTCTCATGAGAACCTGACCAAGGCGTTGTGGAGGAGGTGAACTTTGCTGCAAGCCGTGGAGGGTGGAGAGGATACACTTAGGTAGAAATGGGGGAAGGGGATATTCCAGGCTGTGGGTTGACATCAGCTAAGGACCTGCACAGAAGAAGAAGGGTCTGGAAACCTAGAGCAGACCAGCCCCTGGGTAGGGCCGAGAAAGTGGTACAGGTGACGTGGGACCACAGACCAGGTTTTTGATAGACTGTAGGGGAAGGTGTGAGGTCAGAAGCAGCCCTGGGGTGTCTCATCCCAGCCAGGCAGCTGCACCCCAGGGAGATATAACAAGCCTTCTCATCAGAGCTGCCAGAAAGATGGATTGCCTTCACCGAGGGGCCTCCGAAGTGAGCGCTACTGCCTGCCCCCTTCTGCACCTCGCCTCGGAAACTCTGCAGTCCCAGCCCACGCTGCAGCTAGAGTGGGAAGGCAGAAAGCCCGCTGGGGTGACTGAAGCCCTTCACTCTAGATGAATCACACCTCTAAGTGGCCCCCTACCCACCCTGCGTGGCAGGATGTCGCCCCTTCCGAGCGGGGACCAGAGGAGGCTGTCAGCTCCCGAGGTCTGAGCTTGACAGGTGCTTGGGGGGAGGGGGGAGGGGGGGCCGCGCTCAGGGACAGCCTGGAGTGAGCCTTGGCTCTGGATCAGATGGAGGCTCGAGGGCTAGGAACCCGACCCCGCCGCTCTCTGGTGCGAGGCAATACCTTTGGCGTCTCTGAGCCTCATTTTCCACATTTGGGAGAAAAGCTGCCCTGAGCTGGACCAGTCGGACTCTCTGGGGCTTGGAACTGGGATTCACAAAAACCTAGGGAAGTTGAGGACTTGGGGGCTGAGGGCACTATCCTGAGGCAGTGTCATAGAGCCTATGAGCACAGAAGCAGAGAAAACTGGTGTGCACAGGAGGCCTTGGTGCCTCCAGGGAAGTGAGGGGGATGCAGTCTGAGTTATTGATGGGTTTTCCCAAGCCAAACCTTTCCTCTGCTGCATTTCCTGGCCTGCGCTTCACTGAGACGCTCCATATCCTTATAAATTCTCCTCTTTTTTCTCAATCTGTTGAGAGGATTTTAATTGTATAATAGATGGTGTTTCCAAAAGCTACAACAATCTCTCTCAACTCACATGCTCATTTGCAATAGGCCCGTGCCACTCTTCCACGTTAGTGAGATCTACTTCCCCTCCCCTGGCCCTGAGACTGTGACTTAGCCAGTGGATGAGGCATCAATGACATTCCGGGGCTTCCAGATCTGAGCATTAAGAAGACATGGCAGCTTTCACTCGTGCATCCTGAGGGGAGCCAATGACCAGGTGAAACTGTCACTTCCCTGAAATCACCATGCTGTCAGGAAGGCTCAGCGAAGCCACTTGCAAAGGCCATGCAGCACGATGCCCACCCAGGCCTCAACTGGTCCAGCCATCTTGGCCCAGCTATGTGAATGAAGAAGCCTCCTTGAATGATCTAGGCCCAGCAGACGACTCATGGATCTGGTCATTGACAACTGAGCTGTCCCCATTGAGCCCTCCCCAAATTGCAGAAGCATGAGCAAACCAAGATTGCTGTTGTCTTAACCATCACGTTTGGGGTAGTTTGCAACAATGGATAACAAACGAACTGTAGCCAAAAGACTACAATCCTCCCTACCCACATCTGTCAGGTTCCTGAGCCAGACAGTGACAGATCCTTTAATGAGGGACACCAGTTAGGGTGGGATCCCATGAGCTGAGGAGGCCTCGGTTTCAGGTCCCAGTCTGGTCTTTGACTGTGTGACTCTATTGTTCTAAGTGTCAGAAATGCCATCCTCACCCTATACCCCAGCCAGGTCCTGTGAGCATCCCTCCTGGACCAGCCTGGTGACCTGGACTTCATAGAGCAAATCTGCCCCAAGCTGAGTTACCCTTCTCCTCCTTTCACAGTATCTTTATTCAGCCCCTAGTTCATTCAGTGAGCGTTTCCTCTACAAATGGCTAATAACCATAAGAAAATATGCTTAGCCTCGTGAGTAATCAGAGAAATGCAAATTAAAGCAAGAATGAGAGTCACCTTCCTGTTTATCAGATTGGCAAAACGAAGACTGATAATAACTGCTCTAGACACGAATAGGACACATTGGGGGTCTCGGGTGCTGGGAAGCCAGCAATTTGGAGGACAATTTAACAGCATCTATTAAGATACAAATTGTCTGTATCTTCCAATTCAGCAATCCCACGTCGGAGTTTGTATCCCAGGGAAATACTCGCACATGTTACACAAAGAGGCACGTGCAAAAGTGTTCTCTGCATGTAGAATAACAGTGAAACTCTGGAAATATAGCACACTTCCGTTAACAAGGGCACTGTACCCCGCTCTGGTACACGAGGCCACCATTACCATGGATGGTATTTTATGCCATATTCAGGCCGTAGTATAGATGATATACATAGACGACATACATAAGTGACACATAGCACATAAGTGCTGATACTGAAAGATCTCTAAGACATATTGTTCAGTGAAAGTGCATCTGCACAGTATGACATTTGTGTAAACACCCTCAGAAGAACTAGAAGTACAAAATTTCAAGCATAAATGCAAAATTTAAGGTGTGAAAATGAACTCAGGAAACTGATAAAACGTGTTCTCTGGGGAGGTTGATGGTTCTGAGAGGGCCAAGGGGGCTGTCTGTCTCTCTTATTTTTATTTATTTATTTATTTATTTATTTATTTATTTATTTATTTATTTTTTTGCGGTACGCAGTCCTCTCACTGTTGTGGCCTCTCCCGTTGTGGAGCACAGGCTCCGGACGCGCAGGCTCAGCAGCCATGTCTCACGGGCCCAGCCGCTCTGCAGCATGTGGGATCTTCCCGGACCGGGGCACGAACCCGCGTCCCCTGCATCGGCAGGCAGACTCTCAACCACTGTGCCACCAGGGAAGCCCTTATTTTTATTTTTAATAATGATAATATATTTGGGTGTTTCTTATGTTATGAAACATAACTTTTTAAATTAGTGTTTATGAATACCCATGGGTGCAAGTGAGAAGAAACCAAGCTGAGGAGAGAGCCAGGGCAGGAGTGTGAGGCTCAGACTCAGGGAGAGCACAGGAGTGGGGAGATCACTGGGCCCAGGATGGTCAAGGAAAGCAGCCTGGAGGAGGGTGCCCCAAAGGCTGTACAGTAAAAATAGACTTCTAGAAAAAATGAAATAAACCATAAAGAGACACAAAATATATGTTCACATTTTTATGATTAGATTCAGCAGGCATAAAACTACTCTGCTAACTGCCATAAGTTTCCACACGCTTACTCTCAATTTCTATATTCACTGCAGGCCAGTAGCCAAAAGTTTACAAACTGACAGCATCCACGGATACCCCCCACCACTTTGAGCAGCCCTAGGATGGACCCTCTAACTAACTCTCAGGGCCAGTCACAGCCAAAGATGCCCAAGAGCCTAACTCTACCTTCCTCTGGAGAATCATCTCCCTCCCTCACCGTGCGTCTACAATTCTCAAATCTGGGTGAGCATTAAATCCTCTTTCCTATGTCTACAGACTCCATCTTTAATAAGGGCCAGAGCTGGGGGATGTTCTGAAATACTTTTTAAAGCATTGCTACTGGGAAAACCAGTAAGAGGAGGCTTGCTGAGAAGCACGGTTTTCTTGCAGTCGGATTCCTGGTTGGGAGGTCAGTGATTCTGGGTTCTGGTTTTCAATCTATCACCAACTAGCTAAGAGACAAATAAGATTTCTCTGGGTGTCATTTTCCCTCCCTATGAACTGAACAGAAAGGCATCTCTGGACCCTGCAATGTCAGCACTGTGTTTCCAATGATCTAGAAAATGCATATCGCCCCATAGGTTCAGACGTCAATGGCCAGGACAGAAATCATGGTGAGATCCTCTGGGAAAGAATTCCCTGGTTAACTAGTCACATGAGTTAATAGGTCTTATTAAACCGATGGCTGCTGTCCCTCCCTAGGTGAATCCTGGCACTACCACAGTGCTGAACTTGCTAACTTGTGTTTGCCTTTTCCCAAAGGCAATCTGTTGATTCTCGGACGTTCAAACCTCCGATCAGTTCACAGTCATGGACAGACAAGTGAATCTGGAGAAGCAGTTCAGCCTCCCGCGCAGAGGGACGTAAGTCCCATCTTTGACAGGGCCTCACTGCGAGTGCCCGAGCACACCCCTCCGCTCACTGGGCCTCCGTTTCCACATCTACAAGGAGGGAAATCAAACTAGATGTTCTCTAAAGTCCCCTGCAAAGCTCTCTAGTTTTGTATATTAATTTGCCAATTATCACTAGACTTTCATCATAACACAAACCTTTGTAAAAGATCAATGTCACTTCTGGTCTGGATCACCAGGGTGACTTCCTCCATCCTGACCACATTTTCCACTCACTGTCCCACGTAAAGCCTGTCGCAGCAGCTAGACCCATTGAGAGTGTACCACAGTCCAGGCGCTGAAGTCACCTCTCCACCTTGATTAACCAATGTCGTCTTCAAAGCCATCGGAGGAGTTAGGAACTATAACAGGTACTGTTCTGAGCTCCACTTTACAAAGGGAATTGTGACCCAGAGAATTGAAGTAACTCACCCACGGTCACACAAGTGGAATGCAGGAGGCAGTCTGGCTTTAATCAATGTCCATTGAGCCCCTGCTATGAGCATATAAGACCCTGCACAGAATCAATATTTGGGGCCACCTGTGATGGTATTTACGTTATGTTCAAAAACCAATTTCTCCTTCTTCCCAAGCAGCCAAGGGAAATGCAGGACAAGTTGACTTTCCTTTGTCAATATTCCATATACCAAAGAGAACATTAGCAGGTCGTGCCAGGAGATGCAGCTCTCAGCACAAATACCTCCTGTTATCACCGAATCAATGGCTCCAGTGCTCAGTTTGAGAGTACTATCCTTAAGGAAGGAAAAAGCTTTCTAGTGAGATTCCAATTTCCCTTTACAAAACGCCTCCTGGTAAGACCAGCCAGGGGGCCAGATGGTTGATGCCCAGGTGGGCTCTGAAATTCAGTGGGAGGGCTGTGTACAGGGAGAGCTGAGGTTCTCACTTCACAGGAAACCCCGGGAAAACAGGAGAGGTATTTCTAAAAACCTGTAGACCTTAGGTGGCCCTTCCTGAAGAAAGACACCTTAGCATGGCGGCTAAGAGCATGGCCTCCTGACCCACATTGCTTGGGTTCGACTCCCGGGGTCACCACTTATTGGCTCTGTGATCGCGGGCCCGTTAATTAATCTCTCTGTGCTTCAGTTTCTTCATCCCTGAAGCACAGACGACAGTAAGGTTCTGTGAGGATTCTCTAAGTCCATACTGTATATGTAAACGGATTCGAATCAATATTTGGGACCACCTTTGATGGTATTTACGTTATGTTCAAAATACGTATGCATCAGCTGTTATTATTACAATTCTTGGTAACTCACAAAGCCCACTATTTGGAAACGCAGAAGTCAAGGGTTCCAGTGTGGGATTTCACTTCCTCATGAAATATGCTTCCTTATAAGAATAGTGTGATGACCTTCCCTGAACACAATGCAACAGGGATGACTTTCTTTTCCTTCTTCCCTCCACCGTCTAAGTGTATCCCATCCCTCTCCTTCCCAGGCTGCTCCAGCGCCCATGGCCTCCACCCCTCCTCAACATGCTCGCAGCCTCCTCTACCCCAGCCTGGGCTGTTCCTTGACTGTGGAGGAGTCAGCCTACCGAGAATGGGGGCTGGATTTTTCCTCTGCTTCTCTTCCCACCCCCGACTCATCCCCTTGGATCAGCCTGGGTCACCTCTTCCCATCCTCCCTGAGGAAGGCTGACACAGGGCTGGGCCCACAGAAGGGATTGGGGAAGGACTAAGTCGTACCACAGGGGTCAAGGTTGCTGAGAAGACAATCTGGGGTGAAACGCTGGTCACAGCTCACCTGCAAGCTGTCTACAGAGCATGGCCTCCAGCAGTCCTAGAGGGGCTGACCTCTTCTCTGACTCCTGCCAAGACTACAAATCCTGGCTGGGGTTTGATTCCTGCATTTTGTCCCCACCTGACCCAAAAGCAGCTCTCCCAGTATCCCCACTCCCCACTCCCTAGGAGCTTCTATGTGGGGGGCAACAAGGTACCCCAGACTCCAGGCCCTGAATTAACCCAGGGTCCTCACTCTCCCTGCAGCCTTCGGCCCCCAAGTCTTCAACTAGATCCGCAAACCATGAGCCTGTTCAGTGCAATGGGGTAGGCTCAGTCCTAGGGGTCAGGATCCCTGTGGTCTCCTCCACAGCTGCCTTCCTTAAATGCCCAGACTCACCCACCCAACCTGCGGGGCTGAGGGAAACCCCTTCTCAACCCCCAGAACAAGCCATAACTAATTCCTACATTTTAAAATGCATCTTTTCTTAATATTAAAACAGAATACAGACCCTTGTACAATTTTGGAAAATACCGAAAAGCACAAAGAAAAAAGTAAGAAATCATTGACCCGTGATTAGCTGTGAGTTGTCTGTGACCCAGAGTTATCTGTGTCTAACAAATGGTTCTGTCCTCTCATACAGACATATTAGATGCCCAAGCTTCTGTGATACCCGCTAGAAGGAGTCGGGCACCCCTCCTTTTAGCCCAACTGGTAGCATTGGGTGTTTACGTGTGAGCTAGGAGACTCCCAGAAAAACTCAAAATCAAGCCCACACTTGGGGTTCAGGCATCCAGGCCCACAAAATAGACAGGTATAGGGCAGTGCCATGGTTAATGGTATGCGTCAACTTGGCTAAGCTATGGTACCCGGTTGCTTGCTCAAACATCCATTGAGATGTTGCTATGAAGGTGTTTTTTTAGATTTTAAATCATTTAAACCAGTAGGCTTTGAGTAAAGCAGATTACCTTCCTAGCGTGCGTGGCCCTCGTCCAATCAGGTGAAGTTGACGTTTCCCCAAAGATGAAGGAATTCGGCCTCAAGACTCCCACGTGGAGACCCCGCCTGAATTTCCAGCCTGCCTGCCCTGCCCTGCAGATTTCAGACTCAAGGCTGCTATACAAACTCTCACCTGAATTTCCGACTGCCAGCTCACCTATGGACTCCAGCCTTGCCGCCCTCCCACACCTGCATGAGCCAGTTCCTTAAAATGAATCTCTTTTTACGTATACATAGCCTACTGCTTCCGTTTGTCTAGAAACCTGTGACGAACACAGGCAAAGCCAAATGGCAGGGCAGCTCTGAGACCCGGTGGGGGGGGGGGTCACAGCAGGCCTGAGGCTGGAGGGAAAGAGTGGTCTGAATGCGCCACTCTGGCGATCATTTGAACGGTCTCGAACCCACCTCTGTGGTGGCCTCTGGGCAAACTCATCCCCAACAGACGCTGTCCCACTACACACACCCAGAAGCACCCTGCTGCGGGGCCTCTAACGAGGACTGTTCTCCCTCCCTATTACCCAGCAGACAATTCGCTGGGCCCTGCATAGCCTCTGTCCCCAGGCAGGGGCTAGTGGGGCTGGCGCCTGGCAGGGGTGAGGTTCAAGGCGGCAGATCCACGCACAGCCAGCAGGAGCAGAGGGTCTTGGCTCAGCAGGAGGAAGAAGGATCTCAGCGCCGAGCTTCCACATAGCAGGGATAGCCGCACCCTGCTCTGTGGTCAGGGGCTCAGGGGAAATGCATGTGTGGGTCTGTGTAAGCCAGACAGAAGAGACAAGGCCAGGACAAGAGGCCAGCAAAAGCTGGGACTCTGACCAGAGATGACCATGAGAACATGAGCTCCCTGGAATACATGACCGCCCCGAGAGGTCACTGAACCTCCCCTGGGATGCGGGATAATGTGCTTACAGCAACTTGAGCTAAATCTCAAAGGACAGCTGTTGTCACATGGAAAGCGCTAAGGGTGGGAGAGGCCGAGGTGAAAGCAGCCCTCCCACAGTTGGGACACAGGCATATTGGCAGCAAAGCAGGGCCCAGCGTCCTGTTTCAGGACTTTCTTAGAGCTTGGATTAAATGTCTCCTTGTTTCTGGCTTATGTCTAGCCTTTGGCACTGCTGATGATTTTCTGTATATCTTGGGAAGGTGAAAGGGGGTGAATTAGCAGGTGCAAGTCTTTAGCGGTCATAACCTCCACGTCCCCTAATCTGTCGCTTTCAGGGCCTTGTCTTGTTCCAGGCACAGCTGAGGACGATGGCGAAAAGGACATCAGGGTGGAAGGAAGTGGATTTTACCCCACATCACTGATCGGCTGGCTCTGGCCGAGGGAGCAAAGCAGAACTGCCACCCCCCACTGGGCCAGGAAGTTATCAGAGTGTCTGCCCGGAAGGCCATCAACCCCCAGTGTGGAGAGCGGCCAGAGACCAGGGACCCCGACAGAGAGACCAGCCCCCTGGGAATCTGAACTTCTCCAGATTCCTCCATGACCTGGGGGTAATGTAAGGCACCCCAACCACAGAGACAGCCTTATCCTCACTTGACAGATGAGATCGGAGGCTCAGAGGGTGAAGCTTTGGCCAAGGGCAGACAGCTGGTAAGTCACGCAGAAGGACTGGACCCTTCCTCCCAATGCAGGCTTGGGGCAAGTTCAGTCAGATACTCCCAAGCTGCCCAGCCGCTGGGCCTGACTTTTGGCAGCAAAGGGCTGAATCCAGGCCCCATCAACCTCATAGACCACCCACCTTTTATTAAGCTATATCTCGGGCTCCTGCCCTCTGGGGGACTGACCCACAAGTTACCCCGCAGCAGAAGCAGCCTGGCCCAGGAGAAGAGGAAGGGACCTGTGATGTGGGCTCATCTCACTCTGCAGGCAGAGGCAGAGAGGGGACGGGCCGGTGGTACAGTCAAGGGGCAGCCTTCCGAGGGGCAGCCTTCCTGCAGGGCCCTCACTGGGCCTGCTGTCACCTGTAAAGTGGGGATGGGGACTGAGTGACTGTTAAGGTTCCTTCCAGCTCTGATGTTCTCTGCGGAGCAGCAGCAGGACCAGAGCTCAGGCCACCACCCCTTCCTATCCTTAGAGCCACCCGACTTGTCTCCTGCCTTTGGAGCATGTCCCAGCCAAGCCATTGTCCACTCTGTTCTTTCTACAGTGCCGATGTGACCATGTCACCAGTTCCGCCAGTGCCTGCCTTACCCAGCCTACATGCCCCCGCCCGGGGCTCTGGCCACTGATCAGCCTCACCTCAGTGGTCTCCATGCCCATCCATGGCTGATTCCACGCCGACAGCCTCCCGGCGGTCCCCAAGCCTGTCTCTTTCTCACTCACTCTGGGAGACCCTCCCTCACCTTGACCTCCCCTCCACTGGCCTCCACACCTCTACCATCACGCAGGTGAGCTTTGCTCATCCTCTGCCATCCCAGGGGCTGGGTGGTATTGGTGACTCCACACTCACTGGCCCTCACAGCCCTTGTCTGATTACTGGTCTGTCCCTGCCACCATGCTGGGACAGCCGCTGTGTCTTCTCTCCCTGCACCCTGCACTTGATAGGTGCTCAATAACGATTGAATTTGTACCGACTGTCCTCTGCCTTCCTGCCTAGTGCTCTTACAGGAGTCCAGGAAAGGCAGACTTGGGTGGAAACATTCAGAGTCTGCCCCTTGTGTCAGGGCCTTCTCAAATCCCTCTGTCCAAGCCTCTTACTCCAAGCCTCCCGTGGTCATCCCCATTCCTTTGTCCATTTGACAAACATTTGTTAGGAACCTACTCCGTGCTAGGCACCCACAGTCACGCCAGGCACAGGATCTTGTACATAGTGAGTCCTCAATGTTTGTTGACTTTGAATGGGAAGAAACAAAGTGACAATGATTAATACTCCCTCGCACTTCCAGGAAGTGGTGTTCTCCTCCAGTCCTCACAATGACCCTCCATGGTAGGTGTTATTATTTCACTTGACAGGTACAGCAACTGAGGAGAAAAGGTAGAGAGAGATGTGTCATCCAGGAGGCACTGGAGCAGGACGGACACCATAGACCAGATCCCTTCCCAGGGGACAGCGGCATCCCGGCCAGCACCACCCTTGGGATCCCTTCTGTGGGTTTCTGCCCAGCTCAGCCCGTGGCACCTGCCCCTGGGAGGAGCCTACACAGGAGACAGGGGGCAGCTGTGAAACCACAGACACAACGACCGGGAGCCAGGCCCCAAGTGCCACTCAGCACCGGAGCCCGAGCTCTTCGGGAAAATCCAAGCCCCACAGCTGTTCTCCAGGCGCAAAGTTCAGGGCTCCTTGATGAGCAGGTAAAAACTGTGCCAGAGCTGACTTAATCCCTATTCATCAAACATGATGACTTGTTTTTCTTTGGAGACGAGTGACAACAGAGCTGCTCATAACTCATACTTGGATCTGACTACCCTGAACCAGAATTTGGGAGGAAAGAAACAAAAGAGAGAGAGAAAGAGGAAGAGAGGTCAGAGTAATATCCCACAGAACCAACAGAAAAAATCAAAATGAGCAAAATCAATGCCTATTCTTTCAGCAATGCTATAAAATTGTGTTCTGAAATTGCATCGCAAAAGCATACTTTGCAGTCTGGGGCTAAATGGGTGTGACCACAGCTAAAATAAGGAGATAGCATCATAAACCTGGGGGACAAGATGTCATCTGGCCATAAAGGGGGGCATTCCCCCTCATCTGCTGTGGCAATGGGTCTGAGCCGTCTCAGTCCCAAATGAGAGATGGGGTCCATGTGATGGCCCTGCCAGGCGGGACAGGGAGTATGGCCAATGCCCCCTGCGTGGTGCAGCCCCTGCCTTTCCCTCAGACTCTGGACTGAGATGCCATCTTATCTCTTGCCCGCGCTGCTGCACCAGCCACTCTGCTTTCTCCTTAACTTCAGACCTGTGGCTCTAACGCAAGAACACCCTGCCACCCAAGCAAGCATTCTAGACTGCAGATCCAACCCTGTCCCTCTTCCACTCAGAGACACATGCAACCTGTGTCCCTAAGAACCCCAGTCCTCCAAAGTCACCCTTTCCTTTCATAACCACACACAATGACCTGACTGTTCCAGCCCATTAGACTTGCGGAAAGTCGGGCTCTCCCCAACAGTTCTGGTTCCCAGACGTGGGGTGTCTTCCACTTTCCTGGTCACCTTTTACTCTAAATTCTACTCCTGTTCAATTCTTGATCCTTCTGTGTTGATCAGAATTCCTTGGGTGGTAAGCAACAGCAATACACTTCAAATTAGCTCAGGCATCGGTGAAGATTTATTGAGAGTCCCTTTCTGGGGGCAGAGGCAAAGTGGGTTTCTGGCTGGACTGGAATCAGAGCCTCAAAGGCTACCAGGACCCTCTCCCCTCCTCTTTTCTCTGCTCCCCTTTCCTTCAGCTTGGCTTTCCCCAGACAACAGTCAACAGCCAAGTCAACGGCTGTGCTTTGCATCTGTCAGTTTCTCCAAAAGAGGAATAGTCTTTCTCTTCGTCGCAAAGTTTAAAAATCCCAGGGAAGGACTCTGATTGAGTCAGTTCAGGTCAGCCATCCACTCCTGTACCAACCAACTGTGCTCAGTAGGGTGAAGCCCTCTCCTTTGTCCAGCCTGGTTGATTTCATAGGCCAATCCAATCACGTGCACTGGGGAGGGTTGGGGCAGGGAGGGAGGAGAATCTTGCCCCCAAGAAGGCAAAAAGTGGTACTTGGAAGGCAAAACAATCTTAGATATTATAAGGGTTTATGGCCCTCCAAAGAACCACAGTACATAAATAGATATACAATACGTCTATGGTATTAGAATTTCATAGTGGGGAGGGCAATTAGGAAAAAAATATAAAAAGGGCTCCTTTTGGGTGCAGGGATGATAATGTAAAAAGAAAAAATGTTGAGAAACACCGGAGCAGAGGATGGAGCATTGCTCAGAAGGACAGGACAATTCTGGACGAAACAATATGGAGCACCCTTCCCTCCTGCAGCTGCTGACCCCTCTCCAGCCCTACCCACGCACAGGCACCCATCCTCATTCCCCAAGCGCCACTGACACAGGCTGTCATGCAGGATGGACTATTTCTGAAGATGGGGGGTAGCGGAGAATAATGACAGCCCCATCGCTAATGTTCACTGACTATTCACACCTCTGGGAAGGCCCTCCAGCCCATCCCTCCTCAGACCCAGCAGCCTTTTCGTCCCCCCTTTCTCTCCAAGTCCCTGGGACAACCCTCAGCCCAGATCCCAGCCCTTCTACCCCTTCACTGACTTAGATGCCAAACTAGGCTAAATCCAGAATTTCCACTGCTTTACTTTACAAAGCAAACCACCCATCTCCCTTCTAGACTATCCTCAGTTTGCCTTTCATAACCAACAAGGGCCATAGAGGCATTTTCATAAATAAAAAGGCTCCTCTGCTCCAGTCTGCCCTTAGGAAGAGAGAGCTTATAAATGACAATTTGTATTAGCCTTGTCCACATCATAGCTGCCGGCAGGGTTTCTTCTGCCACCAGCAGTCTCTGAAAGCAGAGAAAAGTTGTCCAGAGGACAGTTTAGGGGCTCAAAAGTTTTTGTATGTTTCTTATGGTCGTTGCTGTTTGTTTTTAACCCATTATATTTAGGAGGGCCAAGTCCAGACTCTCCTAACCTTCTAGGCTCCCTTAGATTCCCAGAGATGAGATGAGAATTCCCACACAGCACTCATAAGGGAGGTGCTCCCGGGAGAGACTGGTAAGAGAGGGGGCAAAGCAGGACAGAAAAGGGAAAGAAGACCCGCAGCAGTGAGATGCCTGGGAGCCCCAAGTTAATTACATCTGGAGTTGGTTCACCTCCAGGAAAAGGAGCGCTAGCCAGTCAATGGCAAAGCATACCCTTGGGGGTTGGAAGATGGAAACCCCTGGGTTCCTGGGAATCAATCCCTACCTTGGTGCAAAATGCAGCTCTAGTTGTCCAAGAGATGCCCTCCTATGAACTTTCCAGGTTGGAGGAGGGCACCGTTTGGAAACACAAGGAAAGCCAGGGAAGTGCACACAGAATGTCCTACCAGGGAGGAATCAAGACTGAGCACCCATGTGCCTGCTCTGTAGACCCTCCTAGAACTAGAGCAGATCTAGCTTCCTTACAGCCTGTCCTTCACTGCCTGACCCTACACTGTCCCCACCCCAGCTAGACAGCCCAGCCAGCTGTGCTTGCCCAGCTCCTTGCTCCTGTTCTCCCCAACTCCTCCATCTGGAGGAAAGATCTCTCTCTTCTCCATCTGTTTAAATCATTCAAGGAGCTCCTGTAGTGCCTTTCCCCCAGAGTCCCCCCAACCCCACTCCCTGAGCTGTCCCACACCTTGTACTATCCGACAGCTCCCATCACAGTTATTCAGGCCCAGATCTCACAGGGTCCACACCCCTTCCCTCTGCTGGCGCTCTCTTCACAGCCAATGAGGCTGGCCTCAAGGTCGGAGCCTCTGCTCTCTGCTTTACAGCACCCATTGTGATGGAGATGCTCCAGTAACACATGCTGTAAACAACTGTTGAACCTCATGATGACTCATCAGCTCTGAGGCTACCCACCCTTCAATCAAAGTCCGACTGAGTGGTTATCTCCTACCAGGAGCCCTCTCTGATCAAGCCCATCTGACTGGGTCCAGTAAAGCTATATCCTGTCTCGGGGGTTTCTACCCTGTCACCTTCAGATGAATGGGGAGATCTGGTCAACTCTTCCTTTGATCTCCCCATAAAAATGCCCCTGCACCATTGGAGCTAGGCTCTGTGCAACAGAGGAGAAAGGGAAGAACAAATAAAAAGAAGCACCTCCCCTGCCTCCCAACCGAGGTGCGTGGAGGCCAGCCTCATCCACGGGGCCATAAGAGAACAGTCCACATAGAGGAGAATCCAGGGGCTCAGATGTAGGCCCTGAGATTTCAGGGCAGGCCAGTGTGGGAGCTGGTACAGTCAGGAAGGGCTGCCTGAAGGAAGCAGGTGGAGGAGAAGACCTGAGGGACAGAAAAGTATCCCAGGCAGAGACCAGAGGAAACAGAGTGTCTAAGTCTCTTGAACTTGGGCTGTACCCACCTCATCTGCACCCTCCAAGAAAAGCTCAGTGCCTCACTAATCACATTCCTCAAATGCTTTCCCCTCAGATCCTAATAACGTTGGGATTGCTGCTTAAGCTTTTAAACGCTGTGCACCAGGCCCACCTGTTAGAACAGTTCCACAGCCTTCTTCAGTGGTTCCCAGAATCCTCACCTCCTGAACCCTGACCCAGCCCTAGGCTGGACCTGTCCCCATCTGAGACCAGCACTGCGCAGCCCTGCCTGATATCAGGATCCCTGTGAAATTTACTAAAACGTATCAATGCCTGGGCCCTGCCCCAGCCCGTATCATCAGAAGCTCTGGGTGGGGGTCTGGCATTGCTGCATTTGTTGTCGTTGTTCCTTTGTTGTTGTTGTTGCTGTTGAATATATTTTTTTAGCATTTTATTTCAAATTTACAGAAAAGTTGGAAGAATGATCCAAAGTTTACCCACAGACTCTTTGCCCACATTTACCAATTATTTACATTTTACCTCGTTTTATTGTTCTCTTTCTATTTGTGTATTTGTGTGTGCATGTGTGTGTGTACTTCTGAACCCTTTGAAAATAAGTTAGAGATATGGTATCCCTTTAGCCCTAAATATTACTCCCTAAGAACAAGAATTTTCTCTTACCTATGGATAGGGCACTTATCAAAATCGAGAAGTTGAACACTGACACAGAACTATTATTTAATCTGGCCTCCACGTTCAAATTCCGATTGTCCCAGTGGGCAGTGGTGCGTGGTAGAAGCTCCCCAGACAATTAGAAGATGCCGGCAGGGCTGGGAAGCCTGGTGGGGATGAGAACCGCCCAGCCCACTCTGTGCTCTGGCCAAAACCACAAAGACCCTCGCCTCCCTTTCTCAATTCCTCTCTCCCCAGCGTGGGCAGCTACAGCCCTGGCAAAGGGGGCAGGCTGGTAAAAGGCATTAACCCCTTCTCTGCAGACTGGAAGCACAGTCTGGTCTCTCCGGCTGCCTGGGCAGAAGCTTCCGCCCAGCACCGCTATAAATAACCTGGAGGGGGCGGGCCGTGGGGCGGTGTCACTGCGGAGCGTGGAGGCGGGGGGGGGGGGGAATACTCCCCCTTCCCGTGCCTAGGGCCATACCTTGGCCGCCTGGCGCGCTGGGGAGGGAGGGGCCCACACAGCTCTAGCCTGGGGCGGGGGAGGGCGGGACTGCTGTGCTCTGAGGTGCGCTCGGGTCCGCAGCCGCTGAGGGCATGGGGGGTCCCGCGGGGCCCCCGCGCCTTCTCCACGCCCCGCACCCGCTGCTCTGCCTGCTCTGCCTCCTGCCGCCGCTGCTCAGAGTAAGTGCAGGGAGTGGTGGCGGGTGGCGGGCGGGGAGGCGCGGGGTGGGGCGGCATCTGTTCGCAGGGTCGGGGCGCTCCGTGCTCTCCTGACTGCGAGGCGGTAGGGGGTCTCACTGCTCAGTTACTGGGCTCGGTTTCACTTAGCCCTGTTAGGAGTTGAATGGAGGAGGTCTTAGGGCTTGGTCGCCAGGAAGGGGTTGGGGATCCCTGTGTCCGGTGATGGGATGGAGATGTCCTGCCTGGATGAGGGGGCAAGTGGAGGGGAGATGAAACTCTTCACACCAGCTAGGACGGGACCTGGAAGCCTTTGTGGATGAGCAGAGCATTCTGGGGGACGCCCTAGTGTCTAGGACATGCCCTTCCTCGGGTCCAGAAATTTCCTGTCCCCTGTCCACTCTGTCACCTCCCCCATAGATCCCGCTGCATCTCCCCTGCAGGAGCCTCAAGTCCCTTCCTCACCCCATCCCAGTTCTGGCCCTTCCCCACAAGGGACCCCCAGAAAGCTGTCCCCTGTCTCCTGCAGCCCGGTCCCCACGCTTGTCTCAGTGCCTGAAACCAGGCAGCCCTCAGTATCGAATGAGCAATGGGGCAGAGGGGCCACTTGGGGGAACCAGCCTTGCCAGGGGTTTCTCAAAGCTGTGGGTGTGCCCACTGGCCAGAGTCAGGGTCTGCAGGTAGGAGCCGAGGGTGACGGGATGGAGAGGCGCTGTACAGAAAGAGCTGAAGAAGTGGGGGTGAGGCTAGGAGGGGGTGATTTCCAGAAACAGATGTCGGAGGAATCTACCTCTTACCCTCTCCCCATTTTACAGATGGGGAAACTGAGGCTCGGAGAGGAAGGGTGACCTGTCCTAGGCCACACTTTTCATGAAGAGCCACGACACTAAAAGGTTTCAGAGCCCATGCAGTGCAAGGGACAGAGCCAGGCTGGAGGTCAGGAGGCCTGGCCCCATCCCCATATGTACACAGAGGACTCCTTCGTTCAACACTCATTCAACAGATGGGTAGTGAGCGTCCACTGTCTGTGGCAAAGCGGCTTTGCAGACAGACCTGATCAAATCCCTGCTTTGCGGCTTAGTGTGTGACCTTGGACAGGCTACTCAAATTTCCCCAGCCTCAGTTTCCTCCTGGGTGAAATGAGGATGATTTTGGTGCTTACTGAATAGGGTTGTCATGAGGAATAGTTGAGACAGTACAGGTAAAGCTCTGAGCACCATGCCTGGCACAGAGTAAGCAGAGATGAAGGCACTAGGGGCCCCGCCCTCCCAGGGGATCTGGTCAGGTGGAGGAGAGGAGTGGGCACCATGCTGAGGTGTGGTCAGTGCCCCGATGGGCAGATGGCCCCTAGACCTGCCAGGTCCTTTTAAGGACATTGCAGGGATGGGTGGAGGCTGTGGAGTGGGTTCACTACCACCCCCTCCTGCCCACCTCCCACTCCCGATGTCTTGGGCTCTGAGCTCTTTCTGCCCCCTGGCACTTGTTCTGGGGATAAGTGCCTTCAAGACAGTCGGTGTTAGGGCCAGGGTGGCCCCTCAGCCGTCCCCCTCTGGGGGCCATGATGCCAACCGCCCAAGCTGGTTAGACGGAGAGGGTGTCTGGTTGCTGCCCCAGAGCCCGGCCAGGTTGAGGGGTCTGTGGGAGGGCACCCTGGGTCCCGGGGACGTCAGAACTGGCAACCTCAGAGGCAACAGTCTGCTTTCCCCGTAGAGTCAGCCCAGGCCCTGCCCCTAGCTCCCCGGATGGCCCAAGACTAGAGACTTGGGCCAAAGTCACCCAAAGTTACTCAGCACGTAACCAGCTAGAGAGGACCGTGGTCTCTCTAGCCCCAAAGCACAGGCCTCCTTGCTTTGGGTCTTCATGGTAATGGGATTTGTTTCTGGGTCCTCGTCCAACTATTCTGAGATTTCTGCTCTCTATGAAAAGAGAGTAAGTGACCTGGAGCGGGTGGTGGGGAAGGAAGGCGATCCAGGAGGGTCTGGCCTCCAGCCCTCTCATTTATTCAATAATACTTGATTCAGCCAGTATTTAAGGAGGATCACGCATGGTAAAGACATAAGGGTGAAAACAGCAGCCCATGGCCCCTGCCCTATGACGTTGATAGCCTAGGAAGCCGCTGGCCGAAGAAAACAACGGCTAAGAATGAAGTGTGTGTTTACAAACTCTGGTCACAGGAACTGAGAACAAGTGTGTGCAGGTATAAGAGCCTCTGCCAGGATTGGGAGGAAGTCTGGCGGGAGGTGGGCAGGATGGCAGGGGCGGAGATGGGGTGGTCCTAGAGGGAGGCTGAGGGAAGAGCACGCTGGGAGGAAGGCTCTAGACTCCCAACCCTGAGAAGAGATGGTGCGAGGCTCCAGGGGGCATGGTGGGTCCGGGTGGGATCTGATCTCTATCCCAAGGGCACAGGGAGTTCAGGGCTCGCTAAGCTGGGGAGGGGCCTGATCTAAAGTGCAGTTGTGAACATTCCAGCTGGTGGTTGCGTGGGGAGGACACCCTGGGTCAGCCCGCACTGCAGGAGCCCAGCCTTGACCCTGGTGCTACCAGCTGCCCTCCGAGGCCTTTGAGAAGCTGCTTTGGGAAGCAGTGCTGAAATCATGCAGGCTTCTTGGGCCCCGGGTGCCATGTTACGCCCTTTATTGAAACACTGGGAAGGTTGGGACAGTTATTTACAGACGGAAATGCAGGTTGGGTAAGGCTAACAAATATGGCTGCTGGATTCCAAACCCCTTGATTCTGACCTTGCCTCCCGCTCTGTGAAGACCCCAAGAAGTCTTGTCTGGGTCCAACCCCTCAGACCTTTGAGCAACAAGGTGCTCCCCACCAGGGCCTTAGAACAGCGCTTCTGTGGTCTCTTGCCCCAGATTCTTGCTTCTGGTGGGGCTGTCTGTCCTGAGAAGGCTCAGCAAAGAGGGAAGGCCCAAATTCCAGAAGCCTGGACCCCCGCTAACCTACACAGCTCTGCCCAAGACCAGGGCCAGGGCCCTGCACACACACCCAGGGTCTGTGGAGGGTTGGGGGCAGGGGACTCAAGGGCCATTTACCAGAAGCTGATTCATCTAATAACTCTTTCCCCCCAGTTCAGCTACTCTCTGAGTGTTTTCTAACCTAATCAGCTAATTTAGTCTCTCTGTTTTTGCCATTTTGTTGATGTTTTAGTATTTTTTTTAAAAAACCAGTTTGTCTGCCTATTTAAAACCCCTATTCCTACTAAGTCTCAGATTTGCAGCCCTTTATGAATTATGGGACTATTCCGTATTCTCTTAGCTATCATTTTCTACTTTATCTAATTTTAAGCATTTTTAGGACTCCTCAGTCAGTCATAAGTCACTTTACTGAAAATTCTAATTTTTTAAGATGTCGTTTCAAATCTGCCAGAGGGAGGGATATATTATCCAATAAGCTTGTTTTGTTCATTCTGTTCAGCATTCTGTTTAGACCACAGGACTTACCACATGCTTAGTACTGTTCTAAGCTCGGACACACATTACCTGTTTTAAGCTTCACAACCACCCTAAGGCATAAGACCGTCAATATCCCCATTTGACAGATGAAGAAGCTAAGGCAAGGTCATGTGCCCAAGGTCACTCATCTGGTAGTAGCAGGGCCAGGATTCAAACCAGGCAGCCTGACTCCACACTCCCTTCCCTTCACGAAAGTGTAAGACACTCAGATGCCGAAACAAATCAGAAAGAGGTGACTTTTAGGCAAACTGGATATTAGATGAGTTGATCATCAAGGAGATAATTTTAGGCCTAGTGACCTGTTGTAGGACCTCTTGCAGGCCAGCTCCTGCCTTCCCTACCCCCTTGCTCCCTCAGACATCTGTATGCAGGACCCAGGGCTTGGCACAGGTCAGAGAAGAGGGACAGAGGCTAGAGGGAGCCACGGGCTTTCAGAGATGAGAGAGAACACATGCCAAGGAAAGACCTGGAAGTTTCTCCAGGCAAGTTGGTGGCTGGATTCAGACTAGATGGGAGAGTGGGACATCTTAGAAAGAGGGACCTGCTGGAACACTCAGGGTAGGGAGAGCCCTATGGAAAGCTGCTTCGGGCTCTTGGGGCCCTCACTCAAGGTCCCGGCAGCTAATAAGTTAGAACTGAGCAGCTAAAAAGTCTCCCCTGCCCCGTTCCGGGAAGATCCCACATGCTGCGGAGCGGCTGGGCCCGTGAGCCATGGCCGCTGAGCCTGCGCGTCCGGAGGCTGTGCTCCGCAATGGGAGAGGCCACGACAGTGAGAGGCCCGCATACCGAAAAAAAAAAAAAAAAAACTGAAAAATAAAAAGTCTCCCCTTCCAGGAAGCCTGCTCGGATACTCCAGAAAACAATTACCTACTTCCTTCATCTGACTGCCAGTCCCTCACCCTCTGCCTCAGCCCGCCGCAGCTCCAGTACTGTCTGGCCTGTGTCTGCTCAGGGCCCAGAATCTGCCTCCTCACGCCCCGTCCCCCCCCTTTCCTCCCTCTCTTCTGCCCCTCCTTCCCTCCTCCCCATACCCTGTCTTCAGTGTCCCCATCTCTTCCTCCTTCCCCCGGGTAGGGCCTGAGTTTCTCCTTCCTCTGTTCCTAGCTCAGGCTCAGTGAGACCAGTGAATGAAAGAAAACACTGGGGAGGAACCCCGCCCCCTCCAGAGGAGTCCTCTCTGACCTTGGGCAGAGAGGGAGAAGGCAGGGAGGGAGCTCACCCCGTTCCTGTCCAGTACTGGCAGCCTGGCAGCAGGACCTGTGGTCCCAACTCTCCCAGGCTTAGACCAGCAGCTAAATTTAGAGGAAGCTTTGTCGCCAATCCAGGAGGGAGCACGAGGCTGGGCCAGACCCCCGGCTCCAGGGAGGTGGCACCTTTGAGGCCCGCCTGGCGCCTGGGCCCCAGGTTCTGCCTGGACAGGGCCCAAGGTGGAGGAAGAGCAGCTGGCTCTCTTGTCTTGGCTCCCCTGCCAGGGCCTCTCCCTTGCCCTGTATAATAAGGGAGGGCTTCCAACTCCAGGCACACAGAGGCTGGACCCGGGCCGTCCTCAAAGGGAAAATTCAGAAAGAAGGTTACCTGACAAGCAGGAAAAGCCCAGAACTGAGTTCCCAGAATTGGGGGTAGGGGTGCAGCTCTCTCTGGCTGAGGGGACCATGGTCTCATCCAAACAAACATTTATTGAGCACCTGCTACATGCCAGGCTCTGGACTGGGAACTGGGCACCCAGATGTGAAGCAGACAGATATGGGCCCTGAGCTCCAGCAGCCTGTAGCCTCATGGGGCGGGGCTGGGGCGGGGGGCAGCTCTCTGCCCCTATGACAGCCAAGAGCTGATCAGAAGTCCGAGGTGTCCCCCACAAAAGAGAGATAATGGGGTCTTCAGGTGGCTCAGAGTCAGTTCTAGAAGCCAGACTTCTGGTCTCCCTTGAGCAAGGCCCTGCCGGGCTGGCTGGGTCTCCCTCCCCTTCTCCCATGACCTAGCTCTCTGCCCACAGGCCCCCACTCCACTGGTGAGAGCTGCTTCTGACTCACCTTTTTTTGGAGCTGGGGTCCTCCCAGCATCTGCAGACCACAGGCTTTCACCCCCTCACACGGGACCAGCTCTTCAGTGTGGATCTGACCAACTTGTGACCTACCAGACTGTCTGAACAGTCCTGCCTTAGCCCCTTACCCACTGTGTGGCCTTGGGAGGTGACTTCGCTTCTCTGGGACTCAGTTTCCTGACCTGTAAAATGGGGTCATTCGCAGCCACCTCAGAGGCTGTTGTGAGGATTAAATGGGCTGCCCTGAAGCGTTTAGAGCTGTGTCTAGCACATAGTAAACGCTGACTTCACATCCAAGAAGCCTCTTTCCCACCCTCTGTCCTCTTAATAGCATCCCCAAACCAGAGGCTTGCCGCTTCTTGAGCAGGCCCTGTGCTTCCCTGCCTCTGAGCCTTTGCTCGCTCAGCTCCTGCCCCTGGAATTTCTTTCTGCTCTTCTTACCCTTCATCCTACCTTGGACCAAGTCCTTCCATCCTCTTGGACTCAGCTTCCATGCGCAGTTTCCTCACCCAGCATCCACTGAGCACTGCTGAGCAGTGAGCCTGGTGAGCGAGGTGAAGGGGTGTCTTCAGGGGCCACTGTACACGGGAGGGGTGTTGAGGGCTGAGAGGGGGAGCCCTGCTGGCTGCAGAGCTCGGAAGGCAGAACATGGGGTTTCTAAGAGGATTTTCTAAAGGAGAAGGGCTTGAACTGCGCTGTGGGACTCCCCCAAATGAGGTTTGAACCCCCCATTACTGAGCTCCCTAACTGTACCCCTCCTAAAGTCCTTGACAAGAGCCACCATGTAACACGTGTCTTCTATGTAGCAGCTCTTGACAGTCAGTAATTTGTTTAATGCACACCAAAGCCCCATGGGGTTTATATTATCCCCATTTTAAAGGCGGAGGCCAAGGCTCAAACAAGTTAAGTAACTTGGCCAAGGCCACAGAGCTGAGAAGCAGCATCCCCAGAGCCCTGAACATGGGCATGTTTGTAGTCTGCTGCCTCTGAGAGCTCATCACCCAGGCCTTGGGGATAATTATTCATGGCTGTGTCTCTGCTTTCCCTGGCCCGCTGTGGGCTTTCTGGGGGCACCGGTCTCTCCTTCCTCCTCCCTGCCCGCCCCTCCCCCACCTACCCACTACCATTAGCAGCAGCGGCTCTGTCCAAAATGGGCACCTCCAGGGTATGTTGCAGGTCTGAACTGAGTCAAATCCACCCAACCAGCCCCCTTGAAGAGAATGAACATCTTTGGCTTTGCCAGCTTATTCGACCAGTGGAGAGAAGGAGTTGGAGATGGAGCCCAGACTTGGGAATTATTCCACAACCACTTCTGATCTGCTCGCCCATTCTGCCCAGGCTTGAACAGCACACATCAATACTGAGCACGGCAGCCAGTTCCCCCTGCTTTGCTCAGCAAGAAGACTCATCCACGGCCTCAGATGACAGCGACTGATACAAGGACAGCCCCACAGTGCCTGAGTCCTGGCAGAGGATGCCCGGCCGCCCCTGTCCATCAGCTCAGAGCCAAGTGTTCAGACCCTCCCGAAGTTCAACATGAGATGCCTGAGTGATGGGGCCACAGTGTGGCCACTGGGGGCTTTGAGAAAAGGAGCTTGCATCTAAGATGCAGAATCTGGTTGGTCAGAGTCCACCATCAACACCACATGCCTCTGCATTGAGCATTGCCTCTACCATGACTTCCAGAGGCTGGTGGCTCACTAGGAACTCAGCCCTCCCCACTGCCCCCAGAGAGAACATACTAGCTGCTTCTCAAACGAAGAGAAGGGGGATGGGAACGGGGGTTGGGTTAGGCTTAGGGCCCACACTCTCCCCTGACCCAGCTGAGGGTGGGGCATCAGAACACTCCCAGGACCCAGAGTGTCCCCTCGCCAGCCCACCTCACCCCTGGCAGGTGGCTCTCTGGATAGCCAGGCCTTCATGATCCCAAGAGGCTGATGCTGGGGAGCTCCTGGCAGCCCTGGGATATGTGAACAGCAAGACCATGGCCCCCGGCGTCTGTCCTGCAGGCCAAGCGGCCAGAGCTCCCGGCTGATGGCTCAGGAAGCCCCTCACAGTAGCCAGACGCACACACACTACACGCACTGTACACATACTACTCTCACACCCCACACACCCCACACAGACATATACACACCCTGCACACATACGCCTTGCACACACACTAATCTCACACACAGCACCTCTGCTTCCCAGCGCTTCCTCCTGCCTCCAGCCCTGTGGAGACAGTTGGCAGAACCCAGGTGCAGTGAGTGCCTGTAAGTGGCGGCTGTGCCGTCCTCGGCTCTCCCACCTGACCGAGCGGGGTCATTAATTAGGGGCTCCAGGTCGGCGTGGTGAGGCTGGGCATGCAGCCTCCAGCCCCAGCACAGGAAATGGACTAAGCCCGACGTGGGGAACGTGATGTTTGAGGGCTGTCGGGCTCTGGTCCTGGGGACATCCTGGGGCAAACTTCCACCCAGCTGCCAGGGTGGAAGTATCTGACAGGCAGGAGAAAGGGGAGGGGCTGCCCACTAGTGGGGCAGTGCCTTCCAGAATCCCAGGATCAGGAATATCGGTGTTGGGGGGACGTGCAAAAGTCATCTTGCGGGACTTCCCTGTTGGTGCAGTGGTTAAGACTGTGCTCCCAATGCAGGAGGCGGGGGTTCGATCCCTGGTCAGGGAACTAGATCCCACATGCATGCTGCAACTAAGTAAGCCTGCCTGTCGCAACTAAGACCTGGTGCAACCAAATAAATTAAAAAAAAAATGTCATCTTGCATACACATGTGCAAGTGCACATGTGCGCACTCAACTGGCCACAAGGTAAGAGAAGTGGTGGTCTTGGAAAGAATGGGAGACAAGGGTTAGAATTTTAGAGGGCATTGCTTTTGTTCAGTTTCACACCATGCACTTCCCAGCCTCTCTGCCTTTGAACGTGTTTTGCTCTGTATCTAGGATGCCTTTCCTGGCCCCACCCTTATCAGCTGGGCAAACTCCTACTCAACCTTCAAAGCCCACATCAGCATGACCCCCTCTGTGACGCTACCTTATTCCTTCTCAGCAAATTGTAGACACTGTAACAAGTTGATTACCCATCCATCTTTTCCTCCAGAAGATGGTCCCCTGAAGGGCAGAGATAACCACATCTACTTTGTCCCTCTACATCCAGCATTCCCTCATGATTTTTTCAGGAGATGGGATCCGAGATGGTTTCTGTCTTTTGGATGGAATTGCCGTTGTTGCAACAATCACGTTTGTTCCCTGGCAGGTGCTCACATTGGCACAGTGGTTCCTCCCTTTTCCCCTACTCATCTGTCTGGTTGCCCCCAAAGTGCCACCTCTTCCAGGAAGCCTCCCTCCCCTGTCTTCCCAAGTCCAAGTTAGGAGTCCCATGTGTTAACGTTTGTAACTACCTGTTTACTTGTGTGACAGGGAAACAAAGTCAAATCATCCACTCTTCTCCCCTCTTTTCTGCACCTTCCAAGTCTAGGGGATCCCTACCTGGCCTGGGACTACCCTGAGGACACCATGTCCCCCAGCCAGGGCCTGACACACAGTAGACACAGTACAAATGTTTGCTGGGGAAACGAAGGGCTGGCGGACACCCCCACCCCAGCTTTGCTGACAGAAGGACACAGGGCACATCCCATCCGGAAGAAGAGACCTTTGGGGGCCAAGGGATGGACAGAGCATTAGTCTTCCCTTGGGAGCCAAGATGCACTAGACCACTTCTAAGGCCTTTTCAGGGTTCCAGGTCTGGCCAGGCTGTTGTTCTGCTGTGTGGCCTTGGGCATTTCCCTCCTCTGTTTTCTCCTCCGTACAGCAGAGGGGTAAGGGATGAGTGACAGGACGAGGCGGGGTGGGGTGGGGGACAGGCAGACATGTGCTGCCACTGTCTAGCCGGGGCCTGACCCTCATTTCTCCTGTCCTCTAGGCGGCCGGGCCCAGCCAGGCACCCAGAGACCAGCCCGTGTGGATGCTACTGGAACAGTACTGCCACGCAATCATGACCCTCACCAACCTCTCAGGTATGCCAGCCCCTGCCACCCCCGGCAGCAGACCCCGGAAGCTGGGGGTGGGCCCAGGGCCTGGGGGAGAAGCGGGCTCTCCCGGGCCAGCCCCAGCTCAGCAGGTGGGGAAGGGTGACTGGCTTCCAGGCCCGGGCCTCGTGTCTGTCCTTGGGCAGCCCCTTCCCCACTGGGGCTCAGGTCCTTCACCGATGATGAAGAACTTGGCTGGGAGTCGTCCTCCAGCTCCCGGCTCCCTGCGTCTACACCCAAGGAAGCTGGCTGGCCTGGCATTCAGGTGCCCGAGGAGGGGGCACCTCGCTGCTCTCAAACTCCGGCCAGACCGGCAGAAGGTGTAAAACACATTCTCCCGTTGCCGTGGCTACAGGTGTTACTTCCTGGTAAGAACCTGTGAAGTAGCAGCTGGGACCCTGGGTTCTGACCCCTTAGAGTTTCCTGGCGGCTGATTCAGAGTCAGGGTTAGCCACTGCAGAGCTAACTCAGAAGAGCCCCGGGCCTTAACGGGCTCTGGAAAGATGTCCCCAAGGCCCCGCCCAGTGTCCTGGCCTTCTCAGGGCTGCACCCACAGAAGCAGCAAGGAAGGAGGAGGGCTGTGGGTGCCCTTGGGATCTGGAGCTACTGCCGGAACACAAGGAGACAAGGGTGCTGGCCAGAACTGGGACCCAGCACCAAACGCAGCCCGAGTCACGCATAAAGAGGAAAACCTTGTTGTCTGCCCTCCTTAACAGTGGAGTGGTCGAGAGCTCAGGTGTTAGGGTTAGACAGACCCAAGTCTGGATCCTAGCTCTTCCACCTAACAACTTTGTGACCCTGGACGAGTCAGCCAACCCATCTGTATTAATTTGCTTGGGCTGCTATAAAATACCACAGACTGGGTAGCTTAAACAACAGAAATTTATTTTCTCATGATTCTGGACCTTAGAAGTCCCAGACCAAGGTGTCAACAGAGTTGGTTCCTTCTGAGGCTTCTCTCCTTGGCTGGTAGATGGCCATCTTCTCCCTGTGTCTTCACATGGTCTTCCCTCTGTGTGCGTCTGTGTCCTATTCTCCTTTTTTTACAAGGACCCTGGTCACATTGGATTAGGGCCCACCCTAATGACCTCATTTTAAAGCAATGACCTCTTTAAAGAACCTGTCTCCAAATACAGTCAAATTCTGATGTATTAAGGATTGGGGCTTCAACATATGGATTTGGGGGACACTATTCAGCCTATAACATCTGAGCCTCAGTTTCCTCATCTGTTAAAAAGTGGTCAAAGTCGACCTCAGAGGCTTACTGTGAAGGTTGAAAGAGAGACCGTGGCTACACCAGCGTGCCAAGCAGCCATCAGGCAAAAAACGGAGGCCCCCCCATTTCAGGAGAGCTCCCACCCTCCCCTCGCCAGAGCTCTTTGCTCTCAGAGGCAACACCTGTTTATCAGCAAATCCACCACCTTCTCCCTGCCCTCCCTCTTTGCCCCGTGTGTGGCATGGACCCTCGCCTTCCCCGTGACCCCTGGCAGGTGATACGCGTCCTCCCCACCTCTGAGCCTAGCGGAGAGAAGTCCCAGCCTCTCCAAAGACGAGCTCTGCCCGGCTTGACTTGTAATATCATCCGTCTGTTTATAAGTGGAATACGTATTACGTATATTTAATTCGGAAAAAAATATTTTTAAAAACCAAAGAAGACGATAAGTACTCATTATCCCACAACCCAGGAATTTTTTATAATGTTTACATCTGCCAGAAGTGTATCAAACCATAGAGCCTCATGTTTTTTCTTTTTTTCCACAAAACTGGAATGATCCTGTGTCTGCAGTTTTGTAACCTGCTTCTTCCTGTTGTAATTCAGAGTGAACATCTCCCTGTGTCATTAATTATTCATCCACCACATTGCTGTGGTGCTGCCTAGCACCGTGGGGACGCGTCACCCATTAACCATGCCCCTGCGGTGGGACATGCAGGCTGTTAGGATGCCCTCGGACTCAGGGAATAGGTTCTCAGGTCCCCACATGGTAGAGATGTCCTTTTAGGTGTCCACTGATTGAGAAAATGCATATTGACTGACGAAGTTCAGAAACAAGTAGAAACAACCTATTGTTTAGACATACATTCATGCGATAAAACTGAAAAAACTAAGAGCAAAGGAATGGTAAACACAACATTCAAAAGAATGTTCCCTCTGAGGGAGGAGTATATAGATCAATTTGTAAGTGATTGGTAATGATCTAGTTTTGGACTGGGCAACAGATTCCTTATATGTGCTACTACATACAAACTTCCATAAAAGAAAAGACTAAAATAAAATAAAGTTGGGCCGTATATGGGCTAATGATGACAAGAGGTCATGAATCAAAGACTCGGATCAATTAAAATGCATGCCCCTGAGGTCCAAATAAAGGAAAAATGCATAATCCCAAGAGACTTAAAGGCAGGCTTTAAGCGGATTATTTCTGTTTTATTCATCACAGAGGAATCTAATAGAGCATATACTGTAAGTTGTAAGGCATATTATTTTTTCAGTCCATAGGCCATGTAAGGATCCAGATGGAATCAAGGATTCCTTGAAATAACTCCCTAATCCAACACACACACACACACACACACACACACAGGGCTGGTCAAATGGGAAGAGAACCTTGGTCTGGGACGCAGGGCTGCTGCCAGGGCATTTGTTCTTTCCGTGGTGACTCACTGAGCACAGGCCTGGAGCATTCTCATGGGTGCTAGGGACTGCTTAGTGAACATGACCAGCCCTGCCCTCTGGGAGTCACAGTAGAAAAGCCAACAACCTTGATGTGACATCGACCAGCACCCGGCAGATGGAGGCACGCAGAAGGGCCACCCACCCCAGACAAGACAAAGGAGGTGAGGGCTAAGCTGAACGTTAGAAGGGTGAATGGTAGTCGGCTCGGCTAACTGGAGCACAGCGGTAAGGGCAGGGCACGTGCGAAGGTACAGAGGGAGAGAATGTCCCCAGGGAACGGCGAGTTGTTCCAAAGTGCATCTCAAGTTGAGAGGAGCGAGAGGATGGGGAATAGACGATCATGAAGAATGTTGTTTGCAGTGCTAGAGAGCTGGGCTCTGTCCCGAGGGCAATGGGGATCTGCTCTTGTGAGAAGTCACACGGTCTTAGAGAAATCACTTCCTCCCCCCGTGAAGGAGACAAGGAGCCCAGTCTGCTGTGGAGATGAGGACGGCCTGGGATCCGGTGGAGAGGAAGTTCCTTTTCCTCCTCTGGGCCTCCCTTTGGCCATCTGTAAATGACAGTGTAGGGTTGGACGGTTGCCAGGGGCCTGAAGCCCGATCCCAGGGCTCAACCTGAAGACACCAGGCCATCGCCCCTGTGCCAGCGTGGAGTGGGGTAGGGTGGGGAAGGAGTATCTGGCCTGGCCGGGGGCACTGTCCCCAGTGTTGCAGGGCAAGAGAGGGGCACCTTCTGGCCTCTCCCAAGCCTCCGTGTCCTCAGCAGTCCCACCGTAACTGCAGTGAACCCCACAACCTGTCCCAGCCCTGTGTACTCCCAGTTGATGTTTGATGGGTGGTGGGATGAGTGAGAGAACGTGTGTGTGCTGTGCAGACACGCGACCATACGAGACACCGTGTGTTTTTCCATTGTGCTGTGCACGCCTGTCTGGTGTTAGGCTGTGCGCTGGAGGACCATCCACTGCCACTGCAGCTGACATCAGAGGTGGGCTAGAGGCACCTGACCCACCCCCGCTCTGCTCATGACACCCAGGTATCTTCCCCAGCACCTGTCACACTTCCCTGAACTTATTTGCAACCTGTCCCACCAGACTGGGGGCACACAGACGGTCCCAAATACCACTGCCCCAATGCCTGGCCTGGGAGCTCACCTCCATCACAGGGACCTCCCACCCACCTCTGCTTCCTTGGCTAGCAAAAAGTCCCAGACTTTATTAATTGTAGTTGAATTTAATCTAAGTGAGGAAAGTTTTTGCTCATTACAATATCTTCCTCGTTTACCTATTTGCAGACACTAAACTGAGCTATAAAATCAATTTGTTCCAAAGCCGCTCCTTTTTTCATTTTTCTCTCTGTCGCATCAAGGATAACAGACAGTCATACCTATGATAATAAACTCCATGACGAAATGGCCCTGCGTCCTGGAAACCAGGGAACCCCAGGTCTGTGGGCCTGTGCTCAGGCCCTGACTGTCGCGTCAAGATGCAGAATGAACTTTGCCTCTGCCCCTGAAATGGTCACTTCCCAGAGGAACCTATATCACATGTGCTGTCCCAGTTAAGAGCAGTCCAGGTCTCCCAGGCCAAGCTTCCATTCTTCATGTGAGACGATAAGTCCTTGGCCTATGGTCACGGGGCACTCACCACCCCATGAGATAGCTGCTTTTTCTGTGCTGTGGCTCTGGTGATGAACAGGTTAATAGCTTAGCTTGATCTCTCCTTTTCCCCCTGGGCTGGGATCAGTGTGTGGAGAGCCTCCTTTGTGCATGAATGAGACTAATTCCCAAAGAAGAAATGGGCTGATCCTGCCAGCCACACTCTAGCCTATGTGTGACCCTGTGGGGCAGGGCTCAGTCTGGGACCAGGGCCGAATCTCAGCCTGGGACTGGCAACAGGACTCTGCCTAGGGTTGGAGTTGGGACTCAACTGATCCTCACCTGCTCCTGGCACTAGTTATTAGGGACCTCTGCCTCTGCAGCGGCCCGAGCTGAGCCAAGGGCTCTGTCGATTCAAAAAGCAGAAGACAGACCTGGCTGGCTGGTCTGCACCTTGTACCTGCCAGTCAGCTGGCCGTGGAGAGATTACTGTGCTCAGCCCTGGTCTCAGTGCTCTCTGACTCTCCTGGGCAGTGACAGCAGCATTCATATGGAGGCTGGTGACATTGGAGCACACAAAGGCAGCCCAGCCTGCCTCTTCTCCTCTCCCTGCTCAGAGCATAATGCTGGCTCAGGGTGGTCTCAGTCTTCTCTGGCAGCTTTGTTCCCAGTGGAGGATGGCAAGAAGGGATAGGTCTAGCTCCCCTGGGGCTTCCAGCCCAGCTGGGACTGGGTCCCAGCTCTCCCTGCCCTCTGAAGATAGAAACACATACACACACACATGTGCACACACATGTACATCTTCCTTTTGTACATCTGCCTTTGCATCTCATAACTCAGAACCAGAGATTGTCAGGGCTGGGAGCGGCCTCTAAGAACATTTCACTGATGGAGAAACTGCCCCAGAAGAGAGGGTGAGAATTGGGGTAAAATGCGTAGAGAGTAGAGGCAGTAAAGACTGAGTTGGGGCCCTGTCTCTTGAGCCCAGATCCCCCCAGTCAGCAGGCACGAGCAGTGGGCCTGCCCTAGGCACTCAGCGGAACCACAGGGAATTATGGAGCAGGCAGTCCTGAGGGGCCAGTATGGAACCAGTTTCAGGCAGCCCTGCCCAAGCCAAGAGGAAGAGAGGGTCTCACTTCTCACTTTATTCCCTCTGAAACCCAGGGCGGTAAGACCCGGGTGTGTGAAATCCTCCAGAGAATTTCAGCCAGATTCTCCCCTGGACTTTTCCATGTCCTTAAATGACAACACCACCCCCGCCCCCAGTCACCCAAGCGGGAGACCTGGCATTATCGCTGCCTCCTGGCTCCTGTTGGAAGCCACCCACCCACTCTTCTCTTCAGTTCCTCCTCACCAGGGCTGGCACTCCCCGAAGTCCCTCTCTATCCCGGCCCCCACGGCTTGGTCCGGGTCTGCACCCATTCAAGCCATTTGATCTCACTAGACTCTTCGGTGGCTCCCTTGCTTCCTTCGAAGCCCCTCCAATCCACTTCCTTCCCAGAGGCTACGGGGACTTTTCTAGAGCGCACATCTGCACGTGGACTCGCCACTCCCCCTGTCGCCCCCTCCAGTGTCCTCGCTCAAGGAGGAGAAAGGCGGCGAGCCAGCCGATTCTGGCTCCTCGGGCGGGCGGGCGCGCGCGCTTTGCTGCGCCATGCAACCCCTGGGCCTCGATCCTCGGACGGGTCATTCCGCTCACCAGGCCCACACTCTCCGTTCCCGCCACCCTCCCCCGGACCTTGCCGGGGCCTGAGAAGGCGGACCCAGGGCAGGGCTGGTGGGCCGGGGGCGGGAGCCTGGGCCAGGGCGTGAGGAGCCGCCTGGCCCCGCCCCCTGGTGCCGCCATTGGCCGCGACCTAGCGGGTGGACCGGCAGCGCCGTGCGCTTTGCAGCTCCTCTCAGCCAAGGTCCCGACTTGGCAGCTCCGGGCGATCCGGCGCAGCGTCCGGAGGCTGTCCGGAAGGTCGGGCTGGGCGAGCAGGGACAGGACCCTGCGCTCTCTCGGCCGCTCAGTCTCGAACCCAGCTCCTGGCAGCCACGCCGGACGCGCACTCACACTCCCTCTCGGCGCGCGGCTCCGGGGCGCGATGGACGCGGCACTGCTCCACAGCCTGCTGGAGGCCAACTGCAGCCTGGAGCTGGCAGAAGAGCTGCTCTTGGACGGCTGGGGGCTGCCCCTGGACCCCGAGGGTAGGCGGGAGGCGAGCGGACAGAGGCGGCGCGGGCTCCTTCCCTGGCGCGCTGGGTGCGCCCAGGGCCCCGCGCTCCGAGCGCCTCGCGCCCTACATCCTGCGGCGCCCCGCGCCCCCAGCAACCCCTCTGAGCCCCGCTCTGCTCTCTCCCGTCGTCAGGTCCCTACTCCTACTGCAACACGACCTTGGACCAGATCGGGACGTGTTGGCCCCGGAGCGCGGCCGGAGCTCTGGTGGAGAGGCAGTGCCCCGAGTACTTCAACGGCGTCAAGTACAACACGACCCGTGAGTGTACCCCGGACCCTCCGCCGCGGGTTCAGCACCCGCCTCCCAGGAGGGCGGTTTAGGGGGTAGCGAGGGCTCCGGACCCAGCGTCGAAGACCTGAGGGCGGTGGCACCGTCCTACGGCCGGCGTTAAAGACATAATACTGTGGGCGCTCCCTCTGCCCCTACCTCACCGTTAGCTTCAGACCTCAGTAAGGCAGTGATTTGCCCACGATTTCCGTGCTCCAATGCGCAGAGAGCCCAGAAAGGGGAGAAGGAAACACTTCTTTCCTTTTGAGGACGAACCTCTCTCCCACATTATATACTCTTGGTGCCTGAAGTTTCTCCATTAGGGCGTCTCTGTGTTTAGCCAATTTCCGCCTCCCATCTCCCCGGGGAGGTGGGAAGGGGTGGGGCGCATAGACTAAGTTCCCAACCCCCAGGGTGAGTGCCACGATCAGACTCTACTGTGGGAGAGGAGGAGAGCAGGAGGCAGGAAAAATGGGGTGAGGCTTGTGTTGGGGGGCATGCAAAGCGTAGCCGTTTCTGGGCCGGAGTGTGGGGTGTAGCCTCTTCCCTACCCAGATGTCCCCGGACTGGCCCTCTGGGCTGTGAGTCCGGGGCGGTGGTCAGCATTACTCCTGCTACCCAGGTAATGCATGGTGTCTGAATCAGGACCGCCCACCCCCACTCCCTGGGAGAACAGCCTGTGCTCTCCTTCCTCCTGGCCAATCACCGGCTGGCTTGACACTCTGGGGAGGACGGCAGCAGAGGCTACAGGAGTCACACAGCATCCAGGTGGGGTTGTTCCCGTTGGGCTCTGGGAGGGGAGGGGGTGCCTGAGTCTATGCCCTGTGGAAGGTCTGATGGGAGCCAAGTGGGAGTGTCTTGTGAGGCTGTGGAATGCAGCATCACTAGCCCACCCTGAACAGCCACTCACATTTCCAGCCCCGCCCCACCAGCAAAGAGCCTTCTGAGACACTGGGCAAGAGTGGAGGGCATCTGCTTGTCTGAAGCCCCTTATCCTGGAAGCATCATAGCAACCTGTCTCTGAATGTGTGTCTGAATAGTGGCACAGCTCCCCTGTCGCCTCACTCGCACGCGTGCGCACACACACACACACATGCCTGTCCAAACTCAGGCCTTCACCCTGAGAGATGGTTAGAGGGCTAGACCGTAGCATCTGCATCTGAGGCTGAGTGGCATTCCCCTGTCTGCACCAGCGGAGGGCTCTCGTGTCCCAGAGAACAGCTGTGCTTGGAGGAGTCCAATGGCAGTGTGCTCCTAACGGAAGGGAGTGAGAGAGGTAGTGGGGCTGCTGAGGAAGATTTCTGCGTCATCTGACCACGCTTCCTATCCATGATTAAAACAAACCTCCCTGGGAGGAGGTGATGTCCCTGACCCAGGAGATGTGCAAGCAGAAGGAATGGCTTCCACGCTCCTTCCCAGTCCTGAGATTATAAAACTGTATTTTTAGGATCTTGTGAGACGTGTGGGGTGGGGCAGTGGAGATCCGGGGCCCTGACTCAGTCTAAACCCAGAGACCAAGCGCTAAGTGAGGTGATGCGGCCCCTCTACCCCACGGCCTGTGGACCTGAGGCAGCTCTGCTCTGGTTCCTACAGCCTGAGCTGTCCCCTCTCCCCTCAGCCAGTCTGGAGCCCCCGAGGACAGGGCCTGGATCTCTTCTCCATTGCCAAGCTGAGCATAGTATTCAAACAGTTTATTAAACAGCTACTATGTGCCAGCCACTGCCCTGGCGTTGAGGCCCCCACTCACAATTGCAACAGACAAAAGGGATACAGAGTGATAAATGCCCTGATTGGGGAGTGCAAGGGGGCTATGGGACGAGGAGGGAGAGGGGAGGGGAGACGAGAAGACTTCCCAAAGGAGGTGCCGCAGCACGTACCAGACCACTCACATCACGTCAAATGAGAAGCTGAAAAAAAGGTCAGGGTGCCACGGAGGTTGGCAAACGTAGTGCCAATTAGCCTCTGGTACTAATGAACAATTTTCTTCATTTGGACCAAAGTGCTGACTGCTGGCAAATGGGAAAAGCGTGTGGGGCAGAAGCAGCATTGCCATTAACCAGTGTGGCGGCTGAAGTGGGAAGAGCCAAGGTCGCTAATGGCAATGGCAATGGGGTGATTGATTTCTCTCTTCCCCTGCCTCCTAGCCACCGCTTCCTCCTGCTCTGTTTGCCTTTTCAGTGGGATCTTTCCTGGAGAAAGAAGGACACGGGGAGGGGAAAAGCTCCTATGAGAAGCCTGGGGGAAGAGGAGGAAGGGTCCCGGCTCCTCTTCCTACCCAATTTTGTTATGCTAGAGCCAGACCCCCGCTGATGCCTCATGTTTTAGAGAGCGGGCATTGCCTGCATGGGACAGAAGCTTAGGCAACAGTCCTCGTGTACTTTCGTCCACTCAGCTGAGCACAGAGAATCGGCCACAAAGCTACCAAGTGTGGATCATGGTCCAGGTGCCAGCTACCACTGAGAGAGCTTTGCATACATAATCCCATCATCCCCACCTCCCTAAGGCCTCCTGAGATATGTACTGCTCTTATGCCCATATTGCAGATGAGAAAACTGAGGCTCAGAGACATGAAGTCAGTTTTTTCAAGGTTATAATCAGCTCCCTCAGCCGTCACTCTTTTTTTTTTTGGCGGTACGCGGGCCTCTCCCGTTGCGGAGCACGGGCTCTGGACGCACAGGCTCAGCGGCCATGGCTCACGGGCCCAGCCGCTCCGCGGCATGTGGGATCTTCCCGGACCGGGGCACGAACCTGTGTCCCCTGCATCGGCAGGCGGACTCCCAACCACTGCGTCACCAGGGAAGCCCTCAGGCATCACTCTTAACCACTGGGCAGCACTGCATCCGTGAGAGACAGTTTGCGAGAAGAGCTTAGAGGGACAGGAAAAGACTCATGCCTTCACCCTGGAGGATCAGGGAGGTTTTAGCCTCTGAACTGGACTTCTGGGGACAGGTGGGATTTTAGTAGGTGAAAGTATAGTAAATTTAGGGGAAGAGATGGGGACCGTGCTTTGTGCCTCGGGACTGGCCAGTGTTACATGGAGCACAGGTAGTAGGAGAAAGAAGCAGATGAGACCAGATGGCTGGATGCTGGTCAGATGACTCACAGTATTGCAGAGGACTTCACCTTTGGTGCAGGAGGGAGCCTAGGGGAGCTTGTGAGCAGAGGAGCTCAGCTTTGGGACACAGAGCCTCTGGTGGCAAAAGGAGGGGTTAGGAGACTACTGTAACTGACCCAGGTCAAGTGGAGGCTGCGAGAGCAGAAGAGGGCAAGGATGCGTTTGTAACTGACAAGACTGGCATGAGATAGGGAAGAGGGAGAATTCAGGGACCACACTAGGAAAATGCTGAGTACAGTAGAGGATATGTGGTCTGAGGGGCTGGAGGAACGTCTGAGTGAAGATATGGAGAACGCAATTGGCTGGTTGAGGAAGCCCAGGCTAGTGCCTTGGTCTGGAGACAAGGTATTCAGGAGTTTTTGTGTGGTTAGCTAACAGCTACAGGTAGCAAGTGTGGGAGACTTGGTCAGAGCCTTGTTATTCTTACCCAGAGACTGTTTCCAGATTCAGCAATGGCCAAGGGAAGGGAAGGGACTTGTTCAAGGCCACCCATGCTCATCCATGGCAGGACCCAGTTAAGTGCCCACGTGTCCGAGTCCCCTCCAGTGTTTTCCCCCACCTGGTGCAGGTTCTGTGTGTCTGTACTGTCTTTGACCTGTGTTAACTCATTAATCTTTACACACACCCAATAACAGACATAGTATTATCCTCATATTACACATGGGGAAACTGAGGCACAGAGAAGTTAAGCGACTTTCCCAAAGTCACACAGCTTATAACAGAACAAGGATTCTAACTAAGGCTCTGCTGCCTCTGAGAAAGTAAATATGATGGGTTAAACAGAGAAGGAATTTGTTCAAAGGCTATTGGGGAGCTTACAGAATTACTGGATGGAACGGAGAACCAGAACCAGAAATGGGGTCCCCAGCCAAGAACTCAGGGCAGAGCTGGCCCAGTGAGGGAACCCCTACTCTCGCTGAGTGGGCCCTGACAACGCCACAAGCCCTGGCCACCAGATGGGCCATGCCCCTGCTGTCATCACTGCCTTGGGTTTTTAAGCTTCCTGCAGTGGTCCCCAGGAAACACTCTGCCCATCCCCATTTTGTGGGCTCCCAGCTCACTGATTTCCTCGGGGCCAGTGCATCTGTTGAGGCGGGGGGAGTGTGGAGCTTTGGGTCCCACACTCCAGCTCTGGCTACAAGGGAGCCTAGAAGATGAGGGCCTGGCATTTCAGCCCTGTGGCAGCAGGTGTTCTCTGCCTCTCCCAGGTTTCCGCGAAGCCCATATGGGAATCAGGTTCAAATTCTGGGCCACCCAAAACCATCATAATGTCCATACACAGTAGAACCTGGGGCAAGTCCCACCCCCTTCCTGGGCCTCAGTCTCCCTGTCTGTAGGGAGAAGGGAAGTGGATTAGCCCAGCAGTGGTCTGGCCAGAGGTGGGCACTGTATTCCATTTTCCTCCCACCTCTCACCTGTATTCCATTCCTGTGCCCATCTCTGTGTACGTGTCTCTCTCTGTGTTGTTCTCTTTGTCTCCATGGCTCTATCTCTGTTTCTATTTCTATGTGTGGTTCTCTCTCTGTCTCTGGGTGTATTTTCTCTCTGTCTCTTTTTGTGTGTATGTCTCTGTGTATTTCTCAGTCTCTATCTTGTTTTCTATGTGATTCTCTTTCCCTCCCTCCCTCCCTCCATCTTCCTTCTTCAGCTCCCTTCCTCCCTCTCTCTCTCTCTCCTTCCTCTACCCCTCTCTCCATCCCCCCTCCCTCCCTCCCTTCTCCCCAAATCCTCTATCTCTCCCTCCTCCCATCCCTCGTTCTATCTGCCCCACTTAGGCACCTCCCCTTGCCTGTCCCTGTGGGCCTCGTGTCTGCAAAGGAGGGTCCCGCAGCCTCGTGGACAGGGTCATTTTCCTCCTGTGGAATCACTAAGCCCAGCCCGGCTCAGCCTCGGCTCCTTGACCTCAGGCTCGCACCATGTCCTGCTGAGAATGGCAGGCCCATCTATACTGAGACATCTGCCAGGACGGGGGAAGAGATGCCTCACCTAACCCAACCCTATGGGGAGGACTGGGGGGTCTCCACTTCCCAGAACCCCAGTCTAGAGACATTCTGAAGCCCTAGTTGGGTTAAAATGGAAACACATAAACTAGGTGGTCTCCAGCCACGGGGGTCTTCCCACTGGGTCTACCTGCTTGTGCTCAGGAGCCAGGGGTGATGAGAAAGGCTGAGCCCTGTCCTCACAGAGCCCCAGGCTGCTTAAAGACCAAGCTTACACAAATCAACCATCAGGCATTGGAAAGATGGGTTTGGTGGGCACTAGAGCATTCCTGGAAGGCTTCCTGGAGGGGGTGGGAGTGGTTCTTGAAGGTCTTGAAGCAGTGGGGACATTACATTTGTTGAGGACAGGCCTGGCCCTGGGGTGAAGCCTCAGGGAGGGTCCCAGGTAGATGGGCCCCTGGGTTGAGGAATAGAAGCTGTGACTCCAGGAACTCAGGTCTGCATTCCCAGTCCCCAGTGAGACCCAACCACACCCTGACCCCTGAAGCCCAAGGGTCAGCAGTTACCCTGTGTGTGAGAACTGTCCCCTGCTGGGAGAGAGGGAAAGTGGGACAGGCATGACCATCACTGAGGGTCTGGCTGAGGAAAGGAGGAGGAAAGAGAGAGCAGAAAGGATGCCCCTCTGGCCATCCAGACACCTGAGAACTTCCCAGCTGTGAGGCCTTCTGTGCTGAGTTCAGCCCTCCCCGCCCGTGCTGCTTAAGGCTGGGATATGACTGGACCGGAGAGGAAAAGACACTTGCCCAGGGTCCCACAGAAAGCCAGCACCCTGAATAGCCTCAGCAGGCTCTGGGGGCTCTCAGCCCACGCTCTAGCATTTTCCACCTCTGCATGCATGGGGCCCAGACAGCTGAGAAGTTTAACAGCGGAGTCTCAGCTGTCCCTCTGCTTAAGGACCCTTCATCTCAGGGAAGACCAAAGATGCAGCCACCCGCCCCTTCCCCAGGAATCCTCCACTTAATGTCCCATTCCCTGTCCAGGTTCACCTTTTATTGGGTTTGTGGGTATGTTGCCTTTTCTCCACTAGAAACAAGCTCTTCAAAGAGGCATAAGACCTGACCCAGCCTTCCAGAGGCTCCTGTGATAGAGAGAGAGAGATATTCTTAAAGAGAACTTTTTGCTATTTGCTCTTAAGTGAAATAGCACAGCCAAGGCTGTAGGAGTACATGGGAGGAAGTTGATTCCAAAAAACAGGGAGAAGCAAGTTGGGAAGACTTCATGGAGGAAGTGCTGGGGAGCAGGGCCTTGAAAAATTGGGCCAGTGATGTGTCAGGTGGAAGGGAGGGTGGGAACAGAGGTGGAGAGGGAATAGGGCTGGATCATGGAGGCCTTGAATGCCAGGGCGTGGGCCTCGGTTCTGCTAGCGTTAGAGTCCGAGCTGCTTGTCCGTAGCGTCATGATGCAGGACTGGAGTACTCTGGAAGGATGCCGCTTGATGTCCAGGATGTACCATCTAAATCTGAATCCAGATTGGCTGGGAACTTTGACTTTGCCCCTCCGCTCCCTCCTGCTATTGAGTCAGAGGCTGCAGCATCCTTCCCTGCCCACTCCCTCCACACCCTGGCAACCCCAGCAGGGTCTGGAACCCCCAGGGCAAATCGCCACCCCCAGTGACTCTCAGGACCCACCCTACAGGACCCCAAATGCAGTTCACCCACCTCAGACCAGGTGCTCCAGAGTCTGGCCAGAACTTCCTTTCACAGCTCCTGCAGGGGTGGGGCTGGAGGCGAGGAACAGCAGGAAGAACCCAGACTCAGCTTCAGGAGAGCTCACCGAGGTCCTGGCTGTGCCACGATTCACTGAGTGCCGGGCAGCTCCACCCCATCTAAGTCTCAATTTCCTTATCTGTGTGAAGGACACAGAAAACATACTAACCTCATGGGGCCCCGTCACGACTAGGAGACGACGCTGCCTAGGGCTCCCCGTGCCCAGCTAGGCTCTTGGCAGCAAGGGGAGGAGAGCGAGGCCTAGGGTCTGGAAAGAGAAGTGTCTCCGGGATCAGGTCCTTGAGGGTCCCACTCGCACCGAGGATGGCTGTCCTGAGGTGGTGTGGCCTTCTGTTGTCCCTGAGAGGCACTAAACTGAGTGGTCTCTGGATGGTGTCTTGGGAGGGGGCGGTCTGTCTACACTAAGAGGGTCTGATCCCCAAAGGCCTCTGGAGAGAAGCAGCCCCTTGGCCCCCTAAGTCCCCAGACTTAGAACTCTGCCAGCCAGAGATGTGTTCACCGCCCGCCCCACTCGCCCACCCCCGTCACTTCACATAATCCTGCTTGTCTCACCTTTGGGCAGGCTCTTCTCCTCTTTGGGCCTCCGTTTCTCTGTACAGGGTGGGCGGTGTGCTGGGTGAGTTGTCGTGGCCCTTCCCTGACATCCTCCCCTCCGCGGCAGCCTGTGCCGCAGGCTTCCTTCTCTCCGCTTCCCTCCGCTGGTGGGTGTCATGGCGACGAGCTGCTAGGGATGCCTGGAAGGAGGGAGTCCTGCACAATAGGGGCTGGTGCAGGGGTAGGCACCTCCTCCCACTTGCCCCTTCCCTGGGGAGGCCAGTGATCTCACACAGTGAGCTGGATTCCACTCACACCTCTTCCCTTTTTATGGGCCCACTGTGGTCTCCATGAAGCTGCTTTGTGCCTCCCTGGCTCAGTTTCCCCACTGTCTGCTGTAAGTGTGGACATTTACCCCTGCCATACATACTCAAGGACGGAGGGGCATCATGGGTGAAAAGCCCTTCAGAAATAGAGAGCTGAGGGTTTGGGGAGGTCCAGAATGGACAAGGGGGTCTGGAGAGCAGCGTCCACACAATACTGAAGAGAGGGGAAAGAAATGCCCTTCTCTCATCCCAGATGTCACGAGCAGATGGCCCCGAGGAGGCCCTTCCCAACCTGATGACTGGGTTGGTGATAGCAGATTCCCGATCTCTCAACCCAGCAGGTTGGTCCTGAGCTTGGGTGAGCGTCACCAGCTGCCCCCACCTCTGCCCCACCAACGTGCGGTGATTAGATCAAGACGGGGAATGTTCAGACTTAACTCAGGGAGATGCACATTGTTTGGGAAGCTCAGGGAGACCGTGCTATTGGCACCATGACTGTACCGTGTTTTCCCCAAATGGTCTCTTAACTGGAGGTGAAAAGCCCACAGTATCACTGCCTAGTCCAGGCAGTAGAGATTTTTCCCGCAAAAGAAAAGTGACCTAAGTTGTAGGTCCCAAGCCAGACAGGAAGGAGATAGCTAGGTCTGCAGTAGTCCAATTGCAGGAAAAGCAGTAAGGGGACCGAGGGTGGCATATCTGGCCCTTCAGGCATTTTCTGCTCTGGGGGTCCAGACACTAAGTGGCTAGGACACTGCAGAGGTGCCACAACTGACTACATCTTCTGGAACACAGGGTAGCAGGGAGAGCCTCTCCCTTCCAGAAACACTGACTCCGGGATCTCCCATGAGAAAGTGTGTCCTGGGGGAGAGAGAGCTATTTCTGCCTCTTCATTGCTGGTGACCGTGGACATGTCTCCCTCTTTGGGCCTCTTTAGACCAAATGAAGGAGAAGTTGCCTCGCCCTCTTAAATTGCCAAGGAGATGCCTGCTGACTCAGTTCCCAATTTACTTTCTTGCCTGGAACCTGGAGGATGCTGACCACAGGTTTGCTATTTCAGATGGACACCCCTACCCAGCAAGGGTTGGACTTATAGTGTCCACCGTTCTGGCAGCGGGGCTCAGAGTGTGCCATGAGTGTGCGACTCAAGGTGCTCCTGCACGTGGGACAGTTTTGCATTTGCCGTGCAGCTTGACAGAGCCTGGGCATCCAAGGTGACAGACTCTCCTCTTGGCCCACCCTGAGCCTCTCATTCTCATTTGGAGTTCCCCGGTAGCCTAGACAACAGCACCACCTCGGTCCATCCTGAGCCCCTGTGTGCGCGGCTCTGTGTAGCCCTGAAGAAAGGGCCAGAGGTGACCTAGGCCTTGCCACCCCTACTCCTTAGCTAGCTGGGAAGGCATGACCCCTTTACAGAAATCAATGAGAGAAAAATACCGACCCAGCATGAGCTAAGAGAAGTGAGCAGCTGACCCTCCTGGGGCTGGAGCAGTCGTGGAAGCACCTGGAGGTACTAGGACTGAAGCTGGGCATTGAAGAGGGTCATGGATTATCTTGACCTTCTTGGCCTGGGCCCAGGGCTATGGGCTGAATGGGCAGAGCGGGGAGGGGTAAGTCTTAGGCGCTCTCCAAGGTTCCCCACCTGCATTCATGGTGGGAAATGGGCAGTGGTAGCATTTTGCTGTCCGTGGTGCTGAAAATTTCAGTCCTGCACATGACCTCATCCCTTCGGTAAATATTGCTTCTGGCCCTTCCCATCACCCTGTCAGCACCCTCCCACCCTCACTTCTTGTCATCTTCTTTCCCGACAGCCAATGACGACATTGCTTCTCCACCATATTCCCACTCATCCCTATGCCCAGCCTGTCTCTGGCACTCTCTCCCTCATAACCACCCCCAAAAATGGGGTCCCTCATGGTCCCCATCTCCCATATATTGCCAGTTCGACTATCAGAGATAGAAGTGCTAACCTCGGGAGCGCTTAAAAGTGATGTATGGGTGTCTGGGGTTGTCACAGTGGCTCGAGGGCACTACTGGCAGTTAGCAGATTGAAAAGGAAGCCAGACAGGAAGGAGATAGCTAGGTCCGCACAACGAATACTTGACCCACCTGAGATGCCAGTAGCATCACGGAGAAGCAGTTTACATTCCTTTTTATGAGTGGGGAAAGTGGGGCTGAGAGGGACGGGACTTAGCCAAGGTCACTTAATCAGCCAGAGACAAAATTACAGCTAGAATTTCGGCTTCCATCTTCTCCCAGCCAGGCTCCTGGACCTCTCAGGTGACTGCCCAAATCAGAAGCTCTTGTCAAAGTGTCAGCATCTGAAAGGGACAGAGCACATTGTAATGAGGGCTTTCATCAGGCCAGGGCACGCTGCAGGAGAGTGCAGGCTTCCCAGACCACAGAGCTCTGGAAGAGAAGACCTTGCCTGCATCACCCAGACCCTAATGACCCTGGCAGACTACACTGCACACCATTGGCATCGATCTTCAGTGGAGGCACCTGCGTTGCTGTGGTAACAGGCACCCACCTCACTACATCCATCCCCACAATTCTGGCCTGACCATCTGCCCTCAGACTCTCCGTACGCATCTTCCTGTGGGTCCCAGGGGGGACTCTTCCTGTCTTACTTTCTCCTGTCCAAGGCTGTGCCTGAGGGCGCAGTGTCCTCATTAGCCAGCTCCCCTGAAGTGCTGGGAACGTCTCTCTTCCAGTCCCCTGGTACCCAGTGTCTATAGCCAGAGCCTCATTCCCAGGCATGGCTGGGCCCCCAGAGGGAAGCTCCCTCCCACCACTACATCCCACATCTCAGACCCTGCCTTCCAGGGTTTCAACAGACCTGAGTCAATTTGATTCAGCCCACGTATACTCAATGGCTCACTCTTGAGGAGGGAACTGTTGACTCCAATATGGTTTCTTCCTACTTGTCTGTCCCCAGGGAGCTCAAGTTCAGTAGCAAAGAAAAGAAGGATCAATTCTAAAGAGATGAGACTCATAGTGAATTACGGCAAATGCTCTAAAAGAGATTTTTCTTTTTCAAAACTATGTTGTACGATAGTGGATTGTGAAGTAAATTTAGTGGGTTGTGACTAGTATTTGTATATAGAATAAATATAATTCATTAGAATGTAATAGAAAGAAAAATATGATAGCTGTGGTCAAGATAAATTTCACTTTGTGAAACTGGATTCAGTCATGTGAGCAGTGTGTGTGTGTGTGTGTACTGGACTGTGACATGAAATGGATATGTGGCTGTAGTTCAAGGGCAACAGAGTGTGAAGACCTATGTTTCAAGAGATGGGAAGACATAGAGGAGGTGTTTAGAGAAAAAGAAGAGATTACGGAATACCTTGGGTGTTGGTGAAGCCTCCAGGAGGAGGTGGCATTAGTGCTGGGGGTTAAAAGGTAAGTAGGAGTTTGTAGGGATATGTGCATGCGTAAAGGGTGAGAGTGCGGAGGGCGTCTCGAGGGGTGGCTCGGTACGGAGCTCGGTGTGTGCCAGGCCTGCTGGTGTAAATGCCAGCTGCCACAGAGATGCGTCAGGAAAGTTCGGCTGGGGCCCGGGTCAAGGGCCTTGAATAGCACACCAAGAAAGTTGGACTTTATTCCCAAGAGCAATAAAAAGCTGCTGATGACTTTTATTCAGAAATCAGCATGATCACTCTGGCAGTGGGGGTAAAGGATAGAGAGTCGAGGGGGGCAAGAGATGAAGCCAGGAGGCAAGATAGGAAGGTGTTGTGCCAGTGCAAGGTGACTAGAGAGTGGGTGGAAGGGCGGGCAGGAGAGGGATGGACTCCGGAAAAAGAAAGAGGAGACAGAATCCACGGAGCTTGGTACCCCAGGGGCATTGATGTGAGGGACCAGAAAGGTCTCAGATGTGCAGCATCTCTATCCTGACCCCCTCCTTTCCACAAGCCCGCCCCATGGTCAGTACCACCACAAGATATCATACTTGGGAGATGAGTATTCTGAGGTCTTGTCCTCAGGGAGCCCCACACTGATGTGAGACACCAGACTCACCCACCTGAACAACTGAGGCCAGGTCATGAGCAAGGGCTGGAATGTGGGGCTCAGGCTGTCAGGACTGAGAGGGTTGGGGGTGTTGGGAGGCTCAGGAGAAAGAGGCTCGTGAGATGCAAGCAATCAAAGAGGCCTTCCTGGAGGAAGGAGCTTAGCACTGACTTCAGAAAAGCTAGATGACATCTAGGAACACATTCACAGAAGATAAATTTTTCTGCCCTTTGAACCATAGCCAGGATCAGGGTCTGTCTCACCTCACACAGGCCTGTTGAGAAAAACTCTAAATCCCCATTAGGGAGGGACTGTTCATTTTACAAAATCACCCACCATCCCAAAACGCCTTTACATTGGTCCCGTTGGTTTCACCCCATACTCTGTCCTTTAGGTCAGTAACATCACTGACCCTATGCATCAAATTCTCTTATCATACAACCTTTCTTTCTTTCTCTTAACATACAACCTGCAGTAAAACAATCCTGTAGAGGGAGAAAACCCAAGTGGGGAATTGGGTGCCATGGTCAGGGGCTAGGAGCTAGTGTCCTCATATTGGGGTCAGAGTCGGTGTCAGACCAGCATTGGCCTGACTGACTCACACTTGGGCCAGGGACCTGCCCGAGGCAGGCCTCGCTGACAGGTGACAGGCCCAGGAGGCAGGAATAGGCCAGTAAAAATCCCGAATTTGAAAAATCTATAAGCTCAGAGCACCAAATTAAAAAACAATTAGGCTAATAGAATCTCCCCCATTGTTTCTGCTCTTCAGCAAGTGCTCCTTCGTAACTCCATTGCTTTTAACTCACTGTTAGCTCAGCGGAAGTGGATTTTTAAAGTAACTTAATTATTTCAGAACTCATTGCTTCCAAAAACAATCTAAGGTTTCCCCTTCAGCTCTGTGACTCTGTGCTCTGTGAGCTGTTTTTTTAAAATTAGCTTTATATTGTGATTCTAACGTAAGCCCAAAAGAAAAATCCACAAACAACTGCCCATTAGCTAGAGAGCAGAACGCTGGTACAAATTATCCCCAAACAATAGATCGTTTAGAATTTGTAAGTAAGCGGGGGAGGTAGGGTACATAAGACAGCGAAATGCAGAGCAGAGGCTGGCATAGGGCTTTGGAGTTATCAGGTGTGAGGCATTTCTCTGGATGGAAGTGACGATGGGCTACCTGGAGAGCGTGCCTTAGGAGCTAGATCTTGACAGTCAAACTAGGATTTAAAGAAAATATGCGCATTCCTTGAACTTCATACGTCTCCCTTCAATAAAACCCTCACTTCAGTACATCAGACACTGATGCTCTGAAATGTCTTTGCCCACATCACATTCCAACTTTAACACAGAGCCAGGTTCTCAAACATTTAGAGATCACATGGTGGTCTCCCAGGCAGCCGCAGCTCAAGGTCAGCAGCGCAGTCCTGTTTCCCCATATTGCTGTCATTCCGGTACCGCTACTCAGTAGCCTAGGGGTTAGGAACATAAACCCTGAAGTCAGACCTGGGTTTGAATCTTCTCATCTTTGTATCCTTGGCAAGCTGCTTGATCTCCCTGTGCCTCAGTTTTCTCATCTGTAAAATGGGTTAATCTCAGTACCTACTCCATGGGGTTGCCTGAGGATTGCATGGACGAGTGTAAACAAAGCAGTTAGAAGAGGACCTGGTACAGGGCAAACACCTGCTGTAGAAATAGTGACTATGGTGAAAGTGGAAGTGCTGATACTGGTGGGAAAAGTATGGATCTCAGGAGCATAAAATGATTGCGATTAGGATGGAAACTCTTTGGCATGCTGAAAGCAGTGAATGTTCAGCCACATCCCAGGGCTCACGGTGGGGTTCAGTTTCAAACAAAATTAAAGCGAGTGTACAAAATGCTAGTCAAAATTGTATCAGAAATGGGTTTTATCATGCCTTTTAGCTACCATGAGTGGTAAGGCTTTTGTGCACTTTTCACATGAATGACTTTCACGTGAACGTTCAGACGTGTTTCCCGGCCTAGAGAGGCTGAGACATAGGGACCTTATCCTGTGGGCACTAGGGAGCCAGGGAGTGTTCTTGAGGAGGGGAGTGACCCGCCTCTTGGTGCATGTTTGTAGGGAATGCCTACCGAGAGTGCTTGGAGAACGGGACCTGGGCCTCACGGATCAACTACTCACAGTGTCAGCCCATTTTGGACGATAAGGTGAGTGGCTCCCACCTGCCTCACCCCTGGTCCTGTACAGGTAGTAGGACTCAGAGCACAGAGGATGCCAAGGGTGGCAGAACCAGTCCTGTGTCACCCACCCACCCCTTTCTTGCACCTCTTGCCACCACTCTATGCCCCCTGCCCTGTGAGAAGGGGACGTGGAGGCTCACCTTCAGGAGAGCTCAGCTGGTGGAGGACACCAGCAAGGTGGCACATGGCACGAGAAGGGGATGACCCTGTAACCAGTGCCCCGACATCTAACAGGCAGTGTGACTTCCTTCCTCCTCTGGACCTCAGTTTCCCCGTGTGGCATTCTGATTCTAAGACTCCATGTGGAAACAAGTGCAGCCCCCAGAAGGGCAGTCCCCACGGGAAGCTGGGTCCCACTCCGACCTCACCAGCCCCCCTTGCTCTGGTGCTGGATTCCGTGTTATCTGCGGTGCCAGCCTCCTTCCTCTTGAAGCTTCGCCTCGTTCCTGACCCCAAATGATACATCCCACCCCATCCCTCTCCTCCTTTGCCCATTACGGCCCCCAGTGGGGCTGAAACTTTTCCTCAAAAGAAGTCCAAGTTCAGAGGAAAAACATTTGTCTGCCCTGAGAAAGTGATTCTACAGAATGCGAGCCAAAGGGGTCTGCAGTGAGGACCACAAGAGTGACAAGTGGGATGGGACATAAAGGAGAGAAAGAGGTCCCCTCCTGCCCTCTGCCGTCACCTCTTCGTCTCACAGCCCCTCTGAGCAGTGGCAAACCAAAGCGGTGTGGGGTGGCGGGATAGTCTGCCCTGGCAGGAAGGAGTATTTTATCATTGCCTCTGTTCAGAATTGCCAGCACGTGGTGATAATAAAAAGCAGACTGATTTTATTTGGTCTTAATATTGCTCTTAAAATCTCTACAGATAAGGTACCCCCTCACTGCTGCACCCCGGGCAGACTGATCCCAAGGCACCCCCAGACCTGCCATAGGTCGCTGCTTCTGAGACAGGAGGACAGGTTGGCTCCATTGTACAGATATCAAAACTGAGTTCCAGAGATATAAATCAATACACCTTCAGTTGCTCAGCCCGTTAGGGTGTGAGCTGAGATGAAACACAGGTGTAGCAACTCCCATTCCAGAATTAAAAAGAAAATAGGTTCTACATGCCCATATCTCTGGCATAACTCAGAATACACTGTGCTCAGATCTGCCCTCCAACTGCACAGGGGACACCTGACCACAGCCATTTATACCAAGAGCCACGCAGGGCCGACAGGAGAGAGCTCTGGGTGCCAGGTGTGGTGGTGACACTTGGAGCCTCTTCTGCCCCCAGGGTCAGGACGCACAGGGTGGCCATTGCTAGAGTGCCTGGCCCCACCCTCCACATGCCCCAAGCCTCTGTCTGCCCATGTGTCTGTCTGTGTGTCCAGCAGAGGAAGTATGACCTGCACTACCGCGTCGCGCTCATTATCAACTACCTGGGCCACTGCGTGTCTGTGGCAGCCCTCGTGGCTGCCTTCCTGCTTTTCCTGGCCCTGCGGTGAGTCCACCCCGCCCCTGCTTTTTCTCTGCCCTCCTCCCACGGCACCCCTTCACCTCACCCATTCTTAGCTCCTCTCCGGGGTCCCTGGAGCCAACGGACAAAAGGGGCTTGGGGAGGTGCCTGGGCACTGACCGCTGGCGGGCATGCAGGAGGCAAAAAGGGAACCAGCTCTGGAAGACCCAACCGTGGTCACCGCGAATGGGAATTTGGTTCCTGGTGCAGCCCTGCCTTCACCCCAGGCTGAGTCTCTCCCTTGCCTGAGGAGGGGGTGGCAGGGGGCGCAGGCCCAGCTGCCCCATGACGCCAGCTGCCCCCTGCCCCCCGCCCCAGCTGAGCTCTGAGCCCAGGTGCAGCCTGTCCCGGCTGATCCCTGCCCCGGTCGTCCCGCAGGAGCATCCGCTGTCTGCGGAACGTGATTCACTGGAATCTCATCACCACATTCATCCTGCGAAATGTCACGTGGTTCCTGCTGCAGCTCATCGACCACGAAGTGCATGAGAGCAATGAGGTCTCTGGGTAGAGGTTTGGGGCCGGACCTGGGGGACTCTGGGCTCTGGGGGCCCCCATCTCTCTTGCCCAGTCCTCGCGTGCAGACCCGAACCTGAGCTCACCTGCACCCATTCATTGTCCCTCCAGAGCCAGGGGTGGGGGAATGGGGCTCCAGGCCGGGGTCTGGGGAGCAGCACAGACCTGACAGCAGGCTTTGGGTTATCCCCGTCTTGTGACTTTAGCACCTCCCAGAGATTCCTTAGAGAAAAGGAGGCTGAAATTAACCTCTATTGAGCTTTAGAGCAATTCATTCCAATGAGAGACCTGTAGGGATTTCGCCCCCATTATACAGACATGGAAACTGAGGCTCGGGGAGGTTAGATGACACTGTAATGATGCCTCTACATCTGGGCCACCAGGACCTTGAGCAGCCAGCACGTTAGCTGCCCACGGTGGATTTGTGTCAACCACTGTAGTACTGTGTCCACGTCGTAAAACCAGAGCCCAGCGTGGAGCCGTGCGCGGAGCTCTTTGGCCCACCGTTAGAGACTGCACAATACATCGTCTCTGGATGGCTAGACCTGAGCACACACCCAGCCTGGCTTGACGCCTCACTTGGCCCCATGCTGAGCCCTGCCTCAGCACCAGTGGAATTCAGTCAGTTTGGGGTGCCCTGCAGCCCCATGTTGGCTTGTACTGACAAGGCATCGTTAACTCGGAGGAAAAACAAGATTGGGAGGAGGGGATCTTTCGCATTCCGCCTCAGCAGGACTTTCTCAGAACAGAGGAGACAGGTGGCCGCATGGGGCCCGAGATCAGGGCTGGGACCATGGAGGAAAGTCACTGGCTGTGATCAGCTCAGCTGATTGATCGTCTGACAGCCCAGCTGTTAGAGCCGGACAGAGAGGCGCTGAGCTGTCCAAGAGGACAGTCAGCTCCCCATCACAGGGCTCCTCTAACCACCAATCCCCACATCCTCAGCTCTGAGGGTGCCCTGGTGACGAATCCCTGGGGAAGATGGCCAGGTAGGGTCAGTTGAGAAGAGCTCTGGCCTGAGGCCAGACCTGGCCGTGGCCCAAGGTGGCTCTGGGCAGGCTTGTCCCCCGAGGGAGGGGTAGTAACCGTGCTCAGAAGGACAGGGACAGATTCCCCTCAGCTGAGAAGGCAAATGGCACCAACATTCATTTCTTGGCTCCTGCCTTTGCCACCTCCATCTTCTTGAACCAACCTGCAAGATGGGATTATTCTTTTCTCTGCAGCACGATGAGGTTCAGAGAGGTATGGCCAGTTGCCCGAGGTCCTGGTGTAAGGAAGTCTCCCTCCGGAGACGGCAGAGATGACATTAAGCCCAGAATCTCCTAAACCCAGAGATTTGGGAGGGTCACCTCCACCGCTGCAGCTCACCTTCACAGACCCTGTACTAGTTCAATAACAATTTTCTTCTAATTGACTCGCTATTTTTTTTCTACATGAAATTTCATAGTCCATCCCAAAACGGAAACCAGTCTGACTCGCTGTGAAGTGAAGGTGACCCTCAAAAAAAAGTGACGGTGAAACACGACAGTGCTGTTCAGTTCTAGCCTCTCCCTGCAAAGATCTCAGAGTCAGACTCCCTCTTTCTTTTATGAAAAAGGAGATTAGAAAACACTGGTGAGAAGTCAGACCCCCTGGTACCAGGGGAGCCTGGCACTTTCTGGAAAATGTGGAAGAGAAAGGATGAAGCTTCCCAGAATGAGGTTCAAGGGTGTTTAATGCCATGTCCATGACTCAACTCAAACGACCTCCCCTCCATCAGCGCCCAAGCTGTGCACTTGGGCCTGGGCCCCAGGCAGCCACTGACTGCTGCCTGCCCTGCGCAGGTCTGGTGCCGCTGCATCACCACCAGCTTCAACTACTTCGTGGTGACTAACTTCTTCTGGATGTTCGTGGAGGGCTGCTACCTGCACACGGCCATCGTCATGACCTACTCCACCGATCGCCTGCGCAAGCGGCTCTTCCTCTTCATTGGATGGTGTGAGGGTCCTGGGGGGACCTGCAGGGTCTAGTGGGGAGAGGGTACTGCTGACAGGGTCACCTCCCTTCATCTTGGGTCCAAGGACCGGATCACATTCCTGTCTACCATCCCCAGGACAGTCCGAGGATGCAGCCACTCCCCTCCATGCTGGAGAGGAAGAAGCAAATAGTCCCTCTGAAAGGACAGTCCACAAATAGCCTTCCTCTTCTTGCCTGGAATGGCCAATCCAAAGACCTTTGTCTCTGGCTTCAAAAGAAAAGCTGGCCAGCTCCACTTCTCTATCAAAAAATCTCAGAAAATCACGCTGTCCCCTCATCTCTCTGACCTGCTTGGAGGGGACGGCTGAGGGTGAGGGAGGGATGGGGGCAGGGGTCTAGGGACAGGGCCCCTCAAGGTCATGGATGGCCTGCAGTTAGATGATTGGAAACAAGATCCTAGCCCTTTGTGGTTCCTCCTCACACTGTGTTCTACAAGAGGGGCTCCTGACCATCTGTCTGTCCACTGCAGCTGTGTCTGTCCTTCTTTCAGGCATCCCCTGCCCCATCATCATCGCCTGGGCCATTGGCAAACTCTACTATGAGAATGAACAGTAAGTAAGGACGGGCCAGCCGTGGGGCTCAGAGGGATGTTAGGACAGGTCAGCCACGGGGCAAGAATTGCAGCCACGCCAGAACAGTTCACTTTTCCATTGTCCTTAAATTGAGAACATTTCCTTGGCACCCAGAGGTACTCATGCGATAGGTGTCAAGTCGACTTTGTTGAATTGAGTTAGGAATCGTTCCTTTAAGCACCCAACGCACGACCCCCTTAGCCTTTGGTAGGGCGGCCTCCTGGAGTTGGATGTGGCAAGTCTGGCTCCAGGCTTTCAGCTCAGAGCACCTCCAGCTGTGGTACTGAGCCCCTCACAGATGCCCGGGCCAGGCCAGTGGAAGCTTGTTTTATTCTGGCGTCCCAGTCTCTTCCTGGGGTGCAGTGTTCCGTGCTGGGACCCTCTCTGCACCAGAGACTTTGAAATACTCAGCCTCGGCCCAGATGATGGCAATTCTGGCTGCAGGTCAGCCAGGGAACGGCGGGGAAGTTGGGTGCCACCAGCTGAGAAAAGAGGGGACAGAGGAACGTCAGTATCTGTATACAAATATTCAAGGGGTCTCTGAGGATGGAGGGAGCAGATGGGATCTGGGGGCAGGGGGTAGGAATGGCGTGGGTTCTGAGAGCTCAACATTAGGAAGAGCTCCTAACGATAAAAGCTGCCCAAGAGTGAGAGGGCTGCCTTGAGAGGTAGTGAGCTTCCCATCAAAGCGGGTGTTTAAGCAAAGAAAAGTAAAAAAACAGTGCTGGGAGGCTGCAGGGGAGAATCCTGCCTGAGGCAATGTGCACTGGATGACCTCTGAAGTTGCAGAAGACACAGAATTTCCTGAACTCTGTGGGGCCCTTTCTGAGGTCCAGTAGGAGTTGCTGGCAGAGCCAGACTGGGTCCTGGGCCAGCCCTTCCTCCAGACCCTGAAGCTTCTTCACCCCCAGCATCCCCAAAGAATAACCAAGCCTCTAACAGGAGCAAGCTTCCTTCCCTGGGTGAATGAGGCCAGGGATCGGGCTAGGAGAAGGCTCCTGCCTCCACATCTGCTGCTTTGTGCGTCTGAGTGCCTGGCACAAGGAGAGGCGGGTTCCAAGCAATGCGGGAACAGGTGGTACAGGCAGTTGGGCCCTGGCCAGCGACGGGGAGCCCAGCTCTCCTTTCATGGGCCTCCTGCATGTCCAGCCCTGGGCCCAGCATCCTGGGATGGGGTGAGGGAGCAAGGAGAAGGAGGAGGAGACCCAGGACCTGCCTCAGTCTGCCTGGGGAGACCAGACCCTCCATGTAGGGCAAAAGGCAGCCCAGGTATGAGCCAGGGTGGTCAGTGGGGCTGGGGCTGTCCACCCAGGCTTCGGGGGAAGGAACAGCCATGGAGATTGGATCTCAGAAAGAGTCAAGACAGAGGACCCTGGCCCCGAGGCTGCAGTGGTCCCCAGGCTGTGGTTCAGCAGGCCACTTATAGCCACTCCATCTTTGCAGGTGCTGGTTTGGCAAGGAGCCCGGCGACCTGGTGGACTACATCTACCAGGGCCCCATCATCCTCGTGCTCTTGGTAGGTCCTCAGTGGGAAGTGGGACAGGGCTGGGCACCAGGAGGACAGCAGAGGACCCACCCAGCAGAGATGCTGGGGAGGGACAGGGTCTGGATCGGCCCCCCCGCACACACTCTGTACGCACCACCCCGCTGCCTGGCATCCCGCTCCCAGCTCTCCCTTCCTCGCGCTCCACGCCCTGATGCAGCCCTCTCCCCTCTCTGGCCCTCAGGTTCTGGGCAGAGAAAATCCGACTGGCAGATTTCTAATGCCTCCGACATCTGACATCCCCTTGCCAGGTACAAGCCAGGCAAGGAGGGCAGCTGGTGGCAAGAGAAGGGTCCGCGGGATTCTGTTCAGCTCAGACCTACTCTCCCTCTACCCGCAGCGACCCCCTCCAGGGCCCAGCCCACTGCCCCCAGCCTGGAGCAGTGGGACAAAGGAAGCATAACGAGCAATTATTCCTCATCCAGCTCCCCGCCCTTTGCCAAATGTATTAACATCTAAGGTATAATTGCTGCCAGGTATGTAAACCACAACGAGCTTTAATTAAGGTAGATTTTAAGTAGAGGCTGCATTCTGCAAAAAAAAAGAACCCATTATATATCATATGCTAAAAAAAATAGACATACAAAAAAGCCCCATAAGAAACTGGCATTTACGTAAGACTTATTTCAGGCTTGTTAATTTCAGGCTCCTTAAAGGGCCACCTGCTCCCAGTGCACGATGCTTGAGAGAGCACCACCCCCTTGCACACAGCAGGTGCCTAATGGGGGTTTCTTTGGTCTACCTTGGAGACAATGACTGTTTATCTCTTTTTATTTCCTTACTCTCCTCCTTTTTGTAATTTCCTCAGGGATTCATTTGACCCCCCATCTTTGGAGTGTCCTTGATGTATACGAACCGGAGATGACTAGGAAGGTTTTTTACCCACTGCCTGAAATTCCACCCTCAGGGCTCCATTCATTTCAGAGATAGAAGCCAGTCCTTGTCAGCCGTCAGAAGGGGGAATCATTGTCCTTGGAGTCCTAGCTGCAATGAGTCACTGATACCCCCCTCCACCAGTGTGAGCGGAAAGGCTGGCTTGGGTGGGAAGCGAGCCCCCTCTGCAAAGATGTTGGACAGCAGTGAGGAAATGAACAGAGAAGGGGGACAGGCTTGGAAGGCGCAGTGACAATACCCAACTCCCACCTCCTCTCCATGCCCCCTTCTCCGGTTCCACCCTCACCAAGAGCCCCGTGATTGTCTTTCGCTTTGGACCCAGCCCACACCCAGCTATATGCATGGACAGGGCTTCCAGTTTCCAAGCTCAGCCCTTCCAGAAGCTCTATCTTCATTACTTCCGATCCTCACATCCTCGATGCCTGGAAGTAGGGATGATGCTCCCCGTTTCACAGATGAAGAACCTGGGAGGTGAAACAGCTGCTCAAGGTCATCACTAATAGTTAGCTGAGCTGAGACTGGAGGGCAGGTTACCCACCACCTCCCGCCATCCCTTCCTTTGGATACCCTGCCACCCCTGGCCTCCCCCAGCAGTCCACAGCTGTCTGAGAGACCCGTGCTCATTTCTGGGTTCTGGGAAGTGAGTTGGCTGGTTGGGTTTGCAGGAGGCTGTTGTCACTGTTGATGGCGTGGGAAAGGCATGAGCTCAGTGCTTTCCATGAGTATTTGAACCTGTGCCAACCTTCCCAGATGGGCTCCATGGCTATCCCCACTGGACGGACAAGGAAGCAGAAGCTCAGAAACGTTAATTAAGTCATTTGCCCAAGGCCACGCAGATGCCAATCGGAATAGCTGGAATTAGAGCCATGCGACAAGGACTTGGTGGGAGGTGGTCCCAGGAAACACAACGAGGGGTGGGAGTAGAGGACAAGGAAGGGAGGAAACCGATAAACGTTAAGTGATAAGCAGGCTTCCATGGGGCAACACGTAAGAGTCTCAGAATTGACCCCTGGTCGGGAAGCAGGGTTACTTACCCATATGCTTCATGCCCCATCCGTGGAGGTTGCCCTGGAGACCTTGAATCCCCACATTTCCACCTACCCTCTCCCCATTTTCAGGCTGAGCTAGCTCTCCTGGCACCAGAGAAAGCCCCAAGCTGAGAACTGTCCCCTGCAGCTACAGGTGAATGGTGTGTGGCACGTGAGGTCTGTCCGGTGAAAGCCTTGCCTCTTTGTTCCGTGGGTGGTGTCTTCCTCAGCAATATCCCGGCCGCCCCTATTCCAAATGGAGATCCCAGGGCCTCCACCTGCCACTGGGGATCTCGGGGGTGTGTCCAAGAGCGGCATTTGGAACAAGCGCCTTTGATGTGCATACTCTAGTGGGAGAACCCTGGTGTCCAGGGACCTTGTGAGCAGGGATGTGAGTTGTCTGGGCTTTCTCTGTGGCCCAGCCAGGGCCCTGAACGCAGTAGGACTCAGGACTTGGGCCTCTGAGACTCACTAGGCTCCACAGATCCAGGTGGACAAGCAGGCTGGCTATGTTGCTGGGCTTGGTGAATGTGCGCTACAAGGAGCTGCGATGTGATGGCAGCACCCCAATACCCAGAGCTGGAGGGGAGCAGAGGACACCCCCAAGGGCTGGGACTACCTCTCCCAGCCTGGGTTTAAAGGACAGAAGGAACCGTGTCTGAAGCCAAGGAGGAAGAGATGTCAGTCCCCCTTCCTCCCTCCCTGCCTGCCTCTGCACATGCGCAGACAGGGAGGGTTTGGAAACCAGGTGGGAGGGCAGTGTCAGCGGCTCCCTGGGGAAGGGAGGAAGGTGCCTGCAGTGAAGTGAGGTGGAGAAGATGTTGTAAAGGGGGAAGCTGGGAACCAAGCCCAAAAGGAAAGAGTGACTTTGGGGCTGCACAGACCAGCCTGAGGTGGGGTGTAGGCAGCATCACCAGCTCCTGCCTAGGGTGAGCAGAGGGCATAAGGCCTTGTCTCCCAGACCCTCCCCACCAGCCCCTGTCCCTGCTCTTGCCTCAGCACATGGAACAGCGCCCTGTAGCCCAGAGGTGCTCAGCAATTGCTTATTGACTAGATGGATGGGTGGTTGGATGGTTAGTGGATGTATGTACATTACCTGTTGAATAAGTGGGTGAGTGGGTGGGTGGGTAGATAAACTGATGAATGGAATGTTGAGTAGATATTTAGACGGATGGATGAATGTTACATGTTAAATAAGTGGGTGGGAGGGTGGGTGGATAAAATAATGAATGGATGGTTGAGTAATATTTGGATGGATTAATGGATGGAGGGATAGATGGATAAGAGTGGGTGGATAACTGAGTGAATTGCTTAGTGGGTTTATGGACGATTAGTGAATAAGATTTAATGCAGGGAAATGTGGAAGAAATGAGAATATATTTTGAGTCCAACAACCTCTGTTCTCACAGAAGTCATGAAGAATCGGAAAAGGTCCAGTATTTTGTATCACTTGTGTGAGAAAATTAGGATCGGCCTATGTGTTAAAGTGACCTCACGATCCAAGGGCATAGACCAGAAACCCAGGAGCTGGAAGTTAGACAGGCCTTAAGAGGAAGCAGGGTGCGGTAGGCCATGGGCAGCCCTGGCTGAACGCTTCCACCACCCCTCGCCCTGGGTTCACCAGGCTGTGCTACTGTGGGCACTGGAACAGCAGGCCGTGGCTGAGGAGGGAGCCCCCAGGGCCCCAGAGTAGCCTCAAGCTTAGGGGTGATGCAGAGGCCACAGGGCTGTGTGTCCCGTGGTGTCTGCCTGTGTCCCCAAGCCTCAGAGCTTAGGAGGCTCCAGAAATGACGGAATCTCAGGACCAGGACTTGGGAGGGGGTGTGTGTGTATAAACACACGCACATACTCAGACATGTGCACACACACGAGCCAGCAGACACCCCTGGGCTAATACGTATCTCCTTCTGACCCATGGGTACTTTCCTGTGCGAGGTCCCCAGGGTGTTAGGCATACAACACTCACTTTCCTGTCTACTCGCACTTGGAGATGGATGAAGAGAGACACGGGTGTGTCCATGTCCCCAGGTCCACACTCACACAGGAACACACCAAGGCAAACGCACAAGCACAGAGCACAGACCCACGGGGAGCATGGAGAAGGCAGCACACAGGCACACAGACAAGCCGACACGGGTTAACAGGACACTTGCACACCCGCAGAGACCACCACATGCAGCACAGGGCTGCCCCGGGAAGCCACACGGGCAGGTCCCGGGGAGAGGCTGGGAGCGGCAGGCTCCGATGCTGAGAGAAGGCTCAGAATGAAGATAAGTGAGGCCCTTCCAGGAGCCAACTGCTGGAGTCAGCCCAGCAGCCTGTTCATCTCCATTGCCTCAGGCGTGTCTGCGAAGAATCTAGAGTTTTCCTGGGTGCAGGGGACGAATGGTGAGAGATTAATCACTCCTCCCAGCAACCGAGTTATTAATCACTCCATCTGGCCGGGTCTGCTCCACCAGGGCAGGACTGTCCTGTGTCCAAAGGGCCTCAGGGAGACCCTCAGTTGACAAGTGGGGGCCCTGCAGCAGCGGGGGCGGGCCGGGCAGAGCTCTGGGCACTTCAGGAAGGAGTGACCTTTGTGCCCTTGTGCACTGCCTCCAAGGCTGCTTTTCCTCCCTCGGGTCAGGGTGTGGAGAAGCAGGCTCTGGAGTCCTCAGGTGACAGGGGACCCGGCAAGTGGGGTACCTGCCTGCCCCGGGGAGGGAGGAGCAGAGGTCTTGGGACCCCAGGCAGGTGCTGGGGTGAGTGGGTTGGGCCGTGGATTCTCAGTGGGTTACAGGGGAGGTGGTCGCCTCTCCTCTCATCCCCACCGCGTGGTCCTTCCTTTTTCCCTCTCTGCCCCCGTCCCTCCAGATCAATTTTGTATTTCTGTTCAACATCGTCAGGATCCTAATGACGAAGTTACGAGCATCCACCACGTCAGAGACGATCCAGTACAGGTGAGTGATGGGTGCCTTGACCCTCAGCGGGGGAGGAGTGAGGAGGCCATCTGGGCCATCCCCCTGCCTCTGGGTGGGGCCCTCGCTCAGGCTCCCAGAAGAGACGCCAGCGAGTGAGGCCCCACGTGCCTCAGGGGCTCAGATGGGTCTTGTCACCCTTCCCCCTCTCCAGGAAGGCGGTGAAGGCCACCCTGGTTCTCTTGCCCCTTCTGGGCGTCACCTACATGCTCTTCTTCGTCAGCCCTGGGGAGGACGAGCTGTCACAGATCGTGTTCATCTATTTCAACTCCTTCCTGCAGTCATTCCAGGTGGGGCACGTAGTGGGATGCGGCCACAGAGAGCGCCCCTGACCTGGCGTGCTCAGGCACCCGTGCCCTCGCTGGCTTGGTTTAGTTCGTATGCACTGAAATACAAGCGCGTGCACATCCTGAACCCAGGCCCTGGCGCCGTCACTCCCACCCCAGGGCCCAGGTGGGCCCACCCCTGACTGGGTCAGGGTCACCCTAGCCTGCACCTCCTGCCGGCCCGGCCCCTGCTCTGAGGACTCATGGCAGCCTGTCACTCGCAGTGGACCCCGGTACACCTGCTCCACGATGGGGGTGCCTACCCAGCTCTGAGCCTCCGGGGTCCCGAGTCAGAGTGTTCCCCCAGTCATCCTGTCCCCTCTCCACCCCCCCGACCCCCCAGTCAGAGTGGCTCCCTGAGCAGGTCACTGACGTCTCCCTCTTCCTTCCCAGGGTTTCTTTGTGTCCGTCTTCTACTGCTTCTTCAACGGAGAGGTATGACACCAGGCCCGGGAGGCCTGTCCTCAGACCCCACTCCAGGGAAGTTCGAGGGGAGCCCCCCAGCCTTTTGGGCATCCCTGGCTCTGCTCAGCTCTGCTCTGGAGAAGGGAGGGGAAGTCTGGAGAAACCACCCAGCTTTGGGGAGACAGGAATCCTGCCTGAGGGACTCCAACCGGTTTAGAAGGTTGACTCTGCAGGTCAGAAACGATATACCGACTCTCTCATTGCACTCGGAGAGCTGGGTGGGCAGGAGCCCAGGCCACAGGGGCTCACAGAAGAAGGAAGCCAGAACACAGGTGATGACAGGAGAGCGCTTTCGAGGAGCAAGTCAGGTGTGAGCCGTGCATCCAGGCCTTTATGGACCCAGGGAGCAGAAAGACACCAGCGCGTCCTTTCCTGTCCCCTGCCGCCGCAGGGAAGGCCACACGCCTGTGGGTGGGCTCCAGGGAGCCAGGCTCTGGTGAAACTTGGTTAGCTTACAAGGCCCAGAATCGCAGCGCGGCGGACTTGGGGGAGATGTTCGCTCAGGCCTGTGGTGGGTGAGGACACACAGTGGGTGCTGGGGCAAAGAGCAGACACCCTCCCAGGGCCCGAGAGCTTCCAGACACCCCAGAGGAGTGCCAGTGCCATCCTGAGGCCTCTTCACCTGCCCGTGCACAGGGCAATGGTGGGGTCTGCATGCCTGGGTCTCTGTCAGTTAAAGCAGACCCCAGATAGGAAAGTCCAACAGTGGAGACCGGCACGTGCTGGAGGGCAGGGAGAGAAGGAGCCATAAAGCAAGCAAACAATGCTTACGGAACAGTTATTCTGTTCAGCTATGTGCCAGGCTAGCCTGTGGGGGACATGATCCAGTTTGCAGAAAAACTTCTTCCATTGCAATACAAATGAGAATAGAACAGCACCAGTGACGGTCAGGTCTTGCAATGACTAGCTCTCCATCTCAGCTGCGTGCTGTGGTAAGCAGTGCAGGTCTTTCAGGAGGTAGAGGAGGTCAGGGCTGCAGAGGAGGTGAGAAGGACCCTGCTTTTGGGAACAGCCGGTCTCTGGATGTGAGGCTGGCAGTCAGGGGGGCCGCCCCAGCCTCCCTTGGTGGCCCTGCAACGGGCAGGGAGCAGGGGAGAGGACCGGCCGGGACCCAGGATTGGCCTCCACAGGCCCAGTTGAGCCGCCTCCTAACCCCGCAGGTGCGCTCGGCTGTGAAGAAGAAGTGGCACCGCTGGCAGGACCGTCACTCCCTCCGAGTCCCCGGGGCCCGGGCCGTGTCCATCCCCACGTCACCCACGCGGGTCAGCTTCCACAGCATCAAGCAGACGGCCGCTGTATGACCCTCAGTACCCTCACCTCGCCCATCACTCCACCATCGGGACAGCCTCTCCACCCTCCTCCAGCACCTTTCTCTGGGTTCTCCTGGCTGCGCAGGCTCTGATGGGGGCAGAGGGAGGGGGGAGACCAGCTCTCCAGGCCGGCAGGAGGGAGGCTATGCAGCAGCACGAGGGGCTCTCAGGAACCAGGGCCAGCTGGACCCCAAGTCTCAGTGCGAGAGGGAGCTGAGCCGGGAAGTCACGGGAACCCCCGGAGGAGAGCGGGTCACAGGGCTTCAGGCATTGCCCACACCAGCCTCTCTGGCTGGATCCTCACTGTCGCCCTGTTCACAGATGAGGAAACTGAGGCCCAGAGCCAGGGAGGGCCTGCCCAAGTCACACAGCTAGTTCATGACAGACCTGGGGCTCCTTTGCCCCACTCATGGCAAGGGTCTTCCCACCAGCGGCGGGGTGATGGTTGGTCCCACCCCCTGCCTTCTGCCTCTAAGTTCTGTGGCGCCCTCTGCAGTTGGAGGGAGGCACAGCAGCTGGAGTAAGATTCATTCCACTGGCTTCGTCCCTGGGACTCTCACTTAGAGAAGCCTCACCTATACCCCATCCTCCTGCCCCTCGGACCCTTGGAAGGATGCTGCCTCCTTTCCTGAGAGTCCTCTTCTCAGCCTAGTCCACCGATTCAGGGCCTTGGGGAGGGGCAGGTGGGGAGGAAGAGGTTGCCAGGGCAGCCGTACACGCTTAGACCAACCAGATACAGGGTGTAGGACGAAACGGGGAGGAGACACGTGGGGGACGACAGGCTGGGAGAAGGAGTAGGGTAGGAATAGCAGAAACCAAAGTACGTCTTTGGTGACTGGAACTAATCCCTCAGCCCACACCTGAGACTGGGCTTCGGCCTCCCCTTCAGAAACAACATCTCCACTGTCTGTGAAATAAACTGTGCCTCTGTGGAAACACGGCCTCCCCTCAGGTTTGAAGGCGTGCTGTGGGCCAGGGGCGGTGGGCTGGGTCCATCATCATTTGCAGAGACTCTCGCCCTGGCCTGGGGCCGGTTCTCCCTCTCCACCTGTGCCTGCAGGTCTGTCCCTTATCGTTTGCCCAGGCCAGTAGCTGCCCCTCCTCTCCAGCTGAAGGCAGTTTAATTCAGCGTGAAGGAGAGGCCTAGCTCCCCAAGCAGGCCATGGCCTGTTCCTGTTCTGGAATCTGGAGGGAAGTGTAGAGCAGCTCCCCTCCCCCCCACTGCAGTCTGCGTGAGCCACAACCAGGGCCATCTCCATCCTGGCCTCCATCCACCCTTCCCTCCAGGAGAAGGTGGGAGTCAAGGGGCCAGAGGAGCCATCAGGCTGGGGTTCAAAAGGGCTTTTGCTCTAGGTATGCCCCCTCCCCCATTTTTTTGAAATTATGTGTCCCATCTTGCACAGTTTTAAGTTGACATCTAATATTTTTCACATAAGTTTTAAAACTTGTGAGGGATGTGATTTCTGGCATTTGGTAAATATTTACATTTTAAAATAAAACTGCCCCAACCCTTTAAAGTACATCTTATGAAATCCAAACGCAGCAGTGATTTCATACTCTCATCTATTTCAAAACAAAAAAAAAACAAAACCCACAACCTGCTCTTCTTTAACAGTTGGAAATTCTAGGTTGTTCCTTTTCTCTTTGAACCTATGCTTTCACTCCATTCCCCCTACAGAATTGCTTTTGCTAATGCAGCACTTTTTACCGTTGCAAGTTTTTTATCGCTCACCTTATCATACTTCTCTGCCACAAATATATATTTAGAAATCGGAATTGAAATAATTTCCTGCGACCAAAGTTTCTAAGAGTTTTTTAGAAAGTCTTCTGGACTGAGTTATTACAACTAATTTTTGATGTAAAATATAAGGTACAGTTGATTAAAACAACATAGATACTAAAAATTTTATAAGTAATGGTTAAACCTAAAAAAGAAAATACTGAAAACACATCTTAGTGAAACAGATAAGAAATTAATTATTTGTGAATCTAGGGATGAATCAGGATTCAGCATCATTTTCTTTTTCCATTTTTAGAGCGCTACATGCTGAGAAGCCTTTCACACAAATAAGGAGATGTCGTCCAATTCTCTGCATTCCTTCTGAGATGCGTGCCCAAAATTGCAGGGTGATTTATCATCAAAAATGATCTGTCAACTGGCCACTTGATTAAGTCCTCTTTAAATTTGGCTGGGAAAAATGAAATGAAAAATCTCAGACTTGTCTGAGTTCATAGTAGGGGCCACAAATCCTGCTTGAATAAATGAATGAGAGCCAGATCCCCAGAAACTTCCAGACGTTAGCTACTACGCTTTGGAAGGAGAGCCTGTGTAGAAGGGACCCTCTGAGGTAGAGTCCCATGTCCAGTCTGGATATCTGTTTGTTGGACAAATGCCTGAGCATGGAGGGGCAGAGAGGAGCTGATTCTAGATCTGGAAGAACGAAATTCATCCCTCAGCCTCTGTTGTGAATACAACAAAGTAATTAATTGTGATTCTTAATTAGCTCTTCAGGGCACTGAGTAAGGCTCCCTCTGGTTCCCTGAGGCCCAACTGGCGATAAACAATCAGCATCATGGATCCCCATGGAGGCCCCTCTGCCCAAGAAGGTGGAGAAATTCAAAGACCTGCCATTTCTTCCTGCCTCCTCCAGTTCTGGCCTCCAGTTCTCTGGGGAAGGCTGGTGGTAGACCTGCGAGCGACCCTGCAGCTGCCTCCTTTCCTTCTTATTCTTCCAGCTCAGCCCCAAATACATCGTCCTTTCAGGGCTTTCCAAAGGGTGCACTAGGGGTCTGTGTCGCTAGTTCCTAAGCAAATGAACTCCCCCAGCCCTGTGTCTCTAAATCCATCTCATTCCTCTGCTGACACAGATTCGGGGCTCTCCCCAGCACCATCAACAGGCACACCTGAGTGGTAAAGTCTGCATCTGAAGGAATGAGGAGAAAGAAGTTCTTCCTTGGAAATGGGATGGATTCTCTTCCCTAGAAAAGTATAAATGTATAATGTGCAAAAATACAGCGTATTCAATAGCACACGACATGTCTACAGAAACCGTCAAAGGAACCACGGATCCAAGTTTAAAAGCCCCTGACCTCCGGATAAAATGTAAATACTCTGATTTACCTAATAAGAATTCCCTGTGTTGGTGGTGTGTGTTAGAAGCACCAGGGCATTTAAAGCTGCACAGGTTTCTGAGCCCACTCCAGACCTCCCGAAACACGATCCCGGGAGGTGGAAACTCGCACTTTTAACAAGCATCCTCACACAAGAGGGCCCTGGGAGCCCCCAGCACACAAGGTGTGTCCCGTGCTGTGTCTCCCACTGTGCCCACCTGCCCTGGCAGTGGGCAACTCTTTCCCGGATCCTCTTCAGTGGCCACGCTCACCTACAGTATTTATGTAAGGTTGGCTCTCCTCCAGCAGGTCATGAATGGCATGAGGGCAGGGGCTTGTCTGCCCCAGCCCTGAATTGCCAGTACCCAGGAAATGTCAGGGTTTCAAGAGAGAGATTTCATTTGAACTAAGGGTTCCAAAAGCATGAATCTGAAAACCACTGAATTTGCACAATTTTAGTGCCTTTGTTACCGACCTGGGTCCTTGGGTTCTTTAATCAGTAGAAATTGATAGGAGGTCAGACGAGAAATTCAGGCAAGACTTCACTGGGATTCATGCTGCAGCGCGAGGGAGCGAAACCAAGTAACAGGTGCCCTCGATCGCTCCCCAAGCGGGGAGGGTGACAAGCTGGTCCCTTAAATACGTAGGGGTGAATTGGTGGGCTGGGAAGCAGGGGTGGCTTAGGTGGTCTGCCCCTCTGCTTGGTGGCGCTGTGTGCAGGGGGCACGCCCAGTACCCTGCTTTTGCTCCCAGCACCTCAGAAATGACAGTTGGTTTGTGGCGTTTTTGTATCTTATTGTTCATAATTGCCCCAAGTCCCATCCTATCTCACCTTGGCCTCTTTCCTTTTGGTGCCCTGCGGGGTAGGAAGTAGTTTTCTAAGTGAGATTGCTGGAGGGACCTTCTACTGAGGCACAGTGGAATGAAAAAAGACAGCACACAAATTTGTAGAAATTGTAGGTCCAGGTGGATCAGTGCATTGAATGTGGAGAAAGGAAGGAAGACGTGAACATTGCATGGCTCTGCATGGCAGATTGGACTAAAAGTTTCTCATTTAATCTTCTTAAAAATCCTGCAATACAGGAACTTCTCTGGCAGTCCAGTGATTAGGACTCCACACTTCCAATGCAGGGGGCACAGGTTCAATCCCTGGTCAGGGAACTAAGATCCCACATGCCACACAGTGTGGCCAAAAAATTAAAAAAAAATTTTTTTTAAATTCTGCAATATAGAAAACTCAGTTTAAAAAGAAAAAAAAAGGTAGCTACCATGAGTTACCAGTTCCTTTTAGGGGGCCTCACGCAGATCCAGGAACTCTTGTCTCTAAAAGGCCCTGGAATCTTAAGAGTTTCTCTGTCTGGAATCTCTTCTTAGGTCTACAAGTTTTATAAAAATTTTTAAATTTACTACTTTCATTTTGGTTATAATCTAAAAAATTTAGTAAAACATATTTTACCTTAAAACACCTTTTTCATAGGATCAATTGAAAGACAGTTTAACAGAACAAAACTTTAGCTCAAGTTTCTCATACTGAGGATTCCCTGATGTGTTCCAGGGGGTTTAGAGACCTGTTTCTTCTACAAAGTCCACTACAATACCAAGTTTGAGAACCTGCCTTGGTCAGAACGGCTCAGAGGCTGTGGGGTTTTTGCCAAGTGGGGCAGGTGTTTTGAACCAAGTGTTGATCTATGTATGTATGTCCAGGGAAGTCATCTAGAAGTAAGCCGTTTTTTACACCAAAACACTGAACGTGGCAGCTGCCCTGGAGAAGATGCCTTCAGAAGTCATTCAAGTATTGATATTTCTTGAGCACCTACTGAGTGCCAGTTACTCCGCTGGGCATAATGGAGGACATAGCCTTGAATGAAGTGACCCAAATCCTTGTCCTCATGGAACTTACATTCTGATGGGGAGACTGAAAATTAAACAAGACAAACAAGCAAAATGTGTTATGAAGTGTTAAGCTCTAAAGAGGAGAAGAGGACAAGGAATGGGGGTACGAAGGGTGTACGGATCTTAATGTGCCTGATGGGGAGAGGGTGTGGCTCAATGTTGAAACTGTAGATGGAATGGCTGGGGGAGTGTTCACTGGGGTGATGGCGGAACAAAGTCCTGGAGGCAGTGAGGGAGAATGTGTAAGGATTGGGATGGAAAACATTGCAGGCAGATGAACAGAGAGGGCCAAGGGCCCGCTTCTGTGTGTGCTGGGCAAACAGGACAGAAATCAGCGTGTGTGTGTGTGTGTGTGTGTTTGGTGGGGAGGGGGATGGGGGCCACGCAGGTGTTATTCTTGAGTGACAAGAAAAGCCACTGAGCTTTTAGGTTGAATGGGATCACTTTGGCTGCTGGGTGTGACACAGATTGTGAAGGGGTGCAGGTACAGCGAAGAGTTCAGGTAAGAGTCTTTGGCTATAGAGCAGGCGGGAGATGGCAGTGCCTTGGACCAGGGCGGTGGCCCAATTCTGAATAGCTAGTGAAGATGGATCTGATGGCCTGGATGCGGCACGTAAGAGAGAAAACTCAAGACTGACATCTGTTGTCACTAACCCAGAGGAGAGGTTAATGGAGTGGACCAGTTTGCAAGGTTGCTTCAGAACTCTTCTTAGAAAAATGGGAGCTCTGGCCTCAATTTAAAAAAGAATGTTCATAAAGATTTTTTAAAGCTTGTCAGTGCTTTTTTTCTTTCCCATAATCTCATCCTGCTTAATCTCACTGTCAATTAACTCATCCTCAGATGCAGAACAGTGGGTTTGGATGAGCCAAAGAAGGTTTTAATTAGCATGAGCTGTTCTAGTTAGCATAACTGCTTCTGCACTAATTGCTGGTGATTGAGTTTTAAGACCCAACAAATGCAGACATTGGCTGGAAAAATTCTACTTCGGCTCGCTTCTGCACCAAGTCCTGAATGGTAAAAGAGGAGGGCGGTGAGCTTTGGTTCCCAAAGAGAAGGGCTCTCTCTTCCCAGGCCCAAGCTCAAGAAACTTCCATTAGGTTCAGGCTCAGGCTGTGGTCTGGGACAGAGGTGTGGAGGGTTAGAGCAGGGCTATCACAGCTAGATTCTCGAAGAGTCAGGACTGGAATCCACTTTGCAGGGTTTCCGACACAGAGCTCACAGCTGCACCCACCCCCATCCAGCAAGATCACAGCTCCTTAAGTAAAATCACCCGGGGAAACCGAAATCCCACTTCCCCATCCCCACACCTGCTTGTCTAATTGTGTCACTGGATACAAGTTTCTTTTAAATTCACATTGTCAAAGAGAAGCTCCTTTCGGGAGAGTGATGGGTCCAGCACTTCACATGGCAAGAAAGTGCACAACGGTGCAAGAGTAGGCAAAACACTGAAGGGAACAAGAGGAACGACGCCCCCTCTGAGGGAGCCCCTAAGGCTCATCTTGATACACTGTCCCTGTCCCCAACACGTACAGTCCACAGCATCTGGGCCCCACAGAGGAGACAGACGGTGCACATTTGCTCATTCAAACAGACCCTTTCTCTTTGAAATCCCACGAATCCAACTGTCCATGACCCAGGACTGGGTCTCTCCATCCAGTGTCCACAGCTGCAGTTCTGCAATCTCCCCTCTGGCCAACGTGGAGTGGGCTTAGAATTAAAAAATAAATCAAGCCTTTCTCATTTAACACAAGGGTCACCCACCAGCCCCACCCCACAGGGCCCAACGCAGGTTCACCTGCCTAAAGTCGTGCTGATGGAGGGCTTTCTTCTTTCTTTCTTTCTTTCTGAATGAGGACACAGTTTGTTTAATGGTAAAGAATTGTCAGCTTTAGGTTATACACGTTGCCCACAGTAACACTGCCTGAGTGTCTGAGTTGACTCACTTGTGGAAGTGTCTGCCTCCAGAGTCTACCCTTTACTATGATGATACCTCAGCCGCAGGAAATGACATCGGGCAGGAAAACGAGAATGGTTATAGGTTCTGGACCCAAGTATCAACAAGCACAGAGCAGTCAGGCCAAAGACAGGCACCTCCCACTCAGCTGGCTCCGGTGCAACTCGCAGGAGTGAGGGGAAAGGTATTACTCAGCTGTTCATGGACGGACCTACTAAAAACTTAAATCATTCTGTTCAACCAGCTTTCAGAAAAGGAAACGAATGCTCAAGGAGAGGAGAAAAAGGAATGAGTGACTCAGGTGACAGTTCTCCCCTCTCCAGGTGAGAGCCTCTTACGGTTCCCATGTAATAACTCTTAGCACTCCTCCCAGACCCAGACGGCAGACAGCGGTGCGCATGTTTATGCCCTAGCTGCTTGCACTGATGACTCAGTTTTTTTAAAAAATAAATTTATTCATTTATTTATTTATTTTTGGCTGCGCTGGGTCTTCCTTGCTGCAGGCGGGCTTTCTCTAGTTGCGGCGAGCGGGGGCCACTCCTCGTTGCGGTGCGTGGGCTTCTCATTGCGGTGTCTTTTATTGTGGAGCACGGGCTCTAGGCACACGGGCTCTAGGCGTGCGGGCTTCAGTAGTTGTGGCTTACGGGCTCTAGAGCACAGGCTCAGTAGTTGTGGTGCACGGGCTTAGTTGCTCCGAGGCATGTGGGATCTTCCCGGACCAGGGCTCGAACCCGTGTCCCCTGCCTTGGCAGGCAGATTCTTAACCACTGTGCCACCAGGGAAGTCCCTGATGACTCAGTTCTGACACATGCCCTAACCTGGGCAAAAGAATCTTAAATGGCTTCACAAATGATGCCTAAATGGTTTTGGTAAATCTATATATCGAGGCGGACAGGAATGCTGTGAACAACCTGATGCCAAGCAAAAATTGCATGCATTTTATGGGAAATACCCCAAATGAGCAAATGTTGAACAGTGGACAAGAGATAAAAGTAGGAAATAAGCAAGGGCGAGAGAGAGATGAGAAGAGGAAAATTTTAGCTTGATAGGACATTAAGCAAAATTGGTGGTTGAGGACAGAAATGGGTTCGTGGAGACAGAGAATATCAGTGCTATAGTCTACCGGTGAGCCTGTGGACAGTCTTCTTGCCGCTTCCCTCATCTTCCTCTCTAGTGCGGGCAACAGAGAGAGGAAGATGAGGGAAGGCACAGTTTCTCGTGAAATGAGTCATGGCTGAGAAAACTAGACTTCCTAACGTGGCTGAGAATCTGCTGCTACAAACTCCAAAGTGTGGGACATAAGGAAAGGTCTTGAGTTGCAGGGCGAGGTTGTATACAAGTAAGACTTTCCGGATGGCAACAAACTGTCTAAGCTTTGTAAAAAGTGACTGAGTAAGGCTTAGGTGCAGTTAGGATAGTGACAAGGACGGGAAGTAAGTTGTAGGCTCCTCCAGGAGCCCCATCCCTTACAGACCTACGAACCTGTCCAGTTAGCCACAAAGCCAACTCCACGACTCTATGGTACCGAGTGATAAAACTCAAGGTCAGCTATTTGGATTTGCAAAAGGTCAAGCTTTCCCAGCATTTGAGAAGGTAAGTTTCCACGGCTGTCAGAGAACACACGGATTTCCTCATTCTCTGAGGCTGAATACGCCGGAGCACTTCTCTTCTTAAAGGAAAGATTTCTTCGGACGCTTCAAGGCACGCTTCCTCTAGTCATCTTCATCCCCAGCCACAAAGGTAGAAACTAGCAGAGCACAGATGACAGCGTAGTGCGATTTGATCGTGTACTTTGAACTTGGTTCAAAACTGGTTCTGCCCCCTACTAGCTGAGTGAACCTGTAAAGCTTCTGCTTCCTTTTTCTTTTATGTACAAGGACAATAGGATACTTAAATTATTGTAAGGGTAGAAAGAGAGAGCACAAGGGACCTCTCTTAGAACAGCGTGGCACGTGGTAGGCACCCAGCAAACGTGCCCTTCTCCCTGGAAACACTGTGCTCCAACCACTGAAGTCCTGGGGAATGGGACAGGCCAGCCTATGGGGCCGAGGAGGGGAATTCACCCCCCAACACTGGGCAAGGGAAGCAGGATGTGAGCTGTAGAGGGTTCGTGAGCGCACATTCACATTCCATGCTCACAGCGGAGCAATGAAAACAATGCCCGCTAAATCCATCTTTTCTGGGAACTTTGGTGTTGACAACTTTTGACCCCTGTTGTCATTAGAAACTTTGTTCAGAAGACCCTTCCCCACCCCGGAGTGAGGGGGGCGGGGTTCAGGCTCTTTATGGCTTGAGGTGAAGCCTCCGTTATAGCAGAGGTTTTCCTAAGGTGCTTTCAAAAGACTGATGCCCGGGCAACAGAACTCAATAAATTGGTTTGAGGGAAGCACAGATGTGAGCAATTTTTAAAGCTCCAGTGTCTCCAGTGTGCAGCCAGGGTTGAGAACTAACTCACTGCTGCGACAGGTTTAAAAAGATGTGTCCTGAAACATGCAAGGAAGGTACACCGTCCCAGCTGGGAGAACAGAAGTCACCAGCACCAGAGGGGCTCCTGGCAGGAGGGCAGGGCCACAGGCTACTGCTCTCAGGCATTTCCTGGTGAAGCTCCCAAATCACATTCCAATTTCGGAAGAGATATTAATCCCCTCCACATGGTCTTAACACAATTATTGGGTAGACACAGCCCAGTAACCAAGAATTATTGAAGAGACAAGAGGCGAATTTTGAGGCACAGCAAAATTATTCATCCATTCATGCGCTGAATCTTCAGCTAGATTTCTTTGTGCTGTAGGCCAAATGCCAAACAAACAAAACCTGCCTACCTACTATGCCTTACACACAGTCAGACTATCAGCAAAGATGCTGGTGCAAGGCTCTCTCACATGAGTGACGCTATCAAAATCTCTCCATCCTAGGTGCCCCCCCCCCCCGCAAGAGACACAGATTAATAGTTTTCTCTGGTGACAGGAGGTTAATTTAGGAGCAGCTGTAACCAGAGATCATTTGCATTTATTTCCAGGTGATCTGGTTCTCTTGTGAATAGACTCCGCTGGCTAAGACAGTCACTACCGTTACCCTAAGTTTATACTGGTTAAGGGACCAATAATAAATAAAGGTCTAGAGTGAATGTATTTCAAGTGATTTATTGAACAAAATAATTTTGCAAATTGTTGTCACAAAGACCTTTGGACATCAGACGTCTCCAGTACCATCTCACCCAATTAGTAAGATCATTTCTGTATTTACACGACTTGGCAATGATCTCCTTTTCTGGAACGCTCATCTGTATTCAGTATTTTACTACTATGAGCTATTAAGCACTACTAAGGTTCTGGACTCCTGCAGAACTCAGGCACAGGACACCTCTCTAGACTCAGCTCCTGAATTCCAACCGAAGTTTTAAAGGAACTCCTGTGTTCCTACGTACATTCCATGGAAACCAGTTAGAATCTGACCCTTCCCCGTCCCTGTTTTTCAGGACAGCGAAGAACAGATGTGGCTTCCCTGAGAGGCAGTGCTACTTACCCAGCTCTTGAGCTACAGCCCAGTTTGCTACATACAAATACATAAATAATAAGGGCCTTACAGTATATCAAGCCAGAAAGACCCTGGCTTTATATACGCATCGGGCTTGAACAGAGGAGAGGGGTGTGTGCACACAACTCTTGTGTGTAAAGAGCCTCTTTGTTTAGAAAACAACTCTTTCGCTGCTTGTGCTCACAAGCAAGCACACGTGACACAGAACCAGAGGGCTCTGCCACTGGCCCATCTTCCCCACTCAGGTAATCAGTCGCTTCAGAGACACCGGGTGTTCTCTCAGGAGAAATCACGCATTGCACATAGAGGAAAGAACAGAGAAGCCAGGGCTGGTAGAATTAATATCCAGCATCTAACTCATGGCAAATGTATTTTCCAATGAAAAGCGAAGAGCGCTTGGGTTCCAATCCCTTTATGATCCGAAGGAGGTAAATCCCACTATGTGTTTAATATATCTTTTCTCATCAAGGAGCTCATAACAATGTCTGAGGTGGCGGTGACTGTCTGACTATGGAGGTGCCCACTGTAAAAGGAAGTTAAATAAATGGGAAGAAGTAAAGACAACTGCCCCCCACCCCTACTCCAGCCCCAATGTGACAATGCTGGAATACACCCCAAGTGAAGAGCTAGATTATTAGGAATCTGAGGTGAAAAGAATCCCTAGAAAATAAAAACTCAGTTTATTTAAAAGCTAGTTCCTTCTAATTTAATGATGAATACTTTGAAAAGCACTGGGTAGAAGAGAAATAAGTTTCAGTGAAAGGCTTTCTTCCCCATATTTGTTCAAAACTTCAAGACTCATCCAAAGTCTATTTATTGACGACCTACTACGTGCAATACTGTGGTAGGCGTCATCGGAGATGAGATAAAGATGAGAGAATCCCTGGGGCACTCTTCAACTGCTCTTCACACCCAAGACAAAGGAAAACATTCTGGAAAGGGCCCCTCCCCTCCCCTCTACTGTCTGAGAGGAAGATGGGAAGCCAGACAGTCTTAGGTCTGTAAATAAAGAGCTGCTCAAATTGGCACATCCTTGAATTTTTTCCTAACAAATAAACATCTGTGTTCTGAGTGTCCTGTACAAAAACATCATAGAAGTAAAGTCCCTCAAAAGCTGAGCCAAAAAATACTAGTGATTTCCAGGGCTACCTGGGAAGCTAAGTACAAGCACGTCTTAAAATTCAAATAGAGGCTTTCTGTCAAGGCACCCCCTCCCGGAGACTCTGTCAGCAGGAGAATGGGGTCAGCAGCCCTGACCCCACCCCAGCAAGCCTCCTCCGCACCTCAGCTCCTCCCAGAAGCCGCCCACCTACTCAGAGACTGCTGCCTCTTTGGCACAGTGCATCACCACCTTCTCGGAGAAAGAGAAAGGATAGAAAAGGCAAGTCCACAGACAGATGAGTGGCTGCTTGCAGCTGGGGCTGGGAGGCGCATGAGAGCTCCTTTTGGAGCGACGGAGATGTTCTAAAATTGGAAGGCAGTTACACAGCTCTGTAAATACACTAAACGCCATCAGATTGTAAGCTTCAAACAGGTGAACTTTACGGCTCTCTGAATAAAGTTAACTTTAAAATGTATTAACTGTGTTTAACATTAAGCCGTGAGTGTCTACCCAAAGGTAGGAGAAATAGCTTTGCTGAGAACGCGGAAAGATGAGCAAGCGGATTACAGGTTTGTTCAGAATTCCTTCAGCTTTAATTGTGGGAGTAAGATCAGGCAGCCACTGAGGATAAAATGCAGTCCCCGGGAGGAGATGCAATGCTGTTTTTTTTTTTGTAAAGTGGACATGATGAGAGTTATTCTTTTATTAGCGCAAATGGTCAAAAGTTGCCAAAACTGTCCTCATTCTTCGATTGTCTCTTTTTTCCCAGTTTCTTGACCTTCAAAGAGAGGATATCTGGCCTCCACATCAGCCCACGTGATGCTGCCATTGGCCAGATCGCGAACTACGCTGGGCAGTTCAGAGACCTGGGGTAAAAGGAAAGAGAAGTCCCAGAATCAACCACCTCCATTAGATTGTCCAAAAGAGGATTCACCCTGAACTCAGGAAACTATATAGAGAGCCAAGGCAGTGTCTACACAATGACAGGATCCCTCTACAAACTGGTCCCCATACCATGTTTCTTGTGACTCCCACTGAAGCCTCTTTACCTCCTTCCCAGGCCTGGGTTCAGGCTCTTCTTCCCGCCCAGAACGGCTGCCTGCTCCCTGGATAACTCAATTCTCCCGCGCGGCCTTTCCTAATTATTCCAAATCTCTGTGCCACTTGAAGTTACTTCATGTGTGTAAAATTTAACTCTTAAAACTGGGGTCAATCAAGTAACATGAGTGAAGGGAGCTGGGAAACTGGAGAGCTCCCATGAAGGGGGCCAGCTGTTCCTCAGCCAGAACCGAACATTGGCTGCCACACAGCAGGGGTTCTCAGACTTGAGTAACCATCAGAATCACCCAGAGGGCTTGTTAAACCAGTTCTGCCCGACCTCTCTCTCTCTCCCCCAACCCAGTTTCTGATTTAGTAGGTCTGGGGTGGAGACTTCTCTTTCCTAACAAGTTCCCAGGTGATGCAGGTGCTGCTGGCCCAGGGACCACACTTTGAGAACCCCTGCCCGACGGGAACATCGGTTCAGAGTAGGCAGATCTGGTTCTGTAAAAAGATGAGCCAGAAATCTGTGACCTCTGTAGTAGACTAAAAATTCCCTTGGAAAAAAGCAGTCTTTCACTTATGTTTTCCCTATTACTCTCTGTAACAAGCAGAGCACACGATAGGCACTCTAAATAAAAACCTGCTCAAGATAGTCAGGCGGCTGTCAATTAAAGTGGCCACTCTTTCCTTTCCCTCCTGTACTTTTCCCATCTCCACTGTTCCCTTCCCATCAAGTAAAATTACTGAAACATTATTCACTGTTTTGAATTAATTGAAAAAGTTTATACGTACTCATGTGTACATTTATATAGAAATATAAAGATAAAACTGTCTACGCCCCCGAAAGCCTACCAATAAAGCTATGGCAACAACCACCAGGGATCATATTTCCCTTGTCCAAATAAATAACTATAAAAGGGAACTGTGAGAGAATGAGCCCAGGGTGATCTAAATGGCTATAAAATATTAGAGAGGGCTTCCCTGGTGGCGCAGTGGTTGAGAGTCCGTCTGCCGATGCAGGGGACGCGGGTTTGTGCCCCGGTCCGGGGGGATCCCACATGCTGCGGGGCGGCTGGGCCCGTGAGCTATGGCCGCTGGGCCTGCGCGTCTGGAGCCTGTGCTCCGCAACGGGAGAGGCCACAACAGTGAGAGGCCCGCGTACCGCAAAAAAAAAAAAAAAAAAAAAATATATATATATATATATTAGAGAAGTGTTAATGAATATTTTCATAATTAAGCCAAGGAGGTTTGGAATCTGTGCTCTGATAGTAACTTATAATTAAAATTAAAAAGAAAAAAAAGGGGAGCATAAACACAACAAAATCCATCTCAAATCAGAAGGAACCAGTACACATTTCTAAGATTAAAAATGCCAAAGAGAAGGCAGCCACCTCTGCTCTTATCTGCCGCATGGAGTCTCGGTCCCGCAGGGTTGCCGTGTGAGGGGCCTTGTTCACTGTATCAAAGTCAATGGTGATGCCGAAAGCCACGCCGATCTCATCAGTCCTGGCGTAGCGTCTTCCGATGGACCCCGAGGAATCGTCTACTTTGTGAGAGATGCCGTGCCGGGTCAAGGCTTCCGCTATCCAAAATAAATTAAGTAAATTAAAAATTTAAAAATGAGAAAGTCCCAATGTCATCTCAATGTCGTACAAGCTCAGGACGCTTATAAAAGGGACTTACACCAAAGAGCAGTAAGTTGCAGTTGCAAGAGAAAGAAAAATTCCAAAAGTATCATCCCTTGCTGGCGCCCAACCCCTCACTCATACCTACATCTCATTCAGCTGCAGGGGAACGAGCATCAGACTAGGAGCCAAGGCCAGGAGGCTTGCATGACCCTGAGCAGCTCAGTGAACGCTTCCTGTTTCCCAACTCTGAAATATGTGGGCCACACCAGGTGGCCACTAGGATCCCTTTCAGTGCTGTGGGTCCAGTGGCTGTAGACCCACTGGGGATGTTACCCTCCACTAGGGTTCCCCTGATGAAGCAAGCAGCAGGGTCAACAGGAGAAGCAAGGATGTTTGAAACCTGACTCTTGGGTCCTACGCTGACTCATTCAAATGCAGGAGAAAACATCCGGAGCAAGCATACTCTCTCTCTTAGAAATAAGACCAGATGCTAAAATCCCTTAGATTTAGTCTTCATTCAATATGTATTTTTATTGAAGAAAAGAGACATTTCTGGGGCTTCCCTGGTGGCACAGTGGTTCAGAATCCGCCTGCCAATGCAGGGGACACGGGTTCGAGCCCCAGTCCAGGAAGATCCCACATGCCGCAGAGCAACTAAGCCCGTGTGCCATAACTACTGAGCCTGTGCTCTACAGCCCGTGAGCCACAACTACTGAGCCCGTGTGCCTAGAGCCCGTGCTCCACAACAAGAGAAGCCACCGCAGTGAGAAGCCCACGCACCACAATGAAGAGTAGCCCCCGCTCGCCACAACTAGAGAAAGCCCGCGCAGCAATGAAGACGCAACACAGCCATAAATAAATAAATAAATAAATTTATATATATAAAACAAAGAGAAACATTTCCTAAAATTCAGTCTACTTGACAGTATTCCCATGGAGATCACCCAACTGGATTTGCTTACATAATTCCTTGACAAACGGCATGAACTCCTGGTTTTGGCTCAGTGGAAGGACGGAACATTTGAATGGAGCTACTACAGCAGGGAAACTGAAGAACTAGATGGTTTGGAAAGAAAGAAATCCAAATACGTTAGTGTATAAAGATCTAAACATTAATGTCCAATCTTCACTGTTAAAATACTAGAAAACATGATATGAAAAAGCAGTGTGACAAAACAGAGAGAGCAGGATATCCAGAACTAGAATCAGAAAGATCTCGTTCTCAGTTCTGAATTTGGACCAACTCGGTGAACTCTCCCTCTCTGGAGCTTAGTTTCTCCATCTAAAAAGTAGATCTCTACCATCTGCTCTGCTTACTTGGCAGGTCTGTTGTAAGAAAGTTAAATGATGTAAAGGCATTCTGAAAGCTACGATCTAAGATGGTAATTATTTGGTACCACTTAAAAGCCTTACTTCTTTCCGTGGAGATCCCTAAAGAACCTCCTCCCAAATCATCAGAGAAGTAGTGTCAAAAGACAAAATTCCATTCTGTCCTTTAAGAGATTCAGCATAGGTGAAGGCTCTCTGAGCCTTAGTGACTAAGTAAAACAGAAAAGCTTAATTAGCTCACAAATGTGTGTCCCAGAGAAATAGTAGAAAACAAACAAGAAAGATGCTCTGTATACCCATAGAAAAGTACAGCCCCCCTAAACTGCTCCTGAAACAGGTTTCAGATTTATTCAGAAATAAAACAAAGATACTCTGTTGAAGGCAAACTAGTCTACCATTTGGGGGTGGAAATGAGAGCTGAAGATAGTTCTTAAATAATATCTGTAAAAAAGGTTCACTTGAAGGCAAGAATATGAGACTCAGAATGAATAGGTCCCATTAAAATAATGAATGACACAGGGTCCAGTTTAGCCCCCGCAAAGCCTGATTAATCTTAAATGCCAAGCAATGGTGAATATTCCACTGTAAGTAAACCCTAGACTCTACCAACATAGTACCTGAATCATGGAACACTCAGAATTCCACTCCTCTCCTCCATCTTGTGATAATTTCATTTAACGTGAGAGAGAAGTGGGGACCTGCCTTTATAGAAAATTAATTTTTTTTATCTCACTAGCAATGCTTTTATACCAAATTTACAGGAAGATGGATCGAGGGACTATGTGCTAACAATTTAGAAACATATTTGGCTTCTCACAGCCTAATCAAATTTCTCTCCATGATGAGAATCTCTATGCAATTCATAAAACACTATAACTAATTTATTCTTGCCTAGCCTTTATGAAATTTTTATTAAAACTCTAGTCATATCAATATCATTAGATTCAAAGGAACAGCTAAAAGATTTTTACAAAAACTTTTCATTAGAAAAATAGCAGGAAAAGCTTGAAGCAAACTTGACTTCTAAAAAGAGCACATTCCTTTAAGTATGACATCATTCCTCAGGAAGAACCATGCCTTATGTTTGCATGTCTGTGTCCAGCTCAGGTGCTTACTATCTGTTAATGAATGAAAAGCTGCTCCTTAAATGTCAGGAAATGAAGATATAACGTAACGGCAGAGACTAAAAGAGTAGCTTTATTAGCTACACATTACCCATGGTACGTCAGACTTTTAAAAATACTGGTGCCAAGAACTCATCAGTCCGTTTTCAAGATGAAACACCCTAGAAAGAACTACAGAGCTCATGTCCAACATTGCGTACACACTCAGCTTTAGCTGGTCATGCAGGTAACAATGCTTCTTTCAGTTAATTTGACCTATACAACCTCTCCTCCCTAGCATTCTTCTTCTGAGTGCCTTTCCTGGAAACCTGAAGCTATAAATTAAAGGAGTATAATTTCCACAGGCAGAGGCGAGGTGAGAGAGGTGAAATTAGCCAGAATGAAGAGATACGTGGTAGGCACGCGGCAGTGATTCAAAAGCACCCGAGCCAAAAGAAAACTTGAGGGAGTGGATGAAAACTTCTTAAAAACATTTATCCTTAGCTAGGCTTGAATGTTAGGAAAGGCTACACCTCACATGCTACTGCCCAATTTATTATCTGTAAATCTCCCACACTGGAATCACCTGGGGTTCTTATTTTAAAAAAGAACCAAAAAACCAGATCCCTGAGTCTCAGACCTAGTGAGAATAAGTATCTCTGGAATAGAACCTAGGAATTTACATCTTTTACCCCCAACAAACCCCAGACTATTTTATGCAATTTGAGAAGGTTCCTTTCAATGCTTTACCAATGTATAAATACAGTTTTTTGGTTTGATCAAATTCTATGAATTATCTCCTCCTTCCCAATTTTCTGAAAACACGAGTATATCCAGAAAGTACCATTCCTTCCATTGATGCAATACAGTTCTCCCAAAGTAGTATGTTCTGTCTCAGAACTCAAATGCAACTAAAACAATGGCATCTAGAATAACCTACACATCCAAGCTCAAATGAGATAAAAAAGTGCTTTGCTTCGTAAACAGTTAAGCAAAGGTGTTAACATTACAGTAAATAACAACTGATTGTTTCAGAGTTGTCTTAACATCACTCAGTAAATGTTGTTCTCTGACACTGTAAGAGAACAAACAGTACACTGTACGTGACAACTCACCGTTCTCTGTTCATCTCCCTCGCGTATTTGGAATGTATGTTCAAATACTGTATACATGATCCTACCCAGGCCAAATGAGGGTTCAATTACACTCGGAACAACTTCTTCCACTGCAAGAGAGAGAGAAATTCAATAACACTCTCTCAAACCTCACATAATGCATTTCAGGTCCTCTCTAAACAATTCTTACTGGCCCTAAAAATATTTCTATTCTAGATAGATGGTGATCGACCTTGTACATCAGGACAAAGAAATCAGAACAATCCTAAAAACTATTTCCTGGTAGAAAACACAGTGCCTTTAAAGAGAAAACTGGAGTGAAAATTTTTTTACCAAATTTAATTTTGTTTATACAGCATAAAAATGAAACAAGATACCAGGGTATTCCTTCCCCAGTTGGTAAGCTATGAACAACAGCTACCACACTCTATCATCTGCCTCGGCTATGCAGAAAGCATTAAAACTCTAGAGCATCTGTAAGACTTCGTTAGAATTAAAAAATCTACCACCACAGCTGGCAAAATTAACAAAAACAACTCCTACGTACAACAAGTGTCATTGATTTGTGTTTTACTCTTTATCTTGCTATCTGGATGAGAACTCCTTAAGAGAGCCAAGTTACTGCCATCGTATTTCCAAGGTTCTGGGGTCAGGAGCCCCTCAGAGAAGAGTTGGCTCAGGGACCAGCACTCAATCCAATACATTTACGTGGGGCGCCACGGCTCTTCCCACGGGTGAGGCTATGCCTGCGGTATACACAGGAACTGTCTTCATTGTTACTTATTATTCAGAAAGGAAGCATGGCTAAGCACTATCCAGGTCTAAGGTAACTGACCCTAACCTTGGAGAATTTATGTTTCAAGAGAAATGAGATAATTGGAACCAAAAACTTACACATGAGAATAACATTTCAGAAATATGATCAAGGCATTTCCCGCCCATCGTTTCCTGGCATCCAAGCAATGGTGAAGTACAGCTCTGAGCCAGCTGCCAGGATAGTGGCTAAAAAGCCCCAGAGCAAGAAGAAGGATCCCCTGCTTCCTCCTATCACTTTTCAGACTCCTTTTACAGCTCATTGCAGCCTGGTGACAACGATGCAGGCCAAACACAAATGGAAAAGGAGGCCTGCTTGCTCCATGGGCAGTAGCATCTCAAATACCCACTACTCTTAGTTTCCAGAAGCTTCAATTCAGCCAGTTAACCACAAGCATCCTTCGTATATTCTCCAAAATAGTCATTTCCCAATTCACGGAATTTGTTCTACCAAAAATAATCATCTCCTTGGCTTTTAAAAAAGCATGAAAGATCACTAATCTAAACTACTTTTAACAAGTTAATTTGCTAAAATAGACAGAAGGGATGAGTTCTCTCTTTTGCTTAAGAAACAAAAGGACTTTTCCTTAAAGTGAGAAAAGAAAAAAAAAGATGTTTTTAATCAAAGAGATATTCTTCATATGTACCTCAGGTCACACAGGAAACATAAAGGTGGCATTATAAATTATTCTTCAGTATGAGTACAATTATGTTTTTTAAAAAAAAAAACCTGAGATAATACCTTGAACATATTCATCAAATTTAGGGTTATAGCATTAAGGATTTTTCTTCTTCAAATTTTCCATAAAATGGTTATGCTATGAAACTTAAAAAAACAAAAAAACAAAATGCCTTTAAGGAGTAATGATTTTTGTTTGTTTGTTCCTTAATTATTTTTACAAATTTACCATGTAGTGTTTTCTGGAACCTCTTCACAATGACCATGTCTTTTGTCAACTGAAATGTTTTCCCTTCAGTTTCAATAGTAAATTCCCTGCAAAGAAACAAGGCACATTACATATTGGTGAAAACACATATCCTATGCCTTAGTTTAAAGAAGTTATACAGACTGCTAAACTGTTTTTCATTTTAAGTGTAATACAACTTGGTCAACAATCCAGATATAATAGCTGAAGTCAAATTTAAATTAGTTCATAAGGAATACCAAATTAATTATTCTAACAACGGCACCAAACAGTATTTGGGGAGGCACCCAAAAATGTGGTTAGTGTTATAAAATTCCACAAGTGACTTATGACCAATTCTTTTGGTTTTGAGATCAAGGTAAAACCAAAGAAAAATTTTTTAAAATTCAGTTTTAGAATAATTACAATAAATTTGTCAAAAACAGGCCTGCTGGCAAAAAGACCACTGTTCTCACTACTGTCCCAACAAATGTAAAAATGACCAACTTGTCATCTTACAGAAAGAAATTTTAAAACTCCCACACTATTTCCAAAATAAACTTTGACACTTACATTGATGAAGATCAGCTTAAAAGAAGTTTAATGATTCTGCTTGACATGTCAATATAAAATACTATCCCCACAAAAATTACTGCCTGCATGCCATATGTTCACATCCTGAGATACGCCCATTCCATTTCAGGTTATAAGAATTCACCTTGGGACTTGCCTGGTGGTGCAGTGGTTAAGAATCTGCCTGCCAATGCAGGGGACACGGGTTCAAGCCCTGGTCCGGGAAGATCCCACATGCCGTGGAGCAACTAAGTCCGTGCGCCACAACTACTGAGCCTGTGCTCTAGAGCCCGTGAGCCACAACTACTGAGCCCACGTGCTGCAACTACTGAAGGCCGCGCGCCTAAAGCCCGTGCACTGCAACAAAAGAAGCCACTGCAATAAGAAGCCCGCGCGCCACAACTAGAGAAAGCCCACACACAGCAATGAAGACCCAACGCAACCACAAATAAATAAATAAAAAAATTTTTTTTTAAAAAAATTCACCTTTATAAAGCACTTCGTGTAATACCTGTATTTCAGCTTATGAAGTATTTCCTCACATTATGAAGATCAATTTGGATGTGTCTCATCTCACAAGCAGCTCAGGGCAGGGAAAAGAGTGCCCTCATGTGGTTGTCCTTGAAGCTGTATGGCTGATACATGGTACACTGCGTTTTGCTAGTTTCTTGCAGTGATAATCTCATGCATCATATGAATGGTTTTCATTGATTGCCTCCACTTTTACTATTCTGTCTGAAGTCTGTGCACACATGCATTAAAGACTCCATATAAACAGTATCATATATATTGTCTCTGTGAGCACAATCTAAGTGTAGAGTAGGTAACAATTATGAAAAAGCTGAAATTAGCAAGGAGATAGCCATTATTTGAGAATAATTTTTTAAAACCTGTCTTGTTTGCAGATAATGATATCTGCTAGTAACCTATGTTTACTTTATTGGCATTTGATGTTATTTTAGCATAAACAGACATTAATTCTGGGAGACCAGAAATGTTTTAAAATTTCTTGTAAATTTTATCTTCAACTTACAAGAGTTCATCTTATGATAGTTCTTTTGACAAATACCCATACACACGCAACCACCATCGCCCCAAATGTTCCCCTAAGTCCCTTCTCCTTCAATCCCCTTCACTGTTTCTATCGCTATAAACTAGATTTGTCTTTCCTAGAATTTGGTGTATAATCCTTTGTGTAAAAGGGGTTTGGCAAAATTTCTGTGTATGAAATAGGGTTTGCAGGCCATATGCAGACTCTCATACTCCGTTTTTTTGAACAATGCTTTGAAAATGCAAGTCATTATTAGCTAGATAGTGGTACAAAAAACAATATGAAAGATGTTTCAAGTGTACTTAAAATGTATACTCTTTGGTTATCAGGTATTCTATAAATGGTGAGTAAGTTGATTAACAGTGTTTATATCTTCAAATTCCTATTGATTCTTTTTTGTCTACTTGCTCTACTGATCACCGAGACAGGGGTGTAGAAATCGCCAACTGTGATGGTAGATTTGTCTAACTTTCCTTTCAGTTCTGTTAAGTTTGCTTTATATATTTTGAGGTTGTTTTTAGTGGCATACAAGGTTAGAGGTGATGTGCCTTCTTGATGAATTGATCCCTTTACCATTATGAAATGCAACCTGGTAATTCTCCTTGCTGTGAAGTTTACTTTGCCTGATGTTAATAAGCCACTCCACCTTCTTGATTAATGTTTGTATGGGAAATAGTTTAAAATTCTTTTCCTTTTAAGCCTATTTGTGTACAGGCATACCTTGTTTTATTGTGCTTCACTGATACCGCATTTTTTGCAAATTGAAGGTTTATGGCCACCCAGCATCGATAAATCTCTCAGTGCTATTTCTCCAACAGCATGTGCTCACTTCATGTCTCTGAGTCATATTTTGGTAATTCTCACAAAATTTCAAACTTTTCCATCATTATTATATTTGTTATGGTGATCTATGATCAGTGGTCTTTGACGTCACTAAAGATTTCAACTTGCTGAAGGCTCAGATGGTCGTTAGCATTTTTCAGAAATGAAGTATTTTTTAATTAAGGTACGTACATTGGTTTTTATTTTTTATTCTTTTGGCCACGCCGCACGGCATGTGGGATCTTAGTTCCCTGACCAGGTGTCAAGCCCATGCTCCCTGCAGTGGAAGCATGGAGCCCTAATCACGGGACCACCAGGGAATTCCCTATTTTTTTTTTTTTTCCTGTACGCGGGCCTCTCACTGTTGTGGCCTCTCCCGTTGCGGAGCACAGGCTCTGGACGCGCAGGCTCAGCGGCCATGGCTCACGGGCCCAGCCGCTCCGCGGCATGTGGGATCCTCCCAGACCGGGGCACAAACCCGTGTCCCCTGCATCGGCAGGCGGACTCTCAACCACTGCGCCAACAGGGAAGCCCCCTATTTTAAAAATATAACGGTTATTGCACACTTGATAGAGTAGGTTACAGTGTAAACATAAATTTTACATGCACTGGGAAACCAAAAAAATTTTGTGTGACTCACTTTATTGCAACATTCACTTTATTGCAGCGGTCTGGAACCGAACCCACAATATGTCCGAGGTATGCCCGTGTATGAGAGTTACAGTCAGTTTCCTGGAAACAGCATTTAACTGGGTCTCGAATCTTTTAACCAGTTTGACAGTTAAAAGCTATTAATTTGAGTGTTTACATCATTATATTTAATATAACTATCAATATTATTGAGTTGAAATCTACCATTTCCTAAGTTATTTTCTTTTGGTCTCATCTGTTCGTGGTTCATTTTTCCTCTTCTCCTGTCTTTTTCTGGAGCATTTTTTATTATTCTATTTTAGCCCTCTCATTGGGTTATTAGTTATATCCCTTTGGTTTCTGTGTGTTTTATCCAGGCAATTGCTCTGGAGTTTACGGTATGTCCTTTTCTAAACTTACCATGGTGTACCTCCACACGTAATGTACACACCTCAAAACAGTATACATATTCTTACGTATTCCCAAGTCTTCACTCCCATCCTTTGGGCTACTGATGTCATACATTTTACTTCTACACATTATAAATTTCACAATACATTGTTATTGTTTTTGCTTTAAACAACCCATTATCTTTTAAAGAAATTCAGAGATGTCATTTTAAAGAAATGAAAGAAAGCGTTACTCATATTCACCCACATATTTATCATTTCTAGAGCTCTTAATTTCTTCGGGTAGCTCTAAATTTCCACACTTCTGCCTGAAGGACTTTCTTTAACATTTCTTGCAGTGTAGGTCTGGCTGGCAATGTATCCTCTTGAGTTTTTGTCTGAAAATATTTTCTCTTCATTTTTGAAAGATATTTTTGCTGGGTATACGGCTTTTGTCTGTAAGCACTTAAAAAGATTTCATTCTATTGTATTGTGGGTAGGTACACACAATTTCATTTGAGATACTGCCTCTAGATGTTCTATTTGGTTCTTTTTTACATATACATTCCCATTTCTCTCCTCATATGTTCATGTTTTCTCTTAACGTCCTTGAGCACAGGAAGCATATTTATAGTAACTGTTGTTTTTTTAAAATTTATCTATTTTTGGCTGTGTTGGGTCTTCGTTGCTATGGGTTGGCTTTCTCTAGTTGCGGCGAGCGGGGGCTACTCTTCACTGTGGTGCGCGTTCTTCTCATTGTAGTGGCTTCTCTTGTTGTGGAGCACAGGTTCTAGGCGCACAGGCTTTAGTATTTGTGGCACGAGGGCTCAATAGTTGTGGCTCACAGGCTTACTTGCTCCGCGGCATGTGGGATCTTCCCGGACCAGGGGTCGAACCCGTCTCCCCTGCACTGGCAGGCGGATTCTCAACAACTGTGCCACCAGGGAAGCCCCTATAATAACTGTTTTAACATCCTTCTGTATTACTTTCATCACGTTTGTCATTTCTGGGTGTTTCTTTTGACTGATTTTTCTCCTCTTTATGAGTCATATTTTCATGCTTTCTCATATGTCTAGAAATTTTTTATTGTTTGCCAGACACAGTAAATTTTACATTGTTTAGTGATGGATTTTGTTGAATTCCTTTAAAGATTCTTCTCTATCATTTTTACATTTATACTTACAACACTTACACAGACGACTCCAAAGTTCAAAAAAAGAGCACTGACTTAAGAGATAGATGTAGTTTCTAATTATCTTGGATAAGTCTCCTCCTCTAAGAAAGTTATTGGGGAAAAAAAAAAATCTTTATAGTCCATATCAAGTCTATTTCCAGGCCATAATGCCAAAATCTAGACAAACACAGTCCTTTAAATGTAGCCAAGAGATAGTACTTACCTGCAAAACATTTCTAAAGAAACTCATCTCACCCTAACTTTCAAAATCTGGCAGAGAAGACATAGCTGACTGGAGCCCATGTAAAAGTACGCATCTTTTTTTTTTTTGCTGTATGCGGGCCTCTCCCTATTGTGGCCTCTCCCGTTGTGGAGCACAGGCTCCGGATGCGCAGGCTCAGCGGCCATGGCTCATGGGCCCAGCCGCTCCGCAGCATGTGGGATCTTCCCAGACCGGGGCACGAACCCGTGTCTCCTGCATCGGCTGGCGGACTCTCAACCACTGCGCCACCAGGGAAGCCCAAAAGTACGCATCTTAAACCTTACCCTTTTTCATTCAGTAGTTTCTCCATTTCTGTAATGTAACACTCATCACAAACGGCAAGGTACTCCATCACCAGCTTTGCGTCCTTCTTATATGCCTTGCCAATTGCTCCCTTATTAGGTTCAAACTGAACAACATTGACTGTTTTGTATGAAGTAGTCAAGGAATACAAAACTATAGAACTGCCTTCGTATTTCGGGAAATGATCTTGAGGACAAGCCATCATCGACTTAAAACAGCTATCAGTTCCCTATTGGTGTCCGAGATCCTCTATATGCTGATTTCCAGTGCAAGATGAAACAACCACCCACAGAATCATTCAGATAAACCTCAGTCAAAATAAGTAAACATCATCAAGAAAGACTTTTTCAAAGTTACAGTGAGATAAAGGGATATTATCTAATCAGCAGTATAACCCAATACATAGCATAATAACCTCTGAAAACAATTCATTCATTTCTCAAATATCTCAACATGACAGGATCTATTTCCTGTCACTGGCCTAGCCCTTAGATCAGCTCACAATCTCACTGGCTTGGAAAAGAAGAAAATTTCTCCTTTGACGATCTACAGATCAAGTGAACTAAATTATTTCGTCTACCATAAAAGGCACTCATCTTTTAAAAGAGAAAGTAGTCACTAGGCACCCTTTACTTAAAGAGCATGTATGTAGATGAACGTGTGGGAAAGGGCTGAGAAAAACTGGTCAACATCCTGGAAGACATACAGAGCATTTTTCTTTCAAGGACCAGACACTGAGCGGGCACATGTCAGATTACAAGTAAAGAGAATAGGAAAGGAGCAATGAGATGGGTAAAATAATAGGTTTAAATAGTGCACAAACATCTCAGTTTATCCATAGAACAAGGTATAGACTTGGACTTATCCATTTCCAAGATGTTTACACTGTGGTCCTGAGCTGCTGAAGTGACCAGAAAGGATATGGGCTCTTTCAGAGGCTTCTCAGCTACGAGTGGGACTTTGGTGGCTCTCGCATGACAAGAAAGGTCATAACAGGAACGGTCAGCACATCCGACAATCTCAATCCAGCCCTAAGAAGACATGATAGAGAAAAACATTTGTAAGTCACACAAGGTTCATTCACAAATGCATGCGGATTATAGGTAACTCTTTCACATACTCAAGAATAATTCAATTACAGAATCTTCACTCAACTTTTATAAACGTTTGAAATGGGAATAGTTTTATACATCAGTAGTAACACCCTTACAAAATATAATTCACACATGTACACAAAGTAGTCTTTTCATTTTCTGGACAGAAATATTTTGCCATATTGTGAATGTGGGGTAAACTAATATTTTCTAGGATTTAGTTATGGAAATAAAATGTGAATCAAGACAAAACTGGCAGATCTGTTTCCAATTTGTGACCAGGATTCAAAATGAATCTGGCAAAAACCGCTAGGGCAACACTGTGTTACATACGGGGCTTTAGCATCCATGGATTTTGGCAAACTTGCAGGGGGGTTCCTGGATAACGATCCCCGACAGATACCGAGGGACCACTGTAATGGTTCTTCCCCCCTCACACTCATACATTTATGTTGTTAAAACCCTGGCTCAAATCAAAGAAGTAAAACCTGCAAAGTCATTCTTCTCTGTGCACTTTTAAGAACTGCCGAAGAGGAGGGCATGGCTGTTTCGGAAGAGCCCTACACTAGGCAAGTAAATGACATCCCTGGCCAGAATTCGACCTCCTGAATTCCACAGAGCGCACAAACAGCACATTCCCAGAGACTTCCTAGCGCCACACACACGAAGGGTTGAGGGGTCAACCAAGATCCTTTTTGTGAGTCCACACAGAACATATGCACCCACAAATCTAAACCTGGTGCTCACCTCAAAAAAAAGTTTGTGGAGAAGGAAAACAGGAAGAAAAACTTTCGTGATCTTTTAAAAGCATGGAAGATAGTTAAGAGGAGGAAGTACTTCACCAGTCTTTACCAGAGATAACAACAGTTCATGGGTTAGTGACCCCATTAGCCACCTGAAAATCCCTTTAGGGTTCAGAGACCAACACAGGTGACAAAAATAAGGTCAACAGCAGCAGGTGGGAAGGCAAGGATTCACCAAGGGGATTAGCAACGTGAGAAGAGGAGATATTACAACAGAAATCATGACATTACAATAAAAGAGCAGCAGAAATAAGAACATGCTATTATGATGCTGTGGTGATGGTAAGTCTGAACATAGGTGACAAAGTTACGAAGGACAACAGGTGTGCGGGGAAATCCGTCGGGAGTTAGTTATATCACAGCATGCCCCGCACCTACGTCACTCAGGTTCATAACTCTTCGCCAGAAGACTCTTATGAGAAATTACAAAGAAAACAATATAGTGTGTATGCATTTTTCTGAACCATTAAAAAGGAAAGAGGGGCTTCCCTGGTGGCGCAGTGGTTGAGAATCTGCCTGCCAATGCAGGGGACACGGGTTCGAGCCCTGGTCTGGGAAGATTCCACATGCCGCAGAGCAACTGGGCCCGTGAGCCACAACTACTGAGCCTGCGCGTCTGGAGCCTGTGCTCCACAACAAGAGAGGCCGAGATAGTAAGAGGCCCGCGCACCGCGATGCAGAGTGGCCCCGCTCACCGCAATTAGAGAAAGCCCTCGCACAGAAACGAAGACCCAACACAGCCAAAAATAAATAAATTAATTAAAAAACAAAAAAAAAAAAAGGAAAGAAAGGTAGTTCTCTGGTGGCCTAGTGGTTAGGATTCTGGGCTTTCACTGCTGGGCCCGGGTTCAATCCCTGGTTGGGGAACTGAGATCCCTCAAGCCACGCTGTGTGCCCCCCCCACAAAATTTTTCATTAAAAAAAAAAAAGGAAAGAAAAAGAAAAATATTAATAGATTACGATGCATCACAAGAAGGAGGAAATGAATAGAGTGCTAACGCATCCCATCAGCCTTGAAGGGTAAATAGAATGGACAGAGGACAGATGCTCAAAGAGGAAAAAGGAACTTTTTCTATGTTGCTATTTCATTATTTTATTGACTTTCTGCCTCTAAAAAGCTTTGAAAAAACTGTTAAGTAGATTCTGAAGGGTGTATTTAAGTGTTAACACCCAATAATACAGCCAGCCCTCTGTATCTGTGGGCTCCGCATCTGCGAATTCAACCAACTGTGAATGAAACATACTCAGAAAAAAAAATTCCGGGAAGTTCCAAAACGCAAAACCTAAATTTGCTGCGAATCTGGCAACTACTGGTATAGCATTTACATTGTGTTCGGTATTATAAGTAATCTAAAGATGATTTAAAGTATACGGGAGGATGTGCATAGGGTCTATGCAGATACTAAGCCATTTTATGTAAGAGACTTGAGCATCCAGGATTTTGGTGTCCGTGGGGATTGTGGAACCAAGCCTCAGCAGACACCAAGGGATGACGGTATTCCCTCTGTATGAAGTGTCTACTGCCCTCAAAACTTGGCATCAGATAGCTGTAGTAAACACACAGCTAAGCCGGCCACAAATGTGGGCATTTGTGCTCAATTCAGTTTCCTACCCAACAAAAGGAAAACTCAGTGAAGAACAGGTACTGTTTCGGTCACAGAATAAAACTTAATAACAGCATTACTACCACAGGGGTGGCAGGTTCCACTTCTTGTTAACGCCTAAGTTACTTTTCAAAAGCAAAGTGTTTTCAAAAATTCTTAAGAACCTGTTATTTGAATAAGAACAAAAGAGGTAAAAAGCTTAGTCAAGTAGATATCTAGTTAGTCCTTCTCATGAATATTTACTTTTGCCTTTAATCAAAAGAGTTTGGGAAAATTCAACCATCACAACTACTAAGCTTTCCAAGCACAAGCTACCACATGGGGTATTTCAAACAAAGAGGCAAATATAAAACTCATATAAGCTCAGAAACCCCAACACTTAACAACAACAAAAAAACAGGAATTAAAGAAAAAAGCTTAAAAACATGTAACTGGATCATTTGACAGTCACTAAAGATGTCAACTAGTATATCTATGCCCTTAAACATATAAACGTGCTCATTATCATTTACTAAAGATGTCAATGAACATATTTATGTACTGAAAGGTGACACTACAAAAACACGCCTAAGAATGGTAGACAACAACTTTGGGATCGTGGTTACCTCTGAGCAGAGAGAGGAAAAGGGTGGAACGTTAGCTATATCAGTAACTTTTTTATTAAAAAAATAAAATATGAAGCACACAAAAAGAAAATAGTAAAAGCTTTAAAGGAGTTCTCCCCCTCCTTCGAAGTCCGTTACTTCGGAGCTTCCGGTTTTGTTTTAGTCCAGTCTTCCAATGACCTTACACAAAACACTGTAGCCTAATCTCAAAGCTAGGCCCACATTTCTGTTTTTAAATTTTTTTCTTAATTCTTTTAGATTCAGGTATAATTAACATATAAGATTGTATTAGTTCCAGGTGTACAGCATAATGATTCGATATTTGTATATACTGCAAAATGATCACCACAGTAAGTCTAGGTAACATCCGTCACCACACACAGTTACAATTTTTTTTTTCTTGTGATGAGAACTTTTAAGACCTACTCTCTAAGCAAATTTCAAATATATAATACAGTACTATTAACTATAGTTACCATGCTGTACATCCTCAGGACTTATTAGGCTCACGTTTTCTGATCTCTCATCCTTGAGGGTTTGGCCACAGTTCACAGTGACACTCAGGAAAGGACGAGCAGGAATGCAGTAGGGTTTATGAAAGCAGTGTAGCACAATGGTTAAGAGCAGGGGCCTGGAGTCAGATAGCCCTGGCTCACATCCCAGCTCCACCACTCACTCACTAGCTGTGAGACTCAGGCAAATTACCTAACCTCTCAGCACTTCCGTTTCCTCAGAAATAGGACCAATGCACAGAATCACTGTGAGGATTACATAAGATAATAATACACTTAGAACGGTATACAGCCCTTAACAGTTCCAAATATTAAATGAACAAACAAATGAAACGTAGATTCAGAATCTAAATTGAGATAGCAAGAATTTGTGTCCAGGACTTCCCTGGTGGCACAGTGGTTAAGAATCTGCCTGCCAACACAGGGGACACGGGTTTGAGCCCTGGTCTGGGAAGATCCCACACACCACGGAGCAACTAAGCCCGTGTGCCACAACTACTGTGTCTGAACTCTAGAGCCTGTAAGCCACAACTACTGAGCCCACATGCCAAAACTACTGAAGCCTGCGCGCGTAGAGCCTCTGCTCCGCAACAAGAGAAGCCACCGCAATGAGAAGCCTGCGCACTGCAATGAAGAGTAGCCCCCGCTCGCCGCAACTAGAGAAAAGCCCGCGCACAGCAACGAAGACCCAACGCAGCCAATAAATAAATAAATAAACAAATAAATAAATAAAATAAAAAATAAATCTATTAAAAAAAAGACTTTGTGTCCAGTTTAGCTTGAAATCTTCTTATACAAAACAGAAAATAGTTTATTGGCTTAATTTGAAAATGAAAAGAAATTCCAGAAAATGTAATACATTTTGAAGTTAATGATCACCTACAATCCAAAAATAATTACCACTATCATTTTAGCATATGTCAAGTAAGCTTGTGAAGAAAGTAAAGTAAAGAAAAACCTAACAGATTCTTTCCTAATTCCACAAAGGAAAGAGAACATGTTAAAAACAATATCAGTAACAGCCACTACAGGTATATGCATATCATTATGCATGTACACATGTGCATATGTTTGTAAAGCATATAAAATTATCTTGAATAGGGGTTGACAAACCAAGGCTCATAGGCTAAGAATGGTTTTTAGATTTTTAAAGGGTTGTTAAACGAAAACAAAAAACAAAACCCCCCAACCAAGAAGAGAGGCAACAGAGATCCACAAAGCCTAAAATATTTACTAAAGAAAACATTTGTTCATGCCTGATCTAGAAAAGAGACATGAAACACTTCTGGGGAGCATACAATAGGAAGTTTCCCTTTCTACATAACACACTTAAGAATTATTTTTTGCTTTCTGTTTTACAAAAAGGGGTCATCATTTTTTTAATGACTTTTATTTTTAATTAAAAAAAATGTATCCATTAAAAGGAAGTCACTTTAAAAAGTAAGAAGTGCAACCAAGGACATGTGGGAACCACGGACTCCTGGGCTAAAGTCTCCATATGGGTGAGAAGCCTCCCTAGCACCAAACGAGGGAGATGCCAGAAGGCTCTTGGCCCCCTTGTTTTGGATGCCACCCTGTTCCCACTGCCACCAATGCAGGAAGCATCTCCTATATCCAAATGCCTTTCAATCCTAAGTTTCAGCACTAATGTTCATGTTTGAGGGTTGGGGGTGGGAAGCAACAGTGAAGAGGTAACCTGGAGGTCTTCTCTGAATTATTATTAAATATACAGAATTTGAGAAAAGGTAGTTCCTAAACAAGAGATCAGAATCTACTAGTCTATCCCCCAAATCTACCAAGTAACTCTCGAAACTAAGAGCACTATGACCTTCTTTACTCAGCCTCACCACCACTTCCAACGTTTGCCGGGGTCCTTGTCAGGAAGAAGGCCACCCCATCTTAGCTGCACTCAGGGATATTACCAATCACACTGCCCACACCAGGAAAGGACACACCAGCACTGCCCCGTCAGTGGCCTTCTCTTGCTCTCTCTCACTCTTATTCTCTCTGTAAAAGCCATCCAAGTCTACAAAGGGCTTCTGGGACATAAGAGTAGACCCCCACTTATGAGAGCGCAGGGGGGCAACTACTTTTTCCATTTAGCTCAGGAAGAAATCTGTTTTTTTCTTTTTGTTCCACTCTGACATGAAGCACACAAAAGGCAACTCTGATATCCATGCTTCTAGGTTAACAATGTGAAAATCACATGGTGAAAACCATTGCATTCTACTTACGTAGGATGTTTTGGATTCGGCATCCCAACAGTCACAGGCATAATGGGCCATCTCATTCTCCATGTGCTGTCGGAAGCGGAGCTTATCTGGAGATACGCCAACCTTCACGAGGTAGAGGTAGATGCGGCCAATGAAATAGCCTAACACTGAGTTGTTAATCACGCCCTAAAAATAAATGAATAGACAACTAAGTAGATAAATAGGCAAGCATCACGCAAGCAAGCATAGAAGAACGAACAAAAACACAAACATTAATGCTTTTGAAGGCCAAGGTACCATTTTCCATTGAGTTATTCATCATCTACTGAAACATTTTTGAAACACAAGGTAAGCCAATTTATCCAGCTTTCAGAACAATCTTAAATACCCAAAATGTGATCTTGGCTATTTTCAAAAGGTTTAACTGTCAAGGGAACAAGGAGATAATAATGGCGTCATTATTGGCGTCATCTTTCTACCATACTCACTGGGTCAGCAAAAATTCAGCCTAATACCTCATACCTTCTAAACCTACAGTGCTAAAAATGACATTCATAATAATGGTCCTAAGGAATTGTAAATATATTCCTTCTCAATTAGCAAAAGTCATAAGACATGTTGAGGGGATTTTAATGTACTCTTACCCACTGAAATTTGTGAATCCCATATAGTACATGTAATCTTATATTTTTAGTACAGAAGGATCTTAGAAATCGTCTAGCCCCGTCTCCTAGTCCCTGCAGGGCTCTTTTCTGCAAAACAACTGACAAGTTATCACTCAGCCTCTACTTGAATATTTTCAGACAGGAAGCTCATTGTTCCCAGGGCAATTCATTCCACTCTTAGGCAGCAGCTACCGTTGGAATGTTTTCACTCACTTATTTCTCCAAGCAAATGATCAGAGAAATTCTATTACAGGCAAGGCCTTACCCCAATTGCTATGGGTAATGCAGAAGAGTTTAAAATCCAGAGGGCTTGCTTTCTGTGAGTCAAAATGTCTCCCCCAAAGTAGTATATACACTGTTAAAGGTCAGATTGACGGGGCACAGTTCAAACCAAGAACTTTTTTCCAAGTGCTCTGCTAAACATATTTTTCATGTTAGCTCCAATGGTCCACACAGTGGCGTGTTCAGGTAATTTCCTCCCACTATAATAGTGTGTAATAAATACTGTATAAAAACACATACTGTATCAAAATAAAATGCCTGCCAAAATACAATATTTTGTCATCCAGTACACAGAATTTGCTAAGTGCCAAAAACCTGGAATAGGTATAATCTAAATTAAGTTACCTATGGAATCTTACCTGTTCAACAGCATCTCCTAGGCGCATTTTCCGAGCAGACTGTCCGCTGACCTGGGCTTTCGCTGAATACAAATACAAGTGGAGGTCTGCCACATTCTGGAACTTGGGATGGTCTTTCTCACTGGGATCTACAAAGTGCTCAATTTCTGCCATTGTGAATTCTCTGAAAGCCAAAATATAAGGGATAAAAGCTGCACACTTCACTATAAAAGACAATAAACAAAAGCCATTATTTTCAACTTCATTCTACAATGATATAGAATGATATGGAAAACAGTTTTAAAGAACAGATTGATACAGTTTTTTAAAGTTAGGAAAACCTGAGCGAACATCAGACACACACAAAAAATGGGATACTGAATAATGGCTTCCAAATAAAATGATTTTCCTTAAAGCATTAGCAAGTCTTTATAGACGTACACGAAATGAAGTCCTGATTATTTACTTTTCATAGAATGGGAAATTAAAAGTGAATTGAAATTATCCTTTAGCTTTTATAACAGTGTGATTTCTTCCTTTTTCTTGCTCTGAACAAGTAAATGACTGCTAATGGCACCATACAGCTGGTGCCTTGAGAGTAGCAGCTTCTCAAATAAAGTGTTATTCAAGGCAGAGGACATAAGGCATGAATTGAAAAAGCTAACATCAAGCTAACTACATAATGATGAAATAAGTAGGCACACAGTAATGGTTTCCCAAAGAGATTTCCCTGAATGGTAATTTAGTAGCTATTGGGTGGAAAAGAGTTTTAAGTTAATTTTAGGAGTCAAAATCAAGTCTCTCTTCTTTAAAACACACACACAATTTACTAGTGCACTTTCATGATTATCTCAGATGTTTAAGAAGTAATGAAAAATTGCTTAAATGGCTCCTAAAAATACATGAAATGCATTGCAAAAGAGCTTTGATTTTGTTTTTTCAATTTTAGTTTTTAATGGTATCCCTTATTTGGTCCAACAGCACCTATGTCTTGTCTTTCAACAGCTATCAAACATTCTGTGAGCATAGAAATATGAGAGAGAGAAGCATGATGTCTGTCCTCACACAGCTTCCAAGTGAGATGACAGCAACAGAACATCTAAAATAAGGACCTTGTCCAGAATCCCCAAATCATCTGCTGCCAGTCTTTCCATCTGTTCTGGAAGTAATCGCAGCTCAAAGACAGGAGATAGAAATCAACACTAATACTGATTGTATCAGCTGTCTGTTGTCTTTGAGTTCAGAAAGTCTACCTGGAACCCTGGAGATATAAAATAGACACAGGACTAGAAGACAGAGCCAGCCAATCAAAATAAAATTTAATTAAAAAAAATTTCATATGAACAATCCAATGCTCCCAACCTAAATCAAAGGAATCATAGCTATACAAAGACGTATCACCTGATAACTCTATGTCAAGAAGAAACACTAAACAAACAAGTCCTAGCCCTACCATGAAACAAAGGCCATGGGGATACTGACTCGTGGAAGGATGAGTGGATTTCCAGCCAGGATCTTGCAGAAGCACATGACAAAACCAACCAAAATCCAGATGGAATATTTTGAACTGAAAGTGACCAAGGAATAAAATGTCAAGAAGCCCCAAGAGACTTTCCCCAGTTAACTCCTGGGATTGCTCCTCTGTTCTGAGCTGGGTTTCCTATTTACCACTTCTTATTCCACAGGCCCCAGGTTTTGCCTTACTTCACGGTCCTTTATAATCATCCAACAGCTACTCTACTTGATGTAAATCGTCTCCAAAACAGTGGCTTTAGACAAGCTCAGTCTCACACAGCTTCCTCAGTATTCTGAAAGCATGCGTGCAGACACTACTGGGACAGAGGGGAAGCCCAGAAGCAAGACGAGAAGAGATACGAAGAAGTCCAGACACTGAGAAATAAAACAGATTTAAGTCTGACAAGTTTTTCATTGTTACAACACCTAGTTAAAGTTTAGGACTATCTCTTCTCTCTGCAGCAAGGTCCAGGAGGGTCCTCCCCACTCCATTTCTCTAGGCTGTGCAAGCTCCTTCCCCATGAAGGTCACTGGGGCTGTGGAAAATACTTCTGGAGTCTAAGAAAGTTAAGTTTACCTATATATCCCATTTTTATATTGAATTTACTACCTTAAGAGATGATATCAGTAAGAAAATGTATAGAAATCTCAAAAAACTTAAGTCATAAATATCTAAGTCATAATAAGTTTCTAAAGAAAAACGTAACTCAGAAGTGCCAGGATGCCTTCCCGCACACTCTGGATACACCTGATGAAGGGAGGTTATTACAATAGAGACAAGAGAGCATCTGAACTAGCATAGATAGCGGTAAGCTTGCTACCTGGACACTGTCATAAAGGTGCCCCAAATATCTGGAGGAACGCCATCTGGCTGCTGAAACACCCTCACCCCAATACCAGCAATGCCATCTGCCCTGGACACCTAGAATGGCCCTCCTGCCCTAACCATCACTTCCTCCCCACCTCACCCTACATTCATCTATACCACCACCGCCAGAAAATGCCTCGGTGTAGACAATCAAGATCTTGCCATCCTCAAAACATAAGATGAACAAGGAGAAAAGATCATTTTGGATCAGATGTGAAACTTCAGCTATTCTTCACCCTCCTTCCTTTCCCTTCAAGTCCACTTCAGTCACTCAAAACTGTCCATCATCCCAGAGATTACATTTGGAGCTAACAAACAAACAACAAGTATATAATCACGTAAGAAGGAAAAAGGTTGTTGAAACAGCAAGCTTTTGTTTCCACTTCAATGCCAAAATCATTTACTAATTTCACCAGAAGAATAACATGGGCAGTACCTGACTCGGATCAGTCCAGATCGAGGGGAGATCTCATTTCTGAAAGAATTTCCAATCTGGGCCGCAGCAAAAGGCAACTTTCCTTGGTTGAATTCCAAAAGTCGTTTGAAATTCAGGAAAATCCCCTGTGCAGTTTCTGGTCTCAAGTATCTGGAAATTTAAACAAATCAATCTGTTATAAAGGAGGAAATTATGTGTTCCAATAAATCTGAAATTCTAGATACAAATCCTAAAAGTCCTAAATATACTATCTTCACACAAAGCTGTATGGGCCCTAAAAATAAAAAGAAGTTTTCGAAATAGAAATTTTCCTCAGTAGCAAACATTCTCAAACAGGTAATAGAGAAGGTATCAGGTGGCTGGCAGGGCAATACCACTGTTAGACATGTCATTTAATTTCATCACTCCAGTGAATCACACATGACCTCTCTTACAATATCTCTAAAACCTCTGATATTCTCATGACTAATCATTTACTTTGGAGGCAGATGACAATTTTAGATCCTTTTGAAAATAAAGTAAGTATACCTCTGCTGTTAACCTACATATTAAAGCATAACCGTGGAGCTAAAAAGAAGCCGGTATGGGCTGACATTTAACATTAGAGCTCACTCATCACAATCATCACACCATGGCAAGCAATTTTCAGGGTTTTTCATATCATTTTCTTCTTTGTACCCAGAGACACAAAGAAACAAAGAAGTCCAGAATGATCGACTCTTTGTGGTGCTTTATATCTTCAGCCAGAGGCCTCTTCTGTATTTCTCCACATTTCAAAAAGTTACAGTCACTCAAATACACCCTGAGAGCCATTGTTTTCTTCTCAATTTCAGAGACAATATTCTGGGCAAAACATCACATAAGAAAGCGCTCCCAACAGCCTACTTCAAAAGAAACGTTTTATGAAAACAACTTTAAAGTAAAGAAAAATTAAAATTTTACTCTCGTCTCACTCTTCTCTTCAACAACTCTTTTCATTTTGTGGTTTTTATCCAAATATAAGTATAGTTACAGTTAATATGTATATTTATTAAGTAGAGTGCACTAAATTATACTTTATACTTTTGTATTTTCTAAAAAAATTGTAAAATTTTCTCATATTTAACAGTTGCAGAGTATTCTACTAAAATAACCTACTTTACTATAATTTATTTAACCGTCCTGAAATTATGGGATAAATAGGTTATTTCTACTTTTCATTTATACACTCTTGATAAGTATAGCTTCCTTTCCTTTGAGTTATTTCGTTAGATAAATTTACAGGAGTGGGAAGGCAGGTCAGAGGGCATGGCCCATTTTATGACTCTCTGTATGTATTGCCAAAATGAAAGGTTCACCCTTGGCCTCCTTCCACAAAATATCCTAAATCAACCCACTGTCTTATTAAAATAATTCCAATAATACATTCTGTCACAATTAATTTTTATTATTCTTTAGTTTCTACTCCAGGAAATATGATCTATCTAGCTTCATCTAGCAAAACCCATCCTCTTATCCTAAAATGAGACCATGAGAAAAACATCTGAAGCTATGAAATGGAATACTTTGACTAAGTTTGTAACAATGGACAAGGAATCTGGACATACAGATTCTTCTTCTGAATCATATTGTAAACTGTTCAGGTTTTCTTTACTCTATCTGTGAAAACCACACTTTAGCTTGAATCAACAAACTAAACGTATCCTGTCCAACATGGTAGGTCACTAGTCACATGTCTATTTAAATTCTTAAAATTAAATAAATTTAGAAATTCAGTTCCTCAGAAGCACCAGCCCCATTTCAAGTACACAACAGCCCCATGTGGCTAGTGGCTACCATATTGGACAGCAGATTATAGAATATCTCCACCACTGCAGAAAGCTCCGTTGGGCAGTGCTGATCTACAACAAATGGTTTCCAAAGTCTCCTTCGACAGTAAGTTCAATGTCTTTCAAAATCGTTCTTCAACCCTCTCTCCTGCCCTATGCAGCTATAACTACAAGATGTGATGATCACAGACTTCTGTGTTTATTTTGTGACCAAAAAAAAATCATCATATATACTAAAAAATAAAAACTATATTCAGAAAGAATTAGAAGAAATAAAATTTAAGAATACATCTGTCATTATTTCTCCTTAATATATTTGTCTATACTTTCTACAAATCACTTTTCAAACATCTTCCTTCATGGCTGATATTGATATTTACCTTGTATTACAAGTAATTTTAATAACTTCATTACATAAACAATAAGTGATACATACCCAGGCATGTTTCCTCCAGGCCCAATGAAGGTCTTGAACATTAAGTTAAAAGGCACTGGAGGGGAAAGATCATTTCCAGTAGTGGGGGATTTTACATTATAGTTCACAAAAAGATCCCCCAGTTCTTGTTGTCCATAGTTATCGAGCTAAAGAATACATCAAGAAAATGATTAGTGTAAAAGACAGAAAAAACAAGGCATACGATAAAGTATTATATATAAAACCCCATCCATCATTAAAATTCACCCAAAATAAAACCATCAGAATTAACCTAACCTTCAAGATATTTACATTAAACCCATAAACAGTTTATACTCTTTCCATTTACCAACAGAGAAATGGAGTATCTTTCTGGGACCGACCTAAAATTCACACACATACCATTGAAAGATACAATGGTACAATGAAAGATAAGGTAAAATACCTCTTGTTCAATTATAGTAGTTACTGGTTGGCAAGAATCTGAATCACATAAATAAGTTTTCACAGTTGAATTTTACTACTCTGTACACTTAAGAGCCAGGTGCACTTCCCTGTCTATTAATTAAATGTGCATGTAACTTTCCTTTCCCACCAGATATTAAGTTCCTTGAAGGTAGAAGCTGTGTCTTATTCACTTCTGCATTTTCCAGGGCACTGCACATCCTATACATTGATATCAATGCCAAACCCTCTAAAATGATATATGAGCTCCAATTCAAAACCTTCAAATGACTATGACAAACCATCTAATAGTAAAGAATATTTAAAACTTAAAAAAAAAACTTCTAATAGAAATAAAATAATTAGATAAATCAACTAATGAGTGATGGCACGTGGGGTCAGAAAAACCAGGGTAAATCACCCAACTCTACCACTTATGGGTTGTGTGATTCAGGATCAAGTTCCAACCTAATCTCTCTGAGCCTCAGTTTGCTTATCTGTAAAATGGGGAGAACAGATTCTACCTCACTTCTTAACCACAGAGGGTGAATCAATGCCTTTTATTTATTTTTTTAAAATTTTTTATTTATCTATTTATTTTTGGTTGCATTGGGCCTTCATTGTTGCTCAAAGGCTTTCTCTAGTTGCGGCGAGCGGGGAGCTACTCTTTGTTGTGGTGCGCGGGCTTCTCATTGCCGTGGCTTCTCTTGTTGCAGAGCATAGGCTCTAGGCACGTGGGCTTCAGTAGTTGTGGCGCACAGGCTTCAGTAGTTGTGGCTCGCGGGCTCTAGAGCGCAGGATCAGTAGCTGTGGCACACGGGGCTTAGTTGCTCCGCAGCATGTGGGATCTTACTGGACCAGGGCTTGAACCCATGTCCCCTGCATTGGCAGGTGGATTCTTAACCACTGTGCCACTAGGGAAGTCCGTCAATGCCTTTTATGTTTTTTTAATTTTTTTTTAAGTTTATTATTTATTTTTTGCTGCATTGGGTCTTTGTTGCTGCACGCAGCTTTCTCTAGTTGCAGCGAGCGGGGGCTACTCTTCGTTGCAGTGGGCGGGCTTCTCATTGAGATGGCTTCTCTTGTTGAGGAGCACGGGCTCTAGGCGCATGGGCTTCAGTAGTTGTGGCTCGCGAGCGCTAGAGCGCAGGCTCAGTAGTTGCTCCACGGCATATGGGATTGTCCCAGAACAGGGCTCGAACCCACGTCCCCTGCATTGGCAGGCGGATTCTTAACCACTGCGCCACCAGGGAAGCCCCCTCAATGCCTTTTAGATAAACTATCATGCTTCATAAAGCTAACAAGGAGTCACAGGCACTAACAGGTCCAGAAAATGCCATTATGTGCTGAAGCAACAGATGCACCTCTGGCCAGGGAATCCACTGAGGCCATTTCTGAGTATCAGGCCATTTCCACGGGTTCCTAACATTTCACTAAAGATTAAATTGACAGCTATATACAACTGACCCTTGAACAACACATAAAACTTATAGCTGAGCCTCTATAACTGCAGTTCCCCTGCATCTGCAGATTCAACCAACCACAAACCGTGTAGTACTGTAGTATTTGCTACTGAAAAATAGCAGAGTGTAAGTGGACCTAAACAGTTCAAACCCACATTGTTCAAGGGTCAACAAATGATACAATATGGCAAATCAAAACCCAAACTGTTCTCCTGGAACATGTATCTGAGATGAAACAGAAAGTGCTCAAACTATAAATTATGACTTAACAAAACAACTAATTACTTCCTGTCTCTGACAATTTATTTGGAAATGAACAAAACTGTTAAGATCAAAGACACTCAAAGACATGTGCACACAAAACGTTAATAAGTCTAAAATTCTGAACGGGAAACAGAATAATTTAAGGGTAATTTGAGGTGCTTTTTATTTCTTCTTTCTTATAAAGGTCATACCTTTGGAAAAGGAAGGAAATGAGAAATGAGGGTGTGGCCATAACAGTATCAAAGAACAAGAATTGATTTTCTAAACCATGAGTAACAACACTAAAGCAATGAGCTTCAAGCAAGGGATAAAATATACTTCACAAGGTTCAAAATAAATTGGCAGATGAGTCAATAGCCAGATTAAGAGGTTTTTCAATTTAAATGAGGAAGGAGAAAATTTCTCAGCTAATGTTGGAAAGCTAGATACCACAGAGGAAAATCAGCATGTTTAAAAAAATTAGGGCGACAGTGGAGAAGTATCCAGTAATTTTCATGAGAGAAAAGCAGAGTTAGAGTCCTACATTCAGCCTCATTTATATACCAATGTAAAGAAAAAATATATAAACACAGCACTGGTGGTTGTTTTCTTTTATCCAAGGAAGTAAAAGAAGTTTAAGAGGTGAGCCCTGGTGGACCTCATGATCAAATATGGTGCTGGAGAAATGTACTTTGCATAAAAGGATGGATGAGGTGAGAAATCAGCAACATCCACATACAGGCATGTTCAACTTCCTGGGGCAAAGGTGTGCAGTTTTCATCATATTTTTAATGTAGTATGTGACCTAAAAAAAGGATAAGAACTACTTCTGATATAGAAGGTATTTCTGCACTTGGTAAAAGTCAGAATAGACGATCTCAATGCCTTTCCTAAAACTTGTCAACTTTAATACAAGTTATAAAACTAAAGGTCTACAGGAAAAGCAGGGGTCTGCTCCATCAGGTTCTAAAAAGAAGCATGTAGTCAGGGACAGCGCAACCAGAAGCAGATCAAGTGGCTGATGAGACAGTGCTCATATAGATATCTGCCCTAAATTTCCACACTGAACGCTATCCATCATTAGACACTGTCCTGGTTTTTGCTATTAAATCCAGAAAACTGGTTTCCAAGGAGAGAGAACTAATTTCATGCCTATTTACATTGACTTGCTAGTTTGACAGAAATAAAGGTTAGCCACAAAAGGCTGACAGAGAAGAAAATAAAAATGCAAAAAGAGATGATATGAGGGACAGAAGGTAAACTCTCCTTTTTTTACTATTGTGACCAGGTCAGCACAATATGGAATTCAACAGTTATCAAATGCTGAAAGACAGACAGCACCTACCTGGGTTATTGCGATCTCTCAAGTACTCACCTGGGCCAAGACACTTTCCATCTCTGATTTCTTCTCAGCAGAACACTTCTTATCAGACATCAATTTCTGTAAATGAGCTATATAAGAACAAGTACATGGAATTAGTACATGTCAATTTCAATCAATGGGAAAAAGGACAATGTACTTTTTAAAAAAAATTTTATTTATTTATGTATGTATGTATGTATGTATGTATGTATGTTTGGCTGTGTTGGGTCTTCGTTTCTATGCGAGGGCTTTCTCCAGTTGCGGTGAGCGGGGGCCACTCTTCATTGCGGTGTGCGGGCCTCTCACTGTCCCGGCCTCTCTTGTTGTGGAGCACAAGCTCCAGACGCGCAGGCTCAGTAGTTGTGGCTCACGGGCCTAGTTGTTCCGCGGCATGTGGGATCTTCCCAGACCAGGGCTTGAACCCGTGTCCCCTGCATTGGCAGGCAGATTCTCAACCACTGCACCACCAGGGAAGCCCCAGGACAATGTACTTTTGAGTTTCAATGTTGGGCAGGCAAAAAAACGAAACTAAGGATAATGTTCTTAATTTATATGAATCCCATGGTTGATTTTACAGGGACAGTCATGATATTGTCTTCATTCTTTCCATGACTTAGAACTTCTAATTATCTGTATATAACTTTCTTTGTCAATAAGGGACTTGTTCTGTATACTTAAGATCTGTGCACTTTACTCTTTGTATGTTATGTCCCAAGAAAACATTTAAAAACTTGAGAAAAAAGTTTAATCCAAACCCTTTGTTTTGATCAATCCTACTTGAAAGGTTATTTATCTGAGATGAAGAACCATACCTTTCAATAGATGGTCAGCACGAAAACACTCTCCATTTTTTACATCTTTCACCATGAAGTCAGCAAATTTGTCTACATGGCCAGAAGTCCTAAGTTAATAAATGCCAAGCCAATTAGTCATTTTCATACAAATTAACCCATAAACTTTACCTTATAAGACAATCTCCCTTCTATATATTTATCCAAAGTTTACATCTGTATATCTGAAAGATGGAAGCTCCCATATCTATTATGATATATCCCATGGTAGATAAAAATGTACACCAAAGAAAATTCTTCCTCAAATCTATTCCCACCCTCTCCCCAACTTCTTCCTCCCCTTAGGAAAAAAAATACTAACTAGATTACACTTTTCCACAAATTGTCATAAAGTCTGTGCTACTTTGCAGAATCAATAAATCCATGCCTATCCCATTATTATTACTGATCTAAGCAAAGGCCAAAACCATGGGGAATTTGACTAGCCAAGACTTTGTGATAACTCAGTATAGACACTGAACCTCAAGGAAAGAGTTTTCTGCCACTGAAACCTGGTTGGACACTGGCATCATCTCTGTACAGCTATTAGTGGGGCAAGTAGTTAAAGAATAGGCTGTCCTGATCCATCATCAAGAATTCAACTTGTTTTAATTGGCTGAAACTAGGAGAGAGCCTAAACTATACAAATAGCGAAAAATAGCTCTTTAACAGGCAACATTAAATGAATGAAGTGATGAGATACAAAATGTAAGAATTCCTCTTTCAGTTTCGTATTTGAGAAATCCTGACCTGCTTTCAACAATGTTGGTAGGAATAATCTAAATTTCTGCATTGAAACATCAATACAAATAGTAGCATTTGATTTACAATATATACACACCTTTGCCCAGAGCTTCTATGAATTTATACTAAGGAAATAATCAGGATATACATAAAAACTCATCTATTGGGATGTTCAATGTAATCAAACATAAGAAACAACTTAAATGCCTACCCTCATGCACTAGTTAAGTAAATTATGGCACGTCATTAAAAATACTTTAGAAGAATACTTAATGACATAATGTTCACATATATTATGTGAAAAAAAGCACTGTGCTACTAAACGCACATGAACTTAAAAAGACAGAAAGGATAAATACAACATTTTTAACATGGCTACCTGTGGGCAATGAGTATATATTTTCTTTGTTTTTCTTTATTTTCCAGATTTTCACAATGAACATGGGCAGTTTTTTTGAATCAAAAAGTTACTTAAGTATGCATATTCAAGAATGTCAACCCTCAAAGTAGAGACCTTACTTTAAAACTGGCTCAGGGGTGAGCATGGTGCAGTCAATCTCCAGAATCTGTTCCTCTTGGATAAAGTGCTGCCTCCACGTCTGAATAATATTGTTTTTCAAAGCACATCCAACTGGCCCAAAATCATAGAGACCACTAACACCTGCAAAATATGACAGGAAAACGGGTACTCTACCTTGTCACTCTGCACGAATCAAAGCAAGCAGATGGGAGAAACTGATACTTGTAAGACTTCACATACTCCCTAAAGATGTATTCAAGTCAACACTTCAAATCCCTTAACACTGAAGCGCCTTATTTCCAGGTAGCTGACGGAAGTAAAACTAAAATGGTCTTACTCCATTAACTGCAGTATTTCCATATTTGAAATTTCAAGTAGGATTAGCAAAAAACTAAAAACAAAAGAAGTTCCTTCATATGTAAGAAACAAAATGAAGAAGCAGATTATAGAAATCAGAAAATAATTTGCTGCATCAGCTGAATAACAATGATCTCAAATTTTAGCACCCAATTCTCTAATTTATTCTTGGGTATTTGAGCCACTATTTAAACCTCAAGAAGTAAGACATTTAGAGATCTGCTCAGACTAAAACTCAAATCAAGTTTCAGTGGCAAAGTACTGAAAGTCTAATATTGTTGCAGTAATCTCTGTTAACTATGAAAAATATCAGTGAATTATACTTGTCTACATAAATTCATAGTGTTCAGAAAAATGTAGAGATTTATCTGCATAGCCATGAAGAACGTTTTCTCCTGGCAGTTGCCATAATGAATAATCTAGAAACTGTGGTTTACCACTGCCCTTGTGGGGAGCGGCACAGTACAGTCAGCCAGTGCTAGAATGGCCCTCTACTGCTCTCAGGTCTTCACTGGCATTTTAAGAAGGGTCTGATATGTACATGGACACATCAAACACTTAATATCTGGGCCTCTCCAAATTCCCTAAGTCTTAATGGAAAAACGCTATCTCCAAAAATAAATAGGGTTGAGGGAAATAAGAACTGATATCATGCCAAATGAATGACTCTAAACAAATGAAAGCAAGATATCTATCCCCTGCTTTGTGTGACCTGAAACTATTAGATATCAAGCAAGCTGTGGTTTTGATTTAAGAACAATATTAAAGCCACTAACAACACAGTTTTTCTTTCTCTCATTAATCCCCTACCTCCATAAATAGCAAAAGCTTGATCGTAGAAAAACCTCCTCTTCAGGGTATCTTCCATTTTCGCTCTGTCTACAACATCATCTTTGGGCTGTAACGCTAGCTCCTGTAAGGGATTTTTAAAGAGAAAATATGTGATTGAATGAGTGAGTGGGAATTTCAATTTATACATGTGAATTTACTTTATTCCTCAGCAGAATTCACTATAAATTTATCAGACAAGATTTTGATACCCTTAAAACAAAAGAAACCTTAGGGTTTTTTTCCCCTTTGAGTTACAGAAAAGATACTTTTACTTAATTATTTAGGAAAGTATACGATCATTTCCAAGATTACAAGACTAAGCTTACTTAGATGCAGATACTGATAAGCAATATCTGAATTTTTAGTGGATCCCTGTAGCAAAATAGCGACTTAAAACTCCAAACAGGAAATTCCCTGATGGTCCAGGGGTTAGGACTCGGTGTTTTCACTGCCAGGGCTGGGTTCAATCCCTGGTTGGGGAACTAAGATCCCACAAGCCATGCAGTGCAGCCAAAAAAAGAAAAAACTCCAAACGATTTCAGTTTGTTGATGGGACGTTTATAATTTGAAAAGTTTGGAAGCAGGTATCAGGTGACTAGAACTTTTCCTTAAAAGAAAATAATTTAAAGCAGCATAACCATTATTTGCAGGTATAGGAGAATTCATAAAGAACACAATGCCTTCCAGGGAAATTCATGAAACATAACCAGTCTAGGATTTGAGTCTGGGGGGAGAGGGGGTAGGTCAGGGTTGAGGAAGGCTTTGTAGAGAAATTTTGAATTACACGTTGAAAGGATGAAGAAGGAGTCTGCCAAGTAGAGGGAGAGGAGAGGAAGGCATACTGGATAAATAGAGATAAAGCAAATGTTACTTGTTCAGAAACTTTTCTAGGTCTCTCCTGCCCAAAGAGACTAAATAAAGATAAACAATCCTATACCTACTTACATTCCTTTTTGAGGCTCCTGAGACTCACCTTTGCTTCCAGAACCCTCTTCCGGGCTTTGAGCTCAGCTACTGCTTTGTCTACATCGACCTGGGGTGCTTTATCTTCTTTCAGTTTTCGCACAAGATCTCCCTAGCCAACAAAGAGAATCTGTATTCACAACTGGTTTCAGAAGTCAAGAAAAGTTAGGAATGGGTTTTTAAGCTTGCCTTTTAAAAAGTATCCGTGTAAGAATGAGGAAATTCAAATGTTTATTATGTGAAAGTTCATTATGAATAACTGTAGGTCGTTGCCCTCAGCATTTATAATCTAGCAGAATATCCAAATACAAGTACATAAATAACTATGCTTGCAGGGTGATTATTACTGGTTTGTTTGTTTTCTTTGTGGGGAGGAGACAGATGGTGGAGAGAAAAGCATTGATAAAAAGTAAAGAGCAAAAAAAAAAAAAAAGTAAAGAGCAATGTAACTACTGAGAACACAGAAGAACCAATAAATAGACTACCCTCTCCTTGAATCCCTCTCCTTTCTTGCATACAAAAAAATGACTATCTTAGTTTTCCGTTTACTTCTCTGACCATTTCTTCTCAGTCACTACTGGCTAATCTTCCTCTGCCCTTTATTGTTGGAATTTTTTCCTTGCTACTTTCTTTAGACTACTTTATTCACTTCCAACAACCCTGTACACTGATTTTATTACAGCAATGTGGTGGAATAGGCAATCTGAGAAAACAAAACACTATCACACAGTCTGGGAAACTTCAAGATGAGAAATTAAAGTTATCAAATTAATAGAGCCCTTGGGTGCCCAACAGAAGCAACTGCTCTCTAAAGGAGTAGACCTTCCATAGGCCTTTCAGGATTTTCACAGATTAGGGTTTCCAAAATAATAAGCACTAAACTCAAAATTTAAAAATCCATGAGGAAAGAAGCCACCATGTGTGAGACTCAGCAGAAATGACAAATAACAAAATTAGCTCCTTTAAAAGTATTAGAATGACCAAATATACTTTTTAAATGCTCAAGATGTTTAAACTAAAATAAAAGGAGGAATCAACAACATGAGCAAAGAACAAGAGAATATCAGAAACAATCAGGGGACTTGAAAAAGAACCATACAGATGATCTGGAAATAAATCACTGAAGTTCAAAACTCACTGGACAGTTTAAATAGCAGATCAGACACAGGTGAAGAGAGAATTAGTGACCTAGAAGAACGACCTAAAGAAATTATCCATGGATAATTTCCATCCCATGGAATGTAGCAGAGAGACAAAGTTGAAAATACAAATGAGGTAATGAGACAGAGAAGAGAATGGAAATGGGATAGATGTCCTCCTTATTCCCCTCTGTACTTTCAAACTAATTCCTCTTTTCTCCTTCTAAAACTCCAGCTCCTTTGAGGAGCCTGTCATCAACCTTTCTCCCTGTTGTTGATATTTTCTAAGCTCCTGCCTATTTTCCCTCATTCAATGAGTCCCCCTCTCCAGCAATTCATTCTACTTTAGAATGTCCCAGTTAGGAGGTGAAAAAGCTGTTTAAAATGATCTCAACCTAGAGCCTAACTCTGCTTATATACCATGAGAAGAATTTCCCCAGTTTTAACATACATGAATTCTCCAGGAATGCACCCAGGAAAATGTAATTTAAAGCAAGACTAAAATCAACTATACTTCAGTTTTTTTAAAAAAAGGAAAATTGTACCTTGCTTTGTTCAGAATTTTACAAAGTTGTTATTATTTGAAATAAAAAACAAACCATGTGACCACAGGCTATGCTGCCATCCTGAGTAAACGATACAGTATACCTTTATCAATGTGCACTTAGAGCAATTGCATCCACAGTAAATCTACGTAGAGGTATAAGCATCTGCTTAATTCAATATAACTTCCAGTGGAGTCATACCCCCAAATCTACATATTAAAATAATATCATTTTATTATAAATTACTTTTTATTTATTTGTATTACATTTAGAGCATTATGCGTACACATATCTTTCTTTAATTTATGTAGATATTTCATATGAATTTCATTACAGGGTAGTAATGGAGAATTCCAAAATATCTGGTGTAAAAGGGTACACTGGGTCTGATATAGTTGAGAACCACTGAATTGGTTCTTCCTCTCAATCTCTTACTGTGTACAAATAAATCTGGTCTGTTATTATACTAGCAGTTTTTATTCTATTATCTTGACCTCTCTAGCTAAAGCAACATCCTTAGTCACCTTCTAACTTTAACTTCTTTATTACACGTACAATACCTGAAATCACCCTATCAATTGATTGGCTTCTTTATTTACACACATTTTATCTGTCCCTGTCATTATAAAGCAGGCTCTTTTAAGACAGGAACTCCGGCACGTCAATTCTGGCACTCAAATATTTGTTGCCTGCTATCACAACCTAAACCTAGCACAACACTAAGCACTTAGTACTTGGTAAATATCTACTGGCTTATTCTTTACTCATTCAGTGGTTCTTTTCCCTTCCTCTACCCGTCAGAACACTTATCTCATAAATGTTCACTGACAGTGCTTTTTGATGGGGATAAGAACCTTGTGAGGGTCTGTGTTCTGAAAGGAGAGTGGCAAGCAGTTCTTTTTCAATGTCTTAAAGAAGTAAGCAAGCAGTTCTTTTGAATACCTACCCTGATGTGTCAAGTATTGGCACTCCCATATTTTCTTTTGGAGCTTTTCAAAGGACACTGGGTAAGCAAGGCCACAAGTAGGTAAAGGTAAAGGTAGGAAGAATTTAAAATTTTTAAAATTAAAATTAGTTTTCCTGAATCATTTTTCTGTCTCTTAAAGTTCAGGCACAGAATCAGGCACACATACATTCAAGGATAGGCTAGCTATCAACAGAAGCAGTGGGAGAGTGAGGATTCCTACACTGAGTTAATCATCTCTAAAAATCTCAGTGAATTAAGGAAATAATTGTGTTTATTTTGAATAATGGAATAATTAAAACCATGATTTATAATGATTTAATTGTGTAAACAAAAGAATTGGAGGTGATCGAAACATGGAAAGTAAGTACTTAAGGATTCCTAATTTCTAATTATTTTCTTCCCTCTTTCTTCACCACCAACTATAGTGTGTGTGTGTGTTGAACGAAACCGATGCGAAACATCATCAATATTTCTAAATTACCTTTAAGAAACATCATCTAGAAGCTTAATTCCTGTATAAATTCTTACCATAAAGACATATATTAGAACTAAGAGTCTGTAATTATAAAGCAGAATACTTATTAGGTGAGAAATCACTTCAAGGGATCTTTTTCATGCATCTTTCATATATATCATGATGCATATTCAGTTGGCCAAGGAAAAACAAGAAAACATTTTCTCACCTTTTTAAGATGTTTGGCTATATCATGATGCATATTCAGTTGGCCAAGGAAAAACAAGAAAACATTTCCTCACCTTTTTAAGATGTTTGGCTTTACACATGGGCCTAGAAGGTTCTTGTTAAGATTAAAAAGTTAATTTCAGATTTCCAAGTTTTATAACCATTGACAAAAACTTCATAAACTTATCATTTGTCCTTTGTGGATTAAGCAACAGTTTTAATGGGCACTCTCAGTTCAGAAAATCAAAGCAGAGAAAAATCCAGGGCTCTAAAATTTCCCAAAATTGAATTTTATTATTGGCCACAAATACTATCAGTTGCTTTTTGAAGTGACAGTCTCACTTCACTCATTTTCCGGAACCCAAGACTGAATAACAATTTTTTGTCAGACATTTTAGAGTGTTTCATTCTTGCAACTCGAACAATCATAAGTGCTCTTCCTCAGGCAATCATCATGCGTGGGTATGCTTTATGCATACTTCCCATTTAGTCACACAGAATATTAAAAAGATGTGTGCACAAAGGTCTGAATTTAATAAAATTAATAATTCTTATTGGGACTTCCCAGGTGGTGCAGTGGTTAAGAATCAGCCTGCCAATGCAGGGGACACGGGTTCGATCCCTGGTCCGGGAAGATCACACATGCCGCGGAGCAACTAAGCCCATGCGCCACAACTACTGAAGCCCACTCACCTAGAGCCTGTGCTCTGCAACAAGAGAAGCCACCACAATGAGAAGCCCACACACCGCAAGAGTAGCCCCAGCTCACCGCAACTAGAGAAAGCCCGTGCACAGCAACGAAGACCCAATGCAGCAAAAAATAAATAAATAAATATTTAAAATAATAATAATAATTCTTACTGCTTTTTCAAGGATACTCTAAAGCAAAACTGAGGTTTTGTTTTGTTTTTTGGTTTTTTTAAAAACACGTGAGAGTGTGGCAGAGAATATAATGACTTGGCTTAGTATCCCTGACTTGATTAGTGCTCAGGGCCAGCAGTTCTACTCACCATGCTTTGCACCATCAGTGCAAATGTCAACACAGTGTAAAATGCAAATAACATTCTTAGTTTTATTATAAAAATGGTTTTGACCTTGGAGACCTCCAAGAATTTGCAGACCACACTTTAAGAACCACTGCCCTAGAGCAATAGTTCCCAAACAAGATACTCCAGGACAAAGTTTTCACCAATATGCAGTAAAAGGGGGGAAAAAAAGAAAAAAAAAAGACAATGTATTAGACCTTTTTTCAAAGCTAAACCTGCTAAATATAAAAGACTGTTCTTTATTCTGAGTTATGGTCTGTCCTTTCTTTGGTATTAAAATACACTTTCTTTTATGAAATGAAAGGGGAAATAAGATGGTAGTTTGTTGATACATTTCAGTCAATCAACAAACCAAATCATTAAAAAACAGCATCCACGTAGCATAGCAGATTGGGAAATTTATATGAAATACATATTTATCGGAAACACATGCCACTAACAAGACCAGTTATTAAGCACCTTAAAAAATCCCACTCCAAGGATGCCTTCAACTGCACAAACTTCACAGTGGAAGTATGTAGAATGAGAAGAAGTGACCGTGTGTCTCATTTCCTCATATAAGCAAACAAACAAACAAACAAAAAAACCAAGGGAAAAAAACAGTTTAACTAGATGATCTTTAAATTCCCTTCCAACTGACCCTGGAATCAGTGCGATTCAAAGTTCCAGGTAGTTAACTAATATATGTGTGGTCCTGGAAAAGTACGGAAAAAAACAAAAACTAACTTACATAAACTAACTTACATATTCAAAAAATACCTTGAAGTACCAAAAAACTAACAATCAAGCCAACATAAACAATACACAAGATAGTAATAACATCGGAAGGCTATTCCATCATCAAAGTTTACTTCAGTTACCTAGTTCCACAGTCTTACTACAGATGGATAATTTGCACTGCAGTTCCAGGCTAACGTGGCAGAGGGAGGGGTTTGGGTGTATGTTTTTCCAAATTAGATGTATTCTCCCTTCTAAAGTGAAGTGAAAAAAAAAAAAAGTTGAGAGTTAGAGAAAAGACAAAGGAACCACACCTAATTTCATTTGGGAAGGGTGGGTGGAGGGACATGGAGAATAAGCATTCACAGAGCTTTGGTATCAAGAATAAAGAAAAAATTAAGCCCATAGTGAAATTTCAAAATAAAACACTACTGAATCAGTCAGGCTCAAACTAGAAAGAAGTAGATAAAGTGGCAGAATTTGCCGAATTTTCGGCAGCTCTGCCCCAATGAATTATTTCCGAGGGAGGGATCCACCCTCCATAGCTAAGGCAAGTTATTGCATCAGGCGCCCGTGCAGGAGAAACCCATTCGGTGTTCACTACTAGGTCATCAATCCTCAGGGTCCTATTCCGAGCTTTTGGCTCTACCTGACTGGATGTGAGAATCCCTTTGAAATAATCTTTTCCTTGTCCTCTCTAAATTCTGACACTCATGCAGTGCCCTAGGAAAAGGAGGCCTGTATTAGATCACCAAGCTCTCCAGCCCATGAAACCTCCCTCCCTTCCGCAAAATCAAATTTCAAAATGTTCCATACGAAGGATGGCTGACTTCACCGAGTCACTCAGGGACATTTACAGCTTCCCACGTTTACGATCTGAAAGCTCACTCATTCTGGGGAACCCAGAAAAGGTGACAGAAGTGAAGGACGATGAACTCACATTATTAGAAACGAAAAAAAAAAAAGTTCAACACCTCCCCACATCCACGTTTCAACTATTTTTATTTCCTCAACGGACCATTCTGCTAACTAAGCAGCGAATGAAGGAAGATGTCAAGGAGGAAACACTATTCAAAGCATCCTGAAGATTAAAAAACAAGAGTCAGGCAGTGAGAAGAGGAGAACCCGCAGCTTCGGCACGTAATTGATCAGGGAAGAATTAGGAATCTCGCCACCCAGGAAGCACAAAGAACACAGCAGGGACTGGAAATCTTCAGTTGAGGCTATTGAGCTAGGACAGGAGGAGAAGCAAAGGGTCACAGATCCCAGCGCCATCGGAGAAGCAAGTGGTACGGGCAGTGACAAGGATTGGGAAGGGAGAACAGATCGCATGAGGAGGGAGGCAGAACGTCGAGGGATCCGAGGAAATCACCCCAGGAGAGGGGAGGACAGGGGTCCACCGGAGGGAAGGTGGCCGGCGCACGCGGGGACTTGGGTCCAACGTGGGGAAGGCGAGGAAGACGCCTAGAAACCAAGGGCTTCCAGAGAATGAAGGAGAGGGATAATCGGTGAGGTGGACCGGTGCCCGGGGAAGAGAGAGAGAGGAGGAGAAGGAGGGGACCAGGGAGAGGAGAGCCGGGGCTGAGAGGAAGGCGAAGAATGCCGGTACCTGCTGGCGCACCGCTAGCCTGAGAGGTGCCAGCACCTCCTCAGCCCCCGCACCATCCATGCTGCTCCGGGAGGCGGCAGCGGGGAACGAGGTCGGGGCGCGGGCTGGCTTGCTGATGGGCCGGCAGGGCAGAAGAGGAGGCCGGGCCGGGAGCCGGGGCAGCGGCGACAGCAGCAGAGCGGCGCGGGTGGCTCTAAGCAGCGCCGGGCGCAGAGAGGGCATGAGACCGCTGCCCTGGGAAGTCCGGAGGGGGCGGCGGCGGAAGCGGCGCGCGCGGCCAGGCCGGGTGCATGATGAAATCGCCGCGTAAACGCCGCGGTGCGCGCGCAGCCGCACATTCCCCACCCCCGACGCGGCGTCGGGTCGCCACCAGCCGATTCGACACAAAATCCCGGAAGGACCCGGAGTCCCTCAGAGCCCCGAGAGGGCTTACCCCACAGTGGGCGCACGGGAGGGCTGCGAGGTCCCAGGTAGAACCCCCCCCCCCCACCCAGCGAACAGATTTGCACGATTATGCGTCAGTGGGCCTTCAAGGACGCAGCTCCATCCGACACATGCTGACCGAAACTCACGAGGACCTTCAGAGCACAGGCTTGTACAGGGGCACTGACGCCCTGGCTGACCGACGGGAGTACACACTTATGTTTGTGTTCTTTCGCCCCCTGGTTCTTAAAGGCTCATTAGACATCACATCAGATAAGGACTTAGACTCAGTGTTGCTCAGCTCAGATGATCCTCCGATAAGGAAACAGATCGAGAGGTTAATGATTTGCCCACCTTCACCCATCCATGCCTTCCAATGTCAAGACAAAAGTTGGGGAAAGGAAGGGGAAGAATGACGGGCTTTTTGGAGAAGATCAGTGCTGACCAGCCTTTGAAGGGCGAACAAGATTTGAATCAGCAGAGATGAGGAAAGTCTGGGAAAAGATAATGTGCCAGAGAGTGGAGATGAGTGTCCAGGTGCCTGGGATTCCCTCTGCCTGGCCTTGCTTCAGCTGACCTCCCTCTTGTAGTTAGGCCCCCGCTGATGGACCCTCCGGAAATGGCTTCTTCCCTCCCTCCTGCCCCAAGGGCGGGTTGGCTGCAAAAGCTGGATTCCCTTTCTACAGAGGGAATAGAAAAATAAAGAATGTATTAGTTATAGAAATAGCATTGCACACACCCACCAGAATGCCTAAAATGGAAATGATGGAAAGTGCAAAGTGATGCTCTGGGACTCTCGCACACAGCTGAGAGGAATGTGGATTTGTACAGCCACTTTGGAGAACTCTTTGACAGTGGCTACTGAAGCCAACCATACACACCTTATGGGTGACCAGCAGTTCCACCCTAGGAGTATACAAGAGTAGACAAGCTCAACAGAGTGAAGTCACCTTTCCCAGAACTGTGAAATTTCATATTCTCTTCCTGTTCCGGTTTGTGGTTCTGGAGAAGTACACACAATTTCCCATAAGCAGAGCAGGTACAGAAGGACCTTCTGCAATATTAAACAATTTGTATTTTTAAAACTTTTATTTCAAGATTTGATATTTACTAATCAGAATTTTTATTTGGCTTTATTTTAATAGGTAATTTAAAAAATTTTAATTGAAGTATAGTTGATATACAATATTATATGTTACAGGTGTACGAGACAGTGATTCACAATTTTTAAAGGTTATACTCCATTTATAGTTATTATAAAATATTGGCTATGTTCTCCGTGTTGTACAATATATCCTTGCAGCTTATTTTATACCTAATAGTTTGTACCTGTTAAGCCCTTGCCACTATATTGCCCCTCCCCCTTCTCTCTCCCCACTGGTAACCAATAGTTTGTTCTCTATATCTGTGAGTCTATTTCTTTTCTGTTATAGTCACTAGTTTAATTTTTTAGATTCCACATATAAGTGATATTTTAGTTTTTTGAGAAACCTCCATACTATTTTCCACAGTGGCTGCACCAATTTACATTCCCACCAACAGTATATGAGGGTTCCCTTTTCTTCACGTCCTCACCAAAATTTGTTATCTGTATTCTTTTCTTTTTTCTTTTTTTGCAGTACGCGGGCCTCTCTGTGTTGTGGCCTCTCCCGTTGCGGAGCACAGACTCCGGACGCGCAGGCTCAACGGCCATGGCTCATGGGCCCAGCCGCTCCGCAGCATGTGGGATCTTCCCGGACCAGGGCACGAACCCGTGTCGCCTGCATCGGCAGGCGGACTGTCAACCACTGCGCCACCAGGGAAGCCTTGTTATCTGTGTTCTTTTTGATGATAACCATTCTGGCAGGTGAGAGGTGATATCTCATTGTGGTTTTGGTTTGCATTTCCTTGGATTAGCGATGTTGAGCATCTTTTCAAGTGCCTGTTAGCCACCTGCTTTTCCTCTTCGGAGAAATGTTTATTCAGTTCTTCTGCCTATTTTTTTAATAGGGTTGTTTGGGTTTTTGCCTTTTTTTTTTTTTTCTAATCTTGAGTTGTATGAGCTGTTTATATATGTTGGATATTAACCCTTTAACAGTCATAGCATTGCAAATATTTCTCCTATTCAGTAGGTTTCTTTTTGTTTTGTCGATGGTTTCCTTTGTTGTGCAAAAGCTTTTAAGTTTAATTAGGTCCCATTTGTTTATTTTTGCTTTTATTTCCTTTGCTTTAGGAGACAGATCCCAAAAAAATATTGCTACAATTTATGTCAAAGAATGTTCTGCCTCTGTTTTCCTTTAGGAGTTTTGTGGTTTCTGGTCTTACATTTAGGTCTTTAATACATTTTGATTTTATTTTTGTATATGGTGTGAGGGAATGTTCTAATTTCATTCTTTTATATATAGCTGTCTGATTTTCCCAGAACCATTTATTGAAGAGACTATCTTTTCTCCAGTGTATATTCTTGGCTCCTTTGTCATAGATTAATTGACCGTAAGTGTGTGTGTTTATTTCTGGGCTCTCTATCCTGTTCCATTGATCTGTTTTTGCGCCAGTACTATGTTTTGATTATTGTAGCTTTATATAGTAAAGTCTGAAGTCAGGGAGCATGATTCCTCCAGCTCTGTTTTTCTTTCTCAAGATCGTTTTGTTTATTCAGGGTCTTTTGTATTTCCATACAAATTTTACAATTATTTGCATTTTTAAAACTTTTATTTCAAAATTTGATATTTATTAACCGTAATTTTTATTTGGCTGTATTTTTAAATTTATTTATTTATTTTTGGCTGTGTTGGGTCTTCGTTTCCGTGCGAGGGCTTTCTCTAGTTGTGGCGAGCGGGGGCCACTCTTCATCGCGGTGCGCGGGCCTCTCACTGTCGCGGCCTCTCTTGTTGCGGAGCACAGGCTCCAGACGCGCAGGCTCAGTAGGTGTGGCTCATGGGCCCAGTTGCTCCGCGGCATGTGGGATCTTCCCAGACCAGGGCTCGAACCCGTATCCCCTGCATTGATAGGAGGATTCCCAACCACTGTGCCACAAGGGACGCCCCTTGGCTGTATTTTAAAGGTAATTTTGAATTTATATTAATAGTTTTCAATATGAAAAGCAGTTAAAATTTTTACACATACTCTTAGTTACATTTTTGTGTATGTTCAAATTCTGTACACTTTGAATACAGTTACATATTTTTAAAAATTCTTTAGGTCAGTAATGTCTCATCTGTGTTCATGTGAGGATAGTCTCATCACTAGTCTCCAAATCTATCCTTTCCCTGCTCCAGTTCATCCTCCCCACTGCTGCCTCAGTGAGTATTTCTAAAAGACAAAGCTGTGCTTGTTGCACCTCTGCTCAGGACACCCCATTAGGTCCACATGGCCCTTAGTAGAATTTCCTAAGTGGTTTTCCTTAGGAAACTACTTCTGCAAGACAGTAATAATGACTTATATTCTTTGAACGCTTACTAGGTACCAGTTAGTGTTCTGAGTTATCTCGTGTAATTTACTCACCAATCCAGTGAGGCAGGCTACATAATAATTCCCATTTTACAAATTCAGGATTCAAGACACTAAGAGATTAAACAGCTATGGTCACACAACTACTGAGAGTGGAGACCAGAATATGAGGCTGGGGCAGGGAGTGGAGGGGAGTGGCAGTTTTGCCGCGCAACTCATGAAGCTGGTGAAGCTTTTAGTGAGCACGGGAACCTCCTCGTTTGGATGCACTCTCACAAGGCTCTGGAAGAGGCCCTAGCACTGTCTACACATGGTCATATTTTTTTCTTTCTTTATTAAAGTTCTTTATTTGAAGGAGTGAAATTTGCATACATTGTAATGTACAAATCTTAAGCATAGTTCAATGGATTTTAACAAAGGAATTCCTACTTATAACCCACATCCCAAAAAAGATAATGAGCGTTTCCCTCACCTCACAAAGTTCCCTCCTGGGCTCTGTTAATACCCTCTATTGTTTTGTCCATTTTCTATTACATTGATTTCTACTTTTATCTTTATAATTTTTCCTTTTACTTAATTTGGGTTTAAATTGCCCTTCTTTTTCTGGCTTCTCAACGTAGAAACCTAGATAATTTATTGTAAACCTTTCTCCTTTCCTAAATCAAACATTTAAAGCTATAGATTTGCCTCTAAGTACTGTTCTAGTTGAATCCCCAAAATTTGATTGTTGTTTTTATTTCCATTTAGTCCAAAATTCTAATTTTCCTTATGATTTCTTCCTTGTCCTATTAGTTCTTGAGAGGAGCATTATTTAATTTTCAAATAGTTGGGGCTTTTAAACATATCTTATTATTTTTAGAATTACTTTCTAGTTTAATTCTTCTGTGCTCTGGGAAAAACTTTTGAAATTTGCTGACTCCGATCAGTTTTATGACCCAACATATGGCACACCTTGGTGACCGTTCCATGCCTTAAAAAGAACGTGCATTATGCAGTTGTTATGTTTAGTGTTGTATAAATGTCAGCTAGACAAGGTGGTTCATGATGCTGTTCAGATCCTCTTCATTATTAATTTTTTTGTCTACTGGTTCTATCCATAACTAAGAGGATGTTAAAATCTCTATGATTGTGAATTTGTCTATTTCTCCCTTTAGTTCTGTCACGTTTGCTTCACATATTTTGAATTTATTCAGCACATACACATTTGTAATTGTTACATCTTCTTGCCAAATGACATTTTTGTTATTCTGAAATGTTCATCTCTAAATATACCTCTTGTCTTTAAACCTATTTAGTCTCATGTGAGTATAGGCAGTCCAGCTTTTTTATGATTAGTGCCAATGGCCAATGCAGAGCTGAATCCTCCTACCATAAGCCAAGTGACTGAGCCACCTAGGAAACAAGTTCCTAGCCCCAGTCTGGCTTTCAGATGACTGCAGCACCAGCCAACATCTTTTTTTTTTTTTTTTTTTACATCTTTATTGGAGTATAATTGCTTTACAATGGTGTGTTAGTTTCTGCTTTATAACAAAGTGAATCAGTTATACATATACATATGTTCCCATATCTCTTCCCTCTTACGTCTCCCTCCCTCCCACCCTCCCTATACCACCCCTCCAGGTGGTCACAAAGCACCGAGCTGATCTCCCTGTGCTATGCAGCTGCTTCCCACTAGCTATCTACCTTACGTTTGGTAGTGTATATATGTCCATGCCTCTCTCTCGCTTTGTCACAGGTTACCCTTCCCCCTCCCCACATCTTCAAGTCCATTCTCTAGTAGGTCTGTGTCTTTATTCCTGTCTTACCCCTAGGTTCTTCATGACATTTTTTTAAAATTCCATATATATGTGTTAGCATACGGTATTTGTCTCTCTCTTTCTGACTTACTTCACTCTGTATGACAGACTCTAGGTCTATCTACCTCATTACAAATAGCTCAATTTCGTTTCTTTTTATGGCTGAGTAATATTCCATTGTATATATGTGCCACATCTTCTTTATCCATTCATCCGATGATGGACACTTAGGTTGTTTCCATCTCTGGGCTATTGTAAATAGAGCTGCAATGAACATTTTGGTACATGACTCTTTTTGAATTATGGTTTTCTCAGGGTATATGCCCTGTAGCGGGATTGCTGGGTCATATGGTAGTTCTATTTGTAGTTTTTTAAGGAACCTCCATACTGTTCTCCACAGTGGCTGTATCAATTTACATTCCCACCAACAGTGCAAGAGAGTTCCCTTTTCTCCACACCCTCTCCAGCATTTATTGTTTCTAGATTTTTTGATGATGGCCATTCTGACTGGTGTGAGATGATATCTCATTGTAGTTTTGATTTGCATTTCTCTAATGATTAATGAAGTTGAGCATTCTTTCATGTGTTTGTTGGCAATCTGTATATCTTCTTTGGAGAAATGTCTATTTAGGTCTTCTGCCCATTTTTGGATTGGGTTGTTGGTTTTTTTTGTTATTAAGCTGCATGAGCTGCTTATAAATTTTGGAGATTAATCCTTTGTCAGTTGCTTCATTTGCAAATATTTTCTCCCATTCTGAGGGCTGTCTTTTCATCTTGTTTATGGTTTCCTTTGCTGTGCAAAAGCTTTGAAGTTTCATTAGGTCCCATTTGTTTATTTTTGTTTTTATTTCCATTTCTCTGGGAGGTGGGTCAAAAAGGATCTTGCTGTGATTTATGTCATAGAGTGTCCTGCCTATGTTTTCCTCTAAGAGTTTGATAGTTTCTGGCCTTACATTTAGGTCTTTAATCCATTTTGAGCTTATTTTTGTGTATGGTGTTAGGGAGTGATCTAATCTCATACTTTTACATGTACCTGTCCAGTTTTCCCAGCACCACTTATTGAAGAGGCTGTCCTTTCTCCACTGTACATTCCTGCCTCCTTTATCAAAGATAAGGTGACCATATGTGCGTGGGTTTATCTCTGGGCTTTCTGTCCTGTTCCATTGATCTATCTTTCTGTTTTTGTGCCAGTACCATACTGTCTTGATTACTGTAGCTTTGTAGTATAGTCTGAAGTCAGGGAGCCTGATTCCTCCAGCTCCGTTTTTCGTTCTCAAGATTGCTTTTGCTATTCGGGGTCTTTTGTGTTTCCATACAAATTGTGAAATTTTTTTTCTAGTTCTGTGAAAAATGCCAGTGGTTGTTTGATAGGGATGGCATTGAATCTGCAGATTGCTTTGGGTAGTAGAGTCATTTTCACAATGTTGATTCTTCCAATCCAAGAACATGGTATATCTCTCCATCTATTTGTGTCATGTTTAATTTCTTTCATCAGTGTCTTATAATTTTCTGCATACAGGTCTTTTGTCTCCTTAGGTAGGTTTATTCCTAGATATTTTTTGTTGCAATGGTAAATGGGAGTGTTTTCTTGATTTCACTTTCAGATTTTTCATCATTAGTGTATAGGAATGCCAGAGATTTCTGTGCATTGATTTTGTATCCTGCTACTTTACCAAATTCATTGATTAGCTCTAGTAGTTTTCTGGTAGCATCATTAGGATTCTCTATGTATAGTATCATGTCATCTGCAAACAGTGACAGCTTTACTTCTTTTCCGATTTGGATTCCTTTTATTTCCTTTTCTTCTCTGATCTGTGGCTATAACTTCCAAAACTATGTTGAATAAGAGTGGTGAGAGTGGGCAGCCTTGTTTTGTTCCAGCCAACATCTTGACTGCAACCTTCTGGAAGGTCCTAATCCGGAACCACCCAGCTAAACTGCTCCCAAATTTCTGACCTACAAAAACTGTGAGGTAATAAATATTTGTTGGTTTTCTTTTTTGTTGGTTTTCTGGGGGTTTGGGGGTTTTTTTTTTTGGCCCTGCCCTGTGGCTTGTGGGATCTCAGTTCCCCGACCAGGGATGGGACCCAGGCCCCGGCAGTGCAAGTGTGGAGTCCTAACCCCTGGACTGCCAGGGGAGTCCCGATATTTGTTGTTTTTTAAGCTGATAGATTTTGGGGTCATTTGTTACACAAAATATAGATAACTAATACAGAGTTCTCCCCTGAATTGACCATACAGTCCCTTTTCTTGAGAAGTGAGTGGCCAAACTTTTGGCCTTCAAGAGACCTTGTGGGACTTTGACAGTGACAGTGTCACAGCAGTAAGAATAGTGTCCTCCATGAATCTCGTTACTATGTACAGAAGAGCCAGGAACCTGTCATACAGTTGTTCGGTAAACATTTACCTTTTACTTGAGATGCAGAGGTCTCCAAGGCTTGATTTTCTGGGTCTTCTTCCCTTAGGTGCAGGCAGCTCAAATGGGGCTAAAGCAGGGAGACGGCCTGAAAAAGATTTTAAATGCAGGGTGAGTGAACACACCCTGTGCTCCAGCTGATCTAGCTTCCTTGCTTCTCTCTCACTGACTTTCTTTTCTGGCTCCTGGGTCATTAGCAAAGTTTTGCCTCCAGCCTGCCTTAGCAAAGATTTATTTCAGCTTCTGTCCTCTAAGAATAAGGAGGCAAGACCCCTTGAACCTGAGTGAAGTCGTCTGTGGCTGAGGCAGATGAGTTCATCATCAGATTAATTTCTATTTTGATTTTACTGATGTAGAAGCATCAGGAGGAAAGAAAACTGCTTCCCTTTTCTTCCCTCCTTGATTCCCAGGGCATAGTTAAAGGAAGACTTTTACCTTCTAACACTGTGAAATTAGGGGGCATGGGGAAAGATGCCCAACCAGGGGCTTGGAAAGTGAGGAGCAGAAGTGGCTAGAGTAGCAGGATTTTCTCTGAGACAGGGAACCAAGGTCGGCAGATCTCAAGAAACGGAGACCAGCAAGTGCTGCGAAACACCGTTCTGGCCACAGTGCCAGGGTCTCGGTGAGAAATGCTTATGCAGCACCCCTAGGGAGGCTGGGTCCAAGTGCCGGGACTCCTAGCCTTTGAAAGGATTCCTGTGTTCCAGCTTGGCATGCAGGTGACCAGACGATTGGCCTTCAAGGGACTTCTTAGGACTTGTTCAGTGAATGTCCCAGCAGAGAGACAGTGGCCTACCTGAACCTTTCATGCTGCTTAAAAACCCTGGCACCTGTCACATAGTCATGCAGTGACATTTACAGAGTGCCTACTAGGTGCCAGACATTGTTCTAGACACTGGAGGGACAGCAATGAACAAGGCAGACAGACTTCCCGTTCACAAGGAGCTTACGTTCTTTGGGACCAGACTGGCAAGATAAAAATGAACTGATTCGTAAATAGTTTCAGACAGTGATAAAGACTCTAAAAATAACAAAGTGGAGAAATTGTATAGAGCATGATCTGAGGTAAAGGTGGTCTGTAGATAGATGGTCAGGCCTCTTTCAGGAGGTGACATTTGAAGGCTGTAAAGCTGACAAGGAATCAGCCATGAGAAGATCTGAGGTAATAGCATTACCTACTTGGCCTGTGTAAAGAACAGTAGGAAAACCCACGTGCTTGGAATGTTGTGAGTGAAGAGGAGAGAAGCATGAAATAATATCAGAGAAGTAAACAGAGACCAGATCATATAGACCTTGTTGGCCATGGTTAAAAAAAAAAATTATTTATTTTCAGTGCAAAGGGAAGTCATTGAAACATTTGAAGCAGGGGAGTGAATGGTCTGATGTGTCTTTTAAGATGATCATTCTGGCTGTGTGTGGAGATTGGGCTGAAATAACTTAACAGTGGAGGTGGTGAGACCAGTTAAGAGGTAGTTACCCATAGTTGCCCATTAGATTGCCTAGATCGGAGTAGTAATAGTGGTGATATTGAAAGGGGTTGGATTTAGGAAATATTCTGAAGGTAAAGCAAATCATACATGCTGTAGATTAGTTGTGTTGGAGGATGAAGGAGAGTCAGGAAAGGCAAATAATAAAGATGGGCTTGGGCTTCCCTGGTGGTGCAGTGATTGAGAGTCCACCTGCCGATGCAGGGGACACGGGTTCGTGCCCCGGTCTGGGAAGATCCCACATGCCGCGGAGCGGCTGGGCCCGTGAGCCATGGCCGCTGAGCCTGCGCGTCCGGAGCCTGTGCTCCGCAACAGGGAGAGGCCGCAACAGTGAGAGGCCCGCGTACCGCAAAAAAAAAAAAAAAAAAAAGATGGGCTTGTAGATATTTTAGCATGAGCCAGTGGGGTAGATTGTGGTGTGGTGTCATTTCCTGATGTGGAGAAAATTGGGAGACATGCAGGGCCCCTGCATCAGAGGAAAGGGATCCAAAAAAGAGAACATAGATTAGACTTGAGGAAAAACACGGTGAGTAGGACAGGAAAAGCCTTCAGATGGAGAAAGTGAGAGGCAGACACGGCGTGAGGTTAAGGGACCCCCCTTCTGTCGGTGTCTGTTTTTCTGTGAAGGGGTAGGTAAAGTCATTTGTTGAATATGAAAGGGAAAGTTGCAGGGCTGAAATGTTGAAGAGGGTGGAGAAGGTTTGGAAAAGCCCTTGTGAAGAACAGAGTAACCCTGTTGGGGAAATGTGGACAGGAGTCAGGCTGGTACTGGAGGCCCAACCAAAGGTGAAGACTGTTATGAGTTGAATTGCACCTCCCCCCAAAAAAGTATGTTGAAATCCTAACCCCTGGTACCTCTCTATATGAAATTAGCAGGTTCTGGGATTACCCAGAGCATCTTTTGTTCAAACAAGTCTGGTCCATCTTCACCACCTGGGTTAAATGACCCCAACGAGAGTTGGGGTAGTCAGAATACCAGGGAGTAGTCTCCTGTGCTAGACTGAGTCCTCCAAGATGCAGACACCAAGATGGGATTGAGTGTGCAAGGATTTTATTAAGAGAAACACCTCTGTGAAAGGAAAGCGGGAGGAAGCCAGGGAGACGGAGAACCACCAGACCATGATGCAAGTCTGACCCCAAGGGAAGGAAAGAGGGAATGACAGTTGGGTGAAGCATCCTAACCTGCCACATAGTCTAAGGAAGGTTCAGCAAAGCCACTGGGAGTTCTGGAACGAAAGTTGACAGTACAGGAGTCCGCTGTACTTCAAGGAACCAGCTGCCTTAGTGCATCAGCTGCACTCAGTCACTGGCAGGGAGCAGCCTGTAGGAGGCGTGCTTTGGCACAAGCTCTGTCATGGATTCCAAAGAGCAGCAGCTGTGGGAGGAGGTCTGTGAGGTGTATTCTTGCCACACCTCCCATCAGACCACCATGTAACCCAGGTTGTTCTTGTCCTTTCTGGATCCTTTGTGTTCTAGCTTATGGAACATGACTAAAATGTACTGTACAGCACTTCGCAGCCTGGCTTAGGAGAACTCCTGTGTGTCATCCTCTACGCTCTTCCCTTTTCTGCTGATTGTCTCTCGATGTCCATATGTTAAAGACGCCAGAGCCTGGTCCCTGAGAGACTATGGGGGACAGAGCCCCTCGCCCCAACCCTTTCTGATAAACTCCGTGAACTGTTGACACAAGCAAAAAGTAAGTTTCCATTGCGTTTGAGCTATGATGCCTTCTGGCCTACCTGTTAGAGCAGTAAACTTGCCCTAACTACTGTGCTACCACTGGGCCACGTATGAGAAAGATGGTCAGGGTATCTGGGACACAGGAGAAGGAGGGAGAGGGTACAAAGAGCATCTGACTTACAAAAGTTCTGTATGTACATGACTTCTTAGGAGTATGGAGTTAGGCTATGCTGGGATCACTCACACAGGCTGATGGGGAATCGTCCAGAGTGAGTGGACTGACTGGCGGTCCTGGTTCTCTTTGCCGGGTCAGTACCTGGCCAGCTTTCTGAGGCCTGTACTTGAAGTAAGGTGCCCACCTTCTTTGCCTTCTCCTTCTCTGGCCATTTTTCCTCCAAGCTCAGCTGTATGCAGGCTTCCCAGGAGCCCCACCCTGGCTTTCTTCGAGCCCGCGCCTCCAGGATCCTAAGAGATGCTTCCCAGACCTTGGTGTGGGAGGGAGGTGGCACACGTCTGGTCTCTGTGTGGCCTTACACAAGGCCTTTCCCCTCTCCAGCCTCAATCTCCCCCACTGAAAAATGGGGGAACTGGCCCTGCTGGCCTCTGGCCCCTGACTGTGTTTACTGTGGGTTTGTGAACTTGCGACTTAGGGAGACAAACCGCTAAGAAATGGAAGGACAGCAGATTTCCCTCTGCCCAGCAGAGGGGAGCATCTCCGCACAAACTAGCAGCTAAGCAGCGTGAGCGCTGGGACAGCCCTATGCAGGCCCAGCTTCTGAGGCCTTCGTGCGGGAAGTAGCCTCTGAGCCAGACTTCTGAGCCCCAGAGACCCAGGCCCCAGAGAGTGACCACAGGGAAGCCCTGGAGCCCCTTCTCAGCCCTTCCTTAAGGCATCCCGACCCTCTACACCTGTCCGGCAGAGACAGGGTGGGTCAGTCCCTAAATATCAGTGGGGCTCTGGCTTTGCCAGTTAGGTGGGGAGGAGAAAGCTTACGCAAGCTGGGAAGACAAGACAGCAAAACCACACAAATTCACCAAAGCTAGTGGCTACCTCTAGGTTGACATGTCTCCAGCTGGACGGGACCTCAGACTCCCAGTTATGGTTTGAATTGTGTCCCTCAAAAAGACGAGGTCACCTCAGAATATGACCTCATTTGGAAATAGGGTCAGGGCAGATGTAACTAATTAAGTTAAGATGAGTTCCTACTGGAGTAGGGTGGACCTCTACTCCAATGTGACTGGTGTCTGTAAGAAGAGGGAAACACAGGGGAAAGATGGCCACGTGGAGACGGAGGCAGAGATTGGAGTCCTGCTGCCAGAAGCCAAGAAACACCTGGGGCTGCTAGAAGCTGGAAGGATCCTTCCTCAGAAGCTTCAGAGGGAGCACGACCCCACCATCACTTTGATTTTGGACTTCTAGCCTCCAGAACTGAGAGATGATAAATTTCTCTGAAGCCACCCGTTTGGGGGACTTGGTTATGGCAGCCCCAGGAAATAACACACGCCGCCCCGCATTCCTGCGCAGAGGCTGTGCATCCACTCAGTCCCACCTCTGCAGCAGACTTCGTTCCACGTGCACAGTGCTTGCTGTTGCTGCCATTGGTTTTAATTTTGAATTTTTGTACCTTTAGCTGGACTGCTCCTCTGAGTGCCTCACCTGGCACCTGTGGGCATTTGATCTGTGGTCTCTGTTCCACGTGTCCCTGGCATCTGGGAGGGGGAACCCCTCGGCTGCCCTCCAGACCCCTCTCAGCATGGGCTGTTCATTCCGTCCCCAGGCTTCCTGTCCACACGGGGTTTTTACGTTGCAAAAATCTGCATCCCTACAGCTTTGGCCCAGCAGTCCTTGCTGTGTCCTAGGGCCACTGTGAACCCTCTGCTCCCTCCGCCTTTAGACATTTACGCACAGGAGGCTCATCCCCTTAAAGTTTGTCTGGTCCCTGGTCCCTCAGAACGCCCTCATTGCTGTGGTTTCCTGACGGTCGCCTTACCTGGACAAGCTCCAGTTGTTAAACTTCTCTTTGTGGTTAGGGACCAAGACTAGACACAATATGCCTGGTATATGTTCTAACCAGAGTCAAGAGGGCAGGAGCATCACCTGCCTTGTTCTGAACTCAGTACCTTTGATGATGCAGCCTGAGACCATCTGAAAGGCTGTGACCATTGTGACTCCAGGGGAGAGATGAGAGACGGTGTGTTCTTTGGTCCGAGAACACTTCCACAGGTACAGGGGTGTGGTGTGAGGATGCTAAACTGCCTGCTGGAGGGAAAAAATGGTATCCATCTGGGTGCTCAAGACAGAATTCTTTATTTTATTGGAGTATAGTTGATTTACAGTATTATGTTAGTTTCAGGTATACAGCAAAGTGATTCAATTGTGTATATATATATATTTTTCCAGATTCTTTTCCATTGTAAGTTTATAAGATACTGAGTATAGTTCCCTGTGCTATACAGTAAATCCTTGTTATTTGTCTATTTTATATATAGTAGTGTGTATATGTTAATCCCAAACTCCTAATTTATTCTTCCCCTCCCCTGTCCCCTTTGGTAACCATAAGTTTGTTTTCTGTGAGTCTGTGTCTGTTTTGTCAATAAATTCATTCATATCTTTTAGATTCCATATATAAGTGATATCATATAATCTTGTCCTTCTCTGTCTTACTTAACTTAATATGATATTCTATAAGTCCACTTATGTTATTGCAAATGGCAATATTTCATTCTTTTTTATGGCTGAGTAATACTGCATTGTGTATATATACCACATCTTCTTTATCCATTCATCAAGACAGAATTCTTGATTCTGAACTTGACATCTTTTTCGCCTTTACCCTTCAAATATAGTTCTTGACTCTTTTATCTCCAAACCTCTCTAAAATTTGTTTCTTCTTTCCCCACTGCCTCCATCATTCCTTACCTGCATCCCTGCAACAGGTTGCTGTCTTCAAACTGGCCCCTTGTAATCCTTTCTCCTTGCTACAATTGCAGTGAGCTTCCCAGTTTGGAAATATGGTCATGTGACCTATACATACACACATAGAACCTGCCCACGACTCCCCTTACCCTTGGGGTTAAAATCCATTCTCACCATAGCCTACCTCTCAGCCTCACTCTAGCCAGTCCTCCCTTGCACTCTATGATCCAGCCTTACTATCCTGCAGGAGGCATGGTCTTTCACCTTTGGCCTCTGCACATACTCATATCTCTACCTGGAACATGTTCTTTCATCTCCACCGCCCCCTCACCCCCATCATGCCCCTCATCCCCTTAGTCCTTCCCACCTGGCTTATGCTTTATACCGGGAAGAGTTCTTGGATACAAACAAGATCCCATTCAGGCTAGCCCAAATGACAGGACACCTACTGGAGGGACAGCCGGGAGTCTCAGTGGGAGCCTGGGGGCCAGGCTCAAGAATGCTCAGACCTGAGAGAGGTCTGAATGGCTAAGAAGCAGAAAGTATTAGTCAGGAATCGCTTCTGGCCGCAAGCAACAGAGACATGAACAGCAGGCATAATAACACAGTGCTCTGTTTTTCTCTCATCTGAGAAGAAGCCCAAAGGTGACAAGTCCAGGGCAGATGCGAGGCTTGAGGATATTGAGTTCTTTGAGCTTCTCTTGACTTTTCCAGGGCGAGTTCAAGATGGCTAGTGCAGTGCCGATCACCAGGCTCACCTCTTGGGCAGGAAGGATGAGGAGGAAATAACAGAACGTGGGCAAGCATAGCTGCCTCCCTCTTCAGGAGCCCTCCCCGCTCAACAACTTCTGCTGACATCCCGTTGACCAGCGCTGGGCCATACAGTGTGATGTTTAATGTTATGTCACCTTGGCTAGGCCACAGTGTCCAGATATTTGGGCAAACACATCTGGATGTGGCTATGAAGGAATGTTTTAGATGAGATTAACACTTAAATCAGTCGACTTTGAGTGAAGTCTATCTCCACCATGTAGGTGGGCCTCATCCAATCAGGTGAAGACAGCCTTTAGGATAAGACTGAGGTCCTCTGAGGATTTGGCCCACAAGCTATAGTTTGGAAGCCCCTGTCTTAGGGTAGCAGTGGGCAAGGAGGTAGAAAGAACAGTGCACGGGGAGAGAAAAAACTGCCATGAGAGCTAAGGGAATATTGGCAAAAGAGGAGCCCTTTAAATCTGCCGAGGACAGAAAGAAGACAATTTTTTGTTGGTACTTGACAGCTTACCTGCCTGGGCGAAAAGGGCAGAAAGGTCTGCATAGCTGGAAAAGTGTCTCGGCCACCTCAGGGTTAGCACCGCATCCATCTTGCTGGATTCTGCAGACCCTGCTGGCCAGATGCCCAAATGCAGTCAGCTCACTGTGCCTTGTTCCTTTTGGAAACAGCAGGTGGAGAAATCTCTCTCTCAGCACCATGGCAACCAGATCGCATTCTCCTCTCACAGAAGAATCACAAGTGCGCCCCTGCAGACATTGATCCATTTGTGTGCACTGAGCTCCTTTCAAGGCCAGGCCCTGTGCTGAGTGCTTGGAACACAGAGATGTATAAACCAAAGTCCCCGATTTAAAGGAGTCCACAGGCTGGAGCAGGAGACAAGCCTGCGAAGGCAACAGCGTGATAAGTGATTGACCGAGGAAGGAACACACCGAGGGCCGTGGGAATCGCTTCTCCTCTTTGGATCAAGAAGCTGGTCTGCTGGGCCTCTCTGAAGAGCTGAGCTCGAGCTGAATTTGGGAGAATCAGTCAGACTTGGTCAAAAGGATGAGCTGGGGAAGCTTGAGAGCACCTTTAAGGAGCAGCAAGCATGGCCTGAGACTAGGGCCCTCGAGGGTCCCAGAGACAGACAGGGAGAGGCCCACGGTGCTAAACCAGAGTGCTCTGCCCACACTGCTCTCACTGGGGTCCACCATCAGCTAGCGCCCAGTCCAGGGGCCATTCTCCAGCCCATTTTTTAACCCGCTTCCTTCTCTCTCTTTTTTTTTTTTGGCTGCGCCGCGTGGCTTGCGGGATTTCAGTTCCCCAACCAGGGATTGAACCCCAGGCCCATGACAGTGAAAGCCCAACTCCTAGCCACTGGACCACCAGGGAACTCCCACCCCCTCCTTTCTCTTAAAAGATCCTGTCTTGGAATAAAGACACAGACGTAGAGAATGGACTTGAGGACACGGGGAGGGGGAAGGGTAAGCTGGGACGAAGTAAGAGAGTGGCATTGACATATATACACTACCAAATGTAAAATAGATAGCTAGTGGGAAGCAGCCGCATAGCACAGGGAGATCAGCTCGGTGCTTTGTGACCACCTAGAGGGGTGGGATAGGGTGGGGGGAGGGAGATGCAAGAGGGAGGGGATATGAGGATGTATGTATACATATAGCTGATTCACTTTGTTATACAGCAGAAACTAACAGAACACTGTAAAGCAATTATACTCCAATAAAGATGTTAAAAAAAAAAGAAGAAAAAGGAAAGATCCTGTCTTGATCACAATAGCGGGATACCACCAGCTCCTGATGCTTCCTCTGCTGTCTGGCTGCCCTTTCTCACTATTCTTATTGACTCCCCCACTTCCTTAAATGCTGACCTTCTTCTCCAGTACACTGCCTCTAGGTATATCAGAAACCTCTTCATTTCTCATTTCCATCTCTAGTTCTCTTTGAATATTGGTCTCAGTTTATCCTGCCACAAGATAAGCCTCCTGTACGTGTCTGGGCTGCAAGAACTCCAGAGGAGCAATCCCATGGGGATTCCCATATTCACCCATCCATCCTGGGGAAGGATTCTGATGGGCACTGGTTGGGTCGTGTTCCTGCCCTGAAACTCATCACCGTTACTAGATTGATGGGGCAGTATGATTCATGATGAGGGAAACAAGGTTCCATGGTTGGCCCCATCAAAGTCACACTGAGTGAGAAGAGAAAGGCAGTTCCCAAAGGCAGGTGTGTTGGTCAGGGTCCCAGTCAGGAGACAGGAACTACACTATGTGAACAAGGAAAGTTTAATATGAATAATTATTAACTGATAACAGAGGGTTAACCACTAAAGGGTAAAAACTCTGAAGAGCACAGAAAGAGATAAACGGATAAACAAAATATAGTATATACATACAACAGAATATCATTCTGCCGAAGAAAGGGAGGAAATTCTGACACATGCACCAACATGGATGAACCCTGAAAATGTTTTGCTAAGTGAAATAAGCCAAGCACAGAAGGACAAATATATGGTTCCACTTATATGAGGTGAATTCATGGAAACAGAAGAGTAGAGGTTACCAGGGGCTGATGGAAGGGGAATGGGGAGTTATTGCTTAATGAGTATAGAGTTTCAGTTTGGGGTGATGGAAAAGTCTGGAAATAGGTAATGGTGATGGTTAATCCAATGTCGTGAATGTCATCATAATGACACAAAGTTTACCATTTTAACCAGTTTAAGTGTACAATTTATGTTCATTTTACCACAACAGGAAAAAAAAAAAAAAGTACAGGAAGAGTGGATAGGACTGAAGGAGTACCCAAGGAAGAAATCACCTTGGAGAAGGCCTTTTCCAGGGCTGAGACTCAGACCCCATTGGAGAGACATTCTGTGACCCATTCTCCCTCACATACAAAGAGACAATCCAAGGGGGCATGGGTCACTCCAGTTTGGGATTAGTTGTTCAGTTTGATTTGTGTCACCACTGTGGTGGTTTAGATAGGAACATAAACAGTTCAGCAGGTTGATGCAGCCTTGATTACCACATATGGCATAACGAGTTGGGCATCAGAAGAAGCATGTGAATTTTGTGTCCATCAAGTAGAGACGAGGTTGTACCAGTCCGGGTGTTTGAGCAGTATGAGGGGGCTCTGGGAGGCGTGACTGGGGCTGCGCCTGGCAGCGTCAGGGACAGAAGGGTACTTCAGAAGCGGCCGTGCCCACATGAATTTTCCTATTTTCATTGTATTCAGACCGGGGTGACAAAACCCACAGAAGGGCAGGTTGTAGTAATAGCTGCTGCCTGGTCTAGGCAGACAGTGTGACTGTGCCAGGTCTTGTGGACAAGGAGCCATTAATTGCACCCCTGACCCTGCAACTCAACAGCTCCAGGGTCCAAGGCGTGCCCTCCATGGATGCCAGGGTTATTGTTCTTCCTCTACCACTGCAAAATTGGCACACCCTGTTCCAGTGCCTATACCTTCATCTTTCCTTCAGTCATCCCCACAACCTGCCCAGACCTTCCGTCCAGAAGGGTCACATACGAGAGGGACAAGGGCACTTTTACCAAATTCACAGAGACCCACAAGAGTGCTTACATGGGCTGCTCCAGGAGGAGCCCCAAGCAGGGCTCTCAACCAAGTAGCTATTATCTTTATGCTCTAGGACCATCTCAAGCCAAGAAGAAAATCTGCGTGGCTGAACCAGAATTCAGTTTGGATCCCCTCAGTCCCTTTTTGGTTGATCTGCCACCAGGAGGGTACACACCAGCCTGGCCTGGTGTTGCATCTAGGGAAAAAAAAGAAACATCATGCCTAGGAATGGTCAGGGTGGAATCTCAAAATTTCAAAATAAGCTTATATGGCTCACCACCACTTTTGTTCTGATCATTACCCAGGAAACAAAAACAGGAGATGGTCCCTCTCTGGGCATCTGTATTAGATAGATTGTAATCTATCTAATTCAGTGACTGTATTACATAGATTGCTTGAGCTGTAGTAATAAAATACCACAGGCTGGGTGGCTTAAACCATAGACATTTACTTTCTCACAGTTCTGCAGGCTAGGGGTCCACGATCAAGGTGCCACAAATTCGGTTTCAGCTAAGAGCCTCTACCCGGCCTGTAGCTGGCTTCCTTCTTAACGTGTCCTCACCTGGCCTCTTCCATGTGTGCACCCATTCCTGTGTCTCTTCCTCTTCTTATAAGGACACCAGTCATATTGGATCAGGGCCCCACTCTTATGACCTCATTTAACCTTAATTAGCTCCCTAAAGGCCATATCTCCAAAGACAGTCACATTGGGGAGATTAGGGCTTCATTCTAAAAACTGCAGCGTGGGGGGACACAATTCAGCCCATAACAGTGACCAAGGTATGGAGGAGATGAGAAGGTAAAGTTAGAAATCTTGGGAAGATTCATTTTTGAGGAGGCTATTCAAATCCTGGGTCATACCAGATGCCTGTCAATGGGAGGGAGCAGGAGAGGTCCATGGAATACCTTGACTATGGGGTCCTCTGTTGGGTGGTTGTATGGCTGTTAGCATAACTGACCCCATCTTGAGACCTTACAGTTTCCTTTCCTTCTTCTGACCCTACCCAGGACTGTACTGTTCAGTAAATCACTTCTGTGTCATCCAGGGCTTTGTAGTTAATAGATACTGTTTAATAATCATTAAGACCAGGTGGCCTCTATGCTCAGTCAGTCCCCAAACAATGATGAAAACCTTTGCTGACCTGTTCCCAGCACCCATGAGACTAATTACCCATTCATAAATCTTGCCTTAGGAATGCATGTCCTGTTTCCAAGCACCTACCCCCGTATCTTAGGTTAACTACAAAATTGTCCCCGTGGCCCCTCGGTGGTGTGAGTGCAGCTGTAAATGCTCTGGATTGTGGTCCACCTGATCCAGATCCCACCCGGTGAGTAAGTTACCCTATAATCAACGGATCCATTGATTATACGGAGCTGCCTGCCTTATTTTTTTGTCTCAAGATACCTTCTCAGTTCAATGGGCGCTTTCCATTCCCCTGATCCTTCGACAGCGGTCTTTGCATTTTCGACCGTAGATGGTGTAGAAAGCTGAAAACGAGACCCAATTTTGTTTCAAGGGCCGTAAGGGCCTGGCCAGTGTCAGTTATGGAGCTGCTGTATTCCCAGAGTCAGGGAGGGAGAAATGTTCCTCTACCCTTTTAGGTTCTTCTGGCCGGTGTAGGAGTTCAATTGACATGAGACGGATTAACAGGTGAAAATCAAACAAAAGTTTAATAACATGTATAGATGGGTGAGCCCCAGGAAAGCTGAGTAACTCTCCAAGAGTGAAAGCCTCACCTTAAGTACTATCTTCAGCTAAAGACAAAAGACAACGTTGGGGGAAGTGGTTTGGGGATACAAAGTGGAGGAAGGCAATTCATATGGAGATGGAAAAGCAACTGTTTGATAACCAGATGGCGGGCCTCTCACTGTTGTGGCCTCTCCCGTTGCGGAGCACAGGCTCCGGACGCGTAGGCTCAGTGGCCATGGCTCACGGGCCCAGCCGCTCCGCGGCATGTGGATCCTCCTGGACCGGGGCACGAACCCGTGTCCCCTGCATCGGTAGGCGGACTCTCAACCACTGCACCACCAGGAAAGCCCCCTGGCCCATATTCTTTGCAGATATCCCTGGTGATAGCTCCATTCCAGGAACAGGGCCTCTATCTAAATTCTTTCAGGCAGTTAAGGAGAAGATCAAAGTCTCTTCCTGAGTCTTTTGGGCCTTAATTGTTTTCAGCTCAAAATAATCTGCATGGCAAAGAGATATTTTGGGGCGGGCAAGTTTTGCTCCGCTACACTAGTGCCTAGAATAATGCCTGGTACATCATAGGTGCTTAATCAGTTAATAAACATCAGGTGACTTTGCCTTTTAAACCCTTTTATTTCCATTTCGTTTTGCTGACTTTTTGTTATTACTGCCCTCTATGTCCTTACATTTTCCGCAGTGTTTTTCCTTCCTTGGGCTAATTTCTATTTTCTTTTCTTTTTCCACTTTTTTTTCCTGAGCTCATGTTTCTCCTCCAGATGTCTCACCATTTTCCCCTGTACTCTGTCTTCTTAGAGGCAACCATTTCATTAAGTTTTTTAAAATGCCTGGCAGTTGTTTGGTTACAGCTCTCGTCTGCTCTAAGGCAGTGTTTCTGGTGAGGATTCTGCATTTGCCACTTGCGTTTCCTATCCCTTTCCTCTTGGAGAGATCCTTTGCAGCTTCCTTTTTGCTGACTCATCTTTGAACGAGTAGAGTTTTTCCCAGACCAGCTCTTTGCTGAAGCATCATAGGGGAGGGGTCAGGGCAACCGTCCCTGTTAGCTGGAATTTTCCTTATGATCCAGGGTTTTAGATGTGAGTTTGATCGGCCTTTACTTCTCAGCTCAGGCGTGTCAGGGCAAGTTTGGCAACCCAGAGATACTTGGCCTCTGTCAAGGAGACTTGCATGATTTGACTTTCACTTATTTATCCCTTTGTTGCCTAAATGCTAAGAGAGGACATTTACGTCCTAGTGCCTGGGGGCAGAGACAGAGGGTGGAAAGACAGTGTCTGCACTTCAGCCTCACAAGGACCAGGTTTGAGCCGTCTGCAGAGAGGAGCCTCCAGGCAGCAGAAGACAGAGCTGTTTTGTCAGGGGGCCACATGCCCAGGTGAGATGCAAGAGCATGGCAGAGGGGGCAAGAGCTTCTTCACATACCTGCCAATATCGGGGGCTCAGGTGCAGGGGCCAAAGGGAACACAGCCCTGCTTTGGCATCATGTCAACTGAAATCTTAGGTCACTGGGGACAGAAACCAGCCTGACCAACGTGCGCAAGCACCCAACTTTCCTTTCTCCCTCCACCTTCCACATGGTCTTGATGCAGCCGTCAGTGACAGGGCCACCATCGCCACATCTTGTCACATCTCAACACCCCTCACCACCTCCACCTGGGCCCTGGACCCAAGCCTGGCTTAGAATATTTTAAGACCCAGTTAGGAGTCTAAGTGTTCGGACATCTTAATCGAAGAAGTATCTAATGTAGATCGTGGGGTCAAAAGAGGGATTGAATATCGAGACTCTGAAGAGATGGGGCGCTGCTGTAGAGTTTCCATGTCTCTCAGAGGCCCTGCTGCAGGTGGCTCAGTGATAATCATCTTTGGACTCCCCATCAGATTCAAATTCCCTGGAAAGAGAGAAGCTAAGGTGTATCAACAATGTGTGGAAAGAACTAAAATGTATCAGTTGCCAAAGCCTGATGTCATCTATTTTGCTCTTGCTTCAGTAGAAGAAACGCCGGTGCAGCATTGTGCCGGAACCTGTCCTCTCTAGAGAGATCCTGACGGTTCCACTCATGCAAAGTGAAGATCAAAGGAACCAAAGGAGAGCAACAGCCAAGCTTTATCATCAATAACCCTTCACTCTTTATCCTATAGGTAAAAGACAACCACCCTCTTCACCATGGATTTCAAGTTAAGATATGATACGTTTCTCAAAAAGTCTATTTCCTTTTAAAATCTTTTTGCATAATCTAGGTTACCCTGGCCCGGATGTCTTTTTTTAAAATTTCATTTTATTTACTTATTTTTAATACAGCAGGTTCTTATTAGTTATCTACTTTATACATATTAGTGTATACATGTCAATCCCAATCTCCCAATTCATCTCACCACCACCACCCACCCTGCCACTTTCCCCCCTTGGTGTCCATACGTTTGTTCTCTACATCTCTGTCTCTATTTCTGCCTTGCAAACTGGTTCATCTGTACCATTTTTCTAGATTCCATATCTATGCATTAATATACGATATTTGTTTTTCTCTTTCTGACTTACTTCACTCTGTATGACAGTCTCTAGATCCATCCACGTCTCTACAAATGACCCAATTTCATTCCTTTCTGTGGCTGAGTAATAGTCCATTGTATATTTGTACCACATCTGCTTTATCCATTCATCTGTCGATGGACACTTAGGTTGCTTCCATGACCTGGCTATTGTAAATAGTGCTGCAATGAACATTGGGGTGCATGCGTCTTTTCGAATTATGGTTTTTTCTGGGTATATGCCCGGTAGTGGGATTGCTGGGTCATATGGTAATTCTATTTTTCGTTTTTTAAGGAACCTCCATACTGTTCTCCATAGTGGCTGTATCAATTTACATTCCCACCAACAGTGCAAGAGGGTTCCCTTTTCTCCACACCCTCTCCAGCATCTGTTGTTTGTAGATTTTCTAATGATGCCCATTCTAACTGGTGTGAGGTGGTACCTCTTTGCACTTTTGATTTGCATTTCTCTAATAATTAGTGATGTTGAGCAGCTTTTCTTTTTCTTTTTTTTTTTTTAACATTCTGATTGGGGTATAATTGCTTTACAATGGTGTTAGTTTCTGCTTTATAACAAAGTGAATCAGTTATACATATACATATGTTCCCATATCTCTTCCCTCTTGCATCTTCCTCCCTCCCACCCTCCCTATCCCACCCCTCCAGGCGGTCACAAAGCACCGAGCCGATATCCCTGTGCCATGCGGCTGCTTCCCACTAGCTATCTACCTTACGTTTGGTAGTGTATATATGTCCATGCCTCTCTCTCGCTTTGTCACAGCTCACCCTTCCCCCTCCCCATATCCTCAAGTCCGTTCTCCAGTAGGTCTGTGTCTTTATTCCTGTCTTACCCCTAGGTTCTTCATGACATTTTTTTTTTCTTAAATTCCATATATATGTGTTAGCATACGGTATTTGTCTCTCTCTTTCTGACTTACTTCACTCTGTATGACAGACTCTAGGTCTATCCACCTCATTACAAATAGCTCAATTTCGTTTCTTTTTATGGCTGAGTAATATTCCATTGTATATATGTGCCACATCTTCTTTATCCATTCATCCGATGATGGACACTTAGGTTGTTTCCGTCTCCGGGCTATTGTAAATAGAGCTGCAATGAACATTTTGGTACATGACTCTTTTTGAATTATGGTTTTCTCAGGGTATATGCCCAGTAGTGGGATTGCTGGGTCATATGGTAGTTCTATTTGTAGTTTTTTAAGGAACCTCTATACTGTTCTCCATAGTGGCTGTACCAATTCACATTCCCACCAGCAGTGCAGGAGTGTTCCCTTTTCTCCACACCCTCTCCAGCATTTATTGTTTCTAGATTTTTTGATGATTCTGACTGGTGTGAGATGATATGTCATTGTAGTTTTGATTTGCATTTCCCTAATGATTAATGATGTTGAGCGTTCTTTCATGTGTTTGTTGGCAATCTGTATATCTTCTTTGGAGAAATGTCTATTTAGGTCTTCTGCCCATTTTTGGATTGGGTTGTTTGTTTTCTTGTTATTGAGCTGCATAAGCTGCTTATAAATTTTGGAAATTAATGCTTTGTCAGTTGCTTCATTTGCAAATATTTTCTCCCATTCTGAGGGTTGTCTTTTGGTCTTGTTTATGGTTTCCTTTGCTGTGCAAAAGCTTTGAAGTTTCATTAGGTCCCATTTGTTTATTTTTGTTTTTATTTCCATTTCTCTAGGAGGTGGGTCAAAAAGGATCTCGCTGGGATTTATGTCATAGAGTGTTTTGCCTATGTTTTCCTCTAAGAGTTTGATAGTTTCTGGCCTTACATTTAGGTCTTTAATCCATTTTGAGCTGATTTTTGTGTATGGTGTTAGGGAGTGATCTAATCTCTTATTTTTACAGGTACCTGTCCAGTTTTCCCAGCACCACTTATTAAAGAGGCTGTCCTTTCTCCACTGTACATTCCTGCCTCCTTTTTCAAAGATAAGGTGACCATATGTGCGTGGGTTTATCTCTGGGATTTCTGTCCTGTTCCATTGATCTATCTTTCTGTTTTTGTGCCAGTACCATACTGTCTTGATTACTGTAGCTTTGTAGTATAGTCTGAAGTCAGGGAGCCTGATTCCTCCAGCTCCGTTTTTCGTTCTCAAGATTGCTTTGGCTATTCGGGGTCTTTTGTGTTTCCATACAAATTGTGAAATTTTTTGTTCTAGTTCTGTGAAAAATACCAGTGGTAGTTTGATAGGAATTGCATTGAATCTGTAGATTGCTTTGGGTAGTAGAGTCATTTTCACAATGTTGATTCTTCCAATCCAAGAACATGGTATATCTCTCCATCTATTTGTATCATCTTTAATTTCTTTCATCAGTGTCTTATAATTTTCTGCATACAGGTCTTTTGTCTCCTTAGGTAGGTTTATTCCTAGATATTTTATTCTTTTTGTTGCAATGGTAAATGGGAGTGTTTTCTTGATTTCACTTTCAGATTTTTCATCATTAGTGTATAGGAATGCAAGAGATTTCTGTGCATTAATTGTGTATCCTGCAACTTTACCAAATTCATTGATTAGCTCTAGTAGTTTTCTGGTGGCATCTTTAGGATTCTCTATGTATAGTATCATGTCATCTGCAAACAGTGACAGCTTTACTTCTTCTTTTCCAATTTGGATTCCTTTTATTTCCTTTTCTTCTCTGATTGCTGTGCTAAAACTTCCAAAACTATATTGAATAAGAGTGGTGAGAGTGGGCAACCTTGTTTTCTTCCTGATCTTAGTGGACATGCTTTCACTTTTTCACCATTAAGGATGATGTTGGCTGTGGGTTTGTCATTTATGGCCTTTATTATGTTAAGGAAAGTTCCCTCTATGCCTACTTTCTGCAGGGTTTTTATCATAAATCGGTGTTGAATTTTGTCAAAAGCATTCTCTGCATCTATTGAGATGATCATATGGTTTTTCTCCTTCAGTTTGTTAATATGGTTTATCACATTGATTGATTTGCGTATATTGAAGAATCCTTGCATCCCTGGAATAAACCCCACTTGATCATGGTGTATGAATCTTTTAACGTGCTGTTGGATTCTGTTTGCTAGTATTTTGTTGAGGATTTTTGCATCTATGTTCATCAGTGATATTGGCCTGTAGTTTTCTTTCTTTGTGACATCCTTGTCTGGTTTTGGTATCAAGGTGATGGTGGCCTCGTAGAAGGAGTTTGGGAGTGTTCCTCCCTCTGCTATATTTCGGAAGAGTTTGAGAAGGATAGGTGTTAGCTCTTCTCTAAATGTTTGATAGAATTTGCCTGTGAAGCCATCTGGTCCTGGGCTTTTGTTTGTTGGAAGATTTTTAATCACAGTTTCGATTTCAGTGCTTGTGATTGGTCTGTTCATATTTTCTATTTCTTCCTGATTGAGTCTTGGCAGGTTGTGCATTTCTAAGAATTTGTGCATTTCTTCCAGGTTGTCCATTTTATTGGCATAGAGTTGCTTGTAGTAATCTCTCATGATCTTTTTTATTTCTGCAGTGTCAGTTGTTACTTCTCCTTTTTCATTTCTAATTCTATTGATTTGAGTCTTCTCCCTTTTTTTCTTGATGAGTCTGGCTAATGGTTTATCAATTTTGTTTATCTTCTCAAAGAACCAGCTTTTAGTTTTATTGATCTTTGCTATTGTTTCCTTCATTTATTTTTCATTTATTTCGGATCTGATTTTTATGATTTCTTTCCTTCTGCTACCTTTGGGGTTTTTTTTGTTCTTCTTTCTCTGATTGCTTTAGGTGCAAGGTTAGGTTGTTTATTCGAGATATTTCCTGTTTCTTAAGGTGGGCTTGTATTGCTATAAACTTCCCCCTTAGAACTGCTTTTGCTGCATCCCATAGGTTTTGGGTCGTCGTGTCTCCATTGTCATTTGTTTCTAGATATTTTTTAATTTCCTCTTTGATTTCTTCAGTGATCACTTCGTTATTAAGTAGTGTATTGTTTAGCCTCCATGTGTTTGTATTTATTACAGATCTTTTCCTGTAATTGATATCTAGTCTTATGGTGTTGTGGTCAGAAAAGATACTTGATACAATTTCAATTTTCTTAAATTTGCCATGGTTATATCTGTGACCCAAGATATGATCTATACTGGAGAATGTTCCATGAGCACTTGAGAAAAATGTGTATTCTGTTGTTTTTGGATGGAGTGTCCTATAAATATCAATTACGTCCATCTTGTTTAATGTATCATTTAAAGCTTGTGTTTCCTTATTTATTTTCATTTTGGATGATCTGTCCATGGGTGAAAGTGGGCTGTTAAAGTCCTCTACTATGAATGTGTTACTGTCGATTTCCCCTTTTATGGCTGTTAGTATTTGCCTTATGTATTGAGGTGCTCCTATGTTGGGTGCATAAATATTTACAATTGTTATATCTTCTTCTTGGATCAATCCCTTGATCATTATGTAGTGTCCTTCTTTGTCTCTTCTAATAGTCTTTATTTTAAAGTCTATTTTGTCTGATAGGAGAATTGCTACTCCAGCTTTCTTTTGGTTTCCATTTGCATAGAATATCTTTTTCCATCCCCTTACTTTCAGTCTGTATGTGTCTCTAGGTCTGAAGTGGGTGTCTTGTAGACAGCATATATATGGGTCTTGTTTTTGTATCCATTCAGCCAATCTGTGTCTTTTGGTGGGAGCATTTAGTCCATTTACATTTAAGGTAATTATTGATATGTATCTTTTCTATTCCCATTTTCTAAATTGTTTTGAGTTCATTATTCTAGGTCTTTTCCTTCTCTTGTGTTTCTTGCCTAGAGAAGTTCCTTTAGCATTTGTTGTAAAGCTGGTTTGGTGGTGCTGAACTCTCTCAGCTTTTGCTTGTCTGTAAAGGTTTTAATTTCTCCATCAAATCTGAATGAGATCCTTGCTGGGTAGAGTAATCTTGGTTGCAGGTTTTTCTCCTTCATCACTTTCAGTATGTCCTGCCACTCCCTTCTGGCTTGTAGGGTTTCTGCTGAGAGATCAGCTGGTAACCTTATGGGGATTCCCTTGTGTGTTATTTGTTGTTTTTCCCTTGCTGCTTTTAATATGCTTTCTTTGTATTTAATTTTTGACAGTTTGATTAATATGTGTCTTGGCGTATTTCTCCTTGGATTTATCCTGTATGGGACTCTCTGTGCTTCCTGGACTTGATTAACTATTACCTTTCCCATATTAGGGAAATTTTCAACTATAATCTCTTCAAATATTTTCTCAGTCCCTTTCTTTTTCTCTTCTTCTTCTGGAACCCCTATAATTCTAATGTTGGTGCGTTTAATGTTGTCCCAGAGTCTCTGAGACTGTCCTCAGTTCTTTCCATTCTTTTTTCTTTATTCTACTCTGCAGTAGTTATTTCCACTGTTTTATCTTCCAGGTCACTTATCCGTTCTTCTGCCTCAGTTATTCTGCTATTGATCCCATCTAGAGTATTTTTCATTTCGTTTATTGTGTTGTTCATCATTGTTTGTTTCATCTTTAATTCTTCTAGGTCCTTGTTAAATGTTTCTTGCATTTTGTCTATTCTATTTCCAAGATTTTGGATCATCTTTACTATCATTATTCTGAATTCTTTTTCAGGTAGACTGCCTATTTCCTTTTCATTTGTTCGGTCTGGTCCTTTTTTTTCTTGCTCCTTCATCTGCTGTGTGTTTTTCTGTCTTCTCATTTTGCTTATCTTGCTGTGTTTGGCGTCTCCTTTTTGCAGCCTGCACGTTAGTAGTTCCTGTTGTTTTTGATGTCTGTCCGCAGTGGCTACGGTTGGTTCAGTGGGTTGTGTAGGCTTCCTGGTGGAGGGGACTAGTGCCTGTGTTCTGGTGGATGAGGCTGCATCTTGTGTCTCTGGTGGGCAGTTCCACGTCTGGTGGTGTGTTTTGGGGTGTCTGTGGACTTATTATGATTTTAGGCAGCCTCTCTGCTAATGGGTGGGGTTGTGTTCCTGTTTTGCTAGTTGTTTGGCATAGGGTGTCCAGCACTGTAGCTTGCTGGTCGTTGAGTGAAGCTGGGTGCTGGTGTTGAGATGGAGATCTCTGGGAGATTTTCACCTTTTGATATTATGTGGAGCTGGGAGATCTCTTGTTGACCAGTGTCCTGAAGTTGGCTCTCCCACCTCAGAGGCAGAGCCCTGACTCCTGGCTGCAGCACCAAGAGCCTTTCATCCATTGAGCAGCTTTTCATGTGCTTCTTGGCCATCTGTATGTCTTCTTTGGAGAAATGTCTATTTAGGTCTTCTGCCCATTTTTTGATTGGATTGTTTGTTTTTTTAAATATTGAGCTGCATCAGCTGTTTATATATTTTGGAGATTAATCCTTTGTCCGTTGATTCGTTTGCACATATTTTCTCCCATTCTGAGGGCTGTCTTTTCGTCTTGTTATAGCTTCTTTGCTGTGCAAAAGCTTTTAAGTTTCATTACGTCCCATTTGTTTATTTTTGTTTTTATTTCCATTACTCGAGGAGGTGGCTCAAAAGAGATCTTGCTGTGATTTATGTCAAAGAGTGTTCTTCCTATGTTTTCCTCTAAGAGTTTTATAGTGTCTGGTCTTACATTTAGGTCTCTAATCCACTTTGCGTTTCTTTTTGTGTATGGGGTTAGGGGGTGTTCTAATTTCATTCTTTAACAAGTAGCTGTCCAGTTTTCCCAGCACCACTTATTGAAGACACTGTCTTTTCTCCATTGTATGTCCTTGCCTCCTTTGTCATAGATTAGTTGAGCATAGGTGCGTGGGTTTATCTCTGGGCTTTCTATCCTGTTCCATTGATCTATATTTCTGTTTTTGTGCTGGTACCATATTGTCCTGATTACTGTAGCTTTGTAGTATAGTCTGAAATCAGGAAGTCTGACTCCTCCAGCTCCATTTTTTTCCCTCAAGACTGATTTGGCTATTCGGGGTCTTTTGTGTCTCCATACAGATTTTAAGATTTTTTTGTTCTAGTTCTGTAAAAAATGCCATTGGTAATTTGATAGGGATTGCATTGAATCTGTAGGTTGCTTTGGGTAGTATAGTCATTTTCACATTATTTATTCTTCCAATCCAAGAACATGGTATATCTCTCCATCTGTTTGTGTCAGCTTTGATTTCTTTCATCAGGGTCTTATAGTTTTCTGCATACAGGTCTTTTACCTCCTTAAGTAAGTTTATTCCTAGGTATTTTATTCTTTTTGTTGCAATGGTAAATGGAAGTGTTTCCTTAATTTCTTTCTGATTTTCATTGCTGGTGTATAAGAATGCCAGAGATTTTGTGCATTAATTTTGTATCCTGAAACCTTACCAAATTCATTGATTAGTTCTAGTAGTTTTCTGGTGGCATCTTTAGGATTTTCTATGTATAGTATCGTGTCATCGACAAACAGTGACAGTTTTACTTCTTCTTTTCCAATTTGTATTCCTTTTATTTCTTTTTCTTCTCTGATTGCCACGGCTAGGACTTCCAAAACTACGTTGACTAAGAGTGGCGAGAGTGGACATCCTTGTCTTGTTCCTGATCTTAGTGGAAATGCTTTCAGTTTTTCACCATTGAGCATGATGCTTACTGGGGGTTTGTCATATATGGCCTTTATTATATTGAGGTAGGTTCCCTCTATGCCCATTTTCTAGAGGGTTTTTATCATAAATGGGTGTTGAATTTTGTCAAAAGCTTTTTCTGCATCTATTGAGATGATCATCTGGTTTCTATTCCTTAATTTGTTAATATGGTGTATCACATTGATTGATTTGTGTATATTGAAGAATCTTTGCATCCCTGGGATAAATCCCACTTGATCCTGGTGGATGATCCTTTTAATGTGCTGTTGGATTCTGTTTGCTAGTATTTTGTTGAGGATTTTTTGCATCTATATTCATTAGTGATATTGGTTTGTAATTTTCTTTATTTGTAGTATCTCTGTGTGGTTTTGGTATCAGGGTGATGGTGGCCTAGTAGAATGAGTTTGGAAGTGTTTCTTCCTCTGCAATTTTTTGGTAGAGTTTGAGAAGGATGGGTGTTAGCTCTTCTCTAAATGTTCAACAGAATTCACCTGTGAAGCCATCTGGTCCTGGGCTTTTGTTTGTTGGAAGATTTTTAATCACAGTTTCAATTTCATTACTTGTGATTGGTCTGTTCATATTTTCTATTTCTTCCTGGTTCATTCTTGGAAGGTTATACCTTTCTAAGAATTTGTGCATTTCTTCCAAGTTGTCCATTTTATTGGCATAGAGTTGCTTGTAGTAGTCTCTTATGATGCTTTGTATTTCTGCAGTGTCCATTGTAACTTCTCCATTTTCATTTCTAATTTTATTGATTTCCAACCTCTCCCTCTTTTTCTTAAAGAGTCTGGCTAAAGGTTTATCAATTTTGTTTATCTTCTCAAAGAACCAGCTTTTAGTTTTATTGATCTTTGCTATTGTTTTCTTTGATTCTATTTCATTTATTTCTGCTCTGATCTTGATGATTTCTTTCCTTCTACTAACTTTGGGTTTTGTTTGTTCTTCTCTCTCTAGTTCCTTTAGATGTAAGGTTAGATTGTTTACTTGAGATTTTTCTTGTTTCTTGAGGTAGGATTGTATTACTATAAACTTCCCTCTTAGAACTGCTTTTGCTGCATCCCACAGGTTTTGGATTGTCGTGTTTTCATTGTCATTTGTCTCTAGGTATTTTTTGATTTCCTCTTTGAAATCTTCAGTGATCTCCTGGTTATTTAGTAACTTTTTGTTTAGCCTCCATGTGTTTGTGTTTTTTACGTTTTTTTCCCTTTAATTGATTTCTAATCTCACAGCCTTGTGGTCAGAAAAGTTGCTTGATATGATTTCAATTTTCTTAAATTTACTGAGGCTTGATTTGTGACCCAAGATGAGATCTATCCTGGAGAATGTTCCTTGTGCACTTGAGAATAAAGTGTAATCTGCTGTTTTTGGATGGAATGTCCTATAAATATCAATGAAATCTATCTGGTCTATTATGTCATTTAAAGCTTGTGTTTCCTTATTAATTTTCTGTCTGGATGATCTGTCCATTGTGTAAGTGAGCTGTTAGAGTCCCCCACTATTATTGTGTTACTGTCCATTTCCTCTTTTATAGCTGTTAGCATTTGCCTTATGTATGGAGGTGCTCCTATGTCGAGTGCATATATATTTATAATTGTTATATCTTTTTCTTGGGTTGATCCCTTGATCATTATGTAGTGTCCTTCTTGTCTCTTGTAGCATTCTTTATTTTAAAGTCTATTTTATCTGATATGAGTATTGCTGCTACAGTTTTCTTTTGATTTCCATTTGCATGGAATATCTTTTTCCATCCCCTCACTTTCAGTCTGTATGTGTCCCTAGGTCTGAAGTGGGTCTCTTGTAGACAGCATATATACGGGTCTTGTTTTTGTATCCATTCAGTGAGCCTGTGTCTTTCGGTTAGAGCATTTAATCCATTCGCATTTAAGGTAATTATCAATATGTATGTTCCTATGACCATTTTCTTAATTTTTATGGGTTTGTTTTTGTAGGTCCTTTTCTTCTCTTGTGTTTCCCACTTAGAGAAGTTCCTTTAGCATTTGTTGTAGAGCTGGTTTGGTGGTGCTGAATTCTCTTAGCTTTTGCTTGTCTGTAAAGCTTTTGATTTCTCCATGGAATCTGAATGAGACCCTTGCCGGGTAGAATAATCTTGGTTGTAAGTTCTTCCCTTTCATCACTTTAAATATATCGTGCCACTCCCTTCTGGTTTGTACAGTTTCTGCTGAGAAATCAGCTGTCAACCTTATGGGAGTTCCCTTGTATGTTATTTGTCATTTTTCCTTTGTTGCTTTTAATAATTTTTCTTTGCCTTTAATTTTTGTCAGTTTGATTACCATGTGTCTCAGCATGTTTCTCCTTAGGTTTATCCTGCCTGGGACTCTCTGCACTTCCTGGACTTGGGTGGCTATTTCCTTTCCCATGTTAGGGAAGTTTTTGACTATAATCTCTTCAAATATTTTCTCAGGTCCTTTCTCTCTCTCTTCTCCTTCTGGGACCCCTGTAATGTGAACGTTGGTGCATTTAATGTTGTCCCAGAGGTCTCTTAGGCTGTCTTCATTTCTTTTCATTGTTTTTCTTTATTCTGTTTTATGACAGTGAATTCCACCATTCTGTCTTCCAGGTCACTTATCCGTTCTTCTGCCTCAGTTATTCTGCTATTGATTGCTTCTAGTGTATTTTTCATTTCAGTTATTGTATCATTCATCTGTTTGTTTGTTCTTTAATTCTTCTATGTATTTGTTCTTTAATTCTTCTAGGTCTTTGTTAAACATTTCTTGCATCTTCTCGATCTTTGCCTCCATTCTTTTTCCGAGGTCCTGGATCATCTTCACTATCATTATTCTGAATTCTTTTTCTGGAAGGTTGCCTATCTCCACTTCATTTAGTTGCTTTTCTGGGGTTTTTTCTTGTTCCTTCATCTGGTACCTAGTCCTCTGCCTTTTCATTTTGTCTGTCTTTCTGTGAATGTGGTTTTCCTTCCACAGGCTGCAGAATTGTAGTTCTTCTTGCTTCTGCTGTCTTCCCTCTGGTGGATGAGGCTATCTAAGAGGCTTGTGCAAGCTTCCTGATGGGAAAGACTGGTGGTGGGTAGAAGTGGGTGTTGCTCTTGTGGGCAGAGCTCAGTAACACTTTAATCCGCTTGTCTGCTGATGGTTGGGGCTGGGTTCCCTCCCTGTTGGTTGTTTAGCCTGAGATGACCCAGCACTGGAGCCTACCTGGCTCTTTGGTGGGGCTAAAGGCAGACTGTGGGTGGGCTTACGCCAAGGAGTGAGTTCTTCCCAGAAGTTCTGCTGCCAGTGTCCTTGTCCCCATGGTGAGCCACAGCCACTCCCTGCCTGTGCAGGAGACCCTCCAACACTAGCAGATATGTCTGGTTCAGTTTCCTATGGGGTCACCGCTCCTTCCCCTGGGTCCCGATGTGCACACTACTTTGTGTGTGCCCTCCAAGAGTGAAATGTCTGTTCCCCCAGTCCTGTCAAAGTCCTGCAATGAAATCCCACTAGGCTTCAAAATCTGATTCTCTAGGAATTCCTCCTCCCATTGCTGGACCCCCTGGTTGGGAAGCCTGACATGGGGCTCAGAACCTTCACTGCAGTGGGTGGACTTCTGTGGTATAAGTGTTTTCTAGTTTGTGAGTCACCCACACAGTGGTTATGGGATTTGATTTTATTGTGATTGCGCCCCTCCTACCGTCTCATTGCAGCTTTTTCTTTGTCTTTGGATGTGGGGTATCTTTTTTGGTGGGTTCCAGTGTCTTCCTGTCGATGATTGTTCAGCAGTTAGTTGTGATTCTTGTGCTCTCGCAGAAGGGAACAGCCCTTGTGTCTTTGTTTAGCTACTAAAAAGATTGATCCCAACTCAGTGACCCCATCCATATCCCTTCCTGGTAAGAGTTGTGTGGAGCTCAGGTGAAAGGCTTTCTGAAAACTCACCTGAAACCAACTCAACAGTCTAAGAGGAATTTTGATGGGGAGAATTTGGAGAGGATTCAATTAAATGCGTAAAAGGATTCGAAATAGGACCTAAGTAAGAAAAAAGAATTCATGAAGAAGGAAAAGATGTCCAGTTACACTGAGAAATTAAAATCTGAAGCAATTACCATGGAGATTTTGTTCAGGAAATGAGTATTGACTACCTACTGGGCATCAGATGATATATTTAATGTTAAATATACCGAGGTAGATAAGACATAGGCCCAGCCCTCCAGATCTCATTGAGCAGTGGAGAAAGTATTTCAGTGTTTCAGTGGAATCATCAGGAACTGGAGTTAACAATCTATCATATTTTAATTGCCTTTTTTTCCTGATTTTAAAAACAGTACATGCCTAGTGAAAAGAATTTGGAAAACAAAGAAGAAATTAAAAATCCACTCCAATCCCGCCACCAGAAATAACCCCTGTTAATAATTTATATATTTTTTGTAGGTATATATGTTTATAATAAGTGCTAACACTGATCAATGCATTCCATGTGCCAGGGACTATGATATAGTCTCACTTAATCTGCACGTCAGCACGATGAAGTGGGTACCATCATTGTCCCCATTTTACAGATGAGAACACAGAGGTTTTGAGATTAATTTGCTCAAAATCTCATAGTTAGGGATGGGAAGAGGTAGGACTCATTTGAGATCTGTCTTATTCCCGAGCTCTCAACCAGCCCAGGGACTGGAAGGACCCAGCAGCAAAGACCACTATTAGAGAGGCAAGGCTATTCTGAATACAGCCCTATGGCTGTGACTCAGATTTGGCTTCCAGGGGACTACTGTCTGATTTGTATGGAGAGACAGAGGCTGAGAAAGCTATATCCTCTAAAAACAAAAAAACTTGGTCTCTTTTTATTTTTTAACATCTTTATTGGAGTGTAATTGCTTTACAAATGGTGTAAAACTTGGTCTCCTTGGGAACTCTTTAAAAGTAATGCAAAGGGGAGAAAGGAAGTCTTCGTCATAATCTGGGAGGAGGGCTTGGTGAATTGAAGGCTGTCCCTGCTACTGTAGTGCTGCCACCTGGTGGAGAAAGTGGTGTAGGACACTGTGTCCCGCAAAACCAGCCCTGAGAGACAAACGTTCCCAGGGATGGAGAAGAAGTATTTGGAGAGAAATTTGCAAGAAGTGGGAAGCCTTGCACTAACAGGTAGGGACAAGAGTTGTAACTGCTACCGTGACCCCGTAACTCTCACCACATCCTGACCAGGCTTGGAAAAACAGATTATGCATATGTCCCTGTACTAATTAAATTAAAATGTTTTTTTCCCTATACTTTATTGTAATGAAATTACCTTTGATGTTCACACACCTTAAATGCTTAGTAGATGACAACAAATGTTATACGAGGTCATTATCAGGAGCCATTTGATTGGCAGCTAACATCAAGAACAGGGCACAAAGTAAGTGATCAAAAAGTGCTATCCACGGGGCTTCCCTGGTGGTGCAGTGGTTGGGAATCCTTCTACCAATGCAGGGGACAACGGGTTCGAGCCCTGGTCCTGGAAGATCCCACATGCCTTGGAGCAACAAAGCCCATGCGCCACAACACTGAGCCCGCGTGCCACAACTACTGAAGCCCACGAGCCTAGAGCCTGTGCCCCTAGAGCCCGTGCTGCACAATAAGAGAAGACACCGCAATGAGAAGCCCATGCACCGCAACGAGGAGTGGCCCCCGCTCACCGCAACTAGAGAAAGCCCGCATGCAGCAACGAAGACCCAACGCAGCCAAAAATAAAATAAATAATTTTTTTTTTAAAGTGCTATCCGTTGGGTTTGTTCGTCTCACTCTTTGCCTAGGATAGGAGATCTTAGTCATCCTGGTACTAATGACAGCAAAAGCCCCCCTGCCATTGGACCCATGTATACTGACTACTTGACTCAATTCTCCTTATTATTCCCTTTTCTAACACAAAAACTTAGAGAATCGTGATCATTGTTTTATATCTCTATTAATTAGATAAAAATAAGTTTAAAATAAAGAGATGTATGTCCAAAATTATAAAGTTTTTGGTATCTGGATCTCTGTCAAAGGTAGATGAAAAGTCCAGTCCAGGATGTCTGTGGGAGGAGATACATGCTATAGAACACAATCTCAAGTTCAGGGCTGGGCTTCAAGGAGTCTATATGCCCCGTGAAATATTAGGCAAGATGGAATTTGTCAGAAAATGCGTGCTTTTTTTCCCTGGGGAGAAATTTGAGAGTTTTCAACTGCTTCTGAAAATGATACCTACCCAAAGGTTCACAATCGTTGCCTGGAACCCTTCAGAGGGTCCTTCTAATTATGGGGTGCTCCAATGATCCACACCACATGCACTATTAGTATGAATTATTGTTAAACTAATTAGCATTAAAACTGATTTGAAATAACTTACTTTTAAATAAACATTTTGATTTACACGGCTTCGCCTGAGGAATCCAACAAGTGATGAAGGGTCAGCCCGGACACAGGTCAGACAGACTTTTATCCTTTCAGCCTTGAGACCTCCAGACAGAACTAAAGATCATCAGAGGTTGTGTGAGAATCATATCATCAGAGACTGTGTCAGAGGCCCTGGGTGGCAATAAGGGGGTCCTACGTTCTGAGCCTGGCTCTGCTCATAAAATCTTGGTGACTTTGGGTGCTTAATTCCCCTGGTCCTCATTTTTTTTTTTTTTTTTTTTTGCGGTACGCGGGCCTCTCACTGTTGTGGCCCCTCCCGCCGCGGAGCACAGGTTCCAGACGCACAGGCTCAGCGGCCATGGCTCACGGGCCCAGCTGCTCCGCGGCATGTGGGGTCTTCCCGGACCGGGGCACGAACCCGTGTCCCCTGCATCGGCAGGCAGACTCTCAACCACTGCGCCACCAGGGAAGCCCCTCATTTTTAAAAAATAGATCTTTATAGGAGTATAATTGCTTCACAATACTGTGTTAGTTCCTGTAGCACAAAAAAGCGAATCAGCCATCTGCATATTCATGTCACCATATCCCCTCCCTCTTGAGCCTCCCTTCCATCCTCCGTATCTCACCCCTCTAGGTCATCGCAAAGCACTGAGCCTATCTCCCTGTGCTATGCGGCTGCTTCCCACTAGCTATCTATTTTACATTTGGTAGTGTATATATCTCCATGCCACTCTCTCACTTCGTCCCAGCTTACCCTTCCCCCTCCCCGTGTCCTCAAGTCCATTCTCTGCGTCTGCGTCTTTATTCCTGTCCTGCTCTTAGGATCTTCAGAACCACTTTTTTTTTTTTTTTTTTTTAAGATTCCATATATATGTGTTAGCATATGGTATTTATTTTTCTCTTTCTGACTTACTTCACTCTGTATGACAGACTCTAGGTCTACCCACCTCACTACAAATAACTCAAATTCATTTCTTTTTATGGCTGAGTAATATTCCATTGTATATATGTGCCACATCTGCTTTATCCATTCATCTGTTGATGGACACTTAGGTTACTTCCATGTCCTGGCTATTGTAAATACAGCTGCAATGAACATTTTGGTACATGTCTCTTTTTGAATTATGCTTTTCTCAGGGTATATGCCCAGTAGTGAGATTGCTGGGTCATATAGTAGTTCTATTTGTAGTGTTTTAAGGAACCTCCATACTGTTTTCCATAGTGGTTGTATCAATTTACATTCTCACCAACAGTGCAGGAGGGTTCCCTTTTCACCACACCCTTTCCAGCATTTATTGTTTCTAGATTTTTGTTGTTGTTCTTGTTTCTAGATTTTTTGATAATGGCCATTCTGACTGGTGTGAAGTGATACCTCACTGTAGTTTTGATTTGCATTTCTCTAATAATTAGTGATGTTGAGCAGCTTTTCGTGTGCCTCTTGGCCATCTGTATGTCTTCCTTGGTGAAATGTCTATTTAGGTCTTCCACCCATTTTTTAACTGGATTGTTTTTTTGATATTGAGCTCCATGAGCTGTTTGTATATTTTGGAGACTAATTCTTTGTCTGTTGTTTAATTGCAAATATTTTCTCCCATTCTGAAGGTTATCTTTTGGTCTTGTTTATGGTTTCCTTTGCTGTGCAAAAGCTTTTAAGTCCCATTTGTTTATTTTTGTTTTTATTTCCATTACTCTAGGAGGTGGGTCAAAAAAAGATCTTGCTGTGGTTTATGTCAAAGAGTGTTTTTCTTATGTTTTCCTCTAAGAGTTTTATAGTGTCTGGTATTACATTTAAGTCTTTAATCCATTTGGAGTTTATTTTTGTGCATGATGTTAGGGAGTGTTCTAATTTCATTCTTTTACATGTAGCTATCCAATTTTCCCAGCACCATTTATTGAAAAGACTGTCTTTTCTCCATTGTATGTTCTTGCCTCCTTTGTCATAAATTAGGTGCGCCTTTGTGTGTGGGTTTATCTCTGGTCATTCTATCCTGTACCATTGATCTATATTTTTGTTTTTGTGCCGGTACCGTACTGTCTTGATTACTGTAGCTTTGTGGTATAGTTTGAAGTCAGGGAGCCTGATTCCTCCAACTCCGTTTTTCTTTCTCAAGATTGCTTTGGCTATTTGGGGTCTTTTGTGTTTCCAAACAAATTGTAAATTTTTTTGTTCTAATTCTGTGAAGAATGCCATTGACAGTTTGATAGAGATTGCATTGAATCTGTAGATTGTTTTGGGTAGTATAATCATTTTCACAATATTGATTCTTCCAATCCAAGAACATGGTATATTTCTCCATCTGTTTATGTCATCTTTGATTGTTTTCTGAGTACAAGTCTTTCACCTCCTTAGGCAGGTTTATTCCTAGGTATTTTATTCTTTTTATTGCAATGGTAAATGGAAGTGTTTCCTTAATTTCTCTTTCTGATTTTCGTTGTTGGTGTATAGGAATGCCAGAGATTTTTGTGCATTAATTTTGTATCCTGAAACCTTTCCAAATTCATTGATTAGTTCTAGTAGTTTTCTGGTGGCATCTTTAGGATTCTCTATGTATAGTATCATGTCATCGACAAACAGTGACAGTTTTACTTCTTTTCCAATTTGTATTCCTTTTATTTCTTTTTCTTCTCTGATTGCCATGGCTAGGACTTCCAAAACTATGTTGCCTATGAGTGGCGAGAGTGGACATCCTCCACTAAGATCCTTCCTGATCTTAGTGGAAATGCTTTCAGTTTTTCACCATTGAGCATGATGCTTACTGGGGGTTTGTCATATATGGCCTTTATTATGTTGAGGTAGGTTCCCTCTATGCCCATTTTCTAGAGGGTTTTTATCATAAATGGGTGTTGAATTTTGTCAAAAGCTTTTTCTGCATCTATTGAGATGATCATCTGGTTTCTATTCCTTAATTTGTTAATATGGTGTATCACATTGATTGATTTGTGTATATTGAAGAATCTTTGCATCCCTGGGATAAATCCCACTTGATCATGGTGTATTATCCTTTCAGTGTGCTGTTGGATTCTGTGTGCTAGTATTTTGTTCAGGATTTTTGCATCTATGCTCATCAGTGATATTGGTCTATAATTTTCTTTTTTTGTGACATCTTTTCCTGGTTTTCGTATAAGGGTGATGGTGGCTTCATAGAATGAATTTGGGAGTGTTTCTCCCTCTGCAATTTTTTGGAAGAGTTTAAGAAGGATCGGTGTTAGCTCTTCCCTAAATGTTTGATAGAATTTGCCTGTGAAGCCATCTGGTCCTGGACTTCTGTTTGTTGGAAGTTTTTTTTTTTTTTTTGCAGTACACTGGCCTCTCACTGTTGAGGCCTCTCCCGCTGCAGAACACAGGCTCCGGCCACGCAGGCTCAGTGGCCATGGCTTACGGGCCCAGCCGCTCCGTGGCATGTGGGATCCTCCTGGACCGGGGCACAAACCCGCGTCCCATGCATTGGCAGGGGGACTCCCAACCACTGAGCCACCAGGGAAGCCCTGTTGGAAGATTTTTAATTAAAATTTCAATTTCATTACTTGTGATAGGTCTGTTTATATTTTCTAATTCTTCCTGGTTCAGTCTTGGAAAATTGTACCTTTCCAAGAATTTGTCCATTTCTTCGTGGTTGTTAATTTTATTGGCATACAGTTGTTTGTCGTAGTCTCTTATAATCCTTTGTATTTCTGCGGTGTCAGTTGTGATTTCTCCTTTCTCATTTCTATTTTATTGATTTGCGTCCTCTCCCTTTTTTTCTTGATGAGTCTGGCTAAGGGTTTATCAATTTTGTTTATCTTCTCAAAGAACCAGCTTTTAGTTTTATTGATCTTTGCTATTGTTTTCTTCATTTCTATTTCATTTATTTCTGCTCTGATCTTTATGATTTCTTTCCTTCTACTGACTTTGGGTTTTCTTTGTTCTTCTTTCTCTAGTTGTTTTAAGTGTAGGGTTAGATTGTTTATTTGAGATCTTTCTTGTTTCTTGAGATAGGATTGTACTGCTATAAATTTCCCTCTTAGAACTGCTTTTGCTGCATCCCATAGGTTTTGGATTGTCGTGTTTTTGTTGTCATTTGTTTCTATGTATTTTTAAAATATCTTCTTTGATTTGTTCAGTGATCTCTTGGTTATTTAGTAGCACACTGTTTAGCCTCCACGTATTTGTGTTTTTTATAGTTTTTTTCCTGTAATTGATTTCCAGTCTTATAGCGTTGTAGTCAGAAAAGATGCTTGATATGATTTCAATTTTCTTAAATTTTCTGAGGCTTGATTTGTGACCCAAGATGTGATCTATCCTGGAGAATGTTCCATGTGCATTTTAGAAGAAAATGTATTCTGCCACTTTTGGGTGGAATATTCTATGAATATCAATTAGGTCTATGTGGTCTCTTGTGTCATTTAAAGCTTGTGTTTCCTTATTTATTTTCTGTTTGGACAATCTGTCCATTGGTGTAAGTGGGGTGTTAAAGTCCTACTATTATTGTGTTACTGTCAGTTTCTCCTTTCATGGTTGTTAGCATTTGCTTATGTATTGAGGTGCTCCTATGTTGGGTGCATAAACATTATAATTGTTATATTTTCTTCTTGGATTGATCCCTTGATCATTATGTAGTGTCCCTCCTTATCTCTTCTAACAGTCTTTATGTTAAAGTCTATCTTTTCTGATACAAGTATTGTTACTCCAGCTTTCTTCTGATTTCCATTTGCATGGAATATCTTATTCCATCCCCTCACTTTCAGTCTGTATGTGTCCCTAGGTCTGAAGTGGGTCTCTTGTAGACAGCATATATATGGGTCTTGTTTTTGTATCCATTTAGCCAGTCTGTGGCTTTTGGTTGGGACATTTAATCCATTTACATTCAAGGTTATTATCAATATGTATGTTCCCATTACCATTTTCTTAATTGTTTTGGGTTTGTTTTTGTGGGTCTTTTTCTTCTCTTGTGTTTCCTGCTTAGAGAAGTTCCTTTAGCATTTGTTGTATAGCTGGTTTGGTGGTACTGAATTCTCTTAGCTTTTGCTTGTCTGAAAAGCTTTTGACTTCACCATTGAATCTGAATGAGATCCTTGCTGAGTAGAGGAATCTTGGTTGTAGGTTTTTCTCTTTAATCACTTTAAGTATATCCTGCCACTCCCTTCTGACCTGCAGAGTTTCTGCTGAAAAATAAGCTGATAAGCTTATGCGGATTCCTTTGTATATTATTTTTTGTTTTTCCCTTGATGCTTTTAGTATTTTTTCTTTGAATTTAATTTTTGTTAGATTGATTAATATGTGTCTTGGTGTGTTTTTCCTAGTGTTTATCCTGTATGGGACTCTCTGTGCTTCCTGGACTTGGGTGACTATTTCCTTTCCCATATTAGGGAAGTTTTCAACTGTAATCTCTTCAAATATTTTCTCAGACCCTTTCTTTTTCTCAGACCCCTATAATTCAAATGTTGGTGCATTTAGTGTTGTCCCAGAGGTCTCTGAGATTGTCTTCAATTCTTCTCATTCTCTTCTCTTTATTCTCCTCCTTGGCAGTTATTTCCACCATTTTGTCTTCCAGCTCACTTATTTGTTCTTCTGCCTCTTTTATTCTGTTATTGATTCCTTCTAGTGTATTTTTTATTTCAGTTATTGTGTTGTTCATCTCTGTTTGTTTATTCTTTAGTTCTTCTAGATCTTTGTTAAACATTTCTTGTATTTTCTCAGTCCGTGCCTCCATTCTATTTCCAAGATTCTGGATCATCTTTACTATCATTACTCTGAATTCTTTTTCAGGTAGACTGCCTATTTCCTCTTCATTTATTTGTTCTTGTAGGTTTTTACTGTGCTCCTTCATCTGTGACATATTTTTTTGCCGTCCCCCCTTTTTTTTCTATGAGTGGGATTGTGTTCCTGTCTTACTGGTTGTTTGGCCTGAGGCTTCCAACAGTGGAGTTTGTAGGCTATTGGGTAGAGCTTGGTCTTGGAGCTGAGAGGAGGAACTCCGTGAAACCTCACTCCAATGAATACTCCCTGGGGTGTGAGATTCTCTGTTAGTCCAGTGGTTCAGACTCGGAGCTCCCACCACAGGAGCTTTGGCCCAACCCTGGGCTCATGAACCAAGATCCTGCAAACCGCCTGGGGTGGCAAAAAAAAAAAACAATAACAAAGTAAGGAATAAAATTAGACTAGGGAACCAGCAGATATGTTAAGAAGAATATAAAAATAAAAATATAGATGAATCAACAACCGGAAGGTACATCAGTACCACAATAGTAAAAAAGAGGAGGAGGAAAAAGGAAGAAAAAAAAAGGGGTGGGGGGTGGGGAGGCCTTGGCTATGGAGGGCGGGAACTAAGAAAGGGTGAGGTTTGGGTGGTGAATGGGGCCAATGCTCAGGACCCACAGGGCTGGAAAAGGCCCTGGAGGCTGCAGACGGTGGGGCTTAGGCTCAAGGAACAGAACGGGCCCAGGCGTGCCCCCAACCCCTGGTCTCAGAGGGCAGGGGACCTCACCTGGGAGCCCAGCAGGCTTCCTGGGCTCGAGTGGGCGGGGCAAATGCCCTTCTCTCTTTTCCTTCTCCTCCGGTCTGGGAGGGCCCCTCCCGCCTGCCTCTCCTGATCTCCCCAGCCTCCCTCCTATGCCCCCAAGGACCCACATGGCCTGGAGGGAGTTTTGGAGGGCAGGGAACCAGCCTGGGAGATCAGCAGGCGCCCCGTGGGCAGGGAAGTCGCCCTCCACGCCTCTCCTGCTCCTCCAGGATGGCTCCTCCCACTTGCCTCTCCTGATCTTCCCGGCCTCCCTCCTGTGCCCCCAGGACCCATGCGGCCTGGATCGGGCTTTGGAGGGCGGGGTACTGGGGCCTGGGAGCTCAGCAGGCTCCCTGGCCGGAGTGGGCCAGGCAATCGCCCTCCGCTTCTCTCCCGCTCTTCCTGGAGAGTCCCTCCTGCCTGCCTCTCCTGTTCTCCCCGGACTCAGGGGCGACGATCCTGTCTGGCCTCCACTTCTCCTCCCTCCCCTCAGTCCCGCTACGTCCTACCAGTTCACTCTGAGGTTCCTTGGGCATCAGAGACCCCGCCCAGTGGCTGGCAGGAGCCCTAGTTGTGGGGAGACGCTAACTCGGTATCTTCCCCCACCACCATCTTGACTCTGCCTCCATCATTTTTTTTTTACTTGAATTGCAAAAGCATAAAGATCAGAGTCCACTCTGTGTCCCATTGTCCCTGTGTGGCCCAGCCCACATTTATTTACCAAACATTTTCTTTTGCATCTTCATACAGAGTGCCTTCCTCCTTTCTGAAGTTCTAAACCACTCCCCGCCAACATCTCCTTTTGTCTTTAACCACAGGTGGTATTTAAGGCGAGGGTTTTGGCCATCTTGGAGAGTTAGTTTTCCTGAGTCTCTCCCATGTGTATGTTGGGGAGGGGGAAATTTCCCCCTCTACCCCTCTTTGAGTTCTTGTGGCTGGACTAATAACAAAATTGATGCAAGACAGATTAACAGGAGAAAAAACAACAAATTTTAATTCGTGCACACAGAGGTCTTGTGGAAATGGGACCTAAGAAGTGGCCGAAGCAGGCAGCTTTTATACTTTTTAGACAAAGAGACAATAAATTTGTGAGGAATTGACAGGACAAAGAAACTTGGGTTTGGGGTGCCCAATTAGTGAAGAATCAAAACAGAATGTGGGCTTGGGGTAGTAAATTAAAGAAGTAAGAAGGTTTGTTTCCAGAGGCTTCTAGGCCTGTAATTCCCCCACCTCTGGGGATAAGGGTGTCCTTCTACCTCCAGATGCAGGGGTGCACCTTTCACATGGGAGATTTATTTCCTGCTTTCAGGGAGACAGAAAGGAGGGTCAGAGTGTCCCTCTTATAATGACTGTTTATTAAGTAACTTTAATTCAAAATAATCAGTATGTCATTGCTGCATATTTTGGGGTGAGCTTCCCTGGGCCCCAACATATAGATGTTATTAAACTTCTGTTTGATTTTCTCCTGTTAATCTGTCACATGTCAGTTTAATTCTTAGACCATCCAGAAGAACCTAAAAGGATAGACGACAATTTCTTCCTCCCTGACAGTGGCAACAACATAAAAAACTCCTTGATATCTCTGTTTTATAAATTCACTAGTTTCTTTAATAGTATACTAAATATGCGAATTAAAACCGCAATGATGTATAACCATACCCTTCCCAGAATGGCTAAAATTAGGACAGCTGATAATATCAAGTATTAATGAGAGTGTGGTGCAACTAGAACTTTCAGATATTGCTGGTGGGAGTGTAAGTTGGTACAGTCGTTCTGGAAAATTGGCAGCATCTTCTATGTCTACCCTATGACCCAGCAGTTCCACTCCTGGGTATATTCCCAAGAGAAATGAGTGCTTATGTTCACCAAACGAAGCATTGGAAAATGTTCATAGCAGCTTTATACATGATAGTCCCCAATCTGTTAACAACCCAAATGTCTATTAAGAGTAGGTTGGATAGGGCTTCCCTGGTGGCGCAGTGGTTGGGAGTCCGCCTGCCGATGCAGGGGACACGGGTTCGTAGCCCGGTCCGGGAGGATCCCACGTGCCGCGGAGCGGCTGGGCCCGTGAGCCATGGCCGCTGGGCCTGCGCGTCCAGAGCCTGTGCTCCGCAATGGGAGGGCCCACGGCGGTGGGAGGCCCGCGTATAGCAAAAAAAAAAAAAAAAGAGTAGGATGGATAAATAAATTGTGACGTATTTGTGAATGAAATTCCACACAGCAATGAAAAGTACACACTCCTGCTTCATGCACTAATATGGCTGAATCTCACAGATGTAATATTGAGCAAGAGAAGCCAGACCCGAAAGAGTACATAGGGTGTGATTTCATTGACATGGAGTTCAAGAATAAGCAAAATTAATCTCTAGTGAAAGAAGGCAAAATAGCGTTTGCCCTTGTGGGGGCAGGCTGACTGGGAGGGGTGTAAGAGAGCCTCCTGGGGCGCTGGAAATTTTGTTATCTTCTGAGTGGTGGTTACACAGGTGTACACATATGTAAAAATGTATTCATCTGCATCCAGTTTTATGCACTTTGTGTAATTTATTAATCCGCAAAAAAGTAAAAAGAAAATAATGTGTGAAATCCATTAGGCTAACGGGTAGTGATGGCTCTGTGTCCCGGAAATGTCAGTCACAGTTTGGTCTTGTGCTCCCTCCTAGATGGCACTGCCCTGCCTGTAGTCCTCTGCCCAGCGGACCTCGAGGCGCTGCTCTGGGTGGGGTTGGGGGGGGCAGCCACTGCACCAGGTCGGCCAGGACCTGAGACGGAGGCTGACCAGGTGCCCTCTGCTGGCATTGGGGCTGCAGATTTGGGGGCAGCAAGGAGAGAGCAGAGTCAGAAGCAGCAGAGATGAGAGTGTGAGAGAGGCTTGGGGAGGGAGTGCGCTGGAGTAGCTGTCTCTCAACATGCTCGGCTCTTAACAGCTTTCCTGATCCAGGTCTTTTCCAGATGTAGCCTTAGAGCATCTGTGCATGACAAACTGACCTTCAGTGATTTTTTTTTTTTTTTTTTTGCAGTACGCGGGCCTCTTACTGCTGTGGCCTCTCCCATTGTGGAGCACAGGCTCCAGACGCGCAGGCTCAGCGGCCATGGCTCACAGGCCCAGCCGCTCCACAGCATGTGGGATCTTCCCGGACCGGGGCACGAACCCATGTCACCTGCATCGGCAGGCGGACTCTCAACCACTGCGCCACCAGGGAAGCCCCTTCAGTGATTTTTGCAACCTTGTCAAGGTGAGGGCAAGTATATCAGTCAGAATCTAGCAGGAAAAGGTGACTCACTCAGACAAGGTAATTGAGGAGAGTTTAATGAAAGGACACTTACACAGATGTGAATAGGTTCAGGGGATGGCCTCCCTCTACCTGAATCCCACCCAGGTGTCCCTTTTTCTATAAGCTCATGCCCCAGCCCTCTCCCTACTCCATTCCAGTCCAAGTGGCCCATCTTTAGTCCCTCTAGGGGTGAAGGTGTGGGCTGTGCCAGTGGTTCTTAGTCCCAGCTAGCCATAAACTCACCTGGGGAAGCGTTAAAGTACATCAGTGCCTGGACCCCACCCCCAGAAGCTCTAATTTAATGGGTCTCGAGTAGAGCCTGGGCTTGTGCCATGTAAAAGCTCTCAGGTGACGCTAACAAGCCCAGATCAATTCTTTCAGACTCTCCGGGGCCTAGGATCTGGGCATAGGCGCTCTTTCAAATTTCCTCAGTGCAGCCAGAGCTGAGAAGCTCTGTTCTGTTTTCTTTCAAAATCTATTGTTTGGCATAAACTTGCGGATCTGTTCTCCTCAGACTTTCCTTTAAAGTGTATTTCAGAAGTAAAACAATATAATAAGTTTATAAACTGAACATTGATTATTTTCATCCTAATAACACTGCTTGAGGTACTATCATTATCTCTGGCCAGAGTCAAGAACAAAGGAATAAAGAAAATAACATGCATATTCATAACAGCATTATTCACGATAGCCAAAAGGCTGAAACGACCCTAGTGTCCATTGGCAGATGAATGGATAAACCAAATGTGGTAAATACATAAAACGGACTATTTTTCAGCCTTAAAAAGGAAGGAAATTCTGACACGTGCTACAACATGGATGAACCTCTAGGACATGATGCTGAGTGAAATAGGCCAGTCTCAAAAAGACAAATACTGTTTGACACTCCACTTATATGTGGTACTTAGGGTAGTCAAAATCACAGGGACAGAAAGTAGAAGGGTGGTTGCTAGGGGCAGGGGTGGGGGGAATGGGGAGTTGTTTAACCCTGGGTACTGGGTTTCAGTTTTTCAGGATGAAAAGAGTTCTACTCCTAGAAGAGAACATACGCGAAACGTTCTCTGACATAAATCATACCAATGTTTTCTTAGGTCAGTCTCCCACTGCAATAGCAATAAAAACAAAAATAAATGGGACCTAGTCAAACTTACAACCTTTTGCACGGCAAAGGAAACCATAAAAAAATGAAAAAACAACCTACAGAATGGGAGAAAATATTTGCAAATGATGTGACAGACGAGGGCTTCATCTCCAAAATATACAAACAGTTCATGCAACTCAACAACAAAAAAACAAACAACCAAATTGAAAAATGGGCAGAAGACCTAAACAGACATTTCTCCAAAGAAGACATACAGATGGCCAGTAGGCACATGAAAAGATGCTCAACATCACTAATTATTAGAGAAATGCACATCAAAACTATAATGAGGTACCACCTCACACCAGTCAGAATGGCCATCATTAAAAAGTCTACAAATAACAAACACTAGAGAGGGTGTGGAGAAAAGGGAACCCTCCTACAGTGTTGGTGGGAATGTAAATTGGTGCAGCCACTATGGAAAACAGTGTGGAGGTTCCTCAGAAAACTAAAAATAGAGTTACCATATGATCCAGCAATCCCACTGGATTGTTCCCCTATGTTCGTAGCAGTGCTATTCACAATAGCCAAAATATGGGAACACCTAAATGTCCATTGACAGATGAGTGGATAAAGAGGTGGTACATATATGCAGTGGAATACTACTCAGCCATAAAAAAGAATGAAATAATGCCATTTGCAGCAACATGGATGCAACTAGAGATTATCATACTAAGTAAGTCAGAAAGAGAAAGACAAATACCATATGATATCACTTATAGGTGGAATCTAAAATATGGCACAAATGAACCTATCTATGAAACAGAAACAGACTCATAGACATAGGGGACAGACTTATGGTTGTCAAGGGGGAGGAGTTTGGGGGAGGAAAGGACCGGGAATTTGGGATTAGCAGATATAAACTATTATATATAAGATGGATAAACAACAATAGTACAGGGAACTCTATTCAATATCCTGTGATAAACCATAATGGAAAAGAATATTAAAAAAGAATGTCTAAAAAAAAGATGAAAAGAGTTCTAGACATTGTTTGCACAACGATGTGAATGTATTTAACACCACTGAACTGTACGCTTAAAATGGTTAAGATGGAAATTTTATGTGTATTTTACCACATTTAAAAAAAAATTTAAAGCAGGAATATTTAGTTCATTTAAATTGTATGTTCAGGGCTTCCCTGGTGGCGCAGTGGTTGAGAGTCCGCCTGCTGATGCAGGGGACACGGGTTCGTGCCCTGGTCCGGGAAGATCCCACATGCCGCGGAGCGGCTGGGCCCGTGAGCCATGGCCGCTGAGCCTACGCGTCCAGAGCCTGTGCTCCACAACGGGAGAGGCCACAGCAGTGAGAGGCCCGTGTACCGAAAAAAAAAAAAAAAAATGTATGTTCATACCCAAGGTTGACAAGAAAAACTCCCCTTCGTCTTCCTCACACCCCAGTCCCTGGGGTTTGCTCTGGATACAGGGAGAGCAAACCTTATCAACTGCCTTTCTTCTTAATCCAGCCTGGTAGGAAGACAGAGCTGAGCCTCAGAATATAAACTAGAAATGAAAAACAACTGAGAAATCTTCTAATTTTCCGCGTCTTTTAGTGAGGACGCCCAGAGTGAGGGGTCTCGGCTTGTGGGAAGGGGAAACAGCAGGACACTGTTGTGGGCAAGAAGACCCAGGGCAGGCCGGGCAGTGGAGGAGGGGCGGTGCAAGTAAAACTTCCCTGCGAGGTCATATAGAAGGAAGAGGACATTCTTTTCCAATCATGCTGCTGTAGGAAAATATTCTTCTTCCTTGATGAGGTTCCCCAGTGTACTGTCTCTGAGCATTGTTTATCATGCGAGCTGTGGGCTTCCGTCCAAGAGTCACCCTCAGGGGCAGGAAGATTATAGGCAACAGGAGGAGCTGTGACCTCACCTTGCCCTGGGTGGGGGGCCAGTGCCTACCCCATGCTCCTCTGTTGGAGCTCCTTGGTGATATGATTCTAAACTAGACTCATACTTGGGGAAAGGGATTCCTGTGGATTACCACGCTCCACTGTGCTGTTCAGGGTGGAGGAAGAGATACCAGGGCGAGATCAGCCTGTGTATGCTTCCCTACACAGCCTAGGGAATTGACAAGATGGTTAAATCTGAGAAAAAAGTGAGGCGAAAGCTGGTTATCCCATGAGAGAACTCTTATAAGTCATTTACCATTCTCCCCACTTTGATTCTGGGAATAATATTTAGCATCTGGTTTTAAAAACCCTCTTCTACTGTGGAAAGAAATACCAACCGATTGAGATCAAGCAAAAGCTGTTTATTCAGGGCTTGCTATAGCAAGAGTCAGCCAACATCACTTAGGTTTTGGCAGACACCCAAAGGCAGACAGAGGAGTGGGAAAGCTTTGTACTGGACAAAGAGGAACCCTGCAGGTGTGCCCTGATTGGAGGCTGTTGACATGGGAAGCTGAAGGCAGGCTAACCAGAAGCATGGCATCCTATGTGATTGGTCAGGGGAGCATATGTGCTTTCTCCAGTTGATCCCAAGTTGGAAGCTGCAACAAAAATTAGGAAGGCTATCAGATATTAATAAAGTCCTGGCCATTTGGGACCGATTGTTACAGGAGTTATTGTTTCACTTCCTGGACTAGTTGTTAGAGATAGAAGTCTGACTTGCAGATAGTAGGTTGGCTTCCTGGGCTGGTTGCTCCAGACTGTGGGTCAGAGTTCTGTTTTATATATGGTCTGGCCATTGTCCATTTGTATATTCAGTCTCTCACTACCAGACTGTAAAGAAAAATGTGTTGCCTGCTATTCCAGTTCTACAAGGATAAAGCCATTAGCCACTGGAGTTGCCCACTGACAGTGCACCTGAGGGGAATTCACTGTGAACTTCCCTCCAACTGCTTTTGCTGCATCTCATAGATTTTGTATGGTTGTGTTTTCATTGTCATTTGTCTCAAGGTATTTTTTAATTATCTTTTTGATTTCCTCATTGACCCATTTTTTTTTAGTAGCATGTTGTTTAGTCTCCATGTAATAGTTTTTTTCTCATTTCTTTTTCTGTGGTTGATTTCTCGTTTCATGTTGTTGTGGTCAGAGAAGATGCTTGAAATCATTTCCATACTCTTAAATTTGTTGAGGTTTGTTTTGCGGTCAATCCTAGAGAATGTTTCATGTGCACTTGAGAAGAATGTGTATTCTGGTTTTTTTGGATGTAATGTTCTGAAAATATCAATTAAGTCTAACTGTTCTATTGTATCATTTAGGATCTGTTGCCTTGTTGATTTTCTGTATAGAGGATCTGTCCATTGATGTGAGTGGGGTGTTAAAGTCTCCTACTATTATTGTATTCCTGAGAGGAATTCAGGATGGAGAAAAACAGGAAGCATTCTGCATTCTGTGCTGGCCCCTAGATAGTTAAGATGCATCTCTAAGGACAAATTTCAAATGACCCTAGATTATTGCATATTCCCATATATAGAAAAGCACTAACATCATTAACTTGAGATGTCTGTTCTTTGTGATTTGCAGTAATCTTTTGATGTTCAACTACATGTTTTTTTCCAGCCCAAAGAAATTCATATACGTCCTGGTTCCTCCCTTACTTCTTCAGAGCAGTTCCTCAGAGCTACCTGCGAGGCTGTCTCTGAGGCTATAGTCCTCCGTAAGGTCCCCAAATAAAACTTGACTCACAACTTTTATGCTGTGCGTCCTTATTTCAGTCAACAAAAGCTTGAGGTGTTTCAGCCCAAAAGTCTAGTGGTGGTGGAGCTGTAGGAGTGAAGCTTTCTTTGCTCCTTCCTCCACTCAGGCCAGTGTAGTCATAGAAATATCAGATCAAGGTGGGGACAGTGGTCCAGAAGTTCCAGGCTTTGCCACTAACCAAAGCTGAAAGTTTTGGGGACAATAAGGGAGCCTCTGCTGCAGTGTGGACAGACTCAGGAGTCTCCATGAGAACAACTCTTCCCCAACAAGTGGAAGGTCACCTTGACAGCCAAAGGACGCACTCCCGTTATATTGTCTGTATAAGTGGAGGGAGTTCCCAGAGAGGGAAACCCTTTTATAAAATCCCTAATACCCCTGACTTTTAATTTCAGCAATAGCGTATGACACTGAAAGTTATTGAAATTGTCAACATTGGCTTGTGTCCAATTTGTAAACAGCTCCTCGGCTGCCCCTTCCCTACCATCACCTGGCCCCCATCGCTAACTGTAGAAATCTTTAGAATTTTCTCTAGGATTCATTCTCCCTTACCTGACCCCCGTAATATTTGCTTCATAATTCTCTTATGGCTTCTAGCTTGCTGTATAGTTTATGCTATTCATATTTACTTCTTTTAACCTTCGCCAGACTATAAACTCTTTTTTTTTTTTTTTCACCTGCAGTGTTAGTACAGACACTGAAAAACGCTCACTGATCAATGTCCCTGTGATGGATGACACATTCATTGACCAAATACGAATTGAGAAGCTTCTCGGAGCCAAATCAGAAGATAGGCACTAGAGGGTACAAGGACAACACAGTCACTGCCCCTGGCCTCAGGGTGAGAGCAAAGCAGCCACATAATTGCCATACGATGTGGTAAGTGCTAAGTAATGGCGTGGAAGTAAGTACGAAGTGCTTTGGGAACACAAGTAAGGAAGTGACTTGCTTTGATGAGCAAATCAGGGGAGGCTTCACGGAAGAGGTAACATTTGAAGGCTGAGTGGAGGTTTTCCTTGCAGAGAAGGAGAGAGCATCCAGGTAGAGGGAACTGTGATAGAAAGAGGAGCTCAGGTGATGGCATCCAGGGAAGGGCAGGTGGGGCTGGAGTTCTGGTGGAGATGTAGCTGCCCGAGTTCATAGGGGCTAGATTGTGAAGAGCCTTGAATGCCATTTTTATAAGTCATTTGGATTTAATTCTACTGGCAATATAGAGTCCATCCAGGCTGCTAAACAGAGGGATGGCAAACATCTGTGTTTTGTTATGATAATTTTGGCACCCATGTGGCAGATGGATGGGGGCATCCAGTTAAGAGGCTGCCGATGATAGGGACCTGAACTAGAGCAAGAAATAACTGAAATTCCCTTCTGCTCCTCTGGGGCAAACTGTTCTCCTTGGTAGTTTTCAGGCAATCAACTTGCCCAAAGGCAAAATCCAAGGCTCAGTGTTTCACCTACTGCGTGATTTTTGCTTTCTCCCACTCTGTGTGTTTTCTTTTCACTTTCTTGATGATGCCCTTTGAAGCACAAAAGTTCTTAATTTTTTTTTTTTTTTTTTTGCGGTACGTGGACCTCTCACTGTTGTGGCCTCTTCCGTTGCGGAGCACAGGCTCCGGACGCGCAGGCTCAGCGGCCATGGCTCACGGGCCCAGCCACTCCGCGTCATGTGGGATCTTCCCGGACCGGGGCACGAACCCGTGTCCCCTGCATCGGCAGGCGGACTCTCAACCACTGCGCCACCAGGTAACCCCAAAAGTTCTTAATTTTGATAAAGTTCAGTTTATCTACTTTTTTTCTTTTTCACTTGTGCTTTCAATGTCACATTTTAGTAGGCTTTGTCTAACCCAAGGTAATGAAGACACTCCCCTATATTTCTAAGAATTTTATAGTGTTAACCCTCATGTTTAGGTCTATGACCATTTTGAGGTAATTTTTGTATACGATATGAGAAGAGTCCAACTACACTCTTTTGCATGTTGATACATAGTTGTCCCAGCACCATTTGTTGAAAAGCCTGTTCTTTCCCCCCTGAATTACCTTTGTTGAAAATCAATTGACTATAAACACAAGGGTTTGCTTCTAGACTCTCAATTCATTGATCTGTATGTTTTTCTTTATGCCAGGACCACATTGTCTTGCTGCTTTGTAATAAGTTCTGAAATCAGAAAGTGTGAATCTCCCAATTGTGTTCTTTTCAAATTTATTTGGCTACTCGCACCAGCATCTCAGAAGTCCCATCAGACAGCTTCTTTTGGTTGTTGTTGGTAATTACCGGAGATTAGCCACAGGAATTTGTTATTTGTGAACACCATAGGTTATATCTAACTCAGACACATCTGCTATCAGATGGGAGGGAAACGTTGGCAAAGAAAAAAGAAAAAATTGAAACTTTTTTTATGACTTGAAAAATAAAGAACTCTAATTGTATAGCAGTTGTATAAATGTATCTAAACATGTGTCTTGGGAATGCAGATGGAATAAGAATGATTGCTTCTGGCTTGTCCTTAGCTTCATGACATCCTAAGAAATTGAAAGGGTTCTACGTACAAGACTATTCCTCCATTCTCTAGTAAAAGAAATAGGGAAGTTCTACAGAAGAACATACAAATACAAATGAGCAATGTCAAGATTTGAGGGAAAGCTTTGTGACCCAACAGCAAGGTGTCAATAAATCTGAAAGCTGAACCCCTAGCTCAACTTACAGATGGACTGAACAAGTATGGAAAAATAGCATATCATAAAGTAGAAGTTCAGCTCTATATCCCTCTATAATTACCTAGCTTTCCTGAGAGTTTGATAAGATTTTCTCATTGTATGGGTATGTAATGGTTAATTTTCTGTTGTCTTGGAGGGTGCTTTGGAATGAGATTAATATTTAAATCTGGACTGCCCATCATAATGTGGGTAGGCCTCATCCAATCAGTTGAAGACCTGAATAGACCAAAAGACTGGCCTCCCTGAGCAAGAGGGAGTTTGCCAGCAGACTGTCTGCCGACTTCGTCTGTACCATCAGCTCTCCTGGGTTTCCAGCCCGCTGCCCCACACTGCAGATTGGTACTTGCAGCTTCCATAATTGTGTGAGCCAGTTCCATATAATAAATCTCCGTATAGGTCCACATCCTATTGGCTCTGTTTCTCTGGAGAACTCTGACAAATCTAGGGCATAAATAATTTCTAAACAAATAGATTGGTGTGTCTTTGCCTACCTCCAAGAGACCTTATAAATTATAAAGCCCTTTAAAAGTAAATGAGCTTCTATTTTGATTGACTTAGGAAGCTAATCCTCTTTCATATAAATAGAATTCAAGAAAAGAAAGATTTAATTCCATACACTTTGAATCTACCGGTTTGACAATTTTGATTTGAAAACAATAATAAGTTTTCTCTGTTTTTAACAGGGTAAAAAATCATGTTAGCTAATATTCTAACTTTTGCAAGACCTGGATTTGTTTATTCATAGAAAACCATATTAATCTGGACTCCCTAAATCTTTTACTAGTCTTGTTTAAGCTTACATTAGTAATTATTTAATAACATAAAAGCATAAGAAATTTGTATGTCCAACTACACTGAGTTATAATTATATCTTTTAAAAGTATTTGCTCTTAAGAATTTCAAAAAATGTTAAAAACTAGTTACTCTATTTCCACTGTCTATATAAATTTCATAATATCATCTGTCTGACAATCTTTTTGATATCAGCAGTGACTGTATTATTTTATAACATCAACATGCAGAATGAATGAATGTGGCATGTGAGCTGGTGGTACACAAGCAGGCATCCTTGTAGAGCTGTGGTCTGCTGCTAGGTACCTGAGAATGGCAGACAGTGCTCCTTTGCTTCCTTTCCAGTTTTCTCTGTGCCTGAGAGGGAACAGAAGTTAGTTTCTTTGGTTAAAAGTTGTAATTAAATGAGTACTCAAATAGTAGTTGCAAAGACATACAAATATGTAAGGTAATTGTTTTGTTGGGTTTTCAAGGAAATTGCTGTAGTTTTATTAAGATGGTAAGTTTAATGTGATATATATGTCTTATAAAACTATAAATTTATCATTTAATTATATGTGCATGTGTGTATTATGTGTGTGTATATATATATATATATATATGGCATGTGAATTAGTAAAAGAGTTTGTTAATGACAGTTCAGAAAAAGAATGATCTTTGGATACCTTTTTTTTGGTTTTTGTCATACTTTTGAATCATTTTTAAACAAAAATTCTTTACTTCTAACTTAGGATTCCTAGTAATTATTGTTACTTTAAAAATTTTATTTTAAATTGTCCATCTTACAAAGATTGTAACAATTTTCTTATCTTTAGACACCCATTACTTATGCTCTGATCTTTATGTATGTTCACATCTCACCTGTGATAACTCTTTTATTTTGCATTTCCCATATTCAAGCCCTCAATTCAAACTAGCAAATTTGTTAAGAACTTCTTGCAATCTAGACCCTCCTCAGAAGGGCACTGGGCAGCACTGTTTGTCTCCTAGAGATCATTAGCATGTTGGGTTTTTCCATATTGCTTTTAGCTCAGTCACTACAAAAGCAAACTAAAACAGATGTTCCCTTGGGAGCCAAATGTTAAATAGGCCTTTTTCTTTCCTACTCAGACATTAGAGCAACACCTGACTTTGGGCAGCCTGACTATACTGAATCCTTCATAATTGTTCGTACAGAAAAGGCAAGTTGTGCTTTCAAAGTGCTTATGCAAAAGCTAAAATCTCATCGCAAGCCTGTGGTAGGTTTAGCTACCTTGTTTATTGCTGTGGTGTTGTGGCAGAAACAATTAAGCTAGTTGGTGCCTCAGCGGGAATTATTCTACTCCCCTTCTCACTCACTGCCTTCATAAGATTTGCTGTTCAAACCTAATTGTTTCAAAACAATAGTCACATTTCACCTATGGCATTTTTTCGTTGTCTAATTCCCACATAATTGTCAAGAACCACTCTAACCTAAGTAATCCTAGGTCTTTTTTCCCTAGTAATCCTAGGAAATAGTAATCCTATTTCCTTAGTTTCCAACCTAAGGAAACCAATCTAGCTCCCCCTCCTAATAAAAATGAACCCCACGACTGCTGAATAGCTCTTCAAACTCAGCATTCTCTGTCCCCTGGCCAATGCTGATACATTATTTTTTCATAGTTCTTATCTTTAAAATAAAGTACATTCTGTGCTGCATAAGCTGTAACTTCTGAACTCTCTGCCTCTTAACAAGAGCACGCCACCTTGTTAAAGATTTAAGGATTCAAAACCACTTGCTGAAGATGCTCAACATCGCTAATTATTAGAGAAATGCAAATCAAAACTATAAGGTACCACCTCACACCGGTATATATCAGAATGACGATCATCAAAAAGTCCACAAGTAATAAAGGTTGGAGAGGGTGTGGAGAAACGGGAACCCTCCTACACTGTCAGTGGGAATGTAAATTGGTACAGCCACTATGGAGAACAGTATGGAGGTTCCTCAAAAAACTAAAAATAGAACTACCATATGATCCAGCAATCCCACCCCTGTGCATATATCCAGACAAAACTGTAATTCGAAAAGATACACGAACCCCAGTGTTCATAGCAGTACTAGTTACAATAGCCAAGAGATGGAAACAACCTAAATGTCTATCGACAGATGAATGCATAAAGAAGATGTGAGATATATATATATATATATATATATATATATATATATATATATATGGAATACTACTCAGACATTAAAAAAGATAATGCCATTTGCAGCAACATGGATGCAACTAGAGATCATCATACTAAGTGAAGTAAGTCAGAAAGAGAAATGTACTGAGGATGCCAAGACGTCAGCCTTGGAAAGGTCATATCTAGTATATTTAACCACAAATAATGCTCTTAAACTCTAGGGTATATACTCATGGGTTTATGATTCCCAGTGTGAAGTCACTAAGGATTCTACAACCTGGACATCCAGTCCCACTGGAGATGTATAAACCTAAGGCTCAGTAAAAAGCTTTGGAAGCACAGAGCTCTGAAAGTGGGTAGCTACTCAAGTTCCTATACAAGACTTTTAGATTAAGATCTGTGATTAGGATATAACAGTTTAACATTTGGCTCCTTTTATTACTTCTTTCCTTTGTATGGGTCAAGGTATTAGACTGTAAAATAAATGCCGTGGTTGTTTTTGCCTTTCTCTCAGCTGTCTTCTTTCCCATAAACTCTTTGAACGCCCTTATTTACCTGTCTCCAACAATTGTAGTGGCTGCCAATTTTTCCAACAAGTGGTTTTACCATCTGTCTTCAGACTCCTTTAATAAGACCTGCTAACATACATCCATATGTCTTCACTGAACCTAGGCCCCCAACCGTTAGCTGCTGTTCCTAAAATGTACAAAGGCCTCAAAGGAATCCAAGGAATATGAGGGATAAAGAGACATGAGACTAATTCTCCTGATTAGGTGTAGGCCGACTAGGAAACTGGATACAAATGGTTCCAAATTTTTAAATTATATTTGTAATTATTCTATTTCTTGAGCACTTCCAATATGTGTTCAAATATTACTATAAACTGTTATCTCAAACCAACATCTAGTGGATGATACCACATCAAGAAGACACAAAATTCTTCGTGGTCAACCACGGACGTTGATCTGAATTTGGCCACAAAAAGGGAGTAAGTATTTATAATAAGTCCTAGCTCGACTACGGTGTAGATACCAAAGGAAGGACATCAGCAGGAAATATGCAAGGTGAACATACCACCTTCCTACTCCACAGTTGGAGTCACAAGATTTCTTGGAAAAATGACGAGTAACTAAAATTACCTTCCCTGGTAATAATGCAGTCTGCTTGGGTGCAAATTGCCCTCTTGATAGTTTTAGCCAATCAGCACACCCAAGGACAAAACAAAACAAAACGTTTTGTCATTTCTCCCCTGACTGAGAGTGTTCCCTCCATAAACCCTGTTTTGTCTATTGGATGGCAATCTGTATACAAGTAATCTCCCTTATAGATGAGTAAATGTCAGCTGTGCTTTAAATTAATGTCTCTGAGATGTTCTTTAACAAGGGTGATGTCAACATCCAAGATAGGGAATAAAGGCAGGGAAGTTAGTCTGGAAAGGGGTTAACGTTTGGAACATGCCGAGTTTGTGGTACTTGTAAAGGACATACAGGTGATAAGCAATTAATTAAAGGAAAGATGGAGGCTGAAGCAGAAATTAGAGGTGATTAACACAGATGTGGTACGGAAGATTTTGTAATAGATTACCCAGTAGTGCATAATGTTAAAATGGTGAGTCACCACTGTCTGAGAGGAAGAAATTTTCTTCTATCCTTCTAGGTTCTTCTGGTTGGTCTAAGAATTAAATTGACATGAGACAGATTAACAGGAGAAAATCAAACAAAGGTTTAATAACATGTATACATGGGAGAGCCCAGGAAAACTGAACAACTCTCATAAATGACTGAAACCCTCACCTTAAATACCTCTTTTAGCTAAAGACAAAAGAGGATGTTGGGGGTTGTTGTTTCGGACCTCAAAGGAGAAGAAGACAATTTACGTGAAGACGGAAAAGCAAGTGTTTGGTAAACAAATGTTTGCTGGGCCACAGAGAGACAATGGGACACAGAGAGAGAAATTCTAACAAACAGACTTTGCTAGCTTCCTCCCTGTCTATACACCTAGTTCACACTATAGTTATCTATGGTGATAGTTCCTTTCCTGGAACAGGTCCTCTGTCTACATTCTTTAGGCAGTTAGGGGGCCGGCCAGAGGTTCTTCATGAGTCTTTTGGGCCTTGATTGTTTTCATCTCAAAATAATCCACATGCCAAAGAGATACTTTGGGGTGGCAAATTTTGCTCTCCTACACCAACAAATTAACTACGCCACCATCTGAGGGATGTCTGAAGGAGAGGAGCAGGCAAAGAAGACGGACTGAGCCATGCAATGAAATTAAAGAGGAGCAAAGAAATTTATTTGATCACATACAAAGTGCCATTGCTTTTAAGACATCTCTATTTCAGAAATGTTGAAAACTGAGCATCTTAGCATTGATGAAATACAGCAGAATGTGGGCTGAAGAGGAGGCATTGGATTTGGAAATTAGGGAGTCATTGGTTAATCCATTTCACTAAGTTGGTAAGTGCAGAACTGGATGGCTGTGAGTTGCAGCAAATGGGAGTGTGGAAGTAGGAACTATCTGCTGACCACTACTTAACAAATGGGAAGATGTGATGAAGCTTGAAAGAGGCGGGACACAAATGAAGGTAATTTTTGTATGAAGAAGAACTGAGCCTCTTTGAAAGTTAAGAAGCAGCTGATGGAGAGGTAGAGACCAAAGGTCCATGTTGGGCAGGATAGAGTAGATTAACGGAGAGGGGTACAGCTGTGGAGTCAGTCGGGGCTGGGTTTAAGTAGTCACTTTTCTACTTACTAGTTATCTGACACTGGACGTTTCAATTAGACCTTCTGAGCCTTGGTCTACTCATTTGTAACAGCAGGGTAATCATTCCCCTACTTCATGGAGTTGTATGTATTAAGTGAGATTATCCACTTAATGAAGTTTTTGGCACAGTGGCCAGGACGTATTAAATGCTCAATAAATGAGATCTACTATTAAGAGATTAAGAAAGAACATAACTGATTAGCCAAATGCAGGTGGGAAAGGATGGAATCAAGTTCATAGGTGGAGGAATTAGCCCTGAAAAGGAGGAGGGATCCCTATGTGGTGGTACTAAAAGATGTACATAAATTCTTTGATCCCCTTTCCTTCAAAAAATGGACCCTAATTACCCTCCCCTTGAGTGTAGGTAGTACTTGGTGAATCATCTCTAACTAATAGAATGTGGTGGGAGTGACAGTATGCAACTTTGAGAGTAAGTTATAAAAGGTGTTGTGGCCGCCATACTTGTTGTTTGGATTACTCAGTCTGGGGGAAGCCAGCTGATATTTCATGAGAACATGCAAGCATTTCAGTGGAGAGGCCCATGTGGTAAGGGATTCAGGCCTTCTGCCAACAGCCAACTGAGTGATCCATCTTGGAAGTTGGTCTTCTAGCCCCAGTTAAGCTTTCACATGAGTGTAGCCCGAGCTGACATCTTAACTGCAACCTCATGAAGGACCCTGAGCCAGGCTCTCCCAATTAAGCTACTTCAAAATTCCTGACTCATGGGACCTCTGAGATAATAAGCATACTTTCAAGCTACTAAATCTAGGGATGACTTGTTACACAGCAATAGAAAATGAACACTCCCTCTTTCTCTGAGACAGAAAGTAGAGAATGATAGGTGAGGACAGGCATGATATGGAAAGGAGAAAAGGTAGGTGCCTGATGGTCTCTATTTTCTCTTAAGATTAAAATACAAGACATGTTATTTGCTGACCATGAGGTAGCTTGATGAGACTGGCAGAAGAGACAGGCAGAAAATAAGCAAGGGAATCTACTAGGAGCACAAGCAAGATTAATGATTCCCTTTCGTGCCTCTCTTCCTTTATGCCAAACGCAACCACAGAAATCACACTTGATATTGGAACTAGATCAGCCCCCATGCACTGACCCTTCATCTCAAGTGTGAAATTCAGAGGCATTGCAGCCTGTCTGAGCCAGCCCCAGAGACTGCCTGTTTGGTCAAACTGCTAATGAGTGAGTTCAGGGCTGAGGATGGCTCAGGTTCATCTTGGGAAAGTACTCCCTGCTGTCAAGAATGATTAGCCACAGCTGTATAGAGCCTAACATTATTTATGAAGAGGGATAGAATATCAGAGGGAAATATTATAAGAGAAAAATCGACAGGCCTTATGGATTCTGCCACAAGCATATTGCAGTAAAGGGAAAGCCCTACAGTCTTTTAAATATCTCATTTGTATTATTCTTTCATCCTTGGTCCATTTTCCCTCTGCTCCTCCTCTCTGGTTATTAGCAAGGGAGCCCTGGGAATTCTCCTGATTTAGCCAGCTATCAATCTTTATCACAGAACAAGGTGGAGCTCCAGCACATAGAAGAGGCCAGGTTAAGGCTGCCCTCTCCCAGTTATACCACCTTATAGCCTTGGTCTCTTTAAACCCTAAAGGCCCACCAGGAATTGAATCACTGTGTCTCCTTACAGAATGACAGTTCCTGCTCTCCTTGGGAGCTTAACTTCGCTTTGTACTGATTCTGTTTGCAAACTGGGAAACTTAAACTGTATTGCAAAACTGGTACCTTTTCTACATTACACAATACATTCAATTCATTCATTCATCCTTTCACTCAGTTATTCAATTATTTAGCAACTCATTATTGAGTGCCTACTCAGTAATGGGACCGGGGGCTTCCCTGGTGGCGCAGTGGTTGAGAGTCCGCCTGCCGATGCAGGGGACACGGGTTCGTGCCCCGGTTCGGGAAGGTCCCACGTGCCGCGAAGCGGCTGGGCCCCTGAGCCATGGCTGCTGAGCCTGCGCATCTGGAGCCTGTGCTCTGCAACGGGAGAGACAACAGCAGTGAGAGGCCCGCGTACCGCCAAAAAAAAAAAAAAATAATAATGGGACCGGCATGTACTAAGTGTTGGGAATAAAAAGATGAATACTATGTTCTTGAGGAGTGGCAAAATGGCCTGCTGGCACATATATTTATTGAGTATCACTCAATAAATTTGTGCTGAATGAATGATAATTCCTGCCCTCTATGGGCATCCTAGTCTAGTAGGGGGAGGGAAGCATGTTAACAAGTAATTACAATGGTTTTAGTGCAATAGTAAAGGAATAATTCCAGTATTATAAATATAGAGGACTGTATCTACCTGGAAGTTAGGGATGGTTTGATAAAGGAAGTCACATTTGTTTGATCTTGAAGAACAAATAAGAGTTTTTCCAGGAAAGGAATGTAGGAAAAGTCTTTGCATGCAGCCCCAAATTCACAGGTCTTATTTTTAGCAGGATTCTTTTCACTCCAATCTAATCCTAATTTGGTAATATAAATATTAATCAATATTTTGCTGGGTTTCAATCTTTTGAGTTTATTTTTGCTTTTGTTCCCTAGGCAATGACCGGTTGGCAAAGTTAGATGCAAAACAATTATAGAGAAGAGATTATTTTTGACAGAGTGGTTGAAATGAATTCAAGGAAAAAAAGATGTATTTTAAGTTTCTTCCTCAGAAATATTTTAATTTATTGTAATTTCTAAGACAGATGGAAGATACTCTTCCTAAAAATGGTCTCCCTATTACCACTAAACCTTCCTCTCTGACACCTGGCTGAGAACCCAGAAAACACACCTTGTTCGTTGCCAGACCAGTGTTTACTGTTATTTGCTCACTTTGGAGTAGCTTAGGAACCCATCAGATATTGTACACCAGACTGGCAGAAGGACTTGGAACCGCCAAATATAATAACCAAATTGGTCATCATCAGTTCATTAGTGATTATATATAGAGAAAATTTTTAATTACTTGACAGCATGGAAAATCACATTACACCAGAGAGTAGAACTTGCTAAGTCCACAGATTCCTCCAAATTGGAATTTAGAAAGAACTCTTATTTGCAGCAGAAAACATGAATCAATACTGACACTTCGTAAAATGTTTTAATGACTAAGCTCAAGCATTTTGTCTCAAGAAGCTACTGGCCTAACAACACCTGCCACTGTTACCAATGCTGATTAGATAATTTCCATGCAGTTGTCTCACCTGTTCTATTAAGCCTGTAAACTGCTTTGACAATCTTAAAGGAATGAACAAGGAACAAAGTAAGAAGGATGGGAAATCGAAAGAGCCAACGAGTCAAATCTCTTTCCAGTTTAATTGAGAATTTTGGATTCTATCACGTTTGCACTCAGCCTTGCCATCAAATTCTTATTTCCAACAGCTTGCAGCCATTACTGCATTTAATAGAGGTTGATGGTTGATGAGTATTTTTATACATAACTGCAGTTTCAGACTGATTCTCAGGTGTTTAACCAGCAAAGCCATGCAACGTTTCGCTGAGTCAGTCCCAGGAGAAAGGGTTATCACCTGCTGAGCCAGGCAGTGGTAAACCAGAGCAGTACAAAGATTTAGAATCTTCCCTTTCTAGCTGACATACCACTGCTTGTCTTCAATTTTCTGGATAATTTAGGATTTTATTTAATATGATTTTTCAAGAACTGAACAATCATCCTAAACAAATCAAAGCCAGACTATTATTAACACAGAGCAGCATTTCCCACACTCTCAGTACTATGCTGTCCACTTCAAAGGGGTTCTGTGACAGAGAAGGTTTGGGAAAGTCAGGAGTAAACAGAGCTCACAAGGTTTCTTTACTACAGGCATCCCTCAGATTTCTTTGTGTGGTAGCAGACATCATGGATCTCCAGGAGGAAATATAGAATATAGTGGTTTCCAGCTCATTTGACCACAGAAGCTGTTTTGTTTTTTTTTTTAAATCTGTGTTGGAGTATAATTGCTTCACAATACTGTGTTAGTTTCTGTTGCACAACAAAGTGAATCAGCCATATGCATACACATGTCCCCATATCCCCTCCCTCTTGAGCCTCCCTCCCATCCTTCCTATCCCACCCTCTAGGTCATCACAAAGCACTGAGCCAATCTCCCCGTGCTGTGATGCTACTTCCCACCAGCCAGCTGTTTTACATTCGGTAGTGTATATATGTTGATGCTACTCTCACCAGAAGATGTTTTTGAATGCAAGACAATCTGATGGGGTTGATGTCCCACAGAGCATACTTTGGGGAATATTGCTGTTCAAGTATACTTGTTATTCTCAAACACTCCACATTGTTAATAGAGCAGTGGACACGCTAAGAAGGATACTCCAGGGAAGGGGCAGCATATTAGTAGTGACTGACTTTCCCTTCCCACAGCATCCACTGACTACCTACTAGGGGCAAGGGTTCTGGCACCATCCCTTTCAAAATAGTAAGGGCCTTGCATTCCTTGAGTGCAGTGCATATGGGAATGGGAGTGACTTGTTAGGGAGACATGACAAATCCTTTAACCTCTTCAACCCCACTTCAAATCAAAGGAATTTGATGTCCAAGTTACCTACCAATATTCTGCTGTTACCTCTCACAACCACTAATTAGAAACTCTTGGAAATAAAGTTTTTATTTTTCTATATTTTCTATTGAGGTAAAATTCACATAACATAAAATTAACCATTCAAAATGAACATTTCAGTGGCATGTAATATCCAGTGCATTCACAATGTTATGCAACCACCTCTTCCTAGTTACAAGACAGTTCCAAAATAAAACCTCATACCCATTAAGTTACTCCCCATTCCCCTCTCCCCGTAGCCCTGGTAACCACCAATCACCTTTCTGTTTCTGTGGACTTACCTATTTCATATAAATGGAATCATACAATATGTGACCTTTTGTATCTGGCTTCTTTCAATTACCATAATGTTTTTTAAGATTTACCCACATTGTAGCATGTGGATGTAACATCTACATCATTCCTTTTTTTTTAATACATCTTTATTGGAGTATAATCGCTTCACAATACTGTGTTAGTTCCTGTTGCACAAAACAGTGAATCAGCCATATGCATACATATATCCCCATGTCCCTTCCCTCTTGAACCTCCCTCCCACCCCCCCTACCCCTACGCCCCTCTAGGGCGTCGCAAAGCACCGAGATGATCTCCCTGTGCTATGCTGCTGCTTCCCACTAGCTATCTATTTTACATTTGGTAGTGCCTGAATGATTTCCCACTGTATGGATATATCACCATGTGTTTATCCATTTATCCCTTGATGGACTTTGGGTTGTTTCCACCTTTTGACTATTGTGAATAGTACTGCTATGAAGGTTCATGTATTTGAATACCTGTTTTCAATTCATTTGGGTATGTACCCTGGAGTGGAATTGTTGGGTCATGGAAATAAAGTTTTGCTACTGCAATTTTGTGGCACCATAAGGCATATCACACAGTTCATATGATTTAGCTAGCTTGAGACATAGTTTTTATGCATTGGGAAAACATGCATATAAAATGCACTACCCACAGGAAGCTTAGAGAATGACTTACTGAAGCAAGTTTCTTCTCTATACACAAAACATACCTATTTCTCCCATGAATACCGTTCATTTCCAGTGAGCCATTTGAGTTTGTGTTACTCAGCTGTATAGAGTGTCTGTTGTCTTCTCAGCCAATAAGCGTTTAACAAAGACAATAAGTAGAGATGCCTTTTGGTAGCTCTATTATTGGAATGTGTGGGTCCCATGTGAAAGCAGAAATAATAAAGAAGAAAAAAGGTTGACACCAGCACTAGATCAGCTCTTCTGGAAAGATTTTGAAATATCCAGAGTTGTATTATAGTCAGGTAAACCAGCTTCACTTGCATATATGTCTCTGAGAAGAGTTAATTATCAATTAAATATTGTTGAATAGACTGAAAACGTGAAATCCAAGAACGTTAATGGAGCAGAGAACCCAAGCATAGTTCTCACTTTCCAAAAATGTTTCCAAATGCTTAACCTAGGCCGCAGTCCAAAGTCAGTCTTCTTATGGGGACATTAAGAAAAGCTGGGCTCTCATCTAATTACTGTGCATGGTATTAAGAGTTTTCTAAGTTTAAATTTCTTTCTAGGAAGAAAAGAATGAGGTCTATCACCAAGGGAAACATTGGGATTTTCATTTAAGTAAATCTACATTCTAAAATGTTATTACTTAGATTACTCCTATTATTAACAGTAAACACATGCAGCAAAATTTTTTTTTACATTTTAATTTCAGCTGAATTTAAAGTGTTAGAAATAACATGGACATATAAGCTGAGAAAATGAATATATTATGCTGCAGTTTGTCAGACTTTAACATTAACAGTAGTAAATCTTGAGAATGGGTCCTCTGGATCTAATATACCTGTGGTAAGTAACATGGAGATAGCTGAATTGCTGTATATTCCCACGACCTTCTGTAACTGATTTAAGGTTGGCAGTAGGATCTAACAGATCATTATCCTAGAACATATGTGAGACCTTCTTCAATGCCAGATTAGGGAAATGTTCTTGTATCCACTGACATCTCAAAGAGCAAAGAGGGAACATCCAGATAGGCATCGTAAGATTCTACAGCTTTGGGGCCTGCAGAATGAGATCATATCCTTCCATAGAGCAAGGTTGAGTTGATCTGACCTAATTATCTGATTGATGCGTTGAGAGGTAGGCCAACTTGGAAATGTATTTGCTGCATCCATTTTCTGTTTAGGCAATTTATTTAGTCATTAACCTCTTTTTATCCATGTGACATGAGATCTCTAGATATTGACCTAAAATTACATAAGATGTGAATTTAATAATATTAATAATATATGTATTTTTAAATAATAAAAGAAATATAAGAGTACATGCTGAAACCTGCAAAAAAAAAAAATAAAAGAATACAGAATGAAAAGATGAAAGCTTTTTGTTCAACTTCCTCCCCTCCCAGTGCCATTTCCCTTCCCACAGGTAAGCGCCGTTAGCAGTTTGGTGGATGCCTTTCCAAAGTGTATTGTTATAGATATAAATAGACATAGAGATAGATATCAAAAGAGACCATTTACCCAAGCACTAAATAATAAACTTTATTGGAACTACTTTTCAGGGTTAATCTCAAAACAAGAATACAGATTAACTATCAAATCTATCAAATTACTGAGAAATTACTGCCTCCTGGAGTTTTACTATTCTTTTTTTCCCCCCCAAAAAAAACATTTTGGGGACTTCCCTGGCGGTCCAGCAGTTAGGACTCTGAGCTTCCCCTGCAGAGGGTGAGAGTTCGATCCCTGGTCAGGGAACTAAGATCCCACATGCTGCGAGGTGCAGCCAAAAAGTAAAAAACAAAACAAAAAAACAACCAAAAAACCATTTTGGGTTTAACATATTCTGACATGTTTCCCTGTCATATGCCAGACCATAAGCTGGGAGGAGACATAAATACTACTATGGCTAATAAAATTTACACAGGATCCCATATGTTAGAGCATTAGTATAAATTTTAAAATAACTCAGAGCTGAAGTGCCTCTCAGTATATCAAGGAAAGCTGGAAAAAATCAAAGAGAAAAAAAGATTTGGGAGCCTGTGCAAAGGGTAGGGGAGATTTTGACTCTGGTTCAATTAATCAGCAAGTATTTACTATTCATCTCTGCTGTAGTAAGCATTGTAGGTATACAGAAATATAAAGTGTGGTCCCCACCTCCAGTGGGTTTACTATCACCTGAGAAATCAGACCAGCCAGACAGAATGGAATCAGATAATAAATGCTTGCACAAGGGCTTGAACTTGATAAAATGATAAACAGCAGGCAGCCTCTGAAGGTTTCTACTCAAAGGAGTGATACAATAAAAAATTTTTTAAAAAATTAAAAGACTATGTCTTTACCCCCTTGCATCCCTTCATTTCCCCTACATAATTACTGCCCCAGTTCAGGCTTTCATGACCTTGCCTACTGCAGTGAACTTACATCCAGCACTCAGCCATCTCCCCATCCTACCCACTCCCAGGCCATCCTACACACAGCCACAAGAAGGAGTTTCCAAAGGTGCAGGAGAGGGCTCAAAAGCAAAAAAAAAGTCTCCCCTTTGACCACCAAATAGTATGAACTTCTGAGTGAAAATTCAAGGCCCTCCCATCAACTATGCTAATCTCCTTCCAGACTTGTCTCCCATTTCCTGATATAAATCCATTGCTCTATTGAAATTGAACTACTCACCACTCCCCAAACCCACGTCTGTGCTGTCTTCATGTGATTCTCACCCTTAACCCATCTCCACAGAAAAGCAGAGTCCAGATTAAATTTCTATTTTGTGGATATTATATCATATATATAGTTTTATATATATTATTATATAGAGAGAATATGTGCTCAAAAATTTTAATGATACAACCAAAAACTTTAAGACCACTGGATTAAAAGATGGCATTTAGAGGAAATCTGACCTCATTACCTTTATTATCAAGTAATTGAATGCTAGTACAATTATTTCATAGTGTCCTTATAGATATGATAGAGATTGTACTTGAAAGTGAGCTATTAATAACCAGTTATATCTAGACCATGAGGGCTTTACAATATGAGAAATTTGGGAAGCAACACCCAGTGATGACTTTAGAATCAGATTGCTTAATCTCTGCTTCAGTCATCGCTAACTACAGCCTGGGGAAAGTTAGTTGACCTACTGCACATATGTTTCCTCAACTGTAAAATGAGGATATATTAGTAATTTCTGCATAGGACCACTTTCAGGATTAAATGAACTAATATATGTAAGAGTTTAGACCGGCATTTAATAAGCACTCAATGAATGTTAACTAATATTAACCAGGCTTTGGTTAAATTTGTTCTTTTTTTCCTAAGTGTGCTTTGCTTTCTTAAAAAAGTTTAAAAACTTTTCTTAATTTTAAAATTAAAAAAAATATTTATTGAAGTATAGTTGATTTACAATGTTGTGTTAGTTTCAGGTGTTCAGCAAAGTGATTCAGTTATACATACATATATATCTATTCTTTTTCAGATTCTTTTCCCTTATAGGTTATTACAAAATATTGAGTATAGTTCTCTGTGCTATACAGTGGCTCCTTGTTGTTTATCTATTTTGGTTAAATTTGAAAAGACAAAACCCCTTGTTACCTACTGACTCTTGTTGGCCAACAGGGGTCAGTACATGGCAACCAACATGGGGAAGCTAAATAAAATGCTTCACTGGGGTAAGAAAAGATTTTCCGTGTCTGAGGAAACATCAATGTTTAACTTCAGAAAATTTTCACAGAATAGTGTTGAGAAAAATCAGTCACCATAAAATTAAGCAATTAGTGAGAAGTGTAGGAAGAGAAAAGAAGTAAAATACCTTAAAAATAATTAATTAAATAATAAATACATTTTAAATGTTGAAAGCAGTTTAAAACACAGACGCATGTTTTAAACGGTAGTGCTCCGAAGCAGAGACCTTGGGAATTCATGGTGCAATAGAGGGCTATCTTGTCAAGGAAGGCAACTTGCTTACTGAAATGACCAAATATGTATGTCAAGTTCTGCCTTAATGTTTGGGGGTCAGGAGAAGGTATGAACCTTCCTATTTGCAGATTATATAAAAACAAATTTAGTATTGAATGCTTACTATGTCAAGTGCTTTACCTATATCACCACTTTTCTTTTTTGAATTTTTAACATGAAAAGATTCAAATACATAGAAAAGAATAATAAAACAAGCATCCATATATGTACTCAGTTTCACATTTAACACTTTCCATATTTTAATTTTTCTGAATTATTTAAAAGTATAGATAGCAAACATTTTACCCCTAAATACACCAATATGTGTATCTAAAAAGAGATATTTTTCTACATAAGCACAATGCCATTATCATACCTAATAAAAAAAACAACTGTCTAATATAATCTAATGTTTTAGTCTGTATTCAGATTCTCCAATTGCTCACAAAATATCTTTTATGTCTGGTTTATTAAATCAGAACCGAGGACAAGCCATTGTATTTGGTTACGACGTTTCTTAGGTTTCTTTTAATCAAAACAGCCCTCCCTCAGTACTGCTTTATTTCTCTTCTTTCTTTCTTTCTTTCTTTCTTTTTTTTTATGGCACTGAGTTAATTTAAGAAATTGAGCCATTTGTTCTGCAGGATGTCTCACCATTTGTTCTGGATTTTTCTGATTGTCTACTTCTATCCTTGTAGTTCCTGCTTGATTATACTGAGGTTAAAGAGTTTTGGAAAATACTTCTCAAATGATGCTGGTGCTTCATACTGTATCACATCAGGAGACACATAATGTCAGGTTGGTCCATTTTACTGGTAAGATCGATCTAGGTTAAGGTGGGAAGCGGCCAGATTTCTCCATTGTCATTATGGATTTCCCTGATGATTGGCACATAATCACTGGCTCTATGTGAATATCCTGTTCCCTATCTCACTCTCACCAATTGGTCACATTGATGATCCTGGCATGAATCAATTATTCCACTAGGGACTGCAAAATGGTGAATTTCTAATCCTGTCCTTCATTTTACATTATTTAGCTGGCATGTTTTTGTAAAGAGAACAGTTTCCTCATCAACTGGGGCCATTTGGTTACCCTGAATACAGCTGCAGCTAGAAAAGCAGGATAAATGGTAATTTTCTTAAATTACCACTTTTCAGAGTAAAGAGTTGGTGTGATAGTCACTGCCAGTAGTATGGCAAAGGAAGTTTTTTAAAACTGTTGTTTTTTTAGATTTGCTTTACACTTTAGTGGAAATGAATTTTATGTTTGACATTTTAAATAAATTGCGGTTATTAATTTTGATGCTCAAATTGTTCTCACTTTGGCCAGCGGGCATTCCTTCAAGCTAGCTTCTGTGTTCTTTTCAAAGGACCTTGTTTTTTAATACCTCCTGACTTTCTGTCACATGATGTTCTAAGTGCTCCTGTTATTTCTCAGCTCTTGACCCGACTGACATCAGCCATTTCTCCAAGGAGCCCTGGTACCTTTTAGTGGAAAAGTGGTATTTAGAGATCAACATCTGGATAGTTATTGCTTCAAGGATAGTCATTGCTTCTAGGCCCTGAGTTCATATTAATATTTTCATTTCAAAGTTAACAATATAGAGTTTTTATGTCATTGTTATTATACAATACTTCTATATCGTTACACTGGAGCTTTTGCACCTAATAACATTAACAAAGTTACTTTTAATACTTACACCAACCCTAGGAGATAGGTGATCATAACTTATGTAATTGTGATCATAACATCTTATAATCTCTATTTTAAAGGAGGAACCAGATCATTGCAGCTCTATTTACAATAGCCAGGACATGGAAGCAACCTAAGTGTCCATCGACAGATGAATGGATAAAGAAGATGTGGCACATACATACAATGGACTATTACTCAGATATAACAAGAAACGAAATTGAGTTATTTGTAGTGAGGTGGATGGACCTAGAGACTGTCATACAGAGTAAAGTAAGTCAGAAAGAGAAAAACAAATACCGTATGCTAACACATATATATGGAATCTAAAAATGGTCTGAAGAACCTAGGAGCAGGACCGGAATAAAGACACAGACGTAGAGAATAGACTTGAGGACACGGGGAGGGGGAAGGGTAAGCTGGGACGAAGTGAGGGAGTGGCATGGACATATATACACTACCAAATGTAAAACAGCTAGCTAGTGGGAAGCAGCCGTATGGCACAGGGAGATCAGCTGGGTGCTTTGTGACCACTTACAGGGGTGGGATAGGGAGGGTGGGAGGGAGGGATATGTAAGAGGGAGGAGATATGGGGATGTATGATATGGGGATATATGTATCATGTATCATATATCATATCATGATTCACTTTGTTATACAGCAGCAACTAACACAACGTTGTAAAGCAATTATACTCCAATAAAGATGTTTAAAAAGAAAACCAAAAAAAAAAAAAAAAAAAAGGAGGAACCAGAAACGAGAAGTGCCGGAGGTTAGGCTTCCAAGTAAACAGCAAGCGTCGTGATTTGAACGCTGCACGCTACTTCCACCAGGGAAGGGAGCCCCTGACACTCAGAGGAGCTTTTCCAGGAAGCCAAGCGTCCTTAGAAAAGGTATCAGGGAGGTGATCAGGGCTAGGGGTGCGGGTACCAGCGTGTGGGAGTGAATATACGTCCCGACTCCAAAAGCAGAGAGCGGGACAGGGACGACCTGCTGGGTTATGGACCGTGGGGGGCATGGCCAGAGCTGCTCTTTCATCTTAAATGGACAAAAAATTCCCTAAAGAGCACACACTGCCAGTGAACCACGCAGGAGCCACCCAAAGGTAAGAAAATCTGGCCAGGACCGGCGAGCTACGACCCACAAATGGGGGACCTGACCCGTCCCCGCGAAGAGGGAGCCAATCAGAGGGAGCCTTGAACACGGGGGCGGGACAACAGAGGAGCGGGTCCAATGTGGAATCAGCCCTGGGTCGCCTCAGGGCAGAGTATTGCAAAGTCCAAGCAGCGAGCGGAGAGGAGGCGGTGGGCTGGCCAATCAGAGGGAGCAACTCACAGCGTTGGGTACTGGCAGCCATTCAGAAGAGTGGTCGCAGATGACTCGCCCGGCCCCAGCTTCCCGCCTTTCCCCTAAGCTCTAAGGCTGCGCGGCGCCGCGCTTCCTGGGCTGGGGTCGTCGGCCACCGAGCTATGCTCGTCCTCGCCTCACTCTCCTGCTACAGATCCCAGGTCCGTGCAGGCGTCCGGCGGGACATGGCGAACTCGGGCGGCGAGGACCTCCGGAGCCAGGAAGGGGAGAATTTTCTCTACTTCGCCTATGGCAGCAACCTGCTGACGGAGCGGATCCACCTCCGAAACCCCTCGGCCGTGTTCTGCAGCGTGGCCCGCCTGCAGGTCAGTGCTCTCCTCCCGGCCCCTGCGATGGCCTCTGCCCCCCTCTGCAGACGCAGGAGCCAGGATTTCGAGAACTCGCTTTCTCTTCGCCGCTTGCTGGCAGCACTGGGCCGGGAATGCAGCTCTTTCTGCTCAAAGTACATCAGGGTTCCTTGCACGACCCCGGGCCGGTCGCTCTCGCCCTCAGCCCTGTGCTTGACCCCTGCTGAGCTGTGCTACTCTGGCACCTGTGCCTCCCAGGCTACCCTGACGTCTCTCTCCTGACGTTCTCACCAGCTGCGCGTTCTGCCCAGATCCCAGCGCCTCTCCCTTGGCCACTGATTTAGGGGCATCATCACAGAATCCATTCGGTTGGTCCCTCTGAGAAGCCTTCTCTGACCCAAGTCAGGGAATCAGTTGCTTTCTGTTCTGTACCCCACTTTGCTCCAGGACTTGTCACCTGGTTTTGTAAAAATCCATTTACCTGCCTTTTGCTCCCGATCTGAGAGGTCCTGAAAGCTGGAGCCGTTTCTTATTCACAGTAAGGGCTGTGCTCAGTTAAATCAAGTGGCTGGATGGACCTTCGCTTGCCTTGGTAAGAATCATTGCTCTTAGTACAGTCCATTTATTCATGTAGTGCGTATTCTTCCAGCACTTACCTGGAGATACAGAGATGATTGAGTAAAGCTGGCTGCTTTCAGGACCTCCCAGTCTATAGGAGAGACACTCGAACAAGTTATGTACCAAACCTTTTGACATTGTTGAACCAAACAAACATGGTCTCTGCTATCGTTGTCAGGGTTCTTAGTAGCAAGCAACAGAAGTGGCTGATTCAAGCAGAAAAAGAATGTGTTGAAAGGCCGTTTGAAGAGCTCACAGAATGACCAGGAAGGTAGGACCACAAAGCTGACAAAACAAGCAGGCATAAAAGGGAAGCTCTAAAACAGCCAGTATCACACCAACAGAACCAGCCCAGGGGGCCACTGTTGCATCGCCGCTAAGCTTGGTAAACATGGACGTTGCATTGTGCATCACCTGCGCTGGACCCTGCCTGCTACTGTCACTACATCTCCGAGTTCCTGAAACCCAAATCTGGTTGCCACCACCAACGTGGACTTTTTTGCTGCCCTGGGTCACTAGTTTCTAATTCAAAGCCCTAGGTGGGTGTCCTGATTGGCTAAGTCTTGGCCACGTGCCCATGCCCTGACTTCAAGAAAAGCTGGGAGAACCAACTTCTGGCATTTGAAACTTCAAAAATGGGAGTCAGGCTCTGAACACTGTCTGCCCCCAAACTCATAAGGCAGGGAATTCCCCAAACGTGGGAAAGAAGTTCAGATGGTTTATAATTGGAATGCAGCAAAGAGCTATCAAGCAAATGATTATTCCGTCACAGGTATGGTCAGTCTTAAAAGGAGATATATTATACCTTACTCTCTGTTTTGTTCTGAACTTAAAACTGCTCTAAAAAAAAGTGAAATCTTTTTTTTTTTTAAAGGATCCATTCAAGGTGCTATGGAAGTGTATGACTTGGGGACCTGACCTAACCGGGATGCTCAGTAAAGCCATTCCTGAAAATGTGACTTTTAAACTGAGACCTGAATGACTGGGGAGGGGGGAAGCAAACAGATAGAATGAACAGCAGGGACCAAAGACCTCAGGAAAGAAAAAAGCTGGACCTTCCAGCTAGTGTGGCTGGAATCTAGTGTGTGAGGAGAGGGTGTAGCATGAAGACTAGAGAGGTCGGGAAGGGCCACATTTTACAGGAGGCCAGAGAAGGCTTGGGTCTTTATCTTGAGACCAATGAGAGGACCTCTGCCAAATTTAAGCAAATGAAACATCAGATTTACATCTTTGAAGCTGGTTCTGGTTGCTATGGAAAATGGATTGGAAGCAGTGGATGTAGGGAGCCCAGTTAGGAAGCTTTTGCAGCAGTCCATGCTAAAGATAATGGTACCCTGCAGTGGTAGCAGTGGAGGGTAGCTGGGTTTGGGAGATATTTAGGAGTGAGTACTGTTAGGCCTTGGTGATTGATTGTGAAAGGAAGAGGAGATAATGGGGATGACTAAGGTTTTTGACGCAACAGAGTAGATGACGGTGATGTTTGTGAAAAGAAGAGGAGAATTAGTTTGGGAGGGAAAATCAAGCTCAGTTTGGACATGTATTTGGCCCTTAAACAATGCCGGGATTAGTGGTGCCGACCCTTCACCCAGCCGAAAATCAGAACTGCCATCTCTACCTCAAAAACAAAGGAATTGATACATGACTCACCCAAGGGCAGGAAGCTGAAAAAGTTTGGATAGAATCAGGACTCAGACCCTAGTTCTTTTGATGCCACATATTCTCTATTTTAATCTCTACTCGAACTTTTCCCCATACTTAGTTAATTTGATGATATGTAAAAGGAAAATATAGATGCTATATTTATGGAAAAAATTCACGTATACGTGGACCTGTGTAGTTCAAACACGTGTTATTCAAGGGTCAGCTGTACTGAGTTTGAGATGCTCGTTGTATATCCAAGTGAGCAGAAAAATACTAGTGAACATTCATTAACTACTCACTATATTCTAAGCATTTTTGAAGCTCAGAGGAGAGATCTGAGCTGGATTAGAAGACGACTGGAATATTGGATGGTATTTGAAGCCATTGGAGGGGATGAGATTGTCCTGAGCAAACTGCTGAACAGAGAAAAGGGCCTAAACTGAGCCCTCAGAAACTCCAACATTTAAAGAGCAGGTAGTGGAGAAGGAGTTGGCAAAGGGGATTGAGGAGATCAAGGAACAGCCTAAAAGAAAGGAGTCAGATCAAGACCTGGTGGTTAATGATGTCAGAAGCAGCTGAGAAGTAGAGCAAGACAAGGAATGAAAATTGTCTATTGGATTTAACAATAGACAACCAGTTCCTAGTGTGGTTGTAACTTTTATCAGATCCCCTGATGTCCTGTCAGGCATACCTGGTCCTAGAACATCCAGTATACCAATTGAAGGTACGGGTCACTCAAACCGACCTTTTTTGTGAAATTCTGACAGGTTTTTAAGAAAATAAAGGTGACAGAGATAAAATATAAACCTTAGATTTATTATCTAGTCTAACCTTTTTTTTTTTTTTTTTAATCATTAAGGAAGCTAAGCTCTGGAAAGATGGAAAGAAATCTTCTTAGACCAAACAGCCAAGTAAGGATTTTTAATCTTCCTGGCTGTGTCCTTTGATTACTCATCTCTGTGAGGGAGGAAACTAAACTCGAAACCTTGACTCCATTACTTATTAGTTGTGAGACCTTAGGCAAATTGCTTAATCTTTTTAAGCCACAGTTTTTATTTCTGTTAAATGGGTATAAAAAGTTGTTGACAGGATTTTTAAAAAGTCCATATAAAGCTCATAGCACAGTGTATAGAACCCAGTAATTTTCCAGTAAGTGTTAGCTGCTCTTATCATTATTATAGATATGTTAATACAATTCAGGAATATTAAATTTATAAGTGTACAGATCACCCTCAAATGCCAGCTCCCTTAGGACAAAAAAAATAATGCTAATAGGATACACTTACATACATAAAAGTGGGAAGAATGTTATAACCCTTAGGTAGCCATCACCCAGCTTCAACAATTATGTACACTATGATTGTCTCTAAGTTAAAATCTATGTAAGTGGGCTGGGAAGTAGTTTTCAAAAATAAAGATAGCTGTGTTAAGGCCTCAGGATTATGGGATTTATTTTCCCTTTTAAGCCTCTTGTTTATGGTAAGATACGTGTACATATTCAGTATACAGTTCATTTTTAAAGAAAAATATGAAAAATTATAGTCCTTGAGATCTGGGTCCTTGGTTGTTTATCTTTGTATTTTTAACAGAAGGAACTCAAAGTTTGTTTTAGTTGCATGGAGTTCAAGGTAAATCTTTTTTTATTTTGAAGAAGGAAATTTTGGTTCACGTGGATACTGATCATATCACTTTGGTTTCCTTTGTAGGATTTTAAGCTTGACTTTGGCAATCCCCAAGGCAAAACTAGTGAAACTTGGCATGGAGGTATAGCCACCATTTTTGAAAGTCCTGGCGATGAAGTATGGGGAGTAGTATGGAAAATGAACAAAAGCAATTTAAGTTCTCTAGATAAGTAGGTGACTTCTAATTAAAAGTTAAATAATTACTAATTTAGAAAGTGGATCATATGCAAGGATGTGTATATATGTGTTGGTTTTTCAAAACCATATACTCCGGACATATTCTTTATACTTTAGAGTTAACCTAAAAGGTATAATGTTCATTCCTAAAAAGAAAAGCCTAGAAGGGTCACACTCTCTGATTGAGATTTGGGGAGACATTTGTAATCTCTTCTATAATTGATAGAAGTCCTTATTTTCATTCTATTTGTTTTTTAATAAAAATATCTTTGTAGTTTCATATTGTGAGAAGGCATGAAGATTTTTGTAATTGTTATATACTTTTATTGATTTCAAAAGCTCAGTTTTTATTAGTTTTTAAAAAATAATTCTTTAAGGTGGCAGTTGAATCAGTAAAAACAGTAATAATCATTTGTAAAAACTTCAAAACATATTAGAAATGCTTTGATGCGCTTTATAAATAGAACTCAAGAGTTGTGTGGCAGAGCATTTAATGCAAAGAAAGTGGCAGAGAAGAGTAGGATTTGAGAAGAGCAGACAATCATCTGACATGCTTAATACTTTACTTCACTTGCAAACAGGAATGAGCCATCCTCTCTACTTTTCTCTGGGTGGATATTCTCTTGCTGTCAGCACACAGTCGTTTTTGTAGCCTAGAGAGCAATGTTTCAGTGTTACAAAGCTTGAAATAACTACACTGAAGCATGTTTTTAGATAGGCTAAATATAGAGGTCTATTAGAAGCATACCCAGTAATAGTAAGTCTCCAGCTTTCTAACTGAAAGGCTAAACTTCCTGTTGATGCGGTGATACTTCTGCTCTATCCCAAAATATACAGGGAGCAAGTACATCCATAAATAGTTAAAATTTTTAATCTGGTAAACTAACTTGGCTAAGTCAAGTATGATTAAAATTTGACTGTTCTGGTTTCAGGCAAGAAGGGGTTAAAAGTGGAATGTATGTCCCAATAGAAGTTAATGTTTCTACTCAAGAAGGAAAAGAGATAACCTGTCGAAGTTATCAGATGACAAATTATGAGCGTGTTCCCCCATCACCCCAGTATAAAAAGGTATCCTTTTAACTAACTACTTACAAAGACTTTGTTAATTTTTACTGAGCTAAACTAAAGAATATCTTGTTTTTAAAAGGTTTTGTGTGTTTTAAATTCTACATGTACAATTCATTTTAATCAAAATGTTTTTTAATACAAAAATGATATTTATTTACCGAATAACTAAATGTTCAGATTTATTTATAATGATAGAAATATGTCCCTAAAACTTCATTTATTAGAAAAAAAGCTTGTAGAAATGTATTTGAGTCATAATTCTAGACATGTTTTTTACTTTTTTAAAGTAGAAAATAGCATGTATGTGTGTATTTTTTGTAGAGTTATTCTATACCCATGCTTTTATAATCATTTTTTTCTTCCTCCATAAAACAGTATTTCATGAACACCAAGATTCATTTTTGTAGGTAAAAAATATATTTCCTACTGCTGAAATGTTTTCCATTTCCAGATGGAGGGAAAAATAAGTCACACTGCTTTTCAGAATCAGGGATACCACTCCCTCAAGCACCAGAAAAGAATTCAGGATAGAGAGTCCAACATCCCTTTTCAGAAACCCAAACTTAGGTACCTGTTGGCAGGCCCAGTCAGGACATGATACCTGGAGAGGGTGACCCAGTTCCTGGGCCTAATCTGGAATTTTCTAGAAGGACCCTAGAGGAATTAAGCCTGGTATGGATCTGGGAAGTACCACTGGACACACTTGCTATTTATTCCCTCACGTCTAATTCAGAGGTAGAGTAGACTCCAGGATTCAACTACAACTGCTACCTGTAAACTGGAAATTGTTTTGGCGAATGGTGTTTGTTTCTTAAAAAATCATGCAAATTCCGTACAATAAGTTTTTCTCTTAATATAAGAACATTTTAAATCATATTACTGAGTACAATTGCTCTTCCGTAAGGGTGGATCTTGTGGCTTTGAAAACTCCCTGCACTTTCATGCTCATTGTGAGAGGAATGACTATCCCTCCATTTTGTTCTAGAATTATTTATTCCAGAGTTATCGGAAAGCTAATATTTCATACTTTGATACTACAAATAAAGCTGTGGTGTACTAAATTAAATTATGTTCCTAACTAAAGGGTTTTTTGTTTATTTTAACCATTTCTAGGTGATTTGCCTGGGTGCAAAAGAGAATGGTTTGCCACCGGACTATCAAAAGAAGTTAAACGCAATAGAACCAAATGACTACAAAGGAAAGGTCTCAGAAGAAATTGAAGACATTATCAAAAAGGGGGAAGCAAAAACTCATTAGAACCTAATAGAATACGTCTACAGATATTTTCTCTATATGCTAATACATTTTTAACATTTAGAACGGGAATCTGGGATATCTCTCTGTTTAATATATTTTCAACAGTGTTCTGAAGGGGTATCTCACTTGGGTGATTCCTTGTTTTCAGGCTATAAAAAGGCCAGGATAGGAGTTAGACAATTGAAAAGGGGGCCTTGCGGCATTGGAATGCATGACAAGTAGATGTGAGTATTCCTTCTGTGAACCCTTAAAGTTATTTTATTGAGTTGATCTGAAGTGTATTTTTGCTCTGTGATAAAGGGTAGATTTGCAACTTAAGGATGGTGCTGGTAAATCACTCTGCTCTGGGATTTTTTCTTAGCTTACTAAGAGCAAGCAAACTGCAGAAGCAATTGATTATAACAACTTCAAAATTTAAAAGATGGCATACTGTTCTTAGAGGAATAAATGTATTTATGGTTTCACCTATAGTCCCTACTAAAATACTACATTTCATTTTGTTAGAGAGACTCACATCATCACACATACTGGATCTGGTCTTGGTCTATAGCCAATCTATACTAAAGGATAATTGCACAGACTCTGGAACCAGACAGCCGAGGATCGACTGTCAGTTCCAGCACTTTCTAGCTGGGAAACTTTGGATTATATGACTGTGCCTCAGCTTCCTTGCCTGCAGACTGAGGACAGCCCAAATTTCTATGTCTTAGGATTGTTTTGAGGAGTGTATATATATATATAAGCTTAGAACAGAGCCTGGCATATAATAAGTATTAGCAATCATTATTGTTCTTACTGAAGAATTAAGTTTGTACAGAGCTATCCTTGGAACAAGATTTTAAAGTAGAAGGGTCACGATTATGAGGGAAATGTGTTTCCTGGAAACTGGAATTTGATTCTTGGCTTACCAAGAAATGGTCACCTTCTTAAATTTACTTACTGAATAAGTGGAAGAAAGACGAGTCATGAATAAAACAACACTGGTTATCAAAAATTCTCTTATGTCTCTGTGGAATGCAGTGAGCTGGACCTTCCAGACAGGTTATTAGAATGAGAGGGAACAAGCCACAGCAGCATAAAACAAAGATTTGGTTTTTACTCTTGGGAAGAAGGACCAAAGGACTTTTCAGCTACAGCTGCAATTCTGTCGTGAGGCTGAGCCATAGACTACAGGTTTGACCATGTTTCATAGCTGTTACACCTCACTGTTTTCAAGTATACCCTCCAGTATTCCAGTTTTCGATAGTTGTTAACTCCTCCCCAAAAGACCAAGTTTGTCTGTGACCCAGAACACAGTTATGGTAATATAATAAGCAAGGCTCAGTTGTGCTGTAGGTACTAAAAATTGCATATTATTCTAAAATCTGTCTCTCCTACCTAAAATGACAGCTTTCATTAAGGAATTTAAAACATTAACAATAAAATCTTCGTGTCTGGCCTTTTAACAAAAATCTGTTAATCATGACTATTTTTCCAGTTGTTTTCCAGGTAGTACTAGCAAATGTCATATGTAAGGAATTTCCATTTCTACCAGTGATTTTGGCCCTCTAACCACAATACAACCAGCTCCTGGATATACTATAGCAAACATAGTTTTTGAAAAGCATTTCTGGACTTGAAAGAAAATAAGGAAAATCTTGCAGTTGTACCAGCCCCTCTCCCACAAAAAGAAAGAAGATAAAGTGAGCTGAAAGGCTAGACAGTAATGGTAAACAAATGGCCCAGATATCCTTGCCAATAATAGCCCCAGAATTATATGACTAACCCTTGCAGGACAGGAAAACTGAACCTGAGAATTCTGTATGAAACCAGGACCCTTGAAGAGAACTAAAACAGTCCCCAGTTAGTAAGCCTGGTGGCTCCCAGCAGAGATAGATGCAAATGCTCTCTGAAGAAAGCGATCCTAATTCAGGTTCTCAGGTTTTCCACTTAAAAATTTAAAAGATAATAATAAGGAAAATGATACACTATGAATGAGAACAGAAAAAACAAATTTACATCCCTAAGGTTTCAGGATATTGAAATGATCAAAAACAGAATATAAGTATATTTGGAGACTGACTTCTGGGAAGATGGAGTAGACATACTCTTCCCTATTCCTTTAGTTAAGTACAACTAAAATCCCTGAACATAATATATAAAACAAGCAGAACAGCTAGAGACCTTAGGACCCAAGGCATGACATGGTGCTGAATTCCCTGGATTTTCTTTTGCCTCATGCATCTCAGACTTCTAGCTGAAGAAGCCAGCAACCTGAAAGCACCAATGAGCATGAGCAGAGATGAAAAACAAACAAACAAGAAAAGCTGCTGTCTAGCCAAAGGACTGGGAAATGGACAGTCTAGCCAGATAAAACTTAGAGAATAAGTGCTTTACCACAGCCAAACACCATGGAGAAAAACTAGAACCCTCACCTCCACCCAAGCCAGCAAAAGTTCAAGAGGGAAGCCTGGACTTCCACCCTTGCCAGGTTGTAACAAGGCACCCTAACCCTGTCCCCCACCAGCATTGCCAGGGTAGTGTCAGAAAAGGCTGAGTAGGGAGCCGCCCAGCAGTAACAATCACTCCCCTTCCCCCCCAACCCCAGTAGTGTCAGTGGAGACCATGTGAGGAGCCTGTACTTAAAACCCCATCTGGCAGTAACAAGGTGCCCCTCCCTGTCCCTGCTGGGTGGTGTCAGAGGAGACCAAGTGACAGATTAGGACTTTATTGCCCAGTGGTAACAAAGCCACCCTTCCCTGTGGTGTCAGTGAAGGCCATGTAGGGGGCAGTAATGAGGCATTCCTACTCCCAGCCAAGGAGGTATCTGTGGAGACCTAGTGGGAAGCTGAGACTCCTACCTCCCCTCCGTAGTAACAAGGTGGACCCTCCCTTGGGTGACACCAGAAGCTGGGTGAGAACCTGAACTTCTACCTCCATTTAGCAGTATCGAGGCAGTGGCCCACACCTTCCTCTGCTGGAATGGTTTCAGAGTAATCCGGCTAAAATAGGAGATTTCAATCAGATCCAGAGTCTCATAATTTCCAAAATGTCCAGGCTTCAACTGAAAAATCACTCATCATTCCAAGAACCAGGAAGATCTCAAACTAAATGAAGAAAGACAATCAGTAGATGCCAAAACAGACAATGACAGATAATGTTAAAATTATTTGACAAAGATTTGAAAGCAGACATCATAAAAATGCTTTAGTGAGCAATGAGGAATGTGTTTGAAACAAATGAAAACACAAACATTCTCAGTAAAGAAACGGAAGATATAAAGAAGAACTAGATGGAAATTTTAGGACTGAAAAATACAGTAGAATTACAGTGAAATTAAAAACTCAGAGGATGGGTCCAACAGCAGAATGGAGGGAACAGAGGAAAGAATCAGTGAACTGGGAGACAGAACAATAGAAATTAACCTTGTCTGAAAAGCAGAGAGAAAACAGACTGAAAAAAAACAAAACAAAACAAAACAGAGCCTTAGGGACCTGTGGGGATATAACAGAAGATCTAACATTTGTGTCATGGGAGTCTCAGAAGGAGAGGGGAGAGGACAGGCTGAAAAAGTGACCAAAGAAATAATGGTTTAAACATTCTGAATTTGGCAAAAGCCACAAACCTACAGATTAAAGAAGTTTAATGAAGCCATGACAGTCTCACATGGTTTAACCTAACAGACACCTAACTCCCAAGTTTGTGGGTGGGATTAGCAATAGTGTACATAAAATGCCCAGCACAATGGCTGGTATACAGCTGTTGTCTAATAAATAGTAATTAACATTTAAAAAGAAAAGAGAAATCTGAGTGAACTCCAAACATAAACCCAAAGAAAACCACACCAGACACATTGTAGTCAAACTTCTGAACACTAAAGACAAAAATTCTTGAGAGCAGCAAGTAAGAGATGATACCTTACCTACAGGAGAAAAACAATTTCAATTACACCAGATTTCTCATCAGAAACCAGCGAGACCAGAAGGAAGTGGCACATTTTTCAAGTGCTGAAAGAAAAGGACTGTCTACCCAGAATCCAGTGAAAATACCCTTTGAGAATGAAGGGAAAAATCAAGACATTCTCAGATGAAGGAAAATTAGGAAAATTTGTGGCCAACTGACCTACCCTGAAAGAATGACTGAAGGAAGTTCTCTCAACAGGAAGGAAATGATAAAAGAAGGAACTTGGAAACATCAGAAAGGAAAAAAATAACATGGTAAGCAAAAGTATGGATAAATACAATAGAGTTTCCTTCTCTTGAGTTTCTTACATAATGGTTGAAGCAAAAATTAAAATATTGTGAGTTGTGGTTCTGAATATGTGTAGAGGTACTATTTAAAACAATTATAGGGGCTTCCCTGGTGGTGCAGTGGTTAGGAATCCACCTGCCAATGCAGGGGACATGGGTTTGAAACCTGGTACTGGAAGATCCCACATGCCGCGCAGCAACTAACCCCACGCTCCACAGCTACTGAGCCTGCGCTCTAGAGCCTGTGAGCCACAATTACTGAGCCCACGTGCCACAACTACTGAAGCCAGTGCGCCTAGAGCCCATGCTCCGCAACGAGAAGCCACTGCAGTGAGAAGCCCGCGCACTGCAGTGAAGAGTAGCCCCCGCTTGCCGCAATTAGAGAAAGCCTGCGTGCAGCAGTGAAGACCCAACGCAGCCAAAAGTAAAAACAAAACCCCAAAACCCTAACACAGGCGTCCCCAACCCCTGGGGAACTGGGCCACACAGCAGGTGGTGAGCAGTGGGCCAGCAAGTGAAGCTTCATCTGCTGCTCCCCATCATTCCCATTACTGTCTGAACCAGCCCCCCCATCGCTTGCATTACCGCCTGAACAATCCGCCCCCCATTCATGGAAAAATTGTCTTCCACGAAACCGGTCCCTGGTGCCAAAAAGGTTGGAGACTGCTGCCCTAACATATCAATAAGTACATTCAGTGTAAATGATCTCAAGACACCAATTAAAACACAGAAACTGGTGGAGTGGATTAAAAACATGACCCAGCCTTATTTATGCTGTCTACAAGAAACTCACTTCAACTATAACAATATAAGCAGCTTGAAAATAAAAGGATAGAAAAAGATATATGATGCAAACATTAATCAAAGGAAAGAATGAGTGGCTTTATTAATATTAGATAGAGTAGGTTTCAGGGCAAAGAAAATTACCAGAGACAGGGGGCATTATGGTAACCCTTACCAGTTCATTTTGTGAAGCTAGTGAAGTCAGTATACCAAAACCAGGCACAGTAGAAAAAACCAACCAAACAAAAATAAGCCTGCAGACCAATATCCCTTATGAATGTTGATTCAAAGATTCTTTAAAAAAAGACTAGCAAATAGAATTTAGCAATACATAAAAGGAGTTCTATACCATGACCAAGGCGGGTTATTCCAGAGCTGCAAGTCTGGTTCAATACTTGAACATCAATCAAAGTAATCCACTGTATTTTAACTATTATTACAAATCATGTGATCACATCAGTAGATGCATAAAAGTGTTTGGCACAATTCAATACCCATTTATGATAAAAAAATTCCTCAGAAAAATAGGAACAGAAGGGAACATCAACAACTTGATAAAGAGCATCTATAAAATACGTACAGCTAACATTATAATAGTAAAAGACTGAATGCTTTTCCCTTAAAACTGGGGACAAGGCAAGGATGTCTGCTCTCACTATTCTTATTCAACATAGTACTGGAAGTTCTAACCAGTGTAGTGAGGCAAGAAAGGGAAATGAAAGGCATACAGATGGGAAAGAAATAAATGAAACAGTCTCTATGTACAGATGACATGATTATCTATGTAGAAAACCCCTAGGAATCTATAAAAAAGTATCCCTTAGAACCAAGAAGTCAGTTCAGCAAGGTCACAGTTTACAAGATAAACATACAAAAATCAATTGTATTCTATATACTTGGACACGGAAATTAAAAATATAATACCATTTACAATTGCTTTTTTTTAACTGTAACTTTTTAATTGTGATGAAATTCACATAACATAAAATTAACCATTTGAAAGTGAACAACTCAGTAGCATTTAATACACTCACAATGTTGTCCAACCACCATCACTATTTACTTCCAAAACATTTCCATCACCCCAAGAGGAACCACACATCCATTCTTCCCTCCCCCACCCCCATTCCCTGGCAAACACCTATCTACTTTCTGTCCCTATGAATTTACCTATTCTGGTTATTTCATATTAAAGGACTCATAAAATATGTGACCTTTTATGTCTGACTTCTTTCACTTAGCATAATATCTTTGAGGCTTATCAACACTGTAGCATGTATCAACACTTCATTCTTTTTCGTGGCTGTATAATATTCTATCGTATGTGTATAACGATTTGTTTATCCATCCATTGATGGACATTTGGACTGTTTTCACCTTTTGACTATTGTGAATAATGCTGCTATGAACATGTGTGTACATATATATTTTTCAGTACCTCTTGTCACTTATTTTGGGTTTATACCTAGGAGTGGAATTGCTGGGTCATATGGTAATTCTATGTTTAACTTTTTGAGGAACTGCCAAACTGTTTCCCGCGTTGGCTGAACAATTTTACATTCTTACCAACAACATATACACTTTTTTAAAAGGAAATACTTAAGCACAAACTTAACCAAACGTGTAAGACTTGTATACTGAAAACTACAAAACACTGATGAAAGAAATCAAAGATCTAAATAAATGGAGAGGCATACCATGTTCATGGTTTGGAAGGCTTAATATAATAAAGATGTCAATTCTCTCCAACACAGGTTTAACACAATTCCTATCAAAATCCCAGCAAGATTATTTTTCTAAAATTTATATGGAAAGGCAAAGGAATTAGAATAGGTAAAGCAACTTTGAAAAAAAAAGAATAAAATGGTAGGAATCCATCGACCCAATTCAAGATTGTATGGTATTGGCAGAGGGATAAACACACAGATCAATGGAACAGAATGGAGAACCCAGAAATAGACCCACACAAAGGTGGAGAGGTAATTTAATGGAGGAAAGATAGCTTTTCAACGGTGATTCTGTAGCAGCAATTGGACATCCATAGGCAAAAGTAACAATTATAATAAAATTAACCTTAAGTCTCATTTCAGAATTAACTCAAAATTAACTCAAATGCCTGACATAAAACTGAACTTTTGGGGAAAGAAAGGAGAAATTCTTTAACATCTAGGGTTTTTCAAAGAGTTCTTAGACTGAATACCAAAAGCATGATCCATACAAGGAAAAACAGAAGCTAGGGAGCATCAAAATTTACAATGTTTGCTCTGTGAAAGATCCTATTAAGAGAATGAAAAGACAAGCTTGGAGTGGGACAAAATATTTGCCAATCACATATCTAACAAAGGGCTGTTATCTACAATACATAAAGAACTTTCAAAACTCAACAGTAAAAAAGCAAACAATTGAGTTAATAAATGAATAAGACAAAGAGACATTCCACCCAAGAGGAGACACAGATGGCAAGTAAGCACATAAAAAGGTGTTCAACATCATTAGCAAATTAAAACTATAATGATACACTACACACCTATCAGAATGGCTAAAATAAAACATTGTGACAACACCAAATGCTGACGAAGGTGTTGCGAAACTGGATCACTTAGACATTGCTGTTGGGAATGTAAATGGTCCAGCCACTGTGGAAAAGAGTTTGGCTGTTTCTTAAACTAAACATGCAACTACTATATGACCTATCAGTTGCACTCCTGGACATTTATCCCAGGGAAATGAAAACTTATGTTTGCATATAAACCTGTAGTTTAATGTCTATAGCAGCTTTAGTCATAATAGCCAAAAACAGGAAATAATCCAAATGTTGTTTAACATGTGAATGGTTAAACTGTGGTAATACCATGAAATACTACTCAGTAATAAAAAAGAAAGAACTATTGATATATGCAATGCCCTAGATGAATCTCCAGAGAATTATGCCGAGTGAACAAAACAATCCCAAAACAAGATCACAAAATCCTGGTACATACCGTGTGCTTCCATTTATATAATGTTCTTGAAATGACATATTATAGAAACGGGGAACAGATTAGCGATTGTCAGGGGTTAATGAGGGAGTGGTATGATAAAACAGGGCAATATGAAGGATCGTTGTAGTGGTGGAAGTGTTCTGTATTTTGACTGTACCAATGCCTACAGCCTGGTTCTGCAAGATGTTACCATGAAGGGAAATTGGGTTAAGGGTATAAGGGTCTCTCTGCATTATTTCTTACAGCTGCATGTGAATTTACAATTAGCCCAAATAAAAAGTTTAATTAAAAACAAAAATAACTATGAATTTTTTAAGTGATGGAATCAGTAGAGAACAGGAGACTATTAAAAATGACCAAGAAAATTAGAAATAGAACCAAAACACTCTTAGAAAATATATTATTGTTGAAATTAAGAACTTAAATGGATGGTGTATTGGTTTCCTATTGCTGCTGTAACGAGTTACCACAAAGTTAGTGGCTTAAAACAACACAAATTTATTATCTTACGGTTCTGGAGGTCAGTAGTCTAAAGTGAGTCTCAATGGGCTAAAATCAAAGTGTTAGCAGGACTGTATTACTTCTGGAGGCTCTACTGGAGAACCCACTTCCTTGCCTTTTCCAGCTTCTAGAAGCCACCCTCATTTCTTGGCTCATAGACCCATTCCTCCATCTTCAAAACCAGCAACATCAGGCCAAATCCTTCTCAGGCTGCTATCTCTTTAGTTCTCCTTCTTCTTCCTCCCTCTTCCATTTATAAGGACCTTTGTGATTACATCGGGCCCATACCAATAGTCCATGATTATCTTCCCATCTCAAGGTCAGCTGATTTGCACCCTTAATTCCACCTGCTACTTTAATTCTCCTTTGCCATATTCACAGGTTCCAGGTGTAGGGAGTATTCCGCCTAACACAGATGAGTAACACAGCGGGGTTGGAATAGCCACAAAAGAATTGATTGATGGAAAGACAACTGAGAAGTTATTCAGAATGCAGCCAGAGAAACAGGATATGGAAAATATGAGTTTAAAAGATATGGAAGATAAAATCCAGAATCCTAGAGAAAAGAAAAATTTTGTAATTTTTCTACCAGAGGTTCCTGTAAGGGTATAAACTGGAGGAATTGGTATCTTTAGCATCTCTATATTGGAGCTTACAAGTTTGCACAAGGTAGCCCATCAAGTTTACGTTTGCAAAGTTTCGCTTTTGAGTTACGAACAAACTTTTATCAGAAGGCAGCCTTTGATGGTAATCTAAATATTCATGAGCATATGTGGTCATGTGATTGAATGTACTCTAGTGTGAATGTGACAACTTATTTATAGCATCGTTATGCCTTATGTAGATTCTCCATTTAAAACGTTTAAAAAACATTTTATTGCGAAAGGTATTAGCATGTTAAAAAGTCCCTTACAGGTCTTCACAGCATAATGTATAGACTATAAAACGTACACTGCCAAGAAGAGATTTAAGGACATGAAGAAAAGCTTACATTTTAAAAAGTGTAAATCGAAGTATATGCTCTGTCGTAAAAGGCTTGATGATTTTGAGCTACTTTTCACCGGGGAGCAGGTGTCACGTTTTAACGCGAGTTTCACCCGGGAGCTCTTGTTAACGTTTTAACAGGCGTTTCACCATCTTGCTCAGGTGCTGCTGCCTCCGGTTGGCTCATTTAAGGGGACGGGCCTAGGCTCGCGGAGGCGAAGACCGAGCTGGCGTCTAGTTCGCGATGTGTCACCCCTGGGCGAGCTCTCAGGCCTGCCCGCTCGGCCTGAGCGGTGGCGTGGCTGCTCTGCTGGGGCAGGGACCGCCCCTCTCGGCTGCCCCGGGCTACTTTCTGCGCGCCGCCTCTCCCGGCCCGGGCGAGCGGCCGCCTCGCCGACCCCGACTCGCTTGCCCGGGCCCGGCCTCGCCTTCCCCACGCAGGCCGTAGAGGCTCGGGGCGCGGCCACAGGGGCGCGGCCTTCGCTGCGGTCGGGCCAGTTCCCGTTCCCAGCCGGTGCCGCGGCTGCTCCCTCCCCGGTCCTGGTGAAGCTGCGGGCGCCGCGCGCTCCCGGCCCGGCGTTCCCCAGTCTCGGCGTTCCCCAGTCTCAGCGTTCCCGCTCGCGCCCTCCCGGCGCATCAGGCTCTCGCTCCCTGCGAGGTCTGCTGCTCCCTGCTGCTGCGAGGTCTGCACACCTAGCGACCAAGTAAGTCCCAGCGACGGGGGTGGGTCGCGCGGGGCACAAGTTTTCTGGGGTCCTGGGCGCTGCGAGGGAGGAGGAGCAGGGAGGCGTTATCCTGCGAGCGGACGGGATTCAAAGCTGCTCTAGAAGAGCCCCGGGTGGAGCAAGGCGGAGAAACCCGGGAGTTTGTGGCATGCCACGAAAGTTCGGGGGGATGAACTTCAGTGTTAGGGGAATCGTTTATCCCACGGTGGTCCGGGCAGAGTTTCTCAATCCTGTCTGTATCTTAGAATCACCTGGGGCGTTTGTAAAATTCAGATGCCCAGGCTGGATCTATCAGAATCCCTGGGGGTGGGACCCAGGCCTCTGTATCCCCAGCTGATTCCACTGTGCGTTCAGCGTTGAGCAACAATGACCAAAGTGTGGCTGCCAAGAGAAGGTGGAAAGGCCGGCAGGGGCCTTGATGGAGTACAGCCTGCAGACGGATCCGGCTGCTCCCAGTGTCTTGCGTGACCCTGGGGAGGGGGCAGTGGACTTCCCTCCAGCTTCCTGAAATGCAAAGAAGGGAAATGAGACAAGGCTTGGCAGGGTGGCCTGAACAGTGTGTTCAGAACAGATATGCAGCCTCAGATATGCATAGAGTCTTTTGGCATATTGTGAAAAACAGAAGGATTGCCAGATCACGATGCCCCTTTAGTTCTGCTTTCTGGGAAATGCCTCCGTTGTTGGCCTTTAAAATTAAGTTGCGGGAAGCCAGTAAACCCATGGCCTTAACTACTGGGTTTTCTGCTTTAAGGATGAAGCCAGCTGTGCTTGCCACAGGGTCGGGTTTGTCGCTCCTAAAAGCCGCCTATCTGAGATTTCCCACATCCAGGGAATAGTAACTCTAGCTTGGATATTAGGAGTGCACAGGATTTATCCTGTTCTCGCCCTGGGGACAGATAGCTCTAATCTCAACAAGTGGGGCCACTGGACGAGACACAGACTTTTACTGCAGATAAGAAAGGTGGATTTAAAACAAATGACAGCCTAGGAGAAGAGAGGGCTTCCAAAGGGTCTAAGAAGAGTAGATTGTGTTTTTGTGTAATGAAGAAATTCAAGTTCAAGCTTTGGAGCCCATCAAACCTGTGCCCCGATTCAGATTCTGTCACTTCTGTGATGCGTGACCATGGGCGTGTTATATGTGATCTCTCTGAACCCCTGTTTTCTTTCTCGTAAAATGGGGATCTAAAGAGCTCTGTCGTGAGGTTAAATGAGATAGGGTGTATCAAACGCCTGGCACGGCGGGTGGCACGTGGTGGCTGCTCCATCAGTGGCAGTTACTAGCCACTGCGGTGGTGATCTGTGTTCAACAATTGTTTATTTAGTACAGCCACGGTGAGGGAGAGTGGCCAGTAGTTGCTCCATTCCCCTGTTCTTCTCCTGCCCTGCTCGGGGGAGGGCTCTGTAGCTCCTTCCCCCTTGGGCACCGTGTATTTTGCAGTCTGGAATTTCAGGCCACCACCCTCTCCCCCAACAGGGCTTATTAATGGCTCTGGAATACAGTTTTACTCCATGCGATAGGAATGAATTTCTTGGCAAAAGAAAGTGGTCCTTAATCTTGAGACTTCCTGCACCCCACTGCCCCATATATCAAAAAATGGGCTCCCCCAAAGCTGGGCTGTTTACAGGGCCTCAGAATTGACATGGGCACACACAGATGACTTTCCTTTTGGCAGCATCCTCAGGCCGTGCCCTGGTTGTACCTGTTTTGCTACTGACCCTTGGCCTAGGGGCAGTGAATCCTTCCTAGATGATCAAGAAGTCAGGAATTTGGAGAAGGGAGGACCCACATCCTACAATTGTCAGGGGGTATCCCATATCCCAGCTTGGTCCCACTCTGTGTGTCACTGATGATCACTTTGATAGTAACAGCAGCACTGTTTATTTTAGATTAGACATTAGAAATACTATAAACAGTGATGCAATGTAGGTATAAAGATCAAGTGGTTTTTCTTTTTGCGGTACGCGGGCCTCTCATTGTTGTGGCCTCTCCTGTTGCAGAGCACAGGCTCTGGACGCGGAGGCTCAGCGGCCATGGCTTACGGGCCCAGCCGCTCCGAGGCATGTGGGATCTTCCCGGACCGGGGAACGAACCTGTGTACCCTGCATCGGCAGGCGGACTCTCAACCACTGTGCCACCAGGGAAGCCCTCAAGTGTTTTTTTACAGTGCTATCGCTAACTTGCCTAATGAGAATATCAAATTCTTGTCTCTCTTTATCCAAAGAAAAGAGTTCAATGTTTACTCGATATTTAAGACATAAACCTAGGATTTGAGGTTTATATTACCAGTTCCTTCTACGATTCTTCTTTTTTGGGGGTTTGAGGCAAGGTGAAATTTAAAAAGGTAAAGTTTATACTTGTGCTGAATTTTTGTCAGGCAGAAGCTGTAGGTATTTTGCAGGTTTCTGGAAGTCCTGTTTCCTTTTATCTTCCGGGCAAAGTCAGTTGAGTTTTACACAAAGGGCTTCCTTTCATCCATCTATAGGGTCCAAAGTTGTTTTGAGGGAAACTCTTTGGTGCATCAGACACTCAGTGACAGCAAGTGTTTTTTTCCAAACTTGACTCTTGTAGTAAGAGGAGACTAATCATTGCCATTTCAATGCATTGATGGTTTTTACTCAGTGCTAGAAAGTTTGTCAAAGCAAGACATTCTGGCTTGCATTCTTATTTATGTATTTTATCTAGAAACTGCCACAGACCAAACTGTGGGCAGAGATTTTGGTGCAGAGTTGACCAAGACAAGCTCATCACCATCCCTCCTCCCCTTCACCATCCTTCCACCCTCTGGAGCTGAGCCAGTGAGGCCTGGGATGCTTTTAGTCTAAGGGGATCTTACCTTGACCCTCAGAAGGGGCACAGTGCCCTAACGAGGGGTCTGCCTCTATAGAACTGTAACCAAGAGTGGGGTCCGACTGCTTGCCATTCAAAAGCCATTAAAGAGGCCAGGTTGGTGGAAAGGAAAGTTTGCTTCGTTTTGGATGCCGGCAACCGGGGGAGAGGGCGGACGCCTGTCCAAAGGCCAACTCCCCCCGTGACAATCAGGGGGCAAGAGCTTTTATAGACGGGGGTAGGGGGCTACATGCAGAAACTGTGCAGTCAGCTCTGACAGTCATCTTGAAATTGGTCACGTGGTGGTCTGACCAGTGTCATTTTGGTTGTTTTAGGTACAGTTAGTCTTCAGTTGCAGGGTCGGTTTGTTTTCATTTCTTTGAGGCCGGTTCACAGACTTGTGGCAGCTTATGTCATGGCTACAGTAAGATCACCATGTCGTTAACTTCTTTCACCAGGTGGGCGTTTCAGTATCTACAAGACAGCTCACAGGAGATGGCTCAGAATATTATCTACAGCCCTTGAGGAGGAACTAAAGGTCCTTAACCATGCTTAATGACTAAACTACTATTATTTAGTCTTATTGGACTGTTTTCCTTTGTTTCTGCATTTTCTCGCTTCTCTGATCAAACTAATTCTTTAGATGAAGTTTTTCCACAGGCAAAAGGCAGGCAGAGGACGTGGTAGGGAAGGACCATAGGGTCCTGCTCCGTTTCGGAACCAGCAAGGCAATTTTGTGTTCTATTATACTTCATTAAAATCATTTAGAGTACTCTAGTAAGCTGTCACTTTGGTATTTTTTTGCTGAGTAGTCATTTTTCTTTAAAGAAAACTATAGTTTTCTATGGAACTGATGAATAGGTCAACATGAGGGTCCAGGTAATTTGCAAAGCACCAGATCAGCACCAGGTTTTGGTAGGTTAATTTTTTAATTAATTAATTAATTTTTATTTTTGGCTGTGTTGGGTCTTCGTTGCTGCGCACGGGCTTTCTCTACTTGCGGCGAGCAGGGGCTACTCTTTGTTGCGGTGCGCAGGCTTCTCATTGCAGTGGCTTCTCTTGTTGCAGAGCACGGGCTCTAGGCGCGCGGGCTTCAGTAGTTGTGGCCCTCGGGTTCAGTAGTTGTGTCTCACGGGCTCTACAGCGCAGGCTCAGTAGTTGTGGCGCACGGGCTTAGTTGCTCCACGGCATGTGGGATCTTCCTGGGCCAGGGCTCGAACCCTTGTCCCCTGCATTGGCAGGCGGATTCTTAACCACTGTGCCACCAGGGAAGCCCCTCATTTTTTATTAAAATATTAACCTGGGCCTACCAGGTAGTACAGTGGTTAAGAATCCACCTGCCAATGCAGGGGACAAGGGTTCGAGCCCTGGCCCAGGAAGATCCCACATGCCGTGGAGCAACTAAGCCCGTGCGCCACAACTACTGAGCCTGCGCTGTAGAGCCTGCACGCCACAACTACTGAGCCTGCGCTGTAGAGCCTGCACGCCACAACTACTGAAGCCTGCGCACGTAGAGCCCATGCTCCGCAACAAGGAGTAGCCCCTGCTCCTCGCAGCTAGAGAAAGCCCGTGCGCAGCAACGAAGAGCCAACGCATCCAAAAAAAAAAAAAGCCAAAAACCATGAGAAGTCACCACTACTATATCTTTGTATCAGGGTGTTGATACTGACTCTTCTCTGTGTCATTCCCACAATACAGGTTAGGGACAGAAAAGAGTTGGGAGGATGGAATGACTGGGTAGATATTTTCAGAGTCGCACGTAGCTGGGTAGGGCAGTCACATATTGCTAAGGAAAACCCCTCCATGGTAGCAGAGCTGGGACCGATGATGATTTACGTGGGAAAATATTTGTGTTGTTCTAATTCCCAAAAGATGAAAGTCTAGTGACTAAGAACTTCCCGTGCTTCATTTTAACACATTCTCCAGTTGCTATCTATGACCCCAAACCAAACCTTCTAGAAGGAAAGGAACTGGGTGGAAAGCTAGGCTTTTCTTTGGGGATATCCTAACTCCTTGTGATTCAGGACAGCAGGCCCCTTCATGGAGAGGGCCATTCCTGGACTCCACTTAACAAGGCCAGTGTTTTCCATTTAATATGAATTCAGGTATGTTGATGATTTCAAGTGGAGTTACTAGATCTATAACAAATATTAGGCAGGACTTAAATGGAGGAGACCATGGACTTTGGTGTCAGAGCTGGGATCAAGCCCCTGCTTTGTTCCTTAACTAACTGTGTGACTTCAGCCAAGATAGTTAACCTCTCCAACCCTGTGTCCTCGTCTGTATGAAATAGTTTTAGTCATTCTTGCCTTACAGAGTGGTTTTGAGTATTTGATGAGATTGTTGCTGTGAAGTGCTCGGCATACCACCTGGCTTTCAGGAAATGGTAATTATGATGATTGGGTTCAAGTGCTGGTCTTGCCATCTCCTAGTTGTGTGGCTTTGGATAAGCTACTTAACCCTCATGAGCCTCAGTTTTTCTATCTGCAAAAAGGGAATAACTATCAATGCGGAAGGTTTGGCTTGAGGCTTTGATGAAATAAAGATGCGTCTGATAGCAAACACTTACATAGATTTACAATGTACAACACTGGTCAAAGGGCTTTAGTTTTTTTTTTTTTTGTTTTTGCTTTTTAGCTCACTTTATCTTCCCAACAACCCTATACTGTAGTTATCGTTTCTCCTGTTTTACAGATAAGACAGTTGAGGCTCAATGAGATTAAATAACCAGCCCAAAGTCAACAGATTGTTAGTGCTGCACCCAGGATTTGAAGCAGAAATCCGGATTCTAACCACTGAACGGGACTCAGTGAGCGTCCCTCCCTCTCTGCCCACCTCCCCATCCCTATGCTTGCCTCCTGGAATTGACCCACAGATGTGCTTGTGCTCTTCGTAGAGCTGTCCTTCTGGATACAAGGCCCTTCCAAAGAACCGCCTGCCTCTGCCTGCTTATGGAATGAACACGGGAACACCCGCACTCCGATTTATAACATTTAAACCTCAACCATTGCTTACACTGGGTGACCTAATATCCACTCGGGGTGGTGGTGGTGATACTGGTGTTGACCGACTTTATTAGAGTGGATTATGATGTTTATTTTTGGATAAATGTCATCTCAGTGCACTGAGATTGTTAGCTTGGGTGTGATAAAACACAGGCAGACATTCTGTGTTTCTAAACATATTCTAAAGCATTCACCCAGACAGGTGTGCTGGGTATTTGAGAAAACAGAAACCAGGCCTGGAATTTCCCAGGATGGGACTCGGGTAGACGTGACAGTATTTAAATACACCCCATTGAAAATGCAATGACCTGTTCCAAGTACACTACCTTTTTAAGAAAATCCATACTCATCTCCCTTCTTCTTTACACCCCAGTAGGTTTTATGTCTTTTGGAGCTCTGGCAATCTTCCAAGAGGCCTGTGGAACTCAGAGCCCAGAAGAGGGAATTCTCCATTGAGTGAATTGTGGGTGCTTTAGCATTTCTGATAATGAGCTGGTAATTGTTTTCCTGGCTTTCCCATGGGTATGAAGTGCTCTGCTTGCTCCCCAGCCTGGTGCTGCAAGCTGTCAGAGAGCTATTTGTAGCTCCTGGTTCCTCCTGGCTCTTTGGAGCTTTAGTTCTTCAACACACTGATTGAACAAATATTATCAGAGACCTCGCTGGTGCCAGGAATCTCCCAAGTTTTGGGGATACAGCAACGAATGAATCCAGGGGCTCAGTGCCTGGCCAAATGGAATTTGCTGGCTACTGGAAGAGGAAGGGGCGGTACACACAAATACATAGTTATAAATGGGTTAAGTGCTGTGAGTGAAAATAACAGTATGTATGTCATGAGACAGATTATCAGAGCTGTGCTAGGATTAGGGGAGTCTGGGATCTGCTCCTCCAAGAATGAGCCTTTTCAACTAGTTGCTGGGGATGAGGAGGGGTTAGAGCATGCCAGATTCGGGGAACAGCATGGTTGAAGGCTCAGAGGTGGAAAAAACAGGGTGTATTGAGGAAGTTACAGTGAGGAAGGCCAAGCAGAGCCTCCTGGGCTGGGAAGGATTTGGACATTTATTGTAAAGGACAGTGGGAGGCCTTGAGGAGTTCCCACCGCTGCCTTTTCTCGATGTTAGTGATCTACAAGAAAAAGATAATTAACAACCCCTACTTGTTAAGCTTTATAAACCTTGACTTAATGTGAGACAATTATGGAGGCAGAAATTATGGTTTTCAATTTCTAATGAAGGAACCGAAGCTCAGCAGAGAAAAGATGGCAGAACCGGGACGCAGAGCCTGGTCTGCTTTGCCCACCGCACCAGCTCCGCGGTTTTTGGGAGTGGATGTGTGTAAGTGCGTGCGGGCCGGCCAGGCGCCAGCATCCTTCAGCAGGAGCCTCGGTGGATGCACGTGGGTGGAGGCCGGTCCTTCCTGGCTCCTTGGAAGCAGGAACACAAGGGCCCAAAGAGCAGAGGCAGGCTGGCTGCGTGGGTGTCAGAGTCTGCGGATAAAAATTCTGGGAATCCCCTGGCCAAGGGAAAGGGCTTTGGACAGTTTTTCATGCTTGTCTGTTTTTCTCTGGCTTTAGCCCCAAAGCCCTGAAAGAGGTGCTTTCCCCACTTTGTTCATCTACTAGGGAATTTGCATCCACTTAAAATACCAGGGTGTTTAGAAAAAAAAATTCTTTGTTTGGAGCTTTCGGATCACAGAAAAAGCCTCTTGCTGTGGGACGCCTGCATTACCCCCTTTCTGCTCACTCCTGTGAAGCTGTCGTGAGGTCACAGAGTGAGAGGCCTGGCAGGTCACGTGTATCTTGGCTGTCGGGGAGGGCCTGCTCCCCAGGGTGTGCCGCCTCTGGGAAGAACTTGGCATCTTCTCAGTCTCCCGGTGGCCCTCGGGAGTCCCCTCCTACACATCCCAGGTACCATCTGGCCGAGCTCCAGGTAGATTTGTGTCCCAGACAATAAAAGTCTCCTGTTAAGCATTTGGCCAGCGATCAGCTGAGTGTTTATTCGTTTGAGGCCAGGTTTCAATTCAAGCCTCTGAGGTGACTGAAGTATTTTGTTCTTGTAAATTGCCTTTCATTTGAGAAGCTCCAGACACTTTCTGTGTCCGTCCTCAATGCCATCTCCAGACGTCCTCTGGCTTCCGAACCTGCCCCTTCCGTAGAACTTTCTTCTGCGGAAGCACTTAAACTCTTAAATAGAGTTCCAGGTCAGGGTTTCTGATTCAAGGCTCTGTTGTCTTCTGTTGGCTTTTTTTATTAAGGTATTTTTATTCACTGGGCCCTCAGAGACGAATACCGAGCAGGGTGTCTTTGGAACTTTGTTTTTCAAAGCCTGGGTAACACCAGGAAAATGTCAAACAGCAATTGTATATCAGCCCCATAAGGCACAATGGAGGGCATTGTCACAAAACAATAGGTGATTATGTACCAAGAGAATGTATAGACTATGCTCTGGAAATTGAGAGCTGGGCTTTGGTTAAACTTTTCAAGGCAGCTGCTAACAGAAAAGTCTTAGAACAATAGAAAATATTGGTGCCTGCAAATCCGAATTTATCTACTAACGAACTCGGCCAGTGACGCTCCCTGTGTGAGCCCGTGAATTCTGGAAATCCACATATTCGTTCAATGAGCATTAACGAAGCTTCCGTTATAAGCAGTGTGCTGTGCTAGATTCATTCATTCAACATTTTTTAATCTAGCATCCTCTCTGTGCTGGGGATACGGGGACTAACCAGATGGACACCATCCCTCACAGGCAAATGCCGGGCCTCAAAGATGAACCAGACAGAAGCTCCAGCCTGCACCACCCTCTCCTTCGTCATGATAAATACTTGCAGTGTGACCGTGTTGGGCTAAGTGTCATCTAAGTAGTAAAGTTAACTACCACATCCTGTGAGAGCGGTGGGGATAAAGTACCGTGGGAATTCCCAGTGGGGGGAGAGGGACTGAGGGGAGGAACATGGTGAGGCGGGGCCCCTGCCCATCTGACAGGCGCCAGGCCCTGCTGTGAGGATGGGGTGAGACTCTCGGCTGCTGAGGGGGCTACCCTAACCAGAAGGAAATAAAAGAGCATTTGCCTCAGTGCCAAGAGACCTGGGACCTAGCTCTGGTTGATCCAGACAAGTCTTGGCCTTGCCTAGGGCCTCAGTTTCCTCATCTCTAAAATGGGGGTGTTGGACCGTACTCTTTTCCACTCCAGAAGTCTGTGGTTCCAGCAGAGAAGGGAGGGGCTGGCTCTGCGCACACTCTGAACGGGGTTTCTTGACCAGAGGAGATACTGGGCTCTGAGGATGTGGAGTCAAACATTTGAGTTCCCAGAAGGCCTGAAAGGTTATCTGCATTCCATCAGCCTCCACCCCCCCCACCCCCAAGTGCTCACATCCTCTGTCTGCATTCCTGAGCTTATAGTAGGCAAGGTGGCAGAGTCTGTATCTGGAGTTCAAACTGTGGTGCTTTCGCAAGAGAAAAAAAGGAGATTGAGAGATGGGAGAGAGGGAGAGAGAGGAGATATTGAGAGGACAGACTGCCTTTTCGATCTGCTTTGAAATTCTGAGGGATTATGTGCTTTCAGATACTTGAAGTAAATGAATATTAATGAACTTAAAAGCTTCAAATGACTGTAGCCTCATCCGTCTGCTAAATTTTTTCCAGAGGGGGCTGTTAGTAGTTTTCTGGTATGGTAGAGGCATACAGGACTGGGCTTGTTTTCCAGGTTAAGAAATTGAAACCAAAACACGAAAAATGAATAACCATCCCCCTCCCCAAACCCCAAACCTGAGAGAGACAGGGCTCCATGAAGACCCATTAAAGAATGGCAACTTGAGCTTGTCTAGTTTCTGAAGCCTGGAAGCAGAACTGAGCTCGTGTTCTGTGGCTTACGCAGCAGGGAAAGTAGGACCCTGTTTGAGTTGACCCATTGTGTGTGATCTCTGTGCAGTTCTATCAGTATTGTATAAAAACGTGCTTGGTCTTAGCTTCCTGTTCAATTGCTGATGGGAGGTGTTGGCCCACCCACCTCATTGTTGGGCAACTTGAAGCAGGGTGGAGGCTTCCTGTCCACATGATCGATGTCAGCAAACGCGGTATAATTGTCTTCCTCACTGTAAGACTGGGCTGACACTGTAAGACTTCGCCAAAATGAACCTTATTCCAGAGAGAAGTCATTTCCTTGAGGAGCGTCCAGATGTGTTCGACGCTGTATGTGTTCAGGTTACGCAGGGGTTTATGATCAGGTTGGCAGAGCCTATCTTTTTAAAATTTTTTTTTAATTTTTAATTTTTTTTGCGGTACGCGGGCCTCTCACTGTTGTGGCCTCTCCCGTTGCGGAGCACAGGTTCCGGACGCGCAGGCTCAGAGGCCATGGCTTACGGGCCCAGCCACTCCGCGGCATATGGGATCTTCCCGGACCGGGGCACGAACCCGTGTCCCCTGCATCGGCAGGCGGACTCTCAACCACTGCGCCACCAGGGAAGCCCCTGGCAGAGCTTATTTTTGTTGGCATTTTGCAATCTGAGGAATGTCATCCCTGAGGTAGGCAGGTACCTATTTGAGGTAGGCAGGGAGGGATGGCTTTATTTTACATTATCTTAAATCTGAATTCAGTAAGTAAATAGCAATGATCAATTCCTGTTGTCCAGGACTGCGGTAGACAGAATGTTTTTAGAAGTCCATATCGTGCGTGGCAGATGTGGCTCTGCCAGAGATGGTATTTGCTGGATAGACTTTAGCCATAGGATGTGGTTTTAGCAGAAGGGAAGGGAGAATCTAAAGTGGTTTCCTTGGTAACAGTAGCCACTTAGGTGGGGAGGAGATATTGGGTGGAAAGTGTGAGGTACCTTTGGCATCATCCATCACTCGGGGTCAGAATGTTACACAGAAGGCAGTTGAGCCCATGTTATTTTAAAGTGTTCAGAAGCTTGCATTACATGAAAGGAAATACAAGACAAAGGAAATGAAGAGACCTTTGGTAATTATGGAGCATTTTTTTTAATGTGGTATTGCCTAAGCTCCTAAAGTTTAAAAAAAAATCTACTTGAAAGTCAGTTCTGTTGACTCTTTTGCTCCATTCTGTTTTTGTAGGGCTTGATTTTTCACCTTATTTCGAACCAGGTTTAGTGGCAATACCATGAGTTGACAGACTCCTACTAAACCGAAGACATCCATCAGCTTGATTATGATATTTCACCAAATCAGGAGGAGTGTTCCGTGTATTGACAGGCGCACAGAAGGAGTCATACCATGCCATCAGAGTTTGTTTGATTTTAATGGATTGTCGTTTAGTTTAATGGGGACTGAGCGTTTTTTCCTAGGAGGGTGAGCTGAAACTCCAAGTTCCCTAACAGATGGTGATTGCGGAGAAGGTTGCATTGAGCTGCCTCAAGGTTTCCTAAGATGCCCTGATGAATAAAAAGGCTTATTTAAAGTTTAAGTAACTTTGAGTATATATTCTTCTTATAAAAAATTAAAACATTATGAATAAAAGTACTATACCAATCCTGGTGCCCTTCCTTCCCTGTCTGGAAGTAATCTCTCTTCTCATAAAGTATGTCTTCTTCCAGATATTTTTCTTTGCATCTATGTTCATAGATGTATACTTGTAGAAAATGTATACGGTTTCGCGTGTCTGTAGGGAGACAATATGGGCAAATTATATGTGTTGTTATGCTCTTTCCAAAACTTGTATTTTTCAAATGACAATATGTCTTGAAGATCTTTCTGTCGGTACATGGAGCTCCACCACATTCTTTTTCATCGCTGATCCTGTCTCTTTAGCTTCTATGGTTCCTACTGGATGATTCTGACAGAAGTGGTGGTGGTGGACTGGGCTGAGGTTCTGATGTGGGACAAGAAGCTGGGTGGAGTGAGGTGACGGGGACCTGGGACCACAACAAGCAGACTTGGCCACCTCAGTACAAATGGTGAGAATGTGTGGCTTACCCTTGTGCCTTTTTTCCCCCCTTTAAATAAATTAGCATTTTCTTGTATAGATTACTTCTAAGTCTGAGGTAGGTAGGAAATGAGGCTTCATTTTAACTTAACTCTTAATTCTAAAGTCGGTTTTACAGTATCTGGAAAAAAAAAGATGGTAGTGACTTTATCTTTACAGTGAGTAGTCCTTTCATGTCGTGGGTCTCTGTCCTGTAGAAACTGCTGTCGTGTGAGGGCAGTGAGGGGCTGTGGCAAGCGTTCCAGCCCTCCTGCTCTGCCTTCCACCAGCCGCCTGGCGTTTGACAGCTCAGTTCACCCCTCTGGGTCTCAGTTTCTTAATGTGCTGAATACTTTTCTTGTCCACTGTTATAGTAGCCGTCGGGCTAGGCTAGGTTGTGCTGCAGTAACAGATAATTCCAAAAATCTCAGCAGCTCAAACAACAAAGGTTTGTTTCTTGTTCACACTCTATGCCCATCACAAGCTCACAAGGGGCTCTCCTTACTGTCATTACTTGTGGGCCAGGTGGATGCAGCAACTACCAGCTAGAATGTTGCCGGTTGGTCCTAGTGCCAGAGGAAAAGGAGAGTCGCACGCTGACAAGCGACACACCAGTGCTGAGTAACTCGTTCTGCTGCTGCTCACATGTCATGAGTCAAAGCAGATAACATCAGTAACATGTAATCCTACCTGGTACCTGGGAGGAGGATCCAAGCTATGCGATGAGCAGCATGCTTTTCTCACGGTGTTGTTTGTCAAGAAAGGGTTAGGAAAGTCTGTGAAAACTGTCCTGGGGTCAGGAAAGTCATATCCCAGAAGCTAATCCTTTCTGTATGTATAGGATCATCAACCTTTTCCTGTGACCTCCAAGGTTCCAGAGAACAGCATCATGTATGGGGATCACATTTTCAGAAATGACCAGAGCTGGGGTGGGGAACAGTCAGGAAGGGATCAGAGGCTGATGGCCCTGAGCCAGATTCCGTAGCACCTGGACACCAGCAAGGCCGGCCTTGATTCTGCTTATGTTTGTACTTGTTTCCAGCCTGTGTGAAGAAAAAGTCGGCGGCAGAAATACTTGTAGAATGGCCTGAGTACACTTGGAGCTCATTGTTTAAAGAACTCTGGGTTGTCTGTCTCCGTTAGCATCTTCCACACTGTTAAAGAATGTTTTAAGGACCAAGGCTGAGATCTGTTAGGAGTCTTATCTGCTGGTATTGCAATACCAATTTGCAGAAAGCTGTGTCGTTTATTTTGAAGCATATATATATGTGACTGATGACTCCCAGCAGTTGGGTGTGTAAGAAAAGAATGAAATCACGAGGCCAGTGTGGATGTTGGGAAATGAGTTTCTTGAGGTTTCTGTACTCCATCTAGCCTCCACACCCCCTTCAGTTGGGATGGAGGCCAAATTGTCTGCTCGACCTGGGAGTCAGCATTCACATCCACACTGTGGGCAGGATAACCTCTGCACTTGGGCTCTGCTGGATGATTTTGCACAGAACAAAGCTGCTGCTGAATGGACGTGTTTGCCAGTAACTTCAGGGAACATTGAGGTGATTTCTCTTTGGGGTTTATTCTTTTTTTTTTAAACATCTTTACTGGGGTATAATTGCTTTACAATGGTGTGTTAGTTTCTGCTTTATAACAAAGTGAATCAGTTATACATATACATATGTTCCCATATCTCTTCCCTCTTGCGTCTCCCTTCCTCCCACCCTCCCTATTCCTCCCCTCCAGGCGGTCACAAAGCACGGAGCCGATATCCCTGTGCCATGCGGCTGCTTCCCACTAGCTATCTACCTTATGTTTGGTAGTGTATATATGTCCATGCCTCTCTCTAGCTTTGTCACAGCTTACCCTTCCCCCTCCCCATATCCTCAAGTCCGTTCTCCAGTAAGTCTGTGTCTTTATTCCTGTCTTACCCCTAGGTTCTTCATGACATTTTTTTTCTTAAATTCCATATATATGTGTTAGCATACGGTATTTGTCCTTCTCCTTCTGACTTACTTCACTCTGTATGACAGACTCTAGGTCTATCCACCTCATTACAAATAGCTCAATTTCGTTTCTTTTTATGGCTGAGTAATATTCCATTGTATATATGTGCCACATCTTCTTTATCCACTCATCCAATGATGGTCACTCAGGTTGTTTCCATCTCTGGGCTATTGTAAATAGAGCTGCAATGAACATTTTGGTACATGACTCTTTGAATTTTGGTTTTCTCAGGGTATATGCCCAGTAGTGGGATTGCTGGGTCATATGGTAGTTCTATTTGTAGTTTTTTAAGGAACCTCCATACTGTTCTAGTGGCTGAACCAATTCACATTCCCACCAGCAGTGCAAGAGTGTTCCCTTTTCTCCACACCCTCTCCAGCATTTATTGTTTCTAGATTTTTTGATGATGGCCATTCTGACTGGTGTGAGATGATATCTCATTGTAGTTTTGATTTGCATTTCTCTAATGATTAATGATGTTGAGCATTCTTTCATGTGTTTGTTGGCAGTCTGTATATCTTCTTTGGAGAAATGTCTATTAAGGCCTTCTGCCCATTTTTGGATTGGGTTGTTTGTTTTTTTGTTATTGAGCTGCATGAGCTGCTTGTAAATTTTGGAGATTAATCCTTTGTCAGTTGCTTCATTTGCAAATATTTTCTCCCATTCTGAGGGTTGTCTTTTGGTCTTGTTTATGGTTTCCTTTGCTGTGCAAAAGCTTTGAAGTTTCATTAGGTCCCATTTGTTTATTTTTGTTTTTATTTCCATTTCTCTAGGAGGTGGGTCAGAAAGGATCTTGCTGGGATTTATGTCATAGTGTTCTGCCTATGTTTTCCTCTAAGAGTTTGATAGTTTCTTGCCTTACATTTAGGTCTTTAATCCATTTTGAGCTTATTTTTGTGTATGGTGTTAGGGAGTGATCTAATCTCATACTTTTATATGTACCTGTCCAGTTTTCCCAGCACCACTTATTGAAGAGGCTGTCCTTTCTCCACTGTACATTCCAGCCTCCTTTATCAAAGATAAGGTGTCCATATGTGCGTGGGTTTATTTCCGGGCTTTCTATCCTGTTCCATTGATCTATATTTCTGTTTCTGTGCCAGTACCATACTGTCTTGATTACTGTAGCTTTGAAGTATAGTCTGAAGTCAGGGAGCCTGATTCCTCCAGCTCCGTTTTTCTTTCTCAAGATTGCTTTGGCTATTCAGGGTCTTTTGTGTTTCCATACAAATTGTGAAATTTTTTGTTCTAGTTCTGTGAAAAATGCCAGTGGTAGTTTGATAGGGATTGCATTGAATCTGTAGATTGCTTTGGGTAGTAGAGTCATTTTCACAACGTTGATTCTTCCAATCCAAGAACATGGTATATCTCTCCATCTATTTGTGTCATGTTTAATTTCTTTCATCAGTGTCTTATAATTTTCTGCATACAGGTCTCTTGTCTCCTTAGATAGGTTTATTCCTAGATATTTTATTCTTTTTGCTGCAGTGGTAAATGGGAATGTTTTCTTGATTTCACTTTCAGATTTTTCATCATTAGTGTATAGGAACGCAAGAGATTTCTGTGCATTAATTTTGTATCCTGCTACTTTACCAAATTCATTGATTAGCTCTAGTAGTTTTCTGGTAGCATCTTTAGGATTCTCTATGTATAGTATCATGTCATCTGCAAACAGTGACAGCTTTACTTCTTTTCCGATTTGGATTCCTTTTATTTCCTTTTCTTCTCTGATTTCTGTGGCTATAACTTCCAAAACTATGTTGAATAAGAGTGGTGAGAGTGGGCAACCTTGTCTTGTTCCCGATCTTAGTGGAAATGCTTTCAGTTTTTCACCATTGAGGACGATGTTGGCTGTGGGCTTGTCATATATGGCCTTTATTATGTTGAGGAAAGTTCCCTCTATGCCTGTTTTCTGCAGGGTTTTTTATCATAAATGGGTGTTGAATTTTGTCAAAAGCTTTCTCTGCATCTATTGAGATGATCATATGGTTTTTCTCCTTCAATTTGTTAATATGGTTTATCACATTGATAGATTTGCGTATATTGAAGAATCCTTGCATTCCTGGAATAAACCCCACTTGATCATGGTGTATGATCCTTTTAATGTGCTGTTGGATTCTGTTTGCTACTATTTTGTTGAGGATTTTTGCATCTATGTTCATCAGTGATATTGGCCTGTAGTTTTCTTTCTTTGTGACATCCTTGTCTGGTTTTGGTATCAAGGTGATGGTGGCCTCGTAGAATGAGTTTGGGAGTGTTCCTCCCTCTGCTATATTTCGGAAGAGTTTGAGAAGGATAGGTGATAGCTCTTCTCTAAATGTTTGATAGAATTCGCCTGTGAAGCCATCTGGTCCTGGGCTTTTGTTTGCTGGAAGATTTTTAATCACAGTTTCAATTTCAGTGCTTGTGATTGGTCTGTTCATCTTTTCTATTTCTTCCTGGTTCAGTCTTGGCAGGTTGTGCATTTCTAAGAATTTGTCTATTTCTTCCAGGTTGTCCATTTTATTGGCATAGAGTTGCATGTCGTAATCTCTCATGATCTTTTTTATTTCTGCAGTGTCAGTTGTTACTTCTCCTTTTTCATTTCTAATTCTATTGATTTGAGTCTTCTCCCTTTTTTTCTTGATGAGTCTGGCTAGTGGTTTATCTATTTTGTTTATCTTCTCAAAGAACCAGCTTTTAGTTTTATTGATCTTTGCTATTGTTTCTTTCATCTCTTTTTCATTTCTGATCTGATTTTTATGATTTCTTTCCTTCTGCTAGCTTTGGGGTTTTTTTGTTCTTTCTCTAATTGCTTGAGGTGCAAGGTTAGGTTGTTTATTCGAGATGTTTCCTGCTTCTTAAGGTGGGCTTGTATTGCTATAAACTTCCCCCTTAGAACTGCTTTTGCTGCATCCCATAGGTTTTGGGTCGTTGTGTCTCCATTGTCATTTGTTTCTAGGTATTTTTTTATTTCCTCTTTGATTTCTTCAGTGATCACTTCGTTATTAAGTAGTGTATTGTTTAGCCTCCATGTGTTTGTATTTTTTACAGATATTTTCCTGTAATTGATATCTAGTCTTATGGCGTTGTGGTCAGAAAAAATACTTGATACAATTTCAATTTTCTTAAATTTGCCAAAGTTATATCTGTGACCCAAGATATGATCTATACTGGAGAATGTTCCATGAGCACTTGAGAAAAATGTGTATTCTGTTGTTTCTGGATGGAGTGTCCTATAAATATCAATTAAGTCCATCTTGTTTAATGTATCATTTAAAGCTTGTGTTTCCTTATTTATTTTCATTTTGGATGATCTGTCCATGGGTGAAAGTGGGGTGTTAATGTCCCCTACTATGAATGTGTTACTGTCGATTTCCCCTTTTATGGCTGTTAGTATTTGCCTTATGTATTGAGGTGCTCCTATGTTGGGTGCATAAATATTTACAATTGTTATATCTTCTTCTTGGATCGATCCCTTGATCATTATGTAGTGTCCTTCTTTGTCTCTTCTAATAGTCTTTATTTTAAAGTCTATTTTGTCTGATATGAGAATTGCTACTCCAGCTTTCTTTGGTTTCCATTTGCATGGAATATCTTTTTCCATCCCCTTACTTTCAGTCTGTATGTGTCTCTAGGTCTGAAGTGGGTCTCTTATAGACAGCATATATAAGGGTCTTGTTTTTGTATCCATTCAGCCAATCTGTGTCTTTTGGTGGGAGCATTTAGTCCATTTACATTTAAGGTAATTATTGATATGTATGTTCCTATTCCCATTTTCTAAATTGTTTTGGGTTCATTATTATAGGTCTTTTCCTTCTCTTGTGTTTCTTGTCTAGAGAAGTTCCTTTAGCATTTGTTGTAAAGCTGGTTTGGTGGTGCTGAACTCTCTCAGCTTTTGCTTGTCTGTAAAGGTTTTAATTTCTCCATCAAATCTGAATGAGATCCTTGCTGGGTAGAGTAATCTTGGTTGTAGGTTTTTCTCCTTCATCTCTTTAAATATGTCCTGCCAGTCCCTTCTGGCTTGCAGGGTTTCTGCTGAGAGATCAGCTGTTAACCTTATGGGGATTCCCTTGTGTGTTATTTGTTGTTTTTCCCTTGCTGCTTTTAATATGTTTTCTTTGTATTTAATTTTTGACAGTTTGATTAATATGTGTCTTGGTGTATTTCTCCTTGGATTTATCCTGTATGGGACTCTCTGTGCTTCCTGGACTTGATTAACTGTTTCCTTTCCCATATTAGGGAAGTTTTCAACTATAATCTCTTCAAATATTTTCTCAGTCCCTTTCTTTTTCTCTTCTTCTTCTGGAACCCCTATAATTCGAATGTTGGTGCGTTTAATGTTGTCCCAGAGGTCTCTGAGACTGTCCTCAGTTCTTTTCATTCTTTTTTCTTTATTCTGCTCTGCAGTAGTTATTTCCACTATTTTATCTTCCAGGTCACTTATCCGTTCTTCTGCCTCAGTTATTCTGCTATTGATCCCATCTAGAGTACTTTTAATTTCATTTATTGTGTTGTTCATCATTGCTTGTTTCATCTTTATTTCTTTTAGGTCCTTGTTAACTGTTTCTTGCATTTTGTCCATTCTATTTCCAAGATTTGGATCACGCTTACTATCATTATTCTGAATTCTTTTTTAGGTAGACTGCCTATTTCCTCTTCATTTGTTAGGTCTGGTGCATTTTTATCTTGCTCCTCATCTGCTGTGTGTTTTTCTGTCTTCTCATTTTGCTTATCTTACTGTGTTTGGGGTCTCCTTTTTGCAGGCTGCAGGTTCGTAGTTCCCGCTGTTTTTGATGTCTGTCTCCAGTGGCTAAGGTTGGTTCAGTGGGTTGTGTAGGCTTCCTGGTGGAGGGGACTAGTGCCTGTGTTGTGGTCGATAAGGCTGGATCTTGTCTCTCTAGTGGGCAGGTTCACATCTGGTGGTGTGTTTTGGGGTGTCTGTGGCCTTATTATGATTTTAGGCAGCCTCTCTGCTAATGGGTGGGGTTGTGTTCCTGTTTTGCTAGTTGTTTGGCATAGGTTGTCCAGCACTGTAGCTTGCTAGTCGTTGAGTGAAGTTGGGTGCTGGTGTTAAGATGGAGGTCTCTGGGAGATTTTCACCTTTTGATATTATGTGGAGCTGGGAGGTCTCTTGTTGACCAGTGTCCTGAAGTTGGCTCTCCCACCTCAGAGGCAGAGCCCTGACTCCTGGCTGGAGCACCAAGAGCCTTTCATCCACACGGCTCAGAATAAAAGGGAGAAAAAGTAGAGAGAATTTGTAGAAGTATGAAGAAAGAAAGAAAGAAAGGAGGGAAGGAAGGAAGAAAGAAAGAAAGAAAGAAGCAAAGAAGGAAAGAAGGCAAGAAGGAAAGAAAGGGAAAGAGGGAGGGAGGAAGGAAGGAAGGAGGGAAGGAAGGAAAAAATGCAGAAAGAAAGAAGATACAGTAATAAAATAAAGTATAATAAAGTTATTGAATTAAAAAATATTTAGAAAAAAAGGGATAGAACCTTAGGACCAATGTTGGAAGCAAAGCTATACAGACAAAATCTTACACAGAAGCATACACATACACCCTCACAAAAAGAGGTAAAGGGGAAAAAATCATAAATCTTGCTCTCAGAGACCACCTCCTCAATTTGGGATGATTCGTTGTCTAAAGGCGGGAAGGAAGGAAAGAAAGAAAGAACGAAGGTAAAGTATAATAAAGTTATTAAAATTAAATATTAAGAAAAAAAATTTTTTAAAAAACCATGGACGGATAGAACCCTAGGACAAATGGTGGAAGCAAAGCTATACAGACAAGATCTCACACAGAAGCATACACATACACATTCACAAAAAGAGGAAAAGGGGAAAAAATCATAGATCTTGCTCTCGAAGCCCACGTCCTCAATTTGGGATGACTCGTTGTCTATTCATGTATTCCACAGATGCAGGGTACATCAAGTTGATTGTGGAGCTTTAATCCGCTGCACCCGAGGCTGCTGGAAGAGATTTCCCTTTCTCTTCTTCTCACAGCTTACAGGGACTCAGCTTTGGATTTGGCCCTGCCTCTGCGTGTAGGTCGCTGGAGGGTGTCTGTTTTTTGCTCAGACAGGATGGGGTTAAAGGAGCCGCTGATTCGGGGGCCCTGACGCACTCAGGCCGGGGGGGAGGGAGGGGCACTGCGTGCGGGGCGAGCCTGCGGCGGCAGAGGCCGGCGTGACGTTGCACCAGCCTGAGGCGCGCCATGCGTTCCCCCGGGGAAGTTGTCCCTGGATCCCGGGAACCTGGCAGTGGCGGGCTGCACAGGCTCCCCGGAAGGGGGGTGTGGATAGTGACCTGTGCTCGCACACAGGCCCCTTGGTGGCGGCAGCAGCAGCCTTAGCGTCTCCCGCCCGCCCCTGAGGTCCGCGCTTTTAGCCGCGGCTCGCGCCTGTCTCTGGGGTCCGCGCTTTTAGCCGCGGCTCGCGCCCATCTCTGTAGTTCCTTTAAGCAGCGCTCTTAAAACCCTCTCCTCGCGCACCAGGAAACATAGAGGGAAGAAAAAGTTTCTTGCCTCTTTGGCAGGTGCAGACTTTTTCCCGGACTCCCTCCCGGCTAGCCGTGGTGCACTAACCCCCTGCAGGCTGTGTTCAAGCCGCCAACCCCAGTCCTCTCCTGGCGCTCCGACCGAAGCCCGAGCCTCAGCTCGCAGCCCCGCCCGCCCCGGCGGGTGAGCAGACAAGCCTCTCGGGCTGGTGAGTGCCGGTTGGCACCGATCCTCTGTGCGGGAATCTTTCCGCTTTGCTCTCTGCACTCCTGTTGCTGTGCACTCCTCCGCGACTTCGAAGCTCCCCCCTCCGCCTCCCGCAGTCTCCGCCCGCGAAGGGGCTTCCTAGTGTGTGGAAACTTTTCCTCCTTCACAGCTCCCTCCCACTGGTGCAGGTCCCGTCCCTATCCTTTTGTCTCTGTTTATTCTTTTTTCTTTTGCCCTACCCAGGTACGTGGGGAGTTTCTTGCCTTTTGGGGGGTCTGAGGTCTTCTGCCAGCCTTCAGTAGGTGTTCTGTAGGAGTTGTTCCACGTGTAGATGTATTTCTGGTGTATCTGTGGGGAGGAAGGTGATCTCCGCGTCTTACTCTTCCGCCATCTTCCTGAATAGCCCCTCTGGGGTTTATTCTAATGATGCACGGGATGGGATGGCACACCTGGGTGGCTGTGGAGACCATGACACTGAGCAGTGGGCAGTCTTTAGCCCTTAGCTTGCGTGCTGCATGTTATCAGGGCTCGGCATCTCTCTGGGTGTCCTGGATCCAAACTCTCTAAGAGATTGAGGCTCTCGCCGCTTCTCTCTGTCACCTTTTACTACAGAGGCTCCAGCGGGACCAAGGAAGCCTTTGGGAGAGCTACAGACAGCCTTGGCTCTCTGTGGTCATTTCTCAGTCACTCTTGTAGTCCCTTGTTCTGTGTCCATCCGCCCGGCTGCGTTGTAACCTCTGTGGGTGTTGGGAGCAGCTTACCCTCCGTGTGCCTCAGTTTCCTCATTGTAAATGGGTAGTAACAATGACCTCTGCCAGAGAACAGAGAAGATTATGCAAGGTGATAATTACTGAGTATTCACTGTATGCCAGCCCTGGTCTAGGCACTTCGTGACCATGGACTCAACCCTACAGCAACACTTGGAGGTAGGGACTGTCAGAGACTTGGAGGAAACTGAGGCACAGAGAGGATAGCTGACTCGCTGATGAGCAGTGGAGTCACGTCTGAACTCAGCCCACTGGCTCCAGAGACCACTTTGAATCCTTATGTTATCCGGCCTCCCGCAATGAGTGGCAAGTGTTAGGTCAACACTGGGCCCCTAGAGAAGTGCTCACTCAGTTTTAGCAATGACTGTCAGGGCTCTGCTGGGGCCCCGAGCAGCACAGGCTTGATACTGGGTTTCCAGGGAAGGATGCCCGAAGCTGTGGATCCCAGAGTCTGCCCAGCATCCTGACCCCTGCCTACCCACTGAAGCCCTTCCTCAGGCCTGTCCGTGATGGATAGCATGCCGTTGTGTGCCTGGTAGCTGGTGGAGGCTGCAGAGCGTGGTGTGCAGATTTGCCCTGGCAGTTCAGGCAGGCAGGGCCCAGCCAGGAAAGGGGCTACCATTTGGCATCAATTTTGATCCTCTGTTTGACGCATGGAGTTTCTCAGGAACGAGGCTTTAAAGCAGCAAAAAGTGGCAGGTGTTTCTTACTCTATAAAATAAAAACCAAGGAAAGCAAAGCATCTGTCAGAAACCAGCTTCTGCAGCTCAAAAGAGGGCCTTGGCGGTTACAAAGAAACATGAGATAATGGTAGAGGTACACCACATACATATAGTGTGATGGCAAACGTGCAAAAAAGATCAGTATAGGTGTAACTGAACGTAGAGAAAAGCAGAAAGGGAAAATACTCCAAAATGTTAACAGTGGGTGATGGGTGAGTTTTGTTTATCTGAACTTTTTTTTTTTTTTGCATTTCCAAATTTTCCACAGTGAGCAGGTGGAAACGCACAATATAAATAATATGACTTAAGTTTTTGTTTTCCTTTTCTAATATATGCATATAAGGCTATATATTTCTGTGACTTTTTAAATTGTATCCCACCAATTTTGTATGTTGTAATTTCATTATTATGCAATTCAAAATATTTCCTAATTTCCACTTTTATTTCTTCTTTGACTTGTGGTTTGGGGATTTTTCTAGGTATTTTAAATTTTTTATTTCTAGCTTTATTCCACTGTGGTCAGAGAACATTTTCTGAGTGATTTCAGTTCTTTAAAATTTGGTAAGAACTTGCTTTGTGGCCTGGTGTATTGGTCAACTTTACAGACACTCCACATGCACTCTAAATGCTGGGCATTCTGTTGCTGTCGGCTGCAGTGTTCTATAGATGTCAGTCGAGACATTTTGTTCATATTCTCCATATTCTTTCATTTTTTGGTCTATTTCAGTCATTCTGAGAAATAAAGTCCCTCACTGTTTGAAAATCCTCACTGATTGTGGGTTTGTATATTCCTCCTTATTACGTTTGTCAATCTTTGCTTTATATATTTTGAAAATAAGTTACTACGTGCATACAAACTAACGTTTCTATAACAGCCTTTAAAAGTAATTATTTTATCATTATGAAATGTTCCTTTACCTCTACTAACATTTCTTTCCTTAAATTCTACTTTAATTTTAATATAGCTCTACCAGCTCTCTTTTGGTTAGTTTATACCTAGTATATCATTTCCCACTTGGGGGAATGAGTAAATGAATGAATGAAGTAAAGTGACAGGGTTTAATTAAGGTGTATCTTTTAAAGCAGCATATAGTTTTTTTCTCAAGTCTGCCAACCTATGTTGTATAATTGGTATATTTAGTCCATTTATATTTAATTGAATTACTAACATATTTGGATTTATATATGTTGTCTAGTTTTTATTAGTCTCACCACTTTTGCATTCTTTTTTCCCCTCTCCCTGCCTTCTTTTAGAGTTAAGCATATTTATTATTATATTACCTCCTTCTATTGTCTTGTATTCTCTTGCTATTTTTATTAATAGCAATTTTAGAGATTAAGACCTGGATCCTTGAATTATTACTGTCTAATATAAAGTAATACTTTTGCCTATTACCAGAAAATGCTTTGAACTTAGAACACTTTAACTCCATTTACTCCCTTCCACCTTTTTGTGTTATTACTGTTTAAATGTTTTTGTTTTTTTTTTAGTTGAGGTATAGTTGATGTACAGCGTTATGTTTCATGTGTACAACATAGTGATTCATGATTTTTAAAGGTTATATCCCATTTATGATATTATAAAATATTGGCTATATTCCCTGTGTTACACTATATATAATTGTAGCTTATTTATTTTATACATAATAGTTTGTACCTTTTAATCCCCTACCCCTATCTTGCCCCTCTCCTTTTCCTCTCCCTGCTGATCACCAACAGTTTGTTCTCTATATCTGGGAGTCTGCTTCTTTTTTGTTAAATTTACTAATTTGTTCTATTTTTTAGATTCCACATATAAGTTGTATTATACATTGTCTTTCTCTGACTTACTTCACTTGGCACAATACCCTGCAAGTCCATCTGTGTTGCTGCACATTTCATTCTTTTTTATGGCTGAGTAGTATTCCATTGTGTGTGTGTGTGTGTGTGTGTGTGTGTGTGTGTGTGTGTGTGTGTATCTCACATCTTCTTTATCCATTCATCTGTTGATGGATACTTATGTTGCTTCATATCTTGCCAATTGTAAACAATGCTGCTATGCACATTGGGGTGCATGTATCTTTTTGAATTATTGTTTTCATGGTTTTTTTCCCGAATAAATACCCAGGAGTGGAATTGCTGGGTCATATGGTAGTTCTATTTTTAGTTTTCTGAGAAACCTCCATACTGTTTTTCATAGTGGCTGCACCAGTTTACACTCCCACCAACAGTGTACAAGGGTTCCGTTTCAGCACATCCTTGCCAACATTTATTATTTGTGTTCTTTGTGATGATAGCCATTCTGACACGTGTGAGGTGATATCTCTTTGAGGTTTTAATTTGCATTTCTCTGATGATTAATGACGTTGAGCATCCTTTCACATGCCTGTTGGCCATCTATGTCTTCATCGGAAAAATGTCTTTTCAAGTCTTCTGCTCATTTTTTAAATGGGTTGTTTGTAGTATTTTGTTTTTGTTTTCTTTTTTTGACTGCACTGTGTGGCTTGTGGGATCTTAGTTCCCTGACCAGGGATCAAACCCATACCTTCTGCAGTGGAAGCGTGGGGTCTTAACCAGGGGATGCCAGGGAGGTCTAGGTTTTTTTGTTTTTTTTTTTTTTTTTTTTTGCGGTACGTGGGCCTCTCACTGTTGTGGCCTCTCCCGTTGTGGAGCACAGGCTCCGGACGCACAGGCTCAGCGGCCATGGCTCACAGGCCCAGCCACCCTGCGGCATGTGGGATCTTCCCGGACCGGGGCATGAACCCGTGTCCCCTGCATCGGCAGGCGGACTCTCAACCACTGCGCCACCAGGGAAGCCCGGTTGTTTGGTTTTTGATGTTGAGTTGTATAAGCTGTTTATATATTTTGAATATTAACACCTCATCTGTTATATCATTTGTAAATGTTTTCTCCAATTCAGTAAGGTGTTTTTTGTTTTGTTGATGGTTTCTTTTGCTGTGCAAAAGCTTTTAAGTTTAATTATGTCCCATTTGTTTGTTTATGCTTTTATTTCCTTTGCTTTAGGAGACAGATCCAAAAAAATATTGCTACGATTTATGTCAAAGAGTATTCCATCTATGTTTTCTCCTGGGAGTTTTATGGTTTCTGGTCTTACATTTAGGTCTTTAATCCATTTTGAGTTTATATTTGTATATGGTGTTAGAGAATGTTCTAATTTTATTCTTTTATGTGTAGCTGTCCAGTTTTCCCAGCACTACTTATTGAAGAGACTGTCTTTTCTCCATTGTATATTCTTGCCTCCTGTGTCATAAAATAATTGACCATAAGTGTGTGGGTTTATTTCTAGGCTCTCTATTCTATTCCATTGATCTATGTGCCTTTTTGTGCCAGTACCATACTCCTTTGATTACTGTAGCTTTGTTGTATAGTCTGAAGTCAGGAAACATGATTCCTTCTGTTCTTTTTCAAGATTGTTTTGGCTATTCAAGATCTTTTGTTTTTCCATACAAATTTTAGAATTACATGTTTTAGTCCATGAAAAATGGCATCGATATATTTTTCATTTTTTAATTGAAGTATAGGTGATTTAAAGTGTGTTAATTACTGCTGTACAGCAAAGTGATTCAGTTATATGTATATATACATTCTTAATATTCTTTTCCATTGTGCTTATCATAGGATATCAAATATAGTTCTCTGTGCTATATAGTAGGACCTTGTTTATCCATTCTATATATAAAAGCTTACATCTGCTAATCCCAAATTCCCAATACATCCCTATCCCCACACTTGGCAACTACCAGTCTGTTCTCTATGTCATTGATTCTGTTTCATACATAGGTTCATTTGTGTCATATTTTAGATTCCACATATAAGTGAATTCATATGGTATTTGTCTTTCTCTTTCTCACTTACTTCACTTAGTTTGATAATCTCTAGTTGCATCCATGTTGCTGCAAATGGCATTATTTCATTCTTTTTTACGGCTCAGTAGTATTCCATTGCATATATGTACCACATCTTCTTTATCCATTCATCTGTCAATGGGCATTTAGGTTGCTTCCATGTCTTGGCTATTGTGAATAGTGCTGCTATGAACATAGGGGTGCATGTATCTTTTTGAATTATAGTTTTGTCTGGACATATGTCCAGAAGTGGGATTGCTGGATCATATGGTAGTTCTATTTTTAGTTTTCTGAGGAACCTCCATACTGTTTTCCACAGTGGCTGCACCAACTTACATTCCCATCAACAGAGTAGGAGGGTTCCCTTTTCTTCACACCTTCTTCAGCAGTAGACTTTTTTTTTTTTTTTCGGTACGCGGGCCTCTCACTGTTGTGGCCTCTCCCGTTGCGGAGCACAGTCTCTGGACGCGCAGGCTCAGCGGCCATGGCTCACGGGCCCAGCCGCTCCGCGGCACGTGGGATCCTCCCAGACCAGGGCACGAACCCGTGTCCCCTGCATCGGCAGGCGGACTCTCAACCACTGAGCCACCAGGGAAGCCCAGCAGTAGACTTTTGATGATGACCATTCTGACCAGTGTGGGGAGGTAGCTCATTGTGGTTTCATTTTGCATTCTCTAATAATTAGCGATGTTGAGCATCTTTTCATGTGCCTATTGGTCATCTGTATTTCTTCTTCAGAGAAATGTCTCTTTAGGTCTTCTGCCCATTTTTCAATTGGGTTGTTTGTTTTTGTTGTTGTATGAGCTGTTTGTATGTTTTGGAAACTAAGCTCTTGTCTGTTGCATCATTTGCAAATATTTTCTCCCATTCTGTAGGTTGTCTTTTCATTTTTTTTTTTAGCAACTTTATTTTATTTATTTATTTTTGGCTGCGTTGGGTCTTTGTTGCTGCGTGTGGGCTTTTCTCTAGTTGTGGCGAGCAGGGGCTACTCTATTGCGGTGTGCGGGCTTCTCATTGAGGTGGCTTCTCTTGTTGCGGAGCATGGGCTCTAGGCGCATAGGCTCAGTAGTTGTGGCTCGCAGGCTCTAGAGTGCAGGCTCAGTAGTTGTGGCGCATGGGCATAGCTGCTCCGCGGCATGTGGGATCTTCCCGGACCAGGGCTCAAAACCCGTGTCCCCTGCATTGGCTGGCGGATTCTCAACCACTGCGCCACCAGGGAAGCTCTGTCTTTTCATTTTGTTTATGGTTTCCTTTGCTGTGCAAAAGCTTGTAAGTTTGATTAGGTCCCATTTGTTTATTTTTGTTTTTATTTCTATTGCCTTGAGACACTGACCTAAGAAAACATTGGTACGATCTATTTCAGAGAATGTTTTGCCTATGTTTTCTGCTAGGAGTTTTATGGTGTCATGTCTTATGTTTAAGTCTTTAAGCCATTTTGAGCTTATTTTTGTGTATAGTGAGAGGTTGTGTTTTAAATTTCTTGATTTAACTTGCGGCTGTCCAACTTTCCCAACACCACTTGCTGAAGAGACCATCTTTTCCCCATTGTATATTCTTGCCTCCTTTGTCGAAGGTTAATGTCGAAGGTTAATTGACCATAGGTGTTTAGGTTTATTTCTGGACTCTATTCTGTTCCATTGATCCATATGTCTGGTTTTGTGCCAATACTATGCTTTTTTTGGTTACTGTAGCTTTGTAATATTGTCTGAAGTCTGGGATGGTTATGCCTTCTGCTTTGTTCTTTTGCTTCAGGATTGCTTTGGGAATTCTGGGTCTTTTATGATTCCATATGAATTTTAGGATTATTTGTTCTAGTTCTGTGAAAAATGTCATGGGTAATTTGATACGGACTGCATTTAATCTGTAGATTGCTTTGGGTAGTATGGCCATTTTAACAATATTCTTCCAATCCTAGAGCATGGAATATCTTTCTCATTTCTTTGAATGATCTTGAATTTCCTTTATTAGTGTTTTATAGTTCTCAGCATATGTCTTCCTCCTTGGTGAGGTTTATTCCTAAATAATTTATTTCTGGAGTTGCAATTTTATTTTTTGTGGTACGCGGGCCTCTCACTGTTGTGACCTCTCCCGTTGCGGGGCACAGGCTCCAGACGCGCAGGCTCAGCAGCCATGGCTCACGGGCCCAGCCGCTCTGCGGCATATGGGATCTTCCCAGACCGGGGCACGAACCCGTGTCCCCTGCATCAGCAGGCGGAGTCTCAACCACTGCACCACCAGGGAAGCCCCTGGAGTTGCAATTTTAAAAGATATTGCTTTTTTACATTCCCTTTCTGATATTTCATTATTGGCGTAAAGAAATGCAACCGATTTCCACATGTTAATCTTGTATCCTGCTACCTTGCTGAATTCGTTTATCAGTCCTAGTAGTTTTTGTGTGGAGTCTTTAGGGTTTTGTATATATGGTATCATATCATCTACATATAATGACAGTTTTACCTCTTCCCTTCCAATCTGGATACCTTTTGTTTCTTTTTCCTGTATGATTGATGTATCTACGACTTCCAATACAATGTTGAATAGAAGAGGTGACAGTGGGCATCCTTGTCTTCTTCCAGATTTTGGTGGGAAGGCTTTCAGCTTTTCACCATTTATACTGGCTATGGATTTGTCATGAATAGCATTTTTGTTTTGTTTTGTTTTGGTACGTGGGCCTCTCACTGCTGTGGCCTCTCCTGTTGCAGAGCACAGGCTCCGGACGCGCAGGCTCAGTGGCCATGGCTCACAGGCCCAGCCGCTCCGCGACATGTGGGATCTTCCTGGACCGGGGCACGAACCCGTGTCCCCTGCATCGGCAGGCGGACTCTCAACCACTGCGCCAGCAGCGAAGCCCATGAATAGCTTTTACTATCTTGAGATATGTTCCTTTTATACCCACTTTGGTAAGAGTTTTTATCTTGAGTGGATGTTGGATTTTGTCGAATGCTTTTTCTGCATCTATTGAGATGAGCATGTGGTTTTCGCCTTTTCTTTTGTTTATGTGGTGTATCATATTGATTGATTTGCGTATGTTGAACCATCCTTGTGAACTTGGGATGAATTCCACTTGGTCATGGTATTTGATCTTTTTTATGTGTGGTTGGATTCGGTTTGCTAATATTTTGTTGAGAATTTTTGCATCTATATTCTTCAAAGATATTGACCTGTAATTTTCTGTTTTGCTGGTATCTTTGTCTGGTTTTGGTATCCCAGGGTGATGGTGGCTTCATAGAATATCCTTGGGAGTATTCCCTCCTCTTCAGTTATTTTGGAAGAGTTTGAGAAGGATTGGTATAAGTTCTTCTTTGTATGTTTGCTAGGATTCACCCGTGAAGCCATCTGGTCCTGGACTTTTGTTTGTAGGGAGTTTTAAAATTATAGATTGTGTTTACTTCTAGTGATTGGTCTCTTCAAATTACCTGTTTCTTCTTGATAAAATTTTGGTGGGCTGTATGTTTCTAGAAACTTGTTCATTTCTTCTGGGTTGTTGAATTTGTTGGCATATAACTGCTCATAGTATTCCTTTATGGTTTTTTGTATTTCTTTGCTATCAGTTGTTATGTCTCTCTTTCTTATTTTGTTTATTTGGGTTCTCTATCTTTTCTTCTTGGTGAGCCTGGCCAGAGGCTTGTCAATCTTGTTTATCCTTTCAAAGAACCAGCTCTTGGTTTTATTGTTTTTTTATCTCTATTTTATTTCCTCTCTGATCTTTATTATTTCCTTCCTTCTGCTGACTTTAGGTTTTGTTTGCTCTTGTTTTTTAAATTCTTTTAAGTGGTAGGTTAGGTTGTTTATTGTAGATTTTTCTTGTTTTTTGAGAAAGGCCTGTATGTATCACTATGAACTTCGCTCTAAGAACTGCTTTTGCTGCATCCCATAGATTTTTGTATGGTTGTATTTTCATTGTCATTTGTCTCAAGGTATTTTAAAATTTCCTCTTTGATTTCATTGTTGACCCATTGGTTGTTTAGTGCCATGTTGTTTAGTCTCCATGTAATCATTTATTTTTTCTCATTTCCTTTTCTGTGGTTGATTTCTAGTTTCATGCCGTTGTGGTCAGAGAAGATGCTTGAGATAATTTCTATACTCTTAAATTTGTTGAGGCTTGTTTCGAACCTTAGTATGTGATCAGCCCTAGAGAGTGTTCCATGTGCAGTTGAAAAGAATGTGTATTCTGGTTTTTTTGGAGGTAATGTCCTGAAAATATCAATTAAGTCTAACTGTTCTATTGTATCATTTAGGATCTCTGTTGCCTTATTGATTTTCTGTCTGGAAGACCTGTCCATTGATGTGAGTGGGGTGTTAAAGTCTCCTACTATTATTGTATTCCTGTCAGTTTCTCCTATTATGTCTGTTAGTATTTGTTTTATGCATTTGGGTGCTCCTATATTAGGTGCATATATGTTGACAAGTATAAAATCCTTTTCTTGTATTGATCCTTTTATTACTATATAGTGTCCTTCTTTATCTTTCTTTATAGCCTTTGTTTTGAAGTCTATTTAGTCTCATATGAGTATTGTGATCCCCACCTTTTCATGATATATCTTTTTCCACCCCCTCACTTTCAATCTATGTGTGTCCTTTGCCCTAAAGTGCATCTCTTGTAGGCAGCATATTTTAGGCTCTTATGTTTTTATCCAATCTGCCACTCTGTGTCTTTTGATTGGAGCATTTAGTCCATTGACATTTGAGGTAATTATTGATAGATATGTATTTATTGCCTTTTTTTTTTTTTTTTTTTTTTTTTGCGGTACGCGGGCCTCTCACTCTTGTGGCCTCTTCCTTTGTGGAGTGCAGGCTCCGGATGCGCAGGCTCAGTGGCCGTGGCTCACGGGCCTAGCCACTCCATGGCATGTGGGATCTTCCCGGACCGGGGCATGAACCGGTGTCCCATGAATCGGCAGGCGGACTCTCAACCACTGCGCCACCAGGGAAGCCCTATTGCCATTTTTAAACCTTGTTTTCCCATTGATTTTATATATTATCTTTGTCCCTTTCCTTTTCTTTTTGTTTTTCCTTTGGGGGTTTGATGACCTTTTTTTTTTTTTGTATTATACTTACGTTCTCTTCCTTTTGGCTTTTGTGAAGCTATTGTATGTTTTCGATGTGTGGTTACCCTGTTTTTCAAGTATGTTAACCTATTCCTATGTCTGCTTGCCTTAGACTGGTAGTCATATAGGCTCAAACACATTCTAGGAAAAAAAAAATTACATTTTCTTACTCCCCTCCCCCACATTTTGTGGTTTTGATGTCCTCTTTTACACCTTCATTCTCATCCTTTTGCTGTTCATTGTTGTTATCATCACTTTCACAGAAACTTTTTAAATCTGTGTACTGGCTTATTTAAGTGATTTATTTTCCAATTGTGATTTTTTTCTTTCCTATAGGTTCTTACTTTTTTTCTATTTAGAGAAGACCTTTCAATATATCCTTTAGGATAGGTTTAGTATTGCTGTATTCTGTTAGTTTTTGCTTGTCTGAGAAATTATTTGTCTCTCCTTCTATTCTAAATGATAATGTTGCTGGGTAGAGTATCCTAGGTGGCAGATTTTTCCCTTTTAGTATTTTGAATATATCTTGCCACTGCCTTCTGGCCTGCAGTGTTTCTGTAGAGAAGTCAGCTGATAGCCTTATGGGCATTACCTTGTAATTAACTCTTTGTTTTTTCTTGCTGCCTTTAGAATCCTCTCTTTATCTTTAACTTTTGCCATTTTTATTATGTCTTGGTGTAGGTCTGTTTGGGTTTATCTTGTTTGGGACCCTCTGTGCTTCCTGTACCTGGATATGTTTCCTTCTTTATGTTTGGAAAGTTTTCAGCCATAATTCTTCAAATACATTTTCGATCCCCTTTTCTGTTTCTTCTTCTGGAATCCCTATTATATGTATGTTTTATATTATCCCATAGGTCTCTTATATTGCTTTCATTGGTTTTTTTTAATTTGGCTTTCTGTCTGATATCCTGATTGGGTGATTTCCATTATCCTGTCTTCCAGGTCACTTATTTGTTTTTCTGCATTATTCATTCTGCTATTCCATGCTATTCTGCTATTCTATGCCTTTAGCTCAGCTTTTGTCTCTGCAAATGAATTTTTTTTTTTTCTTTTTTGGCCACGCTGTGTGGCTTGTGGGATCCCAGTTCCCACAGGGATTGAACCAGCCCTCGGCAGTGAAAGTGCCAAGCCCTAACCACTGGACTGCCAGGGAATTCCCTGCAAATGAGTTTTATATTTTTTGGGTCCTCTTTATAGTTTCTGGTTCCTTTTTACAGTACTCTGCATTTCCATTGATGGCGTTTCTTAATTCCTTCAGTATTTTCATTGTCTCCTTTTTGAAATCGGTGTCTACTAGTCTGGAGAGGTCTGCTTCACTGCATGTTCTTTCAGGGGAATGCTGTTGGTCTTTTACCTGGGAGTGGTTCCTCAGCTTCATTTTACTTCTAGTTCTCTTACTCTGAGTTTAGGAGAAACGATTATCTGGTGTGGTCTTGGAAGGCTGTTTATATGTGGGGGTGTCCCTGTGTAACTCGTGTGGGTTTAATATATTTGGTGCCAGGGCTGTTTTTAGTATGCATGCCTGTCGCCTCTTTCCTCAGTGTGTGTTGGTTATTCTCCCCTTGACAAGGGGTGTGCAGATGTTGTGGCTGGTGCCCGGCCCTGGGGTTCTTGGCAGTGGTGGCATCTCAGGTGCACCCCCAGAGCACATGATGGGGACAGAGGTGGTGGCTCATGACCACTCCTGGGGTCCAGGAGGGAGGCGGCAGTGGCTCCCAACTACTCCTGGAGTCTGCAAGGGGGTGGTGGTGGCTCACGACTGCTCCTGCAGCCTGGGCAGGCAGTGTCCTGCCCTCTGTGAGCACGTGCACAGGGTAAAAGGCTACAGTCTGGGTCCCGCGCCTCCCCTCATGCACTCCCCAAACAGTGGCGACTGGACTCTAAGTTGGCCCAAACCTCCTCCGCGTACGCCTCCAGCCATGGTTGCACTGGATTCCAGCCCCGCCCCAGGCCATCTTCACATGGCCAACCCCAGTCCTCTCCCAGGTTCCGATCTCTGAAGCCCAGGTTCCAGCACCCAGCCCCCGCCCGTACTGGCGGATGCCTGTCTTAGGCTGGGGAGTGCAGGGCAGTGCAGGGCGGCAGCACTGACCATCTGTGCAGTTCTCCCTCTGCTCTGGCTGCTGCAAACCAGCAGCACTCTCCTATGAGGCTCTGAAGCTCCCTTTCCGTCCCAGCAGATCTCCCCACTGGTGAGGGGGCTTCCCAGGGTGCAGGGACCTTTCCTCTTGCACAGCTCCCTCCCAGGAGCACAGGTGCTGTCGTGAGACCTTTCTCGCTTTCTATTTTTTCTATTTCCTACCTGGTTACATGGAGATTTTCTTGCCCTTTCAGCAGTCTGAAGTATTCTGCCAGCATTCAGTAGACATTCTGTGAGAATCGTTCCACAGGTAGATGTATTTTTGATGTATTTGTGGGAGAAGGTGAGCTTCATATCCTGCTACTCTGCCATCTTCATCCCATGCTCTGCCACTGGTATTCTGATAGGGATTGCAGTGAATCTGTAGATTGCCTTGTGTAGTATGGTCGTTTTTAACAATAATAATTCTCCCAATCCATGACCATGGAATACTTTTTTTTTTTAAGACATTCACTTCTGAAAAAAATTGGTTTATTTTATTTATTTATTTATTTTTGGCTGCGTTGGGTCTTCGTTGCTGCGTGTGCGCTTTCTCTAGTTGCGGTGAGCGGGGGCTACTCTTCGTTGTGGTGGCTTCTCTTGTTGCAGAGCACAGGCTCTAGGTGCGCAGGCTTCAGTAGTTATGGCACATGGGCTCAGTAGTTGTGGCTTATGGGCTCTAGAGCTCAGGCTCAGTAGTTGTGGCACATGGGCTTAGTTACTCTGTGGCATGTGGGATCTTCCTGGACCATGGCTCGAACCCGTGTCCCCTGCATTGGCAGGCAGATTCTTAACCACTGCGCCACCAGGGAAGCCCCAACCATGGTATATCTGTATGTTTGTATCATCTTCAGTCTTTTCAATCAGTGTCCTATGGTTTTCCGAGTACAGGTCTTTTACCTCCTTAGGTAGGTTTATTCCTAGGTATTTTATTCTTTTTCATGCAGTGCTAAATGGGATTGTTTCCTTAACTTCTCTTTCTGGTAGTTTGTTGTTAGTGTATAGAAATGCAACAGATTTCTGTATTTTAATTTTGTATGCTGCAACTTTACTGAGTTCATTGATGAGCTCTAGTAGTTTTTTGGTGGCATCTTTAGGGTTCTCTATGTATAGTCATATCATCTGCAAGCAGTGACAGTTTTAATTCTTCTTTCCCAATTTGGATTCCTTTTATTTCTTGTCTCATTGCTGTCGCTAGGACTTCAATACTATGTTGGATAAAAGTGGCAGGAGTTGGTATCCTTGTCTTCTTCCTAACCTTAGTGTAAATGCTTTCAGATTCTCACCACTGAGTATGATGTTAGCTGTGGACTTGTCATATATGGCCTTTATTATGTGGAAGTATGTTCCCTCTGCCCTCTTTCTGGAGAGTTTTTATTGTAAACGATTTGAATTTTGTCAAAAGCTTTTTCTGAATCTGTTGAGATGATCATATGGTTTTTATTCTTCAGTTTGTTAATATGGTATAACACATTGATTGATTTTGCAGATATTGAAAAATCCTTGCATCCCTGGGATAAATTCCACTTGATCATGGTGTATGATTTTTTTTAAAGAGTTGTTGGATTTGGTTTGTTAATATTTTGTTGAGGATTTTTGTGTCTATGTTAATCGGTGATATTGGCCTGTAACTTTCTTTTGTGTGATATCTTTGTCTGGTTTTGCTATCAGGGTGATGCTGGCCTTGTAGAGTGAGTTCAGAAGCATTCCTTCCTTTGTAATATTTTGGAATAGTTTGAGTATAGGTGTTAACTTTTCTTTAAATGCTTGGTACAATTCACCTGTGAAGCCATCTGGTCCTGGACTTTTGTTTGTTGGGAGTTTTTTTTTTTTTTTAAGTTACTGATTCAATTTCATTACTGGCAATTGGTCTGTTCATATTTTCTATTCCTGGTTCAGTCTTGGGAGATGGTACATTTCTAGGAATTTGTCCATTTTTTCTAGATTATCCATTTTATTGGCATATAGTTGTTCTCAGTATTCCCTTATGATCCTTTGTATCTCTGTTGTGTTGGTTGTAATTTCTTTTTCATTTCTGATTGTATTGATTTGGCCTCTCTCTCTCTGTCTTTTTTGATGAGTCTGGCTAAAGGTTTATTAGTTTATCTTTTCAAAGAGCCAGCTCTAAGTTTCATTGATCTTTTCTGTTAGTCTCTATTTCACTTATTTCTGCACTAACCTTTATGATTTCTTTCCTTCTACTAACTTCAGATTTTGTTTGTTCTTTTTCTTTCTTTCTTTTTTTTTTTTTTTTTTTTTTTTTTTTGCGGTACGTGGTCCTCTCACTGTTGTGGCCTCTCCCGTCGCAGAGCACAGGCTCCGGACGCGCAGGCTCAGAGGCCATGGGTCACGGGCCCAGCTGCTCCGCGGCATGTGGGATCTTCCTGGACCGGGGCACGAACTCGCGTCCCCTGCATCGGCAGGCGGACTCTCAACCACTGCGCCACCAGGGAAGCCCTGTTTGTTCTTTTTTTAGCTCCCTGAGGTATAAGGTTAGGTTTTTTATTTGAGATTTTTCTTGTTTCCTGAGGTAAGCTTGTATTGCTATAAACTTCTCTCTTAGTACTGTTTTTGCTGTGTCCCATAGATTTTGGATCATTGTGTTTTTGTTTTCATTTGTCTCCAGGTATTTTGGATTTCCTCTTTGATTTCTTTGGTGATCCATTTGTTGTGTAGTAGCATATTGTTTAGCCTCCAAGTGTTTGTGTTTTTTGCAGTTGATTTCTAGTCTCATAGCATTGTGGTGGGAAAAGATGCTTGATGATTTCAGTCTTCTTAAATTTACTGAAGTCTGTTTTGTGGCCTCACATGTGATCTGTCCTGGAGAATGTTCCATGTGTACTTGAAAAGTATGTATTCTTCTGCTTTTGGATGGAATGCCCTATATATATCTATTAAGTCCACCTGGTTTAATATGTCATTTGATGCCAGTGTTTTCTTATTGGTTTTCTGTCTGGATGACCTGTCCATTGATGTAAGTGGGGTGTTAAAAGTCCCCTACTATTATTGTGCTATTCTCAGTTTCTCCCTTTATGTCTTTTTTTTTTTTTTTTTTTTGCGGTACGCGGGCCTCTCACTGTTGTGGCCTCTCCCGTTGCGGAGCACAGGCTCCGGCCGCTCTGCGGCATGTGGGATCTTCCCGGAGCGCGGCACGAACCCGTGTCCCCTGCATCGGCAGGCGGACTCTCAACCACTGCGCCACCAGGGAAGCCCTCCCTTTATGTCTTTTAATATTTGCTTTATGTGTTTATGTGCTCCTATGTTGGGTGTATATATATTTACAATTGTTATATTTTTTGGATTGATTCCTTGATCATTAGGTAATGTCCTTCTTTGTCTCTTATAACAGTCTTTATTTTAAAGTCTATTTTGTCCGATATAAGTATTGCTACCTTGGCTTTCTTTTGCTTTCCATTTGCATGGAATAACTTTTTCCATCCCCTCACTTTCATCCTGTGTGTGTCTCTAGATTTGAAGCGAGTGTCTTGTAGGCAGCATATTATAGGGGTCTTTTTTTGTTTCCATTCAGCCACTCTATGTCTTGATTGGAGCATTTGTTCCATTTACATTTAAAGTAATTATTGATATTGTGTTCTTATTGCCACTTTGTTAATTGGGGATTGTATTTTAGGTCATTTTGTTCATTTCTTCTTTTGTTCTCTTGTGATTTGAAGACTATCTTTAGTATTATGTTTGGATTCCTTTTTCTTTTTTGTGTGTGTATCTAATTTAGATTTTTGTTTTGTGGTTACTGTGAGGTTTATATATAGCAATCTATCTATCTATAAATATATATATGTGATTGTTTTAAGTTGCTGATCTCTTAACAAATGCGTTTTAACAACTCTGTGTTTGTACTCTCCTCCCCTCATGGTTAGTGTTTTGGATATCATGTTTTACATTTAATTGTTCTGTGTATCCCTTAACTGCTTATGGTTGATATAAGTAATTTTACTACTTTTGTCTTTTAACCTTCCTACTAGTTTTGTGTGTGGATGATTTCCTACTTTTACTATATGTTTGTCTTGTTTTTTTCTTTAATAGATCTTTATTGGAGTATAATTGCTTCACAATACTGTGTTAGTTTCTGTTTGCACAACAAAGCGAATCAGCCATATCCCCTCCCTCTTGAGCCTCCCTCCCATCCTCCCTATCCCGCCCTCTAGGCCATCACAAAGCACTGAGCCGATCTCCCTGTGCTGTGCTGCTGCTTCCCACCAGCCAACTATTTTACATTCAGTACTGTATATATCATCAGTGCTACTCTCACTTCGCCCCAGCTTCGCCCTCCTACCCCATATCCTCAAGTCCATTCTCTATGTCTACCTCTATTCCTGCCCTGCAACTAGGTTCAACAGTACCATTTTTCTTAAATTCCATATATATGTGTTAGCATACGGTATTTGTCCTTTTCTTTCTGACTTACTTCACTCTGTATGACAGACTCTAGGTCCATCCACCTCACTACAAATAACTCAGTTTCATTCCTTTTTATGGCTGAGTGATATTCCATTGTATACATGTGCCACATCTTCTTTATCCATTCATCTGTCGATGGACATTTAGGTTGCTTCCATGTCCTGGCTACTGTAAATAGTGCTGCAGTGAACATTGTGGTACATGTCTCTTTTTGAATTACGGTTTTCTCAGGGTATATGCCCAGTAGTGGGATTGCTGGGTCATATGGTAGTTCTATTTTTAGTTTGTTAAGGAACCTCCATACTGTTCTCCATAGTGGCTGTATCCATTTACATTCCCACCAACAGTGCAGGAGGGCTCCCTTTTCACCACACCTTTCCAGCATTTATTGTTTCTAGATTTTTGGATGATGGCCATTCTGACCGGTGTGAGGTGATACCTCATTGTAGTTTTGATTTGCATTTCTCTAATAATTAGTGATGTTGAGCATCTTTTCATGTATATGTTGGTCTTTACTGATGAGATTTTTTTTCCTTTCATGATTTTCATGTTGCTAATTGTGTGTCCTTCTCATTTTTGCTCAGGGCAGTGCCTTTAACATTTCTTGTAAAGCTGGATTGGAGGTGCTGAACTCTTTTAAAAGCTTTTGCTTGTCTGTAAAGCTTTTGATCTCTCCATGAAATCTGAGTGAGAGTCTTTCTGGGTAGAGTACTCTTGGTTGTAGGTTTTTCCGTTTCATCACTTTATATTGTGCAACTCTCTTCTGCCCTGCAGAGTTACTGCTGAAAAATCAGCTGATAGCCTTATGGGAGTTCCCTTGTACATAACATGTTGCTTTTCCATTGCTGCTTTTAATATTCTTTCATTATCTTTAATTTTTGCCATTTTAATTACAGTGCGTGTTGGTGTATTCCCCTTTGAGTTGATCCTGTTTGGGACTCTCTGTACCTCCTGGACATGGATGTATGTTTCCTTTCCTAGGTTAGGGAAGTTTTCAATTAGTATGCCTTCAATTATGTTCTCAGCCCCTTTCTCTCTCCCTTCTCCTTCTGGGACCCCTGTAATGCAAATATGGTGTGTTTGATATTTTCCCAGAGGTCTCTTAAACGGTCCTCATTTTTTTTCATGCTTTTTTCTTTTTTCTGTCCAGCATCAGTGATTTCCTCTACTGTCTTCCAGCTCGCCGATCCATTCCTCTGTATCATTTAGTCTATTGTTGGTTCTTCTAGTGTATTTTTTATTTGTTACTGTATTCTTCATGTCTGTTTGGTTCTTTAGATTTTCTAACTCCTTGTTAAAAGCTTCTGACTCCTCATTCTGTGCATCCATTCTTCCGAGTTCTTTGATCATCTTTATGATCGTTACCTTGAACTCATTCTCAGGCAGATTGCCTGTGTCCACTTCACTTAGTTCTTTTTCTGGGGTTTTATCTTGATTCTTCATTTGGAACATGTTATTCTGCCGCCTCATTTTGCCTAAGTGGCTGTTTTTTTTTTTTTTTTAATGTGTCTGGTAGGTTGGTTATATTTCCCAGCCTTGAAGAATAAGCCTTTTGTAGACAACCTGTGTGTCTCAGGATACTTCCCTTTCATCACCAGAGCTGTTTGCTCTAGGGCTTCCCCCATGAGGGCTGCGTGGGTCTTTCTGTTGTGGTGGGCTGACTATGTGGACAGTCTGGTAAGCTTGGTTGGCCCTTGGTCTGTTCGGTTGCCAGTTCCTGCCTTGTGCAGAGGCTGTTGGCTGCTGGTTCGTGGGACTGGGTCATGAGGTGACTTACTGCAGAACTCCAGGGGACTATACTAGTGCTGGGTTACTGGTGGGTTGAGTCAGGGTCCAGGAGACCCTGGGGGCTGTTGCTCACCCACTGGTGGGCGAAGCTAGGTCCTGGGGCTAGTACTGGCCTACTGGTAGGCAGAGCTGGGTCCTGGGGTCTGGCTGCAGAGCCCAAGGCTCCCAGAGCACGTGTCAGACCACTGGTGGGTGGGACCAGTTCCTGACACAATTGGCTGCAGGACCTGAGGTGTCTGGGAGCTTGTGTTGGCCTGCTAGTGGGCGGGTCCTGGGCACAACTGGTCCGAGGGCAGGGTCTGGGTAGCTAGTGATTGGGGAGGTCTGCAGGCTGCAGGACTGTGGTTTTCTTGCAACTGCTGTCTGCCCCCTGGTGGGTGGAGCTGGTCGGGGGGGCTAGAGCAGGCTCACTGGTGGGTGAGGCTGGTGCCCTGGGGATTCTGGTGCTGGTTCCTGACCACTGCTGGGTGGAGCTGGGCCCCAGGGACTCCGGCTGGAGGGTCCTGGTGGTCTTGGTTCTAGTGCCTGTGTACTGGTGTGTGGAGCCGGGTCCTGGGTCCTCTGGTGGGCAGGGCTGTGTCCAGAGGCAGTTGTGGATCAAAGGGTCTTAAAGCAGCCTCTCTGTTGGTGGGTGGGGATGTGTCCATGCCCTGTTAGTTGCTTGGCCTGAGGTGTCCCAGCACTGGTGCCCCAAGTGGGGCTGGGGCCTGGGGTTAATAAGCTAGAGGGAGGATTCCAAAATGGTGCTTTGCCGGCACCAGTGTCCACATGGTAGAAAGAGCTCCCCAAAATGGCTTTTGCCAGTGTCTGTGTCCCCAGGGTGAGCTGCAGTTGCCTCCTGCCTCTCCAGGAGACTCGCTAGGAATAGCAGGTAGGTTTGACCCAGCCTCAGGTCAAATTACTGCTTCTGCCCTGGGTTCCAGAGGATGTGAGATTTTATATGTCCTTTCAGTGTGAAGTCTCTATTTCCCCCAGTCCTCTTGGACTCTCAGAAGTAAGCCCCACTGAACTTCAAAGCCAAATGTTCTGGGGGCTCATCTTCCTGGTGCAGGAGCCCTGGGCTGGGAGCCTGACATGCGGCTCGGACCTCTCACTCCTTTGGGAGAACCTGTGCGGTCAAAATTATTCTGCTGTTTGTGGATTGCCCAGCCAGGGATGTGGGACTTGACTATATGGCAGCTCTGCCCCTCCTACCTGCCTCTCTATGCTTCCTTTTTTATATCTTTAGTTGTATAAGAAATTTTCTGGCAGGTTCCAGTCATTTTCATCAATGGTTCTGCAAATAGTTGTGGTTTTGGTGTTCCATAGGAGGAGGTGAGCTCAGGGCCTTTCTAGTCTGCCATCTTGCACAGTCTCCCTTGTTTAAATGTTAATTCTACATATATTTTAGACCCCACAAGATAATAATGTTTTGTTCAGTCAGTATACATTTATATTTACCCGCATATTAAAACTTTCTGTTGCTCTCATTTTGTTTTAGTTTGGGATCATTTTTCTTCTACCTAGAAGAATCTTCAGTACTTATTTTAGTGCAGCTATGCTGGCCACAATGTCTCTCAGTTTTTGTTTACCTGGAAATGTATTCTGCCTTTACATAATACTTCAGTGAAGTTTTTTTTTCCATACAGTAACATTCAGAGATTTTCTGTGTACAAGTTGATGACTTTTGACAAATCATATGTGTGTGTGTATGCATAATATACATACATACACATATGTTGTATATGCACACACCACACATACACATGTGATGTGCATATATACACATATTTATGCAGTGATACATATATTCACATGTGACATATATGTATGTATAATATATATACACATGTATGTATTTTATATATATATATATATATATATATGTGATACTGCAAGATAAAGAACATTTCTACCACCCCAGCAATATGCAGTCAATTTCTCCTTTGCTCCTGTCCCCCTACCCAGGAAACCACTGCTCTGATCTAGATCAGATTTCTAGAATCACATGAATGGAATCATATACTACATGGTTTTTTGAGTCTTCTTTCTCTCAGCATAACATCTTTGATACTCATTCATGTCATATTAGTATTTCATTCATATTTATTTTAAAATTTATTTTAAATTATTTTTGGCTGCGTTGGGTCTTCGTTGCTGTGTGCGGGCTTTCTCTAGTTGCGGCGAGTGGGGGCTACTCTTCCTTGCGGCACGTGGGCTTCTCACTGCGGTGGCTTCTCTTGTTGTGGAGCACGGGCTCTAGGCACACGGGCTTCAGTAGTTGTGGCACGTGGGCTCAGTAGTTGTGGCTTGCAGGCTCTAGAGCACAGGCTCTGTAGTTGTCGTGCATGGCCTTAGTTGCTCTGCGGCATGTGGGATCTTCCCGGATCAGGGCTTGAACCTGTGTCCCCTGGTTAAGTGGATTCTTAACCACTGTGCCACCAGGAAGTCCCTCACATTTACTTTTGAATAGCACTCTACAGTATGAATGTACCCCAACCTGCTGATCCACCCACCTGTAGTTGCCCTCTGTGGGAACAACAAGCTACCTTATCAGAGCTGGCAGTGGAAGCCCCTTGTTTAAAAAAAAAAAATTGTCCGAACCTCTGAACCTTTTCAGAAGGCAGAGTTCTAGAATGAGAAGTTACTAAATCGAAACTTTTCACAGGCTCTTGATAAATACGTCAAATGGCTTTCTGGAAGTTTTCCATCCGTTTACATTCCTGGTATGAAAGTTCCTGTCTCACCGTGCGATCAATAGCATTTTTGTATCTTATTTTCTGATATTTTCAAGCATGCAAAATTGAATCTAATCACTGAAAGGAATTTCCCTTCATTCTAAACCACTAGGTCCTATACTTATTTTCTTCCTGAATTTACAGAATTATCAGTGACCTTACTTCTTTAACCCCCATCTCACTTGACTTTCTGAGAAACTAATCTGAAAAGCCAATTCAGAGTCGTTTCTGGCATCAGTATTTCTGGGAACCAGATGCCCATGAACTAAGTTTCTCTGCAGTGTTCCATGATGTTGAGTTGGTCTCTGCCCTTGGATTCTGTTTACCGGGACAGGATCAGCTCTCTTTGTTTCCTTTCCCATCGTCCATGCCTTGTTAAGTTCCTGCTGAATTGAGCAAACTCTGCAAATCTGATTAAATCTCAAACCAGAGCTCTGGATGTTGCAAAACGACAGCCTCCTTGCCAACTGGCTGACATGTAATTCATTGCTTTGGTTAGGTGGCCATAAATAAGTGGATTTTCCTTAAGTTTCTGCCTTTGATGGTAAGAGGTAGTGATGTCTGTGGGTGATACTACGGGGAAGGGCTGGGAAGACACGTCACTAGTTTTGTGGGAATCACAGGCTTGGAAGAGGCAGAAGCCAGGAGTGAAATGGGACCCACAGTGAGGATGGATGAGGGTTGGGAGTGGAGGAGTGAGGGGCATTGCGTAACACCCATTCCAAGCCTTGGTAAGAATGGAGCCAAGGATGAAAAAACCCTGAATCACCAAGGGGGGAAGGCAATTCCCTTTCCAGCTCTCTCAGATTTACCATGATCTCAAAGAGAAAGTCTCAATCTTGTGCTACTATGTCTTTAATACCTCTCAAATGCTTCTAAGAGAAAACAGGCCTCAGACCAAGAACCTTTCAACACTGTTGAGCTGGAGTACAATAGCATGATTTTATTTCTAGCGAATTTATTTTTGTATTACTTTCTATTTATTGCAAATGATTTTTTTGTTTACAATGGTAATATAAATTTTCCTTTAAAATTAGTCTGAGTTGTAAAGTAAAGTCAATTTAAAGCAAAAAGTTAAGCAAATAACTTTGCTTATGGGACTCAATTATGGCCAAGAAAAGTGACTATGGTGCCTGAATGACTGAGATTTCAAAAACACTGTCCCAAAGGAAGAAGATAAAGAGAGTACTCTGAGATCCTACAGTTGTGGATTTAAAAAATTATTCTTTCTCCAATTTCATTCATTCATTCATTTATTTGCTCACCATTCAGCACAAGTGTTTTTTTTTAATATAAATTTATTTATTTATTTATTTTTGGCTGTGTTGGGTCTTCGTTGCTGTGCGTGGGCTTTCTCTAGTTGCCGCGAGCGGGGGGGGGGGGCTACTCTTTGTTGCGGTGCGCGGGCTTCTCATCGCGTTGGCTTCTCTTGTTGCGGAGCACGGGCTCTAGGCACGTGGGCTTCAGTAGTTGTGGCTCGCAGGCTCAGTAGTTGTGGCACACAGGCTTAGTTGCTCCCCGGCATGTGGGATCTTCCCGGACCAGGGCTCGAACCCATGTCCCTTGCATTGGCAGGCAGATTCTTAACCACTGTGCCACCAGGGAAGCCCTAAGAGTGTTTTCAAAGAAAGCTTTCTCTCTTATTTTTCTTTTTGACTTTTCAGATTCCAGAAAGAAATTGGAAATTGAAGATTTAAGGAGAGAATGTTGTTTTAAAATATTCTCACTTTCTTCAAAGAACACATGACAAAAACTTAAAAAGGTATTATTAACCAGTAATTTAAATATACATTTAACATTATCAACTGGTATCCCGTAAGGGAACTAATTTTCTAAAGCTATGGATCCTTAAGTGGGTCATAGAATTGACGACAATAGAAAAAGCTGAATTAGAGTCAAATCAATCAGCATACTTTTAGTGCAATAGTAGCTAATCACTCATTTTCATCCCTTTAAATTCCATTTGGTAAGAATCTCTTGCCTTTGTGTTGTTTATTTTTTTTAATTTATTTATTTTTGGCTGCGTTGGGTCTTCGTTGCTGCACGCAGGCTTTTCTCTAGTTGTGGCGAGCAGGGGCTACTATTCGTTGTGGTGCGCGGGCTTCTCGTTACGGTGGTTTCTCCTGTTGTGGAGCATGGACTCTAGGCGTTCGGGCTTCAGTAGTTGTGGCACACGGGCTCAGTAGTTGCGGCACGTGGGCCCTGGAGCACGTAGGCTTTAGTAGTTGTGGTGCATGGGCTCAGTAGTTGTGGCTTGCAGGCTCTAGAGCGCGGGCTCAGTAGTTGTGGTGCATGGGCTTAGTTGCTCCGCAGCATGTGGGATCTTCCCGGACCAGGGCTCAAACCCATGTCTCCTGTGTTGGCAGGCGGATTCTTAACCACCGCGCCACCAGGGAAGTCCCTTTCTGTTGTTTAGAATGTTAGAATGTACTGTCTTTTGCTCAATCAGTCAGGTTATGAAAGGAAGGTTACTGTGTGGGGTCCCACTGAGAATCTGTATAAGGCTTGCATTTGGCAACTTGATAGGTAAAAGAAGAAAAAATGCGGGTGTGTCAAAGATCAGAGACTAGTATGTGACTTTGTGGAAAAAATGTGAGAACCACTAGACCTGAATGTTAACATATGTGGGCTCATGAAACATACATGTTTAGAGGTCTATGAATTTTTTTTTTTGAGTTCTACAAAAAACATTTAAAACTCTCTCTCCAGAGTGTGTGCATTTTAGACAAAGGACTAAGTGGCCAGTTCAAGGCCTTTCTACTTCCAAGCGTGTGATCCATTTATATCCACAGGATGACTGGAGAATTAAGTGGCTGAGAGATCTTACTCTAAAAGAAAGAAATCAGTGCAGTTCTGGGGTAGTGCAGATAAACTCAAGGTATTTTTTTAATACCCAAATAAAAGAGCTTGGGCCCCTGTCCCTACCGAGGCAGGAAGTTCAGCACATGCATGAGGTTTTCAGGGATTTCCAGGGAGACGTTGTCTCCTGGTCATCCATTCCTTGGAATTGTCACCTCTCCCTCTCACCTTTCTTCTGTCCCGCTTCACTCCATAATGGCCATTGCTGCTCCTTCATTCCCTAAGGTGCTTGTATGTCGCCAACTTGGCTGGAGATATACGGAGAGCTGGGGCAGGGGTGTGGGGAGAGCTACAGCACAACCCAGCACAGGCAGTAATGACTGACACATCACTGTTCCCAGGTTCGTGGGCTGTGGCTACCACAGGAGACTTCATGCCGGCTCGCGCTCTCCTCGGGCCGTTTTGTGCTCAGACCCTCTCTCCCACCAACCTCATAGCTCCTCTGCTCCCAATTCTGGGTGCTGTCCCCTCATAGGGCACGTGGAAACTTCCAATTCCAGTTACCTAATTTGGAAAATACACCTTTGCACCCCATCCCAATCTAGGACTGAGGCACACTAAAAAAATAATACTAATTAAGAAGTTTTGTTAAACAATAGTGTTGTCTACCTCTGGTCATCTACCCTAGGGGTGTAACCCACAAGCAGGAGCAATTAAATTATGATTTTTACTTTATTGCGTCTCAGATCAAATATCGTAAGTATGACTCCTTCCTGTTCTACATAGAGAAATTCCAGGACCGGAGAAAAAGGGGGAGGGATCTTTCCCATGGCTTTGGTTTTGTTGGTGACTTCCTCTGTCTCTTCAGGGTTTGCACTGAGAGGCTGTGGCCGTGGATCCTGATTGCCCTTCTGCCAGGAAGGCACATGCAGCCAAAAATGAATTTGGGAAAAGCAGCCACTTGCTCCTGTAACCATGGAAAAGCAGGGCCGCAGTGAGATGGAAATAATCCGGTCAGAGTCGCACTCCTACATCAAATTGTTGAAGGTCAACCGGGAGCATCTGGTCACTCACGTCCGCAACACTCAGTGTCTGCTGGACAACTTGCTGCAGAATGAGTACTTCTCCGCCGAAGACGTGGAGATCGTGTGTGCCTGCCCCACGCAGCCCGACAAGGTGCCGGTGACAGGGATGCCAGCCTTGGTGGCCAGACGGGGCTTCTCCCCATTGACCTGGGTGAAGAGCTTTGGGAGTGCGGTACATTGGGTGGAATTTCCTGTCGGGGCTTATCTACCGCACAGAAAGGCTTGAGTTACCAGCTCATTCCACAGTTACGTATTTCACTTCTGTGTTCCTGAAACACAGCAAACTCTTCTGACCTCTCCATTCTCCTTGCTGTGCGTATTGGTTCTCAAACAACTTGTTTTCCAGTTCACTTTAAATGAGTGAATTCTTTAAAAAGAAAACGAGCAGGAAACACTAGCAGTGCTGCCCAGTCCGTGCCCTTCAACTCTGGAGAGCTGCTCACAGCTGGGAACAGCTCTGAGAATTCCTCTGGTTGAGGAATGGCTGCATCCCAGCCTGGGTCCACGGTAAAGAATCTTCCACACTCCACTGTGGGAAGTCTTCACAGCCCTTCGTTTCACTTTAGCTTTGTGTCATCTTCTGAAAAAGGGAATGGCAAGAGGAAAACCTCCTTCTTGGGGAGAGGAGTGACAGAACTCATTTGTAACATGATCCTGTTGGGCTTAGGAGAGACCAGAAGGGTTTCTGGGAAAAGCACAGTAGAACACTGTTGTGGTTTTTTTCCCCTGAATTTTTAGTAAGACAAAAAGCTTTTGTAAGGTACACCTTACACGGGGGTCTGCTGTCCCCTGGCTGTGTAGTCCAGCACCCATCTCATTATGCCTAACGGGTGACTTTCTCCCCCTCAGCACTCATTCCCAGAGAGCAAAAGTGTTAGCTTAAGAGGGCAAAGGAGGGAAAGGGAAATTCCAGGGGGGCGCTCGGCTCTAGCTGTGAGTCTGACCTTTCTATTTTTAGGCTCCTGGAAGCCTCTGGTTTCCTAGAGCTGTGCAGTTTGTTTCTTGCTTAGGCGGTCCATTTTACAGATCCTGGGCATTTGGCGTGTAGCATCTCATACCAGCTGGGTGGACGGTCCAGCTCGAGGCTGTAGTAAGAGCTCAAAGCCCCGCGTGGGAGCCTCTCCAGGGGGCAGACACCCCTAGTGCCGGCTCACACCTTACTGCTTGTGCCGCACTAGGTCCGCAGAATTCTGGACCTGGTGCAGAGCAAGGGCGAGGAGGTGTCCGAGTTCTTCCTCTATGTGCTACAGCGACTCACAGACGCTTACGTGGACCTCAGGCCTTGGCTGTCGGAGATCAGCTTCTCCCCTTCCCAGCTCATTCAGAGCAAAGCTGTGGTCAACACCGATCCAGGTATGAGTCAGCCCCCGGGGAGACCGCAGCCACCAAGCAAGCAAGGCCCCCGGGGCTTGGAAATGCTATCTGTGTGGGTCCAGCAGGGGATAAAGGCGGGGTCCGCCTTGACCAGCCCTGCCTTCCACCTCAGGCAGCAGGCTTGGCTGCTGTGTTCCTTTTAGAAAGGAGAGCTAGTCCCTGTCACCCTAGTGCAGCCAAGGGAACTGTGATTGAACTGACCACAGATAGCTGGTCTGATTTACGTAGGGAGCCATGGAAGTGTAGGAATGACCTCTGTTCTGACCTCTTTCTGACTTCCTTTTCTGACCTATCTAGACATCTTAGTGGTTGTACCAATTCAAGTTTGCATTTCTTTCCTTCTTGAAGATCTTTCCAAATTTGATTCCAGGCAAAGAATTCTTCTATCACCGCTGACTGCCAGTCCTTATTTCCAAAGCACCATGGGCCCCTTTTAGTTAAATGATTAGTTCAGCAGGTATTTATGATGTACTCGGCATGTGCCAGGGCAGGGTGTGCTGGATGCCAGGGGTACAACAGGGAGCAGACCCAGCTATGGTTCCTGCCCTCAGGGACCTCAGAGGTTAGCGCAGGAGACTGGCAGTAAATAATGACACGAATGTGTAGTTGCAAATGGTGATAAGGACAACAGCAGTTCAAGGTGCTGAGAGAGCACAACGTTGGGACCACAGTCTGGTCTGGGGACCGGGGAATCATCTTTCCGTGCCTGTGGTCTCTCCACTTCCAGACAGTTGTTGGCAACATACCAGCACTGAGCTTCCAAACTCTGAGTTTTAAAGAATCCAGTTTGACCTTGAAAACAGAAACAAAGGACAGTGTCCCAGAGTGTCGGGTGTGTATTTAGGGGAAACCAGACCAAGAGACAGAGTGTCAGGGACAAGCTCTTGCTTCTGCAGTTACCAGCCGGCCACTGCTAGCTTCTTACTGTTACTGCCCCTGCCCACCTCACTTTGTTACCTTCCCCAGGATAAGAGGAAAATATTCCTGTGATGAAGAGTTCTTGCAGAAGACTTCTCCACTGGCTCCTTTACCCAGCTCCTGTAACAGCTTTGAAAGTATAATTCACTCTACAAGAAGCCAGATGTGAAAGACGACATATTGTATGAATCCATTGATATCAATGTCCAGAAAAGGCAAATTTATAGAAACGGGAAGCAGGTCAGCAGTTTCCTAGGGCCAGGGGTGGGGCAGAGATCGTCTGCAAATGCACTTACGATGGAGAGTGTACCCCTGGATTTTAGTGATGTTTGCGTTAACTCTGTAAACTTACTAAAATCATTGACAACAATACCTGCTGTAAAATAGGTGAATTTATAGTCTGTAAATTTTCCGTTACCAAAACTAAAAAAATAGAACTCACTTCACAAATCTTAAGCTGACAACCAAGTGGGACTAAGTTGATGGGAAAGGGTTGTAGATGAATCTGGAAATGTGCCAAGTGTGTCCAATTTTTGTTAATTGAATTATCATTAAGACCCAAAAACGATTTAAAGGAATTTTGGAACACCCTTTTTTTGTCTGGAGTAAGCTCATTTTGTAGCTCGTTTCTGCTGAGAGCATGGCACGTACGTCAGCATGTTACCCCATGTCAGCATATTAACCCATGTACTTCCCCGTGGGCAAGCCCAGGGCTCCCCCTGCGGCACGTGCTGAGCGTCCGTGATCCCCAGGCCTCAGCTTTGGGACCAGGGCCTCTGCGCCCTGTGTAGTGTAAGAAGGCCGGTTTTCACTTTAGTTTGCTCACTCAGTTACGGTGAAGCACAGCCCCTTTTTAGTCCATATCAACGTCAACTGTTGTATCTCATCGCAACAAGTTTCGGCATTAGGTTGTATGAGACTCTGTTGTTTTAAGAACAGTGTCATAAGCACAAGAAAGGTTAGGGCAATTTCTTCCTCAACGATACAAGTTTCAGTGGGGACTGGCTTGCGCTGTTTGAGCAGGACCCTGGGGTTGGGCTGGGGCAGCAGGGCCACGTGGTCTGGCCGTCACATTTGAGGGGGCTTCAGTTTTTAGCTGGAGTTCAGTGACGACTTGCGCAGAGGAGTAGGGAGCCTGTCTCTGACACTGATCCCAGCTGGATTCTGTCCCCGCTGGCCGGCCAAATCTGAGGTCAGACAGAGGGGTGGAGGCCCAAGGGCCCGCAGATTCTGGAGCGCCGGCTCTTCGTACTTGAGGAGTGCTCGCACTTAGCCTGAGCGTCCAGGCTGCGGGTTTGTTTTCCTGTGTGCTTGCTCCTCCGCCTGAGACCTCCCTATCTGGTGCACTTTCCACCTGTGTCTCTCTCTCCCCACCTACTTCCACCTCTCACCTGGCGCCACTCTCCCTGCAGTGAGCAGATACAGCCAGAAGCTGCGACAGCAACTGGGCCGCGACTCCAAGTTCGTCCTGTGCTACGCCCAGAAGGAGGAGCTGCTGCTGGAGGAGATGTACACGGACACTGTCGTGGAGCTGGTCGACTTCGGCAACGAGAGCCTGGGCAGCCTAGGCAGCCTGGCCTGCCTCCTGGACCCCTCCACGGGGGTCCTCAACGAGCAGGGCGAGACCATCTTCATCTTTGGCGACGCGGGCGTGGGCAAGTCCATGCTGCTGCAGCGGCTGCAGAGCCTCTGGGCCGCGGGCCAGCTGGACGCTGAGCTCAGGTTCTTCTTCCACTTCCGCTGCCGCACCTTCAGCTGCTTCAAGGAGAGCGCCTCGCTGTGCCTGCAGGACCTGCTCTTCAAGCACTACTGCTACCCGGAGCAGGACCCCGAGGAGGTGTTCGCCTTCCTGCTGCGCTTCCCGCACACGGCCCTCTTCACCTTCGACGGCCTGGACGAGCTTCACTCGGACTTCGACCTGAGCGGCGAGCCCGACACCTCCTCCCCCTGGGAGCCCGCCCACCCCCTGGTCCTGCTGGCCAACCTGCTCAGCGGGAAGCTGCTCAAGGGGGCGCACAAGTTGCTCACGGCCCGCACGGGCGTCGAGATCCCGCGGCATCTCCTCTGGAAGAAGGTGCTCCTGCGCGGCTTCTCCCCCAGCCACCTGCGCGCCTACGCTGGGAGGATGTTCCCCGAGCGCGCCGTGCGCCAGCGCCTGCTGGATCAGCTGGAAGCCAACGCCAACCTCTTCAGCCTGTGCGCCGTGCCCCTCTTCTGCTGGATCATCTTCCGGTGCTTCCAGCACTTCTACGACACCTTCGACGGCCTCCTGCAGCTGCCCGACCGCGCGGTGACGCTGACCGACGTCTTCCTGCTGGTCACCGAGGTCCACCTGAACAGGACGCAGCCCACCAGCCTGGTGCAGCGGAACACGCGGAGCCAGACGGAGACCTTCCGCGCCGGCCGGGGCACCCTGCACTCACTGGGCCAGGTGGCTCACCGGGGCATGGAGAAGAGCTTCTTCGTCTTCAGCCAGGAGGAGGTGCAGGCGTCCGAGGTGCAGGAGGGGGACCTGCAGCTGGGTTTCCTGCGGGCCGTGCCGGAGCTGGGCCTCGAAGGGGACCAGCAGTCCTATGAGTTCTTCCACCTCACCCTCCAGGCCTTCTTTGCTGCCTTTTTTCTGGTGGTGGACGACAAGGTGGGCACTCGGGAGCTGCTCTGCTTCTTCCAGGAGTGGGCTCCTCACGGGGAGGCAGCAGCTGCGTCCTGCTATCCCCGCTTCCTACCTATCCAGTGCCTGAGGGGCCGCGGCCTGGCCGGGGAAGACCCCTTTAAGAACAAGGATCACTTTCATTTCACCAACCTCTTCCTGTGCGGGCTGCTATCCAAAGACAAACAGAAACTCCTGCGGCACCTGGTGCCTGCCGCCACCCTGCGGAGAAAGCGCAGGGCCCTGTGGGCTTACCTGTTCGCCAGCCTGCGCTCCCACCTGAAGCACCTGCCCCGAGTTCGGTCTGGGGGATTCAGCCAGGTGCAGGCCATGCCCACCTTCGTCTGGATGCTGCGCTGCATCTATGAGACGCAGAGCGAGAAGGTGGGGCAGCTGGCGGCCAGGGGCATCTGCGCCAACTACCTCAAGCTGACCTTCTGCAACGTCTGCTCGGCCGACTGCAGCGCCCTCTCCTTCGTCCTGCACCACTTCCCCAAGCGCCTTGCGCTCGACCTGGACAACAACAATCTCAATGACTATGGTGTGCGGGAACTGCAGCCCTGCTTCAGCCGCCTCACCGTCATCAGGTGAGACCTCCAGGTTCCGGGAGCAGCTGGCGGGGCACCAGGGCTCAGGGGACACCAGGACTGGCACTGTGGAGCGGGATCTCCTGGATTATCCTGGAACTCATGGCCGGGGGTCTGGGAACATCCAGAGCTTCTCTGTCTCAGGGTGGCAGAGGGTAATGAGCAAAGCTCCGAAGTCAGGTGGACCTGGATGGGCCCCAGCTGGGTGTCCTTGAGCAAAAGCTGCTTAACCTCTTTGAGCTTCAGCGTCCTCATCTGGAAAAGAGATTCTCATATCCTAACAATTACAGTAATAACAATCAGCATTTATTGAGAATGAGTGAAGTGCATTAAAAATATTACCTGGTTTAATCCTTTTAACAACACTATCAGGTAGGTACTGTTATCATCTCCATTTTGGCAAACGAGGAAGTAGAGGCACAGAGAAGTTAAGTGGCTCAAGGTCACATAGGTGGGCCATGGTGGAGCCAGAATCATAAAGAACCATTTGAGATTCATGTGAGGCTCAGAGATAGCCCGTGAAATGTTTCTGGCACGTGAAAGCTTTATGGTGGCAGAAGCAGCAGACTTTGTGCTTATTAGCGTTAGTTAACTTCCACGAAAAAAGCGGGCAGCCCTGAGCTGCCAGGGGATCTCAGTAAAGAATGCTGACTCTTGATTCGCTTCCTGTTTGATGGTTTAGAGGAAAAAAAAGCCAGTTTAGAGGAAACCAGTTTAGAGGAAAAAAAAACCAGTCTCCTTTCTTCTATTAGCATTTTCTGTATTAAATACACCTTGTAAATCCCTACGGGGGTTTCGGTTCTCCACTACTTGGCTCATGCATTTCTCAAGAGCAGATGGGATTTGGAACCGATTCCAGGTACCTGTTACACAAGCGCCAGAGCATACATTGTGGGGGGATGGGTGGGATGTAGGGAGCCCAAACCTGCCCCGGCCTGGGCATTGGAAAGCCTGGAATCTATTCTCTGAGCTCTCAGCCAGCGACTCTGTAGCCTCAGGCAACCTCACACTCAGTGCCTCCCTGTGACCATTTCATAAGATGGAAGCTCTGCACCAGTATGGTGGTCCCCCGGTTTGCCTCCAAACCAGCACAAGAGAAGGCAGGAAGAAATGGGCAACCCTAAGGAAGCATTTTGAGCTCCCTGAGGGCATCAGTGAGGATTAGTTTTGGCTGTTAGAGAAAACTCACAATACTGGTGGCTTAGAGAAGTTACAGACTTACTTGTCTCTCATGCAAAAATCTAAAGGAGGGCAGTTCTGGGCTGCTGTGAGGTCTCAATGACCATCAAGAGCCCAGGCTCTCTCCTGCTTACTGCTCTGCTGTCCTCAGTACCTGACTACTATATCTTGGCCCAAAATGCCTGCTCACGCTCCAGCCATTCAGTTGACATTCTAGTCACCAGGAAGAAGGAAGGGCAAAGGACACACCCCATTCTTTTTTTTTAAATTAATTTTATTGCAGTACAGTTGATTTACAGTGTTGTGTTAATTTCTGCTGTGCAGCAAAGTGATTCAGTTATACATACATATATATTCTTTTTCATATTCTTTTCCATTATGGTTTATCACAGGATATTGAATATAGTTCCCTGTGCTATACAGTAGGACCTTGTTGTATATCCATTCTGTATATAATAGTTTGCATCTGCTAATCCCAAACTCCCAGTCCATCCCTACCTTCCCCACCCTTGGCAGCCACAAGTCTGTTCTCTATGTCTGTGAGTCTGTTTCTGTTTCGTAGAGAAGTTCATTTCTGTCATATTTTAGATTCCACATATAAGTGATGTTATATGATATTTGAGTTTCTCTTTCTTACTTCACTTAGTATGATAATCTCTATCTAGGTCCATCCACATTGCTGCAAATGGCATTATTTCATTCTTTTCCATGGCTGAGTAGTATTCCATTGTATATATGTACCACATTTTTTTTTTATATTGGAGTATAGTTAACAATGTTGTTAGTTTCAGGTGTACAGCAAAGTGATTCAGTGATACACATACATGTGTCTGTTTTTTTCAAATTCTTTTTCCATTTAGGTTATTACAGCATATTGAGCAGAGTTCCTTGTGCTATACAGTAGGTCCTTGTTGGTTATCTGTTTTAAATGTGGTAGTGTGTATATGTCAATCCCAAACTCCCAATTCATCCCTCCCCCGCACCTTTCCCCTTTGGTAACTGTAAGTTCGTTTGTGAAGTCTGTGAATCTGTTTCTCTTTTGTAAATAAGTTCATTTGTATGTTTTTTTTAGATTCTGCATGGAAGTGATATCATATGATATTTGTCTTTCTCTTTCTGACTTCCTTCACTTAGTACGATAATCTCTAGGTTCAGCCATGTTGCTGCAAATGGCATTATTTCATTTTTTTATGGCTGAGTAGTATTCTATTGTATATATGTGCCACATCTTTATCTGTTCATGTGTTGATGGACTTCTATGTTGTTTCCATGTCTTGACTATTGTGACTAGTGCTGCTGTGAACATAAGGGCACATGTATCTTTGAGTTAAAGTTTAGGACACACCCCATTCTTTTAAGAAGACTTCTCCACTATTGCTAATGAGACTTCTGCTTAGATCTTACTGGGCAGAACCTAAGCACATGTGCCCAGCTAAAAAATGAGGGATTCTCTTTCTAAGTAAGCACAGATATTGGGAGTGACTAGTTGGCTCTGCCACCCTGGGATAGTCATGCAGTGTATGTACACACTGTGCCCCAGCACCAAGGTGGGTACCATGAGTGGAGGGGTTCAGAGTGTCTGACGTGATCATTTTGATTGGCCTAAAAATCAAGCTTTTACCTCTTCAGCCTTTTACTTATCACAGAGGACAGTGTGTAATAAGTGGCCCAGTTTGGCCCACGGCTTGTGTTTATAGATAAAGTTTTATTAGAATACAGTCACACTCATTTATTTATATATTGGCTGCTTCACTCTGCAGAGCTGAGTGGTTGCAATAGAGACCAGATGGCCTGCAGAGCTTAAAAATTTGTTATCTGACCCTTTACAGAAAAAAATTGCTGAGCTCTGGTCTGTTCCTTTACCCACCCCTGACCCTCGCTCATCCCTCACGCTCCTCCATCTCTGAGCCTTACTCTGTCCCTCAGACTCACCTAAATAAAGGGGTGGAGAATTGAGAAGATCAGGGTAGTCTGTTTATAGAGAGTACCTGGTAGTAAAAAAAATTGTTTTGCATTTTAGCCAAATCAAAATATCCTGCTAGTATAGGGCTTTCAAAGAGCAATCCCCGTACACGCTGGGCCTTGTCCAGGAGATATCCATCATCCTGAGGCCCTCTTTTCCCTCTCCCTCTTAAAGCCTGGCCTGCTGAAGCAGCATTTGCATTAAAGAGGAGTGGGAGAGTGGACCTCTCACACTCTCCCTGACCTGCCTCATCCAGCTGTTTCTCCCTTGCCGTTGAACTTCCCACACAGAACCACACCTCAGGAGCTGTGTCCCTCCTCGATTGACCTTTTCAGGTGGCAAGTCAGGTTTCACACATGCATTTCCAGATGGAAAGGCTCTTGGCATTTTGGGTGGGACAGTTCTTGTGGGGACTGTCCTGCCTTTTGCAGGACCCCTCACATTTCTGGCTGCACTTGCAAGATGGTGGAGCGTCCACTCCCCCAGCCTTATGACCACTAAATGCAGCTCTACACATGTCCAAATCCCATGGCCCCCCGCTGTGCAGTGAGAGCCACATTGACACATAGGCCACCGGCAAATGCAGGATATCAGAGGTGGCTGTCCACACGTGTCCTTCAGGTGTCCCTTGTTGCCCTTGTGTTGAATCAGGGCTGTGCTGTAGCCTTGCCAATGGACTGGTTCTCGTGGGTCTCTCAGCCCCGTGAAGACCAGGGTCTGTAGGGGCTGTGTGGCTGTCTGCTATGGCCAGTTCTCTCGGGGGGGACATCTATAGCTGGGAAGACTCCAGGACCTATAGACTTGTGCATCCTTGTGGAATTCATGCTCTTTCACCGTGAGCAGCCGCTCTGATTTTTAACTTTCTTTGCTGTTTTCAGACTCAGTGTGAACCAGATCACCGACAGTGGGGTGAAGGTGCTGTGTGAAGAGCTGACCAAATACAAAATTCTGACATTTTTAGGGTATGTATTTCTCTAGAACACTGCGACAGCTACATGGTAAGAGTACAGAGCAGCAGGAGGTTGCCATTCCTATGGATTACCGGGTGGTTGAGACTGATGGCCCCAGGGTACCAGGAAGAGCACTGAATTGGGAGCCAGGAGTCCTGGGTCCTGCTTTTGGCTCGGCTAGCAGCCCGCTCTGAGCAAGCCAGGAAACCTCACTGAGCCTCAGCCTTCTCATCCCCCTTGTATAACTGGGATCCTAATAGAGTCAGATAGTTTTACAGGTGGGGACTGATTGCTGTAATGACAGAATTCCTGGGGGTATGTTTTATTGACGTGAGAATACTGTTCATGTGGTAGATTTCACTATGGCGGGTCCACGATCTGTCATCCAGAGCCCTTGGGGCAAGACACGAATCAGAAATTAGTGCCCGTGCTACCTAGCAGTGACATGACCAGTGGGATCTAGGGCAGTACCCCATTTTCAGATACTTTAACATTTCTGCAGCAAAAGGTATAAACATTCAAACCAGTTGGGATAAAGACCATGAACAGCTCCACGTCGGTTGCCAAAATAGTTAGGAAGAAGTTTGGGTTTTCAGAGCCTTTGGGGTTTTGGGGTTTGACAGGAGAGACTGTGGGCCACAGCCCCGCCAGCCCCGCGGCTGCCGTTGACTCTCTGAGCTGGAGCCAGCCCGTCAGCTTCCTTGGGCCTCCGTTTTCTCAGCTGTCACATGAGAACACTGAAGCCCTGAATCCCAGGTTGCCTTTTGGCTCTGGAGTTCTGCATGACTGTGGAACACTGGAAACCTGTCTCCTTACCACTTGCAACTCCTTTCTGCCTTATTGTTGAATTGGTGTCAAGTGGTAAAGTGACGAAAAGGTAGACACTGAGTTGGTTCTAACGCTTAGAAACTTTTATCCCTTAAGATGCCAATCGTGATCTTAATCTGAAAGTACCCCTCAACTGCCATTTATCGAGCACTTACACGCAAGGGCTTGGGATGATCTCATACAATCCTCATAACGACCCTGCGAGGGAGCCGTAACTCTTACCCCTGTATTACACATGGAGAAACTGAGGCACAGAGAAGCTCGGTACCTTGCCCCAGGTCATAAAGCTGGGGAACGTGCAGAGTTGGCCTTGAACCCAGCCTGAGACCCCACAGCCCCAAACTCAGCCCTCCACGTGCCCTTCCTTTCTCCTTTTGACCTAGACTTTGTAAGTCAGCAGACAGCCCCCACTCACTTTAAAAAATGGGGTCCTAAATTCTCACGGCCATGCTTTCTCTCAAAGCTTATACAACAACCAAATCACCGATGTCGGAGCCACGTACATCGCCAGAATCCTGGATGAGTGCACAGGCCTCACGCACCTGAAGTAAGTGGGGTGGGCACAGCGAGCGGGGTCTTCAGTAGCTTCTCTTGGTCACCCTTCATCGTTCAAGCAAAGAATAAATGCCACCCTCGAGCTGCCTTCTGCTTGCCCCAGGGCCAAATCAGGACACCTGTGTGTAGAAGGTGAGCTGTGGGTGAGGCTTGGTGTTTGGAAGGGCCCCCTACCATGGGTGGGGCGAGAGTGTGGCATTTTGATTTCATTAACTCCTAACGGGAAGAAAGGCCACAACTATCACCCTTTCTGGAGATCGTTTTCCCCTGAGAAAGTCCCACATTGTCTTCGTCCATTTTGGCTTCTGTAACAAAATACCATAAACGAGGTTGCTTATAAACACCAGAGATTTATTTCTGACCGTTCTGGAGGCTGGGGAACCTTAGGATCGAGGCACCAGCAGATTAGGTGCCTGGTGAGGGCCCAATGCCTTGTTCTTAGATGGTGCCTTCTCACTGTGTCCTCACGTGGTGGTGGAAAAAGGGGAAAGGGAGCTTTCTTGGACTTCACTCCTAAGTCACTAATCCCATTTGTGAGGGCTGTGATGAGTGACTTTATCACTTCCCAAAGGTTCCACCTCCTAGCACCATCACTTAGGGGTTAGGATTTCAACATATGGATTCTGGTAGGGGTAGGGGGAGGCAAACCTTCAGGCCATAACATTGCAGATGAGAGCCTGATCCCTGGCTGTGTCACAGGAATGTCCTGCCAAAGGTGTCAGAGCACCAGCCTTGGAGGAGCCTGGTGATGCTGCCCTGGTGATGGTAACCTACCCCTTGACCATTTGCAGTTGAAGTGGGAACCTTCTGGTCTGCTGATGGAAATGAGTGATGCTCAGAGGTCATTTAAAGAACCTCCGGGGGAACTTGGGTCCCTGAGTCTCTGCAGAGATTGTGACCACCTGGAGCGGAATCACGACTGGCTTTCTTCAGGGCTTTGGGCCCCTCCCTGAGAGGACGCCCAGGGAGGGCTGCTGTAGGTCCCAGGAGAAAGACCACCCCTCCTAGGAGGGGCCAGAGGGGCTCTGTGCCAAGGACGAGGGTGGCTGATGCTGGAGTCCCCTCATAGCTGTAGCTGACGTGTGCACGACTCTCTCTGCAGACTGGGAAAAAACAAAATAACAAGCGAAGGAGGAAAGTGTCTCGCCCTGGCTGTGAAGAACAGCAAATCCATCTTTGAAGTTGGGTGAGTAGAGACGGATGCACACGGGTGTGCGTATGCAGCCTGCTCTGTGTACAGGAGCACCTGCTGGTCTTTTCGTACATCCATCTAGCCAAAGGACCGCTGGCGCAAGCTGTGGGGCAGAGGCCACAGAGAGCCTCCATCGTAGATGCCCTGGTGGCTGGGCCCCACTGGCTCCTGCGTGGGAAATGTTGTGGGAAGTCCCAGGTTTGACTGCCACTTTAATCGCATGGACTTTATTTAATTCATGCAAAAGGCAGTATTTATCACCACCAGCAAACGGAGGGAGCTAGCAAATGGAGTTTTAGCCCTATGTGGTAAACTTCCTCAGGCAGGTGTGCTTCATTTTAAGATTATATAGTCTCTGGAGGCTTTTAAAAAATGTTTATTTTATATTGGAGTATAGTTAATAATGTTGTGTTACTTTCAGGTGTAGAGCAAAGTGATTCAGCTATACATGTATCTATTCTTTTTCAAATTCTTTTCCCATTTAGGTTATTATAGCATATTGAGCAGACTTCCTTGTGCTATACAGGAGGTCCTTATTAGCAGACGTCCTTGTGCTATACAGTAGGTCCTTATTAGTTATCTATTTAAACACAGTAGTGTGTATTTGTCAATCCCACACTCCCAATTTATCCCTTCCCTGCCCCCCACCTTTCTCCTTTGGTAACCGTAAGTTTGTTTTCTAAGTCTGTGAGTCTGTTTCTATTTTGTAAATAAATTCATTTGTATCGGGTTTTTTTAGATTCCACATGTGATATCATATGATATTTGTCTTTCTCTGATTTACTTCACTCAGTATGATAATCTCCAGGTCCATCCAGGTTGCTGCAAATGGCATTATTTCATCCTTTTTTAATGGCTGAGTAATATTCCATTGTATATATGCACTACATCTTTTTTATCCATTCTTCGTCTTTGGACATTTAGGTTGCTTGCATGTCTTGGCTATTGTAAATAGTGCTGCAGTGAACATTGGGGTGCATGTATCCTTTGGAATTATGGTTTTCTCTGGATATATGCCCAGGAGTGGGGTTGCTGGATCATATGGTAGCTCTATTTTTAATTTTTTAAGGAACCTCCATACTGTTCTCCATAGCGGCTGTACCAGTTTACATTCCCACCAACAGTGTAGGAGGGTTCCCTTTCCTCCACACCTTCATCATCATTTATTGTTTGTAGACATTTTGATGATGGCCATTCTGACTGGTGTGAGGTGATATCTCATTGTAGTTTTGATTTGCATTTCTCTAATAATTAGTGATGTTGGGCATCTTTTCATGTGCCTCTTGGCCATGATATGATATTGCTTTGGCTATTGTTTGTCTTCTTTGGAGAAATGTCTATTTAGGTCTTCTGCCCATTTTTTGATTGAGTTGTCTGTTTTTTTGATATTGAGCTGCATGAGCTGTTTGTAGATTTTGGAGATTAATCTCTTGTCAGTTGCATTGTTTGTAAGTATTTTCTCCCATTCTGTGGGTTGTCTTTTTGTGTATAGTTTCCTTTGCTGTGCAAAAGCTTTTGAGTTTAATTAGGTCCCATTTGTTTATTTTTGTTTTTATTTCCATTACTCTAGGAGATGGGTAGAAAAAAATATTAATGTGATTTATGTCAAAGAGTGTTCTTCCTATGTTTTCCTCTAAGAGTTTTATAGCACCAGGTCTTACATTTAGGTCTTTAATCCATTTTGAGTTTATTTTTGTGATGGTGATTAAAGAATGTTCTAATTTCATTCTTTTACATGTAGCTGTCCAGTTTTCCCAGCACCGTTTATTGAAGAGACTGCCTTTCCCCCATTGTATAGTCATGCCTCCTTTGTCGTAGATTAATTGACCATAGGTGCATGGGTTTATTTCTGGGCTTTCTATCCTGGTCCATTGATCTGTATTTGTTTTTGTACCAGTACCATACTGGTTTGATGGCTGTAGCTTCATAGTATAGTCCGAAGTCGGAGCATAATTTCCCCAGCTCCGTTCTTCTTAAGATTGCTTTGGCTATTCAGGGTCTTTTGTGTTTCCATACAAATTTTAAGATTTTTTGTTCTAATTCTGTGAAAAATGCCATTGGTAATTTGATAAGGATTGCACTGAATCTGTAGATTGCCTTGGCTACCCAAGTCATTTTGACAATATTGATTCTTCCAATCCAAGAACATGGTATATCTTTCCATCTGTTTGTGTCATCTTCGATTTCTTTCATCAGCGTCTTATAGTTTTCAGAGTACAGGTCTTTTGTCTTCTTAGGTAGGTTTATTCCTTGGTATTTTATTCTTTTTGATGTGATGGGAAACGGGATTGTTTCTTGAATTTCTCTTTCTGATCTTTCATTGTAAATGTACAGAAATGCAACAGATTCTTGTGTATTAATTTTGTAACCTGCAACTTTACCAAATTCATTGCTGAGCTCTAGTAGTTTTCTGGTAGTAAGTATCCTTAGGGTTTTCTATGTATAGTATCATATCATCTGCAAACAGTGACAGTTTAACTTCTTCTTTTCCAATTTGGATTCCTTTTATTTATTTTTTTCTTCTCTGATTGCCATAGCTAGGACTTCCAAAACTATGTTGAATAAAAGTGGTGAGAGTGGACATCCTTGTCTTGTTCCTGATCTTAGAGGAAATGCTTTCACTGTTGACCATGATGTTAGCTGTAGGTTTGTCATATATGGCCTTTATTATGTTGAGGTATGTTCCCTCTATGCCCACTTTCTGGAGAGTTTTTATCATAAATTGGTGTTGAATTTTGTCAAAAGCTGTTCCTGAATCTATTGAGATGATCATATGGTTTTTATTCTTCAGTCTGTTGACATGGTGTATCACACTGATTGATTTGCGGATATTGAAAAAGCCTTGCATCCCTGGGATAAATCCCACTTGATCATGGCGTATGATCCTCTTAATGTATTGCTAGTATTTTGTTGAGGATTTTTGCATCTATGTTCATCAGTGATATTGGAGTGTAATTTTCTTTTTTGTGTGGTAATTTTGTCTGGTTTTGGTATCAGGGTGATGGTGGCCTCATAGAATGAGTTTGGGAGTTTTCCTCCCTCTGCAATTTTTTGGAAGAGTTTGAGAAGGAGAGGTGTTAGCTCTTCTCTAAACGTTTGGTAGAATTCTGTGAAGCCACCAGGTCCTGTCCTTTTGTTTGTTGGGAGTTTTAAAAATCACAGTTTCAATTCCAGTGCTTGCGATTGGTCTACTCATATTTTCTATTTCTTCCTTGTTCGGTCTTGGGAGATTGTACCTTTCTCTAAGAATCTGTCCGTTTCTTCCAGGTTGTCCATTTTATTTGCATACAGTTGCTCATAGTAGTCTCTTTTGATCCTTTGTATTTCTGTGGTGTTTGTTGTAACTTCTCCTTTTTCATTTCTAATTTTATTGATTTGAGTCCTTGCCCTTTTCTCTTGATGAGTCTGGCTTAAAGATTTATCAATTTTGTTTATCTTTTCAAAGAACCAGCTTTTAGTTTCATTGATCTTTGCTACTGTTTTGTTTCTATTTCATTTGTTTCTGCGCTGATCTTTATGATTTCTTTTCTGCTACTAACTTTAGGTTTTGTTTGTTCTTCTGTCTCTAGTGCTTTAGGTTTAAGGTTAGGTTGTTTGAGATTTTTCTTGTTTCCTGAGGTAAGATTGTATAGCTATAAACTCCCCTCTTAGAACTGCTTTTGCTGCATTCCATAGGTTTTGGATTGTTGTGCTTTTCATTTTCATTTGTCTCTAGGTATTTTTTGATTTCCTCTTTGATTTCTTCAGTGATCCACTGGTTGTTTAGTAGCATATTGTTTAGCCTCCATGTGTTTGTGATTTTTACAGTTTTTTTCTTGTAGTTGACTTCTAATCTCATAGCATTGTGGTCAGAAAAGATGCTTGATATGATTTCACTTTTTGTAAATTTACCAAGGCTCGCTTTGTGGCCCAGCATGTGGTCAGTCCTGGAGAGTGTTCCATTTGCACTTGAAGAATGTGTATTCTGCTGCTTTTGGATGGAATGCTGTATAAGTATCAATTAAGTCCATGTAGTCTAATGTGTCATTTAAGGCCTGTGTTTCTTTACTGATTTTCTGTCTGGATGATCTGTCCATTGATGAAAGTGGTGGGATGTTAAAGTCCTCCACCATTACTGTGTTACTGTTGATTTCTCCCTTTATGGCTGTTAGTATTTGCCTTATACATTGAGGTGCTCCTATGTTGGATGCATATATATTTACAGTTGTTATATCTTCTTCTTGGATTGATCCCATGATTATTATATAGTGTCCTTCTTTGTCTCTTGTAATAGTCTGTATTTTAAAGTCTATTTTGTCTGATATGAGTATTGCTACTCCAGCTTTCTTTTGATTTCCACTTGCATAGAATACCTTCTTCCATCCCCTCAGTTTCAGCCTGTTTGTGTCCCTAGGTCTGAAGTGGGCCTGTTGTAGACAGCATATATACGGGTCTTGTTTTTGTATCCATTCAGCCAGTCTGTGTCTTTTGGTTGGAGCATTTAATCCATTTACATTCAAGGTAATTATCCATATGTATGTTCCTATTGCCATTTTCTTAATCATTTTGGTTTTTTTTTTTTTTTTTTTTGCGGTACGCGGGCCTCTCACTGTTGTGGCCTCTCCCGTTGCGGAAAACAGGCTCCGGACGCGCAGGCCTAGCGGCCATGGCTCACAGGCCTAGTAGCTGCTCCGTGGCATGTGGGATCTTCCTGGACTGGGGCACGGACCCACATCCACTGCACCACCAGGGAAGCCTGAGTTTGTTTTTGTAGGTCTGTTTTCTTCCCTTCCTCTTTTGTTCTCTTCTCTTGTGGTTTGATGACCATCTTTAGAGTTGTGTTTGGGTTGCTTTTTCTTTTGTGTGTGTGTATCTATTGTAGTTTTTGGGTTTGCTGTTCCCATGAGGTTTTTTAATTTTTAAATTTTATTTTATTTGTTTTTTTATACAGCAGGTTCTTCCCCCCCCCCAACCTCAGCAGACATTTGATTGCCAGTTAACTTTATTTATTTATTGGGAATATACATATCAAGTATATAAAATGGAGTTTAACAAGCAATTACAAAGGAAATACTTTGTACAACTACCACCCAAATCAGTAACCCCCAAAACTCCAAATATGCACACCCCCTTTACAACTTCACTGTCATCTTTGTCTGTAGGCAGCATCTAGTTGAGTTTTGCCTTTTTATCTAAACTGACAGTCTCTTTTTAATTGGTATGTTTAGATTATTCACATTTAATGTGATTACTGATTGGATTAAAATCTATTACTTTGCCAGCTCTTTTCCGTTTGGTCCAAACTTTTCTTTGTTTCTTTTTTCCTTTTTCTTGCATTAATGGGGATTTTTTTTTAATGATTACATTTTGTTTCCACTATTGATTTATTACTTATACCTCTAAAATTTAGGTCTTCTGCCCATTTTTGGATTGCGTTGTTTGTTTCTTTAATATTGAGCTGCATGAGCTGTTTATATATTTTGGAGATTAATCCTTTGTCTGTTGATTCGTTTGCAAATATTTTCTCCCATTCTGAGGGTTGTCTTTTCATCTTGTTTATGGTTTCCTTTGCTGTGCAAAAGCTTTGAACTTTCATTAGATCCCATTTGTTTATTTTTGTTTTTATTTCCATTACTCTAGGAGGTGGATCAAAACAGATCTTGCTGTGATTTATGTCAAAGAGTGTTCTTCCTATGTTTTCCTCTAAGAGTTTTATAGTGTCCGGTCTTACATTTAGGTCTCGAATCCATTTTGAGTTTATTTTTGTGTATGGTGTTAAGGAGTGTTCTCATTTCATTCTTTTACATGTAGCTGTCCAGTTTTCCCAGCACCACTTATTGAAGAGACTGTCTCTTCTCCATTGTATACCTTTGCCTCCTTTGTCATAGATTAGTTGACCATAGGTGCGTGGGTTTATCTCTGGGCTTTCTATCTTGTTCCATTGATCTATGTTTCTGTTTTTGTGCCAGTACCATACTGTCTTGATTACTGTAGCTTTGTAGTATAGTCTGAAGTCAGGGAGCCTGATTCCTCCAGCTCCGTTTTTTTCCCTCAAGACTGCTTTGGCTATTTGGGGTCTTTTGTGTCTCCATACAAATTTTAAGATGATTTGTTCTAGTTCCGTAAAAAAATGCCATTGGTAATTTAATAGGGATTGCATTGAATCTGTAGATTGCTTTGGGTAGTATAGTCATCTTTACAATATTGATTCTTCCAATCCAAGAACATGGTACATCTCTCCATCTGTTGGTATCATGTTTAATTTCTTTCATCAGTATCTTATAGTTTTCTGCATACAGGTCTTTTGTTTCCCTAGGTAGGTTTATTCCTAGTATACAGCAGGTTCTTATTAGTCATCAATTTTATACACATCAGTGTATACATGTCAATCCCAATTGCCCAGTTCATCACACCACCACTACCCCCGCCGCTTTCCCCAACTTGGTGTCCATACGTTTGTTCTCTGCATCTGTGTCTCTATTTCTGCCTCCCATGAGGTTTTGATATGGCAGTCTATATATGTACAAGGTTGTTTTAAGTTACTGGCTTCTTTCCCACCTAGAGGAGTTCCTTTCACATTTGTTGCAAAGCTGGTCTGGTTGTGCTGAATTCTCTTAGGTTTTACTTGTCTGTAAAGCTTTTGATTTTTCTGTCTAACCTGAATGAGATCCTTGCCGGGTAGAGTAATCTTCGTTGTAGGTTCTTCCCTTTCATCACTTTAAATATATCATGCCACTCCCTTCTGGCCTGCAGAGTTTCTGGTGAGAAATCAGCTGATATCCTTATGGGAGTTCCCTTGTATGTTGTCATTTTTCCCTTGTTGCTTTTAATATTTTTTCTTTAATTTTTGTCAATTTGATAACTATGTGTCTTGGTGTGTTCCTCCTTGGGTTTATCTTGTCTGGGACTCTCTGCACCTCCTGGACTTGGGTGACTGTTTCTTTTCCCACGTTAGGGAAGTTTTCAGCTATTATCTCTTCACATATTTTCTCACGTCCTTTCTGTCTCTCTTCTCCTTCTGGGACCCCTATAATGTGAACATTGGTGCATTTAGTGTCATCCCAGAGGTCTTTTAAGATTGTCATTTTTTTTTTTAAACTGGGCCAACCTTTTTTTTTAAAAAAACCCCACATTTGTTTATTTATTTATTTTTGGCTGTGTCGGGTCTTCGTTTCTGTGCAAGGGCTTTCTCTAGTTGTGGCAAGCGGGGGCCACTCTTCATTGCGGTGCGCGGGCCTCTCACTATCGCGGCCTCTCTTGTTGCGGAGCACAGGCTCCAGATGCGCAGGCTCAGTAGTTGTGGCTCACGGGCCTAGCTGCTCCACAGCATGTGGCATCTTCCCAGACCAGGGCTCGAACCCGTGTCCCCTGCATTAGCAGGCAGATTCTCAACCACTGCGCCACCAGGGAAGCCCGTCTTCATTTCTTTTCATTCCTTTTTCTTTATTCTGTTCTGTAGCAGTGATTTCCACCATTCTGGCTTCCAGCTCACTTATCTGTTCTTCTGCCTCACTTATCCCGCTATTGATTCCTTCTGCTGTATTTTTTATTTCAGTTATTTTATTGTTTGTCTGTTTGTTTGTTCTTTAGTTCTTCAAGGTCTTTGTTAAACATTTCTTGTATCTTCTCAATCTGTGCCTCCATTCTTTTTCCGAGATCTTGGATCATCTTTCTTATCATTACTCTAAATTCTTTCCTGGGTAGATTGCCTATCTCCACTTCACTCAGTTGTTCTTCTGAGGTTTTATCTTGTTCCTTCATCTGGGAAATATTCCTCTGCTGTCTCATTTTGTCTAACTTTCTGTGATTGTGGTTTCCTTTCCACAGTCTGCAGGGTTGTAGTTCTTGTTGCTTCTGCTGTCTGCCCCCTGGTGGATGAGGCTGGTCTAAGAGGCTTGTGCAGGCTTCCTGGTGGGAGGGACTGGTTCCTGCCCACTGGTGGGTGGAGCTGGGTCTTATCCCTCTGATGCACAGGGCTGTGTCAGGAGGTGTGTTCAGCCGGCAGTTGTGTGGTCAGGAAGACTTTAAGCAGCCTGTCTGCTGATGGGTGGGGCTGTGTTCCCACTTGGTTGGCCTGAGGTGACCCAGCACTGGAGCCAACATGCTATTGGGTGGGGCCAGGTGTTGGTGAAAATATGGCAGCCTCCAGGAGGGCTCACACCAATGAGTACTCCCGAGAACTACCGCCACCAGTGTCTTTGTCCCCACAGTGAGCTACAGCTGCCCTCTGCCTTTGCAGGAGACCCTCCAACACCAGCATATAGGTCTGGCCTAGGCTCTTAGGAGAGGTCACTGCTTTTTTCCCTGGGTCCTGGTGTGCACAATACCTTGTGTGTGCCCTCCAAGAGTGGAGTTTCTGTTTCCTCCAGTCCTGTGGAATTCCTGTGATCAAATCCCGCTGGCCTTCAAAGGCAGATTCTCTGGGGCTCTTCCTCCTCCCATTGCCAGACCCCCAGGCTGGGGAGCCTGACGTGAAGCTCAGAACTTTCACTCCTGTGGGAGAACTTCTGTGATAGTTTTCCAGTTTGGGGGTTGTCCACTTGGTGGGTATGGGATTTGATTTTATCACGATTGCTCCCCTCAAACTGTCTCGTTGTGGGTTCTTATTTGTCTTTGGATGTAGGACATCTTGTTTGGTAGGTTCCAGCATTTTTTTCATCAATGGTTGTTCATCATTTAGTTGTAATTTTGGTGTTTTCATAAGAAGAGGTGAGCTCACATCCTTCTACTCTGCCACATTGTCTCTGGAGGCTTTTTTTTTTTTTTTTGCGGTAAGTGGGCCTCTCACTGTTGTGGCCTCTCCCGCTGCGGAGCACAGGCTCCGGACACGCAGGCTCAGTGGCCATGGCTCATGGGCCTAGCCGCTCCATGGCATGTGGGATCTTCCAGGACTGGGGCACGAACCCGTGTCCCCTGCATTTGCAGGCGGACTCTCAACCACTGCGCCACCAGGGAAGCCCTCTGGAGGCTTTTTAATTCAATTTTTTATTGAAAATACACATAACAAAAGTTACCATCTTAACCTTTTAAGTGTACAGTTCAGTGGCCTTAAGTACATTACTATAGTTGTGCAACCACATTTGTATAGTTGTGCAACCATCACCATTATCCATCTCCAGAACTCTGTCTTGCAAAACAGAAACTCATTCTCCCCTCCCCTCAGCCCTGGCAACCACCTTTCTATAGTATCCTCTGTTCCTGTGAATTTGACTACTGTAGGGAGTCATATAAGTGGAGTCATACAGTATTTGTCTTCTTTTGTGACTGGCTTATTTCACTTAGCATGATGTCCTCAAGGTTTATCCATGTTGTAGCATGTGTCAGACTTTCCTTCCTTTTTAAGGCGGTGTAATAGACCATTCTATATATATACCACAGTTGTTTATCCATTCATCTGTCAGTGGACACTTGGATTGTTTCCACCTTTTAGCTCTTGTGAATAATGCTGCTATGTACATGGGTGTACATGTATCTCTTTGAGACCCTGCTGTAAATCCTTTTGGGTACATACCCAGAAGTGGAATTGCTGGATCACATGGTAATTCTATTTTTAATTTTTTGAGGAACCACCATATTGTTTTCTGCAGCAGCTATACCATTTTACATTCCTACTAACAGTGCACAGGGGTTCCAATTTTTCCACATCCTTACCAACAACTTGTTATTTTCTGGTGTTTTGATAGTAACCATCCATATGGGTGTGAGGTGATATTTCATTATGGTTTTGATTCAGGAGACTACAGCTTTTCATAGAGTTACGATTTTTTCTCTGATTCTAGAAGAGACATAGATAATTTTATTTGTAAACTATGGAAAATATGAACAGTATAATGGAGATCATCTCAGAAATAATTATTGTCAACACTTGAGGTCAGGTAAGCTTTTTTGCTCTCATGCAGTTTATGTTCTCTCTATACTATTTTTTTTTTAATATGGTAGACGTCAAACTATCTGTACAGAATTTTATTCTATCTTTTTTCACTTAATCTCATGTCATGAGTAGTTTTCCACTTTATTCAAAGTTTGATACCATGCAGTTTTATCTAGTACACACACTTTTTATGCAAAATGCTGAAAACTCTCATTCTGGGGTTTCAGAAGCCATACCAGCAGGGACGTCATCAGGCCGCTTGCCTGGTGAGAGCGTGTAGCTGAGGCAGCCCCACTTCTGTGGTGAGCCTGGCAGACTTGCTTTCTGTAGACAGTGACCCTCAGCCTTTTAGGAATAGCTGACTCTTATTATAGGCTCAGCACTGTTTGGAATGCTTTGCATATATTAACTCACTTAATCCTCACAACAACTCTATGAGGAAATGCTCTTCTTATACCTGCTTTACAGATGAGACTAAAACCTCAGAGACTATGCATTACCCAAGCACGCCCAGGTGGTGGGGGGCAGGGCCAGGATGGGAGCCCAACGTCTTACCATGCAGACCCTCGACTTAGCCAGATCCTCTAAGGCTTTCTACTGTGGGGGAGAGAATATGGCTTGTCATGGCACCTCCCCACCCAAACTGCAACAATCTGAACAACATGGTTTGGTCACCTCCTCTTTACATACCAGGGAAATTGCCGATAAGTTTTCTCAGTGTGCTTTCTGATCTTTGCTTCATGCAAGACCGACTATGTCTCCAAGCATGTCCGGCACCCCTGCACAGGGTCAAATGGATATTGGGTCTGGCACCGCCACAGGCCTTCCTTTCATGCTGCCACCAACCTGTATATCCTGCAGGTGACATTTCAGGGATAGTTGTGAGCTTAGGCTCTGACAGCTCTCCAAAAGCTCAGGGGTGAGACTTGGTTCCTAATTGTGCAGCTGTCTGATTTGACTTCTGTTCACAAGCCTTCTACTGCTTTTTTTCCTCCCGAGCAGCTCACTAAGGGGCTGGTGGAGGGATTCATCTCCAGGCCACAGCTCCAGGGATGGAGCAGAAACATCTGCATGTTGAGTATACACGCCATGGCCATGAGCAGAAAATAAGGGATGAGCATGAGGTAACTTTCACTGTCTTCCCTCTGCCCTCAGGATGTGGGGCAATCAAATCGGTGATGAAGGAGCAAGGGCCTTCGCAGAGGCTCTGAGGAACCACCCGAGCTTGACTAACTTGAGGTAACTGCTGCCTTCTGAGAACTGCCCTCTTCAGGGCCAACCTGGTCACTCCGTGTTCCTCTTGTTTTACCAGAGGAGGAGCCAGGGGAAAGAGGGCGGCTGGCATTCCTAACAGGGAAGGTATTTGTGTGTGTGGTTTTTCTTTTTCTTTTTAAAAACGTTTGTATCGACATAGAAGAGGCATACAGTTAAGTATATTATGCTTAAGTTTTCAGCTCTGTGATGTGACATGTGCACACACCAGTCAGATCAAGACTAGACATTGCCAGCCCCTCTGTAGTCTTCCCGTGCCCCTTGGGGGTTGGGGAGGAATTCTTCAGTCCAGACAAAACTGAAAGACACTGGGCCACAGATTCCTGCCCCCTCCTCATTTCTCAGGATGGTGCTGGGACAAGAGGGGACCCTTCACCTCTGTAAACAGACTTGGTCCTCCCTGGCCCTCCTTTAGGCCTCTGGCCAAATCTGAGAGACTCGGGGGTCTCCTGGTTGCCCGTGTCCTTCCTGTCACTGACAAAGGGTTAAATACGGTGGGGGCAGTAGCAGAGTTCCTTCCATACAAGAACAGAGGAAACTTCTCCAGGCCTCCCCGACAGGCGCCTGTAAGGTGTCAGCCTCCGAAGCAGAGCTCGCCAGGCGTCCTCAGCCCGTGTGACCAGGTCTTGCCATGTTCATTTCCTGTCTGGCCTCTCCTCGAGCAGTCTGGTGATTTGGCCTCGTCCTGGGCTCTGGAGCAGCAAAGGCTGAGTGGCTGCTGGTGAGGCTGGCACTTACGCTTCCTGCTTCAAATCAGCCCAGGCAGGAACCACGTCCAGGTGGAGTCTTGCCAGCTGTTTTAGTTGCTGAAACCAAAGCCAAATGTAGACGTGTTTTTAATAACCTACCCCAAATGTTTTTCCTTCCTAGTCTTGCATTCAATGGCATTTCTACAGAAGGAGGAAAGAGCCTCGCATGGGCCCTGCAGCAGAATGCGTCTCTGAAAATATTCTGGTAATGACCAGAGTCATTTTGAACGGTTGGGTCTCAGGGATTTTTCCAAAGACTGTGCACAGCCTGGAATCTTAACTGAAAGAGTGCCTCTCTGTTGTAAAGGCTCTAGGCCTTTCCTCAAAGGAAGGTTTATAATTTCATTTCCTCCTAGAGAAGAAAATAGCCATTCCCAGAAGCACAAACAAGTACAGAATGGGTGGAATGGGTCCCAGGAACATGAGTTTGAGACCCTAGCCTTCTTTGCCCACCCTAGGCCTCAGGAAAACCAGAAGGCTAGCTATTCTGTCAGGATATCCTCGGAACACCCTCAGATATGCCTTGAGGAGTCCAACTTTCATGCACTTGTCTCAGAACTTTCTCCCTTCTTCCTCTTAAACTGCCTACCCCCCGTGCAGCCTCCTCTGTCCCCAGGTAGTCACATCAGGACTTGGCCTTCATGCTCCAGCTCACCTGTCACGGGAAGCCCACAGCCCTCGCTCCCTCTCTGCACTCCAGGGCCACTAGTTAACTGTGTGTTACCTTCTGAAAGTGATGCTTTTTTTCTTTCTTTTGGTTGTTCCTTTTTTTGGTCATTTACCGTATTTTTATTTATTTACTTGCCTGTATCATAAATTGCTTCTGGGAAAGGAAGTTATATTACATGTCTCTGTATCCTCCTCATGAGATATTGGCTACATTAGTTAATGAAAATGTCGTCATTATGAGAATTCAGATACTAGACCTGCTGGCCAGTAAGTGCATTTTCCTTTTTCCCTCAAAAAAATCTTTTCTTTTAAAAGATTTTGAAAAGTAATACATGCTTTTTTGAAAAAAATATAATACACTGAAGTCGGGAAAGTAGGAAGTGAAAGAACCTCCTCCCTCATGCTTTCTAAATATAATCTTTTATTTCTAGCATTTGAATGTATAGTCAAATAAATATCGCTTTTCTTATGAAACTGAATAGCATTTAGCAAGTGACTGAAGAAAAAATATCTCAACCATATATTGTACATATCTGACATGTCCTTTTATGTCAGGGTTTCTCAATCTCAACACTGTTGACATTTGGGTCCAAATAATTCTTTTTTGTTGAGAGGCTGTCCTGTGTATTGTAAGATATTTAGCAGAATCCCTGGCCTCTACCCATTAGATACCAGTAGTAACCCCTAATTGTGACAGTCAAAATTGTCTCCAGACATTGGCAAGTGTCCCCTGGAGAAGTCACCCCAGTTGAGAACCACAGGTCTAGAGGGATAATAATAATGTCAATCCCCAAAATCTCTTGAGTACTCACTGTACATCACACATTGTTCTCAGCCTTTTCCATGTATTAACTCATTCTCACAACTGTGTTATGAGGGCTGTACCATTACTGTTCACATTTGCTGGTGAGAAAACTCAGGCCCAGAGAAGTTCAACCACGTGCTGTGGTCGCCCTGCTAGTAAGCCATTGCCAGCCGGCATGTCTGGCTCAGAGCATCTTGAGCCCCATGCTCTTCTGCCTCTTTCTTTATCCTACCTCATTCTCTCTAAAGGTTGCACAGTGTCCCTTGAATGTACACTCACAATGTATTTTGCTGGCTGCCTCTACTGATACTGAAATTTGTTCACATCTTATGTTACGACCGGAAAGACTGCAACCAATACTGCATGTATAGAACCTGTGTGTAATGTCTTTGCACACCATAGGGTGGATTTCTAGACGTTGAATTGTTGGCCCAAAGTGAAACACATTTAAAGTGTGGATAGACACTACCAAATTGCTCTTCAAGGAATGATTTTTTAAATGTTCTTTATATTCATTTCTCCTTCCTTATTTATTCTTTCATCCACTGGCACAACAGGGTTTAATTCTCTTTACAACCAGGAACTTCTAGCCCTCTGTACTTTATCCAGACCACTTCCTGCTTTTACGAACAACTGAGAGACTTCCTGAACTTTCAGTCACAGAACTCGGGTCCTTCATAAGTGGCCTCGGAGCAAAGTGATGAACACATTTTAACGCGCAGTCGGCAGGCTTTTCTAGGTCTTCATCTGACTGAGTTTAGTAACACACTGTCCGTGGTGTTCAAGGGATCTTAACGGCTGGAGACCCGAGAAGCAGGCACTGGCCCCTCGCTTTCTGTGGGCCCGTCTTCTGAGAGATCTGAGGGCTCAGCAAGGATGGGGAGGGAGTATGGGCTCCCCCGGCAGCAGCACGGCTAAGAAGTAGGAGCTTGGGTGAAGGGTTGCACTAGAAATGAACCTCCGTTTATTGTCTGTGGGGCTCAGAGGCTGGCTTGGAGCCTGGCTGTTTGCTGGGTTCTCAGCAAGTGATGAGCTGCATAAGATGCAGACGCCGGGGCTGGGATCCCGCTTCTGTGAACTCAGTGGAGAGTGGGTGCCAGGTAGCGCTGTCCTGAGTCGACACTTCCTTTCTTTTCCAGGCTCACCAAAAATGAACTTGATGATGAAGTGGCAGAGAGCTTGGCAGAGATGTTGAAAGTCAACCAGACGTTGAAACATTTATGGTAATTCAGATTTAAACACTGTGCTTTTTAAAAAAAATATTCTTTGAGATATACCTTTTGAAATATTTTTTGAGATTCACATATCATAAAGTCACACTTTTTAAGTGTACAGTTCAGTGGTTTTTAGCATATTTATAAGGTGGTGCAACCATCACCACTATCTAATTCTAGAACATTTTACAAAACTACCCACCTCCCCTACCCGCCAGAAACCTGTACGCGTTAAGTCATCACTCCCCATCCTTCTCCTCCCTTAGTCCCTGGCACCTGCTAATCTACTTCCAGTCTCTATGGATTTGCCTCTTCTGGGCATTTCATAGAAATGCAGTCATACAATATATGACCTTTTGTTTCTATGTTCTTTCACTAGCAAAAGTTTTCAAGGTTCACCTACATTGCAGCATATATCAGTACTCCATTGCTTTTTATGGCTGAATGGTATTCCATTGTATGGACAGTCCATGTTTTGTTTGTCCATTCTTCAGTTGGTGGACATTTGGGTTGTTTCTACTTTATGACTATTATGAATAATGCTACTGTGAACATTCGCGCACATGTTTGTATGTGAAATGTTTTCATTTCTCTTGGGATAGAATTGCTGGGTCATATGGTCACTCTGTTAAATGCCAAACTGTTTTTCAAAGTGGTTGTGCTATTTACATTTCCACCAGTCATGTATGAAGGTCCCCATTTCTCCATGTCCTCACAAACACTTGCTGTTGTCTGTCTTTTTTGGGTAATGCCATCCTAGTGGGTGTAAAGTGGTATCTCATCATGGGTTTTTTTTTTTTTTTTTTTTTTTTTTCCGGTACGCGGGCCTCTCACTGTTGTGGCCTCTCCCGTTGCGGAGCACAGGCTCCGGATGCGCAGGCTCAGCGGCCATGGCTTATGGGCCCAGCCGCTCCGCGCATGTGGGATCTTCCCGGACCAGGGCACGAACCCGTGTCCCCTGCATCGGCAGGCGGACTCTCAGCCACTGCGCCACCAGGGAAGCCCTCATCATGGTTTTGATTTGCATTTCCCTGACTGCTAACAGTGTTGGGTGTCTTTTCATGTGCATATTGGCCATTTGTGTACCTTCTTTAGAGAACTGTCTCCACATCCTTTGTCCATTTGTAAATTGGGTTATATGCCTTTTAATTGCTGAGTTGTTAGAGTTCTTTATATATTCTGGGTGCTAGACATTTACTAGATACGCGATTTGCAAATATTTCTTCTCTTTCTGTGAGGTTTTTCACTTTCTTGAGAGTGACCTTTGAAGCACCAAAGTATTTAATTTTGATAAAGTCCAATTTATCTATTTTTTGTTTAGTTGCCTGTGCTTTAGGTATCTTAGTAAGAAATCACTGGCTAATCCAAGATCCCAAAGATTTCCTTTAAGTGTTATAGTTTTGCTCTTACATTTAGGTCTTTGATCCATTTGGAGTTCATTTCTGTGTATGGTATGAGGTGTTAGGGGTCCAGCTTCATATTATTGCATGTAGATATCCAGTTGTCCCAGCACCACATGTTGAAAAGTCTCTTTCCATTTTGAATGGCCCTGACGCTTTTGTCAAAACTCAGTTGACCATAAATCTGTGAGTTTATTTCTGGACCTTCTATTCTAGTTCATTGAGCCATATGTTTATCATCATGCCAGGACCACACTGTCCTGATTATTGTAACTTTGTAGTAAGTTTTGAAACCAGGAAATGTGGGTCTTCCAACTTTGTTCTTCTTTCTCAATATTGTTTTGACTATTCTGGGTCTCTAGCATTTCCATGTGAATTTTAGATCACCAAGTCAATTTCTGTAAAAACAAAAAACCCCCAAAAAACCCAGAGTGTGCTACTTTTACATCTGTGTTTGTTTTATTCCTTTTCTTTCTGACCTGTAGACGTTCTTTTATGCCCTTCCCTAGGTGTCAGGCCAGCCCCTTCACGAGAACAGAGCTAGAACAGGGCTAGAGAGTGACTCTTAGCTCTTGGTGCCAGTACAGACTACACGTCTGCAGTGAAGGTAGCCAGTGGGCATATGTACCTGAGCACTGCCAGGCTTTTTACTTCTCCTCCTACCCAGGCTCTTGCCAGGTCTAGGCTTCAGGCAGCTCACCCTCCCCCCAGCAAGGTGTAGGTGGTGGCAGTGTTTGCAGCTTTCCAGAAGGGGTGATTAGGAAACAGCAGAATTTAACTGAATGCAGAACTCAGTGCCCACTTCCAGGTTCTATTTTTGCTCCTTTTGCAAAAATGTCCAAGTCACACTGTGGCTGTGCTTACCAGAAGGTCTCACCTCTGCCACTTGGCCCAGGAGCCCCAGTCTTTGAGAGATGTGGCGGGGATCACTGGGTCCTGGCTGCAGCACAGCCACCGAGTCCTGTGTGCTTGGGCAGGAATGGTGACAAGAGCTCCCTTCCCCTGGGCGCCATGGTAGAAATGATGAGAACTACTTCATACACATCCTCCTATTGAAATCTCACACACCCAGGGTAGCGGGGTTCTCTTATAGTTATTCCCATTTTATAGATCAGGCAGCTGAGGAATAGAAAGCTTAAGTTTATTTCTTCAAGGATCTGCAGCTGAGAAGTGGGGAGTGGGTGTATGTATATGAGGAGAGCTTTTAACCAGGATGCTATACTGCCTCCTTAAGGAACTGGCTAAATTTCTATAATCTCATTAGTCACAGTAATATAGGTCATTATCTTCCTGGTACACAGCTACCTTCTTGGATCAGTGCCCAGAATTTCTAAAGGTCAAGTTCAATAGTAGCCTTATGCTACAAATAGCTGGGGGGTGAGGAGTGAACCTGTGATGAAGCACAGACATATCACTGACTTGTGCTGCTCTTTCCTGGGTGGGTTAGACGCATGGCTTCCCAGGGGAGCAATTTGGGAATTGCCCAGGCTTCCCAGCTATATCTGAAATCTTTGTTTCATTAGAATCAATGCCACCCAACATAATGGGGTATACTCTTAGAGGCCCCATTATTGATGCTTTTCCACTGGGACCCATGAGTAGCAGCAGAACTGTTCTTCCTCCCTCCATCTGGGAAGCCTTTGTTTCCCCCAAAGAAGAGAATGGCCAGCTCTTTAAAAAATACTTAACTTTAAAAACTGCCTTGCCTTTCTCCAGCCATCTGGAAGGAGACATCAGACTGCCTGTTCCCCAGATGTGTTCCTTAGAATTTGTTGTTCAGACTGGTAGTCTCCAAGAATTTGTTGTTCAGACTGGTAGTCTCCAAACATTTTTGACTGGGCACCCCTGCAGTGAAAAATGTCAAGCACACATGCATACATATATGTTCATATATTAAATTACCTACATATGAATATACAGATATATTATGCTCACTATAAAAATACACAGAAAAGTTAAACATTTAAAAAAATTTTACTTAAGTGTAGTTAATTTACAGTGTTGTATTTAATTTCTGCTGTACAGGAAAGTAACTCAGTTATACATATATATATTCTTTTCCATTATGGTTTATCACAGGAGTTTGAATACAGTCCCCTGTACTATACAGTAGGACCTTGTTGTTTATCCTATATATAATAATTTGCATCTGCTAATCCCAAACCTTCCCTCCCCCTTGGCAACCACAAGTCTGTTCTATTTGTGAGTCTGTTTTTGTTTCATAGATATGTTCATTTGTGTCGTATTTCAGATTTCACATATAAGTGATATCATATGGTATTTGTCTATCTCTTAATGACTTAATTTGCTTAGTATGATAATGTCTGGGTCCATCCATGTTGCTGCAAATGGCATGATTTCATTCCTTTTTATGGCTAATAATCCATTGTGTGTATATATATATATATATATATATATATATATACCATATCTTCTTTATCCATTCATCTGTCGATGGACATTTAGGTTGCTTCCATGTCCTGGCTATTGTAAATAGTGCTGCTGTGAATACTGGGGTGCACGTATCCTTTTGAATTATGGTTTTCTCTGGATATATGCCCAGGAGTGGGATTGCTGGATCATATGGTAGCTCTATTTTTAGTTTTTTAAGGAATATCCATACTGTTCTCCATAGTGGCTGTACCAATTTACATTCCCACCGACAGTGTAGGAGGGTTTCCTTTTCTCCACACCCTCTCCAGCATTTATTGTATGTAGACATTTTGATGATGGCCATTCTGACTGGTGTGAGGTGATACCTCATTGTTGTTTTAATTTGCATTTCTCTAATTATTAGCGATGATGAGCATCTTTTCATGTGCCTCTTGGCCATCTGTATGTTGTCTTTGGAGAAATGTCTATTTAGGTCTTCTGCCCATCAGAAAAATTAAACATTTTAAAGCATGTTCTTTATTTTCATGGATCTGATCGACACAATCTCAGCAAGATCGAAAGTTAAGGGGACTCAGTTCTTCCCCTGACCCTGTCTCTTATCCCATCGTATCCTTCCAACCCCCTAATGAAGTGGGCAGATTTAATCCAGTATTACTTGATACAAAAGATATATTCTTCTTTCAGGCTTATCCAGAACCAGATTACAGCCAAGGGGATTGCCCAGTTGGCAGATGCATTACAGAAGAACACTGGCATAATGGAGATTTGGTAAGACCAATCTACCACTTATAATGATAACAACAACGATTATTTACTCAGCACCATTTACTGTGTGCCATGTACAATGCAGGGCACTGTCCATTTATCTCCCATCTTTCCAACAATCTGTAATGTAGGTAGTATTGTCTCCATTTCACAGATGTAGAAACTGAGGCCCAGACCAAGGTCACACCTAAGAGAAGCTGAAATTCAGCTCAGACTACGACTCTATAGTCAGGGCTCTCCTCCCCAGCCCCCCTGTCCTGCCTACTGTCCTGGGTTGCACGGGGGCAGACAGACTGGGAAAGGGATTCCCACTGAAAGTTAATCACTCTGGGACTCATGAGCCTGAGAGATGACCATGCTGGCCCAGAGTTTAAAGCATGTTCTTTTCCTTCTCTGGGCTTCCAGGCTGTATTTGAGCTGATTGTACTCTTTTTCGACTTCCTGTTTCTGTTATGCTAGCAGAAGGAAGGCATGTGCTCTGCTTTGCTGCAATGTTGAGCCCCATTTCCTTTCTTGTGCCTCCTACGGGACACACAGCCCCGAGGTAGGACTGGGCCTGTAGCATATTCGGGGGTGGGGGAGTGTGTGTGTCCCATTAGTGACAATGGTTACACCACTGGGTTAAGTGCTAGGGAAACAGCAGTTAACTGGACAGAAAGGTCCCTGACTGCCTCAGAGTACTGATGTAACCGAGCTGAGAACAGAGGGCTCCGTGTCTCTGAATCCAGACCCCCAAGTGCTCTGGAATTTGCTATCTACCCGAGGCCTGGCCTGAGACAGCCCAGCAGTGTGTGAGGCTCAGACCTGCATGGGAACCATGACACAAATCCAGGGCCCCGTGAGGACAGAGACCACAGGAGTTCATGCTACCACTGTGGGCCCTGAGATCCACGGAGCAGCCTCACGGTGAGCCAAACCCTCAGCTCAGGGGGTAGTTGCTCGTTAACTACAGTTCTTTCTTCATGACTGGGGAGAAGAATTTCACAGCCAAAAACAATGGAGCAAGGTACAGCTACCTCCCTGACCTTTTTAAATTTCGCTTTAGAATTTGTTAGTGGACCATAAAATTGGTTTGGTGGGTTGCAACCAGCATTATTTAAAAAATGAAACAGAGCCAGAATGCTCTGTGCCTAGTATGAAATATTCTTTCATAATCTCATTTCAGATGTGGGTGTGTACATATACACAGATGCTGGTTCACAATGTAAAATGTTCTTATTTGAGGTCACAGTCAGAAAAACATTTGAAAACACTGTCCTAGAGTAGAAAGCCCAGCTCCAAGGCAGACCGATGGAGAGGCTGTGGCATGTGTGCCTTCAAGGCCGAAGCCCGCTGCTCAGCCCTCAAAGGCACTGGAGAGCCAGTGGGATTTTAGTTCGCGTTAATCTCCAACCACCCTCAGCCTGTGATCCTTTCCTAGAACCACCCCGTTTCCTGCTGACTCTGTTGTTTGAGGACAGCAGGCAGAGGAGGGGAGCAGAGAGGAGGGGAGGCCAGGCTGCAGGACAGTCTGTGGACTACAGCTGGCTTCCACCCTTCTCAGGGGCTGGTGAGGATGGTTGTAAGGATATGCAGCTGCTTTAAGTCCGTCAAGCTTGAAATGGGCCTTTGTCACCTACCAACAGACAACCGCTGTTCCTACACAAGGAATTATTTGTGTAGGACCAGGTGTCGATCTTCAAGGCATGCTCTGCAGAGCCTGAAAGCGGCACTGGTGTCAGGGAGGACTCGGAAAGAGGACAAGGAGGAGGGCTCGGGTGCTGGCCCAGGAGTATCTTTACTTCAGCCCCTGGCTCAGCCCAGGTGTCTGACTCCCTGGGACTGGGCTCGGTGAGAGTGCTGGCTGTGTTGGCCCTGTCCAGGGGTTGAGCCAGCAGGGGAGTGGAGAGGAGGGAGCAGCTCTGCCTGGGGCCACACTGGCACAGATGACCTTGGACAATCGCTTTGGACTCATTATCTGTACTGACATTTATTTCTGCCTTGTCCCTGTCCAAAAAGAACCTGAGGTCTGAAGTCCCTCAGTCTTCAAAGACAGAAGTTAGCAGTGTTCAATGACCTGGTATTGTAAATTATAGCATTTACTGCACTCCATTGTAATAGCTTCCTGTGAAGGAGCTACAGTCTAGATGAGACAGCCTGAGGGTAGGGCCTGTGTCATGGTCACTGCTGAGTCCCCAGGGAAAGCACCGCATCTTCATTTGTTGAACAACGAAGTGCTTGTGTGCCAGGCACGATGCTGGTACCAAGAGTCCAGTGGTGAACAAAATGGACCTGCCCTCATGCGTGTACCCTCTAGTGAGGAAGACACAGTTAAGAAACAAATCATTCAAGTAACTATTTAATTACAATCATGATGAGTGCTAGAAAGGGGAAAGCTAAGAAGGGAACCTAATACAGATGAGGTTTCAGGGAAGGTCTCCCTAAGGAAGTGGCATTTAAACTGAGCCATGAAGGATGAATACGAGTTCATCAGCTGAAAGTGTTCCAGGTGGGGAAACAGTACGTGCAAAGGCTCTGAGGCATGAAAAAATATGGTGCCCTTGAAGAACAGCAAGAAGCAGATGGGCCTGTGGTTCAGACAGTGTGGAAGAGGGAGCAACAGGAGGCAGAGGAGACAGGCGGAGACTAGACCATAAAATATCTGTGGGTCATGTGGGTCATGTTAAGTATTTTGGTCTTTATCCTAAAAGCAAGGGAAAGTGATTGAACAGTTTGAAGCAAAGAGGGATGTGATCAGATGTGCATTGTAAAAAGACCACTCTGGCTCCTCTAGGAAAGCGGATTGGAGGAGGCCATGTAAAGGGACGGTCAGTAGGACACTGCAGTGAGCCAGAGAAGAGATGATGGGTGCTTAGGTCAGGATGGTGGTGCTGAACATACGGAGAGGTTCCAGGGAGCCCATTCTAGGGGTATTTAGGGAATAGAACTCTGTGATAGATAGATAGAATATGAAGATGAGGACGAAGGTTGACCCCCAGGTTACTAACTTGCACAACTGGATGTAGAGTTGTACCATTCATGGAGCTAGGGAACCCTGGGGAGATGTGCCCACTTTGAGGTACCTGGGAGGTGTCCAGATGAAGGTGTCAAGTAGGTAAGCGGCCCCACAGTGGAGCTGTCTGGCCCAGCTCAATGACATATGAATGAGGCCAGGGATAGATGAGGTTCTTCTGGGGAAGAGGGCCAGGCCCCAAGCCTGGAGGAAATCCATTATTTGGAGGTCACATGGAGGAGGATATAAAAAAGGAGACAGCGATGGAGTGGCCAGATGTAGGAAAGAAACCAGAGAGCATAATATCAAACCAAGGGAAGGTGGTGTTTCAAGGAGGAGGGAGAGGGCAGGACAGCCAAATGCCTGTGAGGGTCAGGAAAGACAAGGGCTAAAAACTGTCATTTAAGTTCAGGTTTATAGAGGCTATTGGTTACCTTAGTGAGACCCAGTCCACAGAGTGATGGTAGCTGGAAAGGATTAATATGTGAATATCAAACAAGTCATCAAGATGGCAGGGTAAGAGGACGTGGAGCTTACCTCCCCCACAAACACATCAAAAATACATCTACATGTGGAACAAGTCTTGTGGAAAACTAACTGGAAACTGGCAGGAGAACTCCTGTACAACCAAGGCTGCAAGAAAGATTCCCATGTAATCACAGAGGATGGGAAAAAAAAGCATCAGGTCAGGACAGAGCCCATGGGAGGGGACCAAGAGGAAAAGGAAGACCAGACAGGTGGATACTCGCCCTGGGGAGTGAGCGGGTTGAGCCACACAGAGGAGACAAGCCCCATTGGCTGCTTGGAGAACTGCTAGGACAGACAGAAAGGCTGGAGAAGCCTAGACTCCAGTTGTGAGGAGTGCCTGGGTGCTTGCTTACCACCAGAGAGGGCAAAGTGAGGTCTGCCCTAGCATGGTGGTGTCACCACACTCACCAGTCCCAGCTGAGCAACCACCCCAGCCCCACTCATTCCACACCACAGCTTGGCACTAGATCTAGGGCAGCCAGGTCCTGGGAGAAGACTCGATCTAGAGATGCAGAGGTGGCCCAGGAACCTGGGGGGTGGTCCAGGTAGGGCAGTAGCAGCCACTGTTAGCACTTACTAAAACAGCACTACAGAAGCAGCCCAGACGTCTGATGGCAGCATAGCTGCTTCAGCTCCCACAGCCATAATGCCATGACCCCTAGTGCTAGCTGAGCAAATGCTCCAGCCCCACCCACTCCACACCACAACCTTGCACTAGATCTGGGATGACCACAATGGGAAAAAGACATGACCTTGGGCTGCATCTGAGCAGAGCTGCAGCTGCCTACACAGGTGGTGCCATTGGACCTCTGTAAGTGCACAAGCCCCAGTGCAGGGAGAAGGAAAAACATACACTTAAAAGGAACAGAGCCAGCTTGAGCCCAACCCTCAGGGCATTCACTCCAGCAACTTAGGAGCAGCCCCCTGCCCTGTGTGATGGCCACTGAGCAGAGAGGAAGTCCTGCATCACACCCTGTGCAGGCTCTAGCTCTTTCAATTCTAGCCACACCCCCATCAAGCTGATAGGGGCCCGCACATCCTGAAGAAGACATGACTGGTATCCACATCAAAACCCATCCTCACACCAAAAACACTGGGCACACAGTCTACATGGGGACACTCCCACATAAAAACAAACACCCCTTCAAGACCACAGTAGGTAACTGTTTCACCTAAATTCACTGAGACAGAGAAAGTTAAGTAAAATGAAAAAGCAGAGGAACTATTCCCAATTGAAAGAGCACGAGAACCGCCCCCCCCGCCCCCCCCGAAAAAGTAATGAAACAGAGGTAACAATGAGTTCAAAAAGTTGGTAATAAAAATGCTAACTGAATGAAGAAAGAGTTGATCTAAGTTGATCAACAAAGAGTTGATCTAGAGCACAGATCATTTTAACAAAAACTATAAAAAGACCCAATCAAAAATAATTCCATTTTAGACACAATGCACCCTAAGAGCAATGAATAGCAGACTAAATGACACAGAACACATAAATGATCTGGAAGATTAAAAAATGGAAACTATCAAATCAGTACAGCAGACAGAAAATGAAAAAAAATGAAAGCAACATATGAGATCTATGGGATAATATAAAATGTGCCAACATCTGCATTATAGGGTTTCCAGAACGAGAAGAGAGAAGAGAATCAAAAATGTATTTGAAGAAATTATGGCTGAAAACTTCCCAAACCTAAAGAAGGAAATAAATATCTAGGTACAGGAAGCACAGAGGGTCCCAAACAAGAGGAACCCAAACACACCCACACCAAGACATATCATAATTAAAATGGCAAAAGTTAGAATTCTAAAGGCAGCAAGTATAAGACAGCATCATACACAAGGGAACCCCCCCACCCCCGCATAAGGCTATCATCTGATTTCTCTGCAGAAACCTTGCAGGCTAGAAGGAGTGGCATGATATTCAAAGTCCTGAAGGGGAAAAACCTACAACCTAGGATACTCAACCCAGCAAGATTATCAAGGAGAAAAGATTATATAAGGAGAGAAGGATTTCTCAGACAAGCAAAAACCTGAAAGAATTCAGTGATACTAAACATACTCTGAAAGAAATGTTGAAGAGTCTTCTCTAAATGGAAAAGAAGCATCTATAGGAAAGGGAAAATAACAATAGGAAAGACAAATATATATTGAAGATCACTTAAACCAGTATGTGGTTTCAAAAAAAGACGGAATAATGACATTTTGTAATGTCAAACTGTGAACATAAATTTGTACTGTACAGTCCTCGTGTGTACAGTATGCAGTATATTATATACTTGTTAATAAAACCATCATAATAAAAAACAAAAAAATTGTAAAAGTGACTATAACTACAATAAACAGTAAAGGGATAAGCACAGAGATATAAAATATGACATCAGAGCAAAGATCAATAAAACTAAAAGCTGGTTCTTTGAGAAGATAAACAAAATTGATAAACCATTAGCCAGACTCATCAAGAAAAAAAGGGAGAAGACTCAAATCAATAGAATTAGAAATGAAAAAAAAGAAATAACAACTGACACTGCAGAAATGCAAATGATCATGAGAGATTACTACAAGCAACTCTATGCCAATAAAATGGACAACCTGGAAGAAATGCACAAATTCTTAGAAATGCACAACCTGCCAAGACTGAACCAGGAAGAAATAGAAAAGACGAACAGACCAATCACAAGCACTGAAATTGAAACTGTGATTAAAAATCTTCCAACAAACAAAAGCCCAGGACCAGATGGCTTCACAGGTGATTCTATCAAACATTTAGAGAAGAGCTAACACCTATCCTTCTCAAACTCTTCCAAAATATAGCAGAGGGAGGAACACTCCCAAACTCATTCTACGAGGCCACCATCACCCTGATACCAAAACCAGACAAGGATGTCACAAAGAAAGAAAACTACAGGCCAATATCACTGATGAACATAGATGCAAAAATCCTCAACAAAATACTAGCAAACAGAATCCAACAGCATGTTAAATGGATCATACACCACGATCAAGTGGGGTTTATTTCAGGAATGCAAGGATTCTTCAATATACGGAAATCAATCAACGTGATACACCATATTAACAATTTGAAGGAGAAAAACCATATGGTCATCTCAATAGATGCAGAGAAAGCTTTTGACAAAATTCAACACCCATTTATGATAAAAATCCTGCAGAAAGTAGGCATAGAGGGAACCTTCCTCAACATAATAAAGGCCATATATGACAAAGCCACAGCCAACATCGTCCTCAATGGTGAAAAACTGAAAGCATTTCCACTAAGATCAGGAACAAGACAAGGTTGCCCACCCTTACCACTCTTATTCAACATAGTTTTGGAAGTTTTAGCCACAGCAATCAGAGAAGAAAAGGAAATAAAAGGAATCCAAATCGGAAAAGAAGAAGTAAAGCTGTCACTGTTTGCAGATGACATGATACTATACATAGAGAATCCTAAAGAGGCTACCAGAAAACTACTAGAGCTAATCAATGAATTTGGTAAAGTAGCAGGATACAAAATTGAAGGACAGAAATCTCTGGCATTCCTATACACTAATGATGAAAAATCTGAAGGTGAAATCAAGAAATCATTCCCATTTACCACTGCAACAAAAAGAATAAAATATCTAGGAATAAATCTGCCTAAGGAGACAAAAGACCTGTATGCAGAAAATTATAAGACACTGATGAAAGAAATTAAAGATGATACAAATAGATGGAGAGATATACCATGTTCTTGGATTGGAAGAATCAACATTGTGAAAATGACTCTACTACCCAAAGCAATCTACAGATTCAATGCAATCCCTATCAAACTACCAATGGCATTTTTTCACAGAATTAGAACAAAAAATTTCACAATTTGTATGGAAACACAAAAGACCCCGAATAGCCAAAGCAATCTTGAGAACGAAAAACGGAGCTGGAGGAATCATGCTCCCTGACTTCAGACTATAATACAAAGCTACAGTAATCAAGACAGTATGGTACTGGCACAAAAACAGAAATATAGATCAATGGAACAGGATAGAAAGCCCAGAGGTAAACCCACGCACATATGGTCACCTTATCTTTGATAGAGGCAAAATGTACAGTGGAGAAAGGACAGCCTCTTCAATAAGTAGTGCTGGGAAAACTGGACAGGTACATGTAAAAGTATGAGATTAGATCACTCCCTAACACCATACACAAAAATAAGCTCAAAATGGATTAAAGACCTAAATGTAAGGCCAGAAACTATCAAACTCTTAGAGGAAAATATAGGCAGGACACTCTATAACATAAATCACAGCAAGATCCTTTTTGACCCACCTCCTAGAGAAATGGAAACAAAAATAAACAAATGGGACCTAATGAAACTTCAAAGCTTTTGCACAGCAAAGGAAACCATAAACAAGACCAAAAGACAACCCTCAGAATGGGAGAAAATATTTGCAAATGAAGCAACTGGCAAAGAATTAATCTCCAAAATTTATAAGCAGCTCACGCAGCTTAGTAACAAAAAAACAAACAACCCAATCCAAAAATGGGCAGAAGACCTAAACAGACATTTCTCCAAAGAAGATATACAGACTGCCAACAAACACATGAAAGAATGCTCAACATCACTAATCATTAGAGAAATGCAAATCAAAACTACAATGAGATATCATCTCACACCAGTCAGAATGGCTACCATCAAAAAATCTAGAAACAATAAATGCTGGAGAGGGTGTGGAGAAAAGGGAACCCTCTTGCACTGTTGGTGGGAATGTAATTTGATACAGCCACTGTGGAGAACAGTATGGAGGTTCCTTAAAAAACTACAAACAGAACTACCATATGACCCAGCAATCCCACTACTGGGCATATACCCTGAGAAAACCATAATTCCAAAAGAGTCATGTACCAAAATGTTCATTGCAGCTCTATTTACAATAGCCCGGAGATGGAAACAACCTAAGTGTCCATCTTCAGATGAATGGATAAAGAAGATGTGGCACATATATACAATGGAATATTACTCAGCCATAAAAAGAAACGAAATTGAGCTATTTGTAATGAGGTGGATAGACCTAGAGTCTGTCATACAGAGTGAAGTAAGTCAGAAAGAGAAAGACAAATACTGTATGCTAACACATATATATGGAATTTAAGGAAAAAAATGTCATGAAGAACCTAGGGGTAAGACAGGAATAAAGACACAGACCTACTGGAGAATGGACTTGAGGATATGGGGAGGGGGAAGGGTGAACTGTGACAAAGCGAGAGAGAGTCATGGACATATATACACTACCAAACGTAAGGTAGATAGCTAGTGGGAAGCAGCCGCATAGCACAGGGAGATGAGCTTGGTGCTTTGTGACCGCCTGGAGGGGTGGGAGGCAGGGAGACGCAAGAGGGAAGAAATATGGGAACATGTGTATATATATAACTGATTCATTTTGTTGTCAAGCAGAAACTAACACCATTGTAAAGCAATTATACTCCAATAAAGGTGTTAAAAATATAAAATAAAATAAAATATGACATCAGGAGTAAAAAATGTAGATCTTTTAGAATGTGTCTGAACTTAAATTATTATCAGTTTAAAGCAAGTATATATAATTATGGGTCAACATATATGAACTCCATGGTAATCACAAATCAAAAGCCTACAATAGATACACATAAACCAAAAAGAAAGGAACTCAAGTATACTATAAAGAAATGCATCAAACCACAATGGGAGAGACAAAAAGAAGAAATGGACAAAGAAGAACTACAAAAACAACTGGAAAACAAGGAATAAAATGACAATAAGTACATACCGATCAGTAATTACCTTAAATGTCAGTGGACTAAATGCTCCCATCAAAAGATAAGGGGTGGCTTACTGGATAAAAAAGCAAGACCCTTCAATATGCTGCCTACAAGAGACTCACTTCAGGGCAAAAGTCACATTCAGAGTGAAAGTGAGGGGATGGAAAAAAACTTCATTCACATGGAAATGACAAGATAGCAGGGGGAGCAATACTCGTATTAGACAAAATAAACTAAAACAAAGGCTAAAACAAAGACAAAGAAGGGCATTATATAATGATAAAGGAATCAATACAAGAAGAGGATATTACACTCATTAACATATACACCCAATACAGGAGCACCTAAATACATAAAGCAAATACTAAAAGACATAAAGGGAGAAACTGACAATAATACAATAGTGAGGTACTTTAACACCCTACTTACAACAATGGACAGATCATGCAGATAGAAAATCAGTAAGGCAGTAGAGGTCCTAAATGACACAGCAGACCAGTTGGACTTAATTGATATGTATAGGACACTACAGCCAAAAAAAGCAGAATACACATTCTTTTAAAGTGCCTATGGAACATTCTCTAGGATAGATCACATACTAGGTCACAAAACAAGCCTCAGCAAACTTAAGAGGATAGTAATTATATCAAGCATTTTTCCTGACCACAATAGTACGAAACTAGAAATCAACTACAGAAAGAAAAATGAGAGAACAACAAACATGTGGAGACTAAACAATATGCTACTAAAAAACCAATGGGTCAATGATGAACTCAAAGAGGAAATCAGAAAATACCTCAAGACCAACTGAAAATGAAAACACATTTTTCCAAAATCTCTGGGATGCAGCAAAAGCAGTTCTAAGAGGAAAGTTCATAGTGATACAGACCTTCCTCAGAGAATAAGAAAAATCTCAAACAACCTAACATACCACCTAAGGGAATTATAAAAAGAAGAACAAAGCCCAAAGTCAGCAGAAGGAAGGAAATAATAAAGATTGGAGAGGAAATAAAAGAGATTTAAAAAAAAAGTAGAAAAGATCAATGAAACCAAGAGCTGGTTTTTTGAAAAGAGAAACAAAATTGATAAGCCTTTAGCCAGGCTCACCAAGAAGAAAAAAGAGTGGACCCAAATAAACAAAATAAGAAATGAAAGGAGAAATAACAACTGATACCACAGAGATACAGAAAATCCTAAGAGAATACTATGAACATTTATATGCTCACAAATTGGACAATGTAGAAGAAATGGACAAATTTCTAGACACATATAGCCTACCAAGACTGAGTCAAGGAGAAACAGGCAATTTTAACAGACTGATCACTAGAAGTGAAGTGAAATTGAATCTTCAAACCAAACAAAACCAAACAAACAAAACTCTCAGCAAACAAAAGTCCAGGACCAGACAGCTTCACAAAGGAATTCTAGCAAACATATAAAGAACTTATACCTATCCTTCTTAAACTATTTCAAAAAATTGAAGAGGAGGGAACACTCCCAAATTTATTCTAGGAGGTCACTATTACCCTGATATCAAAACCAGACGACACTACAAAAAAGAAAACTACAGGCCAATATTTTTTATATAAATGCAAAAATCCTCAACAAAATATTAGCAAACTAAATCCAACAATACATAAAAAGGATCATACACCATGATAAACTAAATTTATTCCAGGACGCAAGGATGGGTCAACATACGCAAATCAATCAGTGATATACCGCATTAACGAAAGGAAAGACAAAAGAAACCACATGATCATCTCAACAGACACAGGAAAAGCACCTGACAAGATTCAACATCCATTCATGATAAAAACTCTCATCAAAGTGGGTGGGTATAGAGGGAACATATTTCAACATCATAAAGGTCATTTGTGACAAACCCACAGCCAGTATAGTACTCAATGGTGAAAAGCTGAAAGCCTTTCTGCTAAATTCAGGAACAAGACAAAGATGTCCACTCTCACCACTTTGATTTAAAATAGCATTGGAAGTCCTAGCCACATCACTCAGACAAGAAATAAAAGGTATCCAAATTGAAAGGGAAGAGGTAAAATTGTCACTATTTGCAGATGACATGATACTATATAGAAAACCCTGAAGTCTCCCCACAAAAACTTACAACTACTAAATGAATTCAGCAAGGTGGAAGTATACAAGATTAATATATAGAAATAGGCTGTATTTCTGTAACACTGATGATGAAATATTAGAAAGAGAAAAGTTTTAGAAATCCCATTTAAAATCATGTCAGAGGGCTTCCCTGGTGGCGCAGTGGTTGAGAGTCCGCCTGCCGATGCAGGGGACACGGGTTTGCGCCCCAGTCCAGGAAGATCCCACATGCCGCGGAGTGGCTGGGCCCGTGACCCATGGCCCTGAGCCTGCGCGTCCGGAGCCTGTGCTCCGCAACGGGAGAGGCCACAACAGTGAGAGGCCCGCGTACCGCAAAAAAAAAAAAAAAAAAAAATCATGTCAGAAAAATAAAATACCTAGGAATAAACTTAACCAAGGAGGTGCAAGACCTATACTCTATAGAACACCGATGATGGAAATTGAAGGTGATTCAAACAAATGGAAAGATATCCCATGCTCTTGGATTGGAAGAATAAATATTAAAATGGCCATACTGCCCAAAGCAATCTACGGATTTAATACAATACCTGTAAAAATACCCACGACATTTTTCACAGAACTAAAACAAATAATCCTAAAATTTATATGGAACCACAGTAGACCCTGAATTGCCAAAGCAATCCTGAGAAAAAAGAACAAATTTGGAGGTCTGACCCTCCTGGACTTCACACTATACTACAAAGCCACAGTAATCAAAACAGCACGGTATCAGCACAAAAACAAACAGATCAGTGGAACAGAATACAGAGCCCAGAAATAAACCCATGCACCTATGGTAAATTAATCTACAACAAAGGAGGTAAGAATATACAGTACAATGGAGAAAAGACAGTGTCTTCAACTAGTGATGCTGATAAAACTGGTCAGCTACATGTAAAACAATGAGAACATTCCCTCCCATCATATACAAAAATAAAATGGCTTAGAGACCTAAATGTAAGACTGGAAACCATAAAGTTCCTAGGAGAGAACATAGGGGGAACACTCTTTAACATCAATCATAGCAATATTTTTTCTTGGGTCAGTCTCCTAAGGCAAAAGGAATAAAAGCAAAAATAAACAAATGGGACCTAATTAAACTTAAAAGCTTTTGCACCATAAAGGAAACCATCGAAAAAATGAAAAGACAACCTACATAATGGGAGAAAACATTTGCAAATGATGCAATCAACAAGGGGTTAATGTCCAGAATATACAAACAGCTCATACAATTTAACATAAAAGAAAAAGCCCAATTAAAAAATGGGTAGAGGATCTGAATAGATATTTTACCAGAGAAGACTTACAGATGGCCAACAGGCACATGAAAAGGTGCTCAACATCGCTAATTATTAGAAAATGCAAATCAAAACCACAATGAGGTATCACTTCATGCCTGTTAGAATAGCTATCATCAAAAAGTCTACAAATAATGCTGGAAAGGATATAGAAAAAAGGGAACCCTTGTACACTGTTGGTGGGAATGTAAATTGGTGCAACCACTATGGAAAACAGTATGGAGGTTCCTTAAAAAACTAACAATAGAACTACCATATGATCTAGCAATTCCATTCCTGGGTATATATCCACAAAAAACTAAAACACCAATTTGGAAAGATACATGCACCTCGGTGTTCAAAACAGCACTATTTACAATAGCCAAGACAGGGAAGCAACCCAAGTGCCCATCGACAGATGATTGGATTAATATGTGATATACACACACACACACACACACACACACACACACACTGGAATATTACTCAGCCATAAAAAAGAATGAAATATTACAATTTACAGCAACGTGGATGGATCTAGAGAAAATTATGCTAACTGAAATAAGTCAGAAGAAGAAAAACAAATACTATATATCAGTTACATGTGGAATCTAAAAATAATACAAATGCTTGTATATGCAAAACAGAAATAGACTCACAGATATAGAAAATAAACTTGTAGTTACCAAAGGGGAGAGGGACAAATCAGGGGTATGGGATTAACAGATACAAATTACTATATATAAAATAGACAAACAAGAATATCCTGTATAGCACAGGGAATTATATCCATTATCTTGTAATAACCTATAACAGAATATTATCTGCAGAAATACTGAATCACCATGCTATACACCTGAAATTAACACAATACTATAAATCAACTACACTTCAATTTTAAAAAAGAAAAAAGTAAAAACAAGTGTTGGACAGATTCTGTTCCTTAATTTCAGGGTTGTGTGAAGCACAAGAGTGTGTTAGGAACACATAATGGGAAGGAGCATACAGTAGTCTCTCACACTTACTTGTGTTCTTTGTTTTTCTCCAACAGCTTAAACGGAAACTTGATAAAGCCAGAGGAGGCCAAAGTCTTTGAAGACGAGAAGCGGATTGTCTGTTTCTGAGGGGATTTTTTTCTGTGGGTGGATCTTGGCCATGGGGGTGACTCTGTGCAGTTGCCTGTCTTGGATGTCTGAAACATCCAGCGTCTGCCGAGGTGGAGCTTCCAGGATTCCTGCCTTCGTGGTGCAAAACGAGCTCTGTGCGGGCACTCTGATTGGCAGAGTCCCTGAGTAGCTGTTACAATTCTGCAGGAAAAGTATGAGCTGTTTTAGTGACTGTAAACATACTCTGAAGAGATGTTAATGCATGATTATTTTAATATGAAATTAGAGGAATGAGACTTTGAGCTCATAGAAACGTCTGCCCAAAGACCAGGGAGAGTGAGTCGGTCACTGCCGCATTCAATGAAGAGTTGGGGACATGGTGCAAAGTTGGTGCCATGTTTCTTGGGGAAAAGGTGCTCCACGAACAAAAGTGTTTTACCTGCAATGTTCTCTTCCTCCTCAGTACTTCCCCATGTGTTGATATTATTCCCACTTCAGAGCTGTGGATACTGAGGGGGGGGTACAGTGTGGGGATCTGACTCATCCAAGTTTCTGTAGGGACTTGGTGCCAAAGGAAGGACCCGCCATGGGCTTACGTCTTAGTCCTGGAGTCTCACCGTCTGCTGACAAAGATCGCAGGATGCCCTCCTCTTAGCCAGTCTGAGGGACAGGACGATGCCTTCGTAATGCTGAGGCTCCACTCAGGGCTTTCGTGGGTCGGGGCTGACCTTCGGAAGACTGATGCTGTGGGCAGAGGTTCTCTGTCCCAGGAAGAAGAATCAGCGCTGTCCTTCAAAAGGAATAAGGCCTGGCTTGCCCATGTGGCTCCGGCATCCAAACAGGAGCTTCTCTCTCTCTCTCTCTCTCTCTCCCTCCTGCCCTTTTGAGGAAGGGAAGTCTCTTCCTGCCCTCGAGCAGTTGTGCGAGTGACTGAGTTGGAGGCAAGGCAAGCCGCTGAGAACCCAGCAAGCACGTCAGACCCCTGCTACCATGGCGGGCACCTGGTGGATGCTAAGTGGGGGAAAGGAGGTTTCACCAGAGAACTTGTTCTTTTGCCAATTCATTTGTTAGTAAAATACTGAAAACACTCATTTTTTCTAACTGCCTGAGCCTGGGATTTTAAAAAGGGACTTGGCCTGGCAAGCACACTGTGACCCCTTCAGAGGCACTTACTGCATGGGGTGGGGCCCTGGGGTGACGTGCTACGAGGAGAGCCTGACGAGGGAAGGCAAGAGGCATCCTCAGTATGATCCTTCGCAGGCCTCTCTACCCACCAAGGGACCGAAAAAAGCAGAGGAAGCATTTGAGGCCTCTCCATTTGACCACTCGATCCACACCGGTGGCTTCTCAGAGGGAGTAACTTGAGTCCCCAGTGGCTGGGGCCAGGGTACGCTGGCATGGCCGAACCTCATCCCTCAGCACCGTGCCATGATGGGCCCTGGCAGGCCGGGTTTGACGTCCACTATCTTCCTCGGCTGTTCACTGCCGAGGGGAGGACAGAGGTGGGCCTGGACCCGCTGTGGCAAGAGGCACCGAGCTGACAGGGGCCAAGCATGAGAGGGGCAGGGGTGAGGGGGCCCTCCAGCAGTACCTTGGAGTTCTCAGAAGTCCAGCCTGACTTTATACAGCAGCCCCAGTTAGGAAGGGTACAATTCAGGAAGTTGGTCCTGAAAGTTAGGGGGAAAATCCTGTGACAGTCACTCAGCACATGGGGGCCATTCCCCTAAGGCACTGCTTTGGCGGCTCCTACCCACTCTGCCCACACCCCCAGATTAGGGTATTTGCCTAATAGCCCCTGAGGCAGCAACTCTCTACTAGAGATTCTGGGCAGCAGATATGCCCAGAAAGCACAAAGGAATGAGCACTGGTCAAGGGTGCTTCAGACTTCAGGCTTGCCGAGTGAGAGAACCACACTTCTCAGCTGACAAATTCATACTTTATTAAGCTGCTAAAACTAAACTTTTGAGAGTCTAAAATGTATCCAGAAACTACCAAATATTACTGCTTTTAGAGACTATCGAAATTAAAACTGCTGCCTCTAAGGGAAACTGAATTTGTGTGTTATTGGCTTAAATTCTAACTTGGAAATACTTTAGTCTTTTAGATGGTGAATGATAGATTTTCTATTTTTCTTATAAAAGTAAAATCAGGCTCCTAATTCACTAAAGTTCTCCATTACCCACAGGTGAGCTTCTGTGCAGAGAAGTGGAGACTTTTCCTAATTAAGAAAAAGATAACAGAAAATTTGGGGAAATAAAGGAATTCCACAAACTTAAGATATGACTCTTTCTTTCCACAGGAACTGAGTTGATTTAGGGAGAGAAACTATAGCTCCTGTATTTCAGAACTACATTTATGGCTTGTCCTTGCTGATTTGGAACTTATTAAAATAAGCCATGTCAAATCACTGTGGGGCTTTGGGTCACATTTTAAGACTGTCAGAATCTCAATTTCCTCCTTGAAAAATAGGAATCCCAGAGTACTGACTCCCAGGGTTGTTGTGAGGATTAAATGAGCTGAAGCATGGAAAGCAGTTAGCACAATGCCCAGTGCAGGGTCAGTGCTCAATATACAATATCATTAAACCAACGTTTCTCATTTCTGCTCACAATGGCACCCCCAGGTGTCCTCTTTACACTCTTAGGCTTAGGGAACTTCCCAACAAGGTCAAATATGGGACTGGAAGTTCTCAAAGTCAAGTCTAAAAACATTCAACATCAAGCTTCCTGCAATATCCTGGCTCCGTCAGTGAAAAGCGTAGCTGTTAGTTGTCATCATTCTTACCAAAGAGCCCTACCATTTGTCACTCACTGAACAGAGGGAGGCACATCCAGGTCTTCACTGCACAGTAAGAGCAGAGCAGGAGCCGGCACCACTGCACAAAGCCAGGCTCTCCAGCCTTTGCCAGGTGTCCCTTTCAGCTGCCCAACTGGGAAGGAGCATTTGGCTCACTGGTGTTTTCATCCACTTCCAGGTGTTACACACATCTATTTCCAGTAACAATTGCTCACTTACAGGAAAAAAAAAATCCTTGCTCTGGAGCTGAAAGGCAGAACCATGACCATTATCCCAGGTCCATAGAGAGGAATTTTAATGAAAGTGGAATTAGCTGGTAAGGAGGACAAAGCTCATGTTACCACACAGATGGGCTGGCAGCAGAGCTGCAGGGCCCAGGGGCCATCCCAGCGTGATTCTCACTTAAAACTGAATTAACTGCACCCAAGACCAGCTTAAAACTTTTAGAAGCACTAAGTACTGAAAAGATTACAGGCCCCCGATGATCTGTAATGAAAAAAAAAAAAAAGATTTTAAACAATAGTAAATTATAAAATAAGTTCAAGGATGTTAAGTAAGTTTCTGATTTTCCCCAAGACTACTCAGGTGCTTTTTTGGGCAAATAACAAATATCGAAATAACTTGAATTTTTTTCCTTGACTTTTTCTGTCACATTTGTGTTGCAAAAGCAGTATCACAATGTTAAAGGAAAAGATTCAAATAACGCTTATAATAACACAATGCTAACACAGCTACTTATTTTTGCATGCTATTTTTCCATATTTTGCCTACTCGGAGACTTTTTTGTTGTGGTAAAATACACATAATATACAATTTACCATCTTAATCATTTTTAAGTGTACATTTCAGTGGTATAAACACATCCATATGTTGTGTAACCATCACCAACGCCAATCTCCAGAATTACTCTTCTTGTAAAACCAAAATTCTATACTCATTAAACAATAATTCCCCATTTCCCCATCCCCCAAGCCCTTGGCAACCACCCTTGTACTTACTTTCTCTATGATTCTGACTATCCCAGGTCCCTCATATAAGTGAAGCCATACAGTGTTTGTCTTCTTATGACTGGCTTATTTCACTTAGCATGATGTCCTCAAAGTTCATCCATGTCAGAATTTCTTTTTTAAGGTTGACTATTTTGACATCTTTTTACATAGTTATAATCACAGTGTACACCTGCAATTTCTTTCAATCATTTTCCCACATTGTTAACCTTTATAATTATCATTTGTATTCTATTGGTTTGATAATCTGCTCAATTATGTTCCAAGTGTTAGATGGACATTCAGGTTTCCAGACTGGCTGTGGTGGTTGTGGTGATTCTTACAGACATTTCTATGGAAGTAGAAAGTTCTTTAGGATTATTTCTTTGCAGCGGGATTAGCAAGTCAAAGATTCTTGCTATGAATTTTTTTTTTTTTCCAATCTACGTGAACCCGTCAAGTATAGGAGTCTAATAAATGGTTTGGAAGCAGGTGGAAGTTACAGAACAATGTCATGTCTTCTTTGAATACGAATGAGACTCCCTGCCCTGGACCGTTCACCCTAGATGGTACCCAGGCACTGCCCACACACATAGATGTGTTACAGCCACAGGCAGGCGCTGGTAATAACTACAGCTGCAGGGAATAATGAGTAACCCATAAATCAGCATGTTTTCAAGTGGCACTGTGAAGATAGTCACTTATAACTGGGTAGGTGTATCTTCAAAATCAGTCTTCCTTGATTTTAAGCACTTGTATGTGTGCGTGTGTCTTTGCCTAAACAAACCCAGTCTGACTGAACCCATTAGCACTGTGTCAAATGGAAACTGATTCTTCCCAACAACCCTGTCCAGTAGGGATTACTTCCCGAGTGAGGAAACTGAGAACTAGTGAGTGTGGATATGTATCTTGTTTTACTAATGAGGATGCCTATAAAAATGGGGGTGGTGGTGGTGAAGTAACACCCTTTAGGAAAGGGATTTTGGCAAATGCAGAAGGTTGGACCTGGTAATATCTAAGATTTTGAGCTCACTTAGTTCACCCCTCTTACTCTGCCAGCGCAGACACTGGCGTCAGAGAGCAAAGCGACTTGCCCAAGGCCACATGCTGTATTATCACTACGGCAAGAACCCGAACACAGGCCTTCTGCTGGCTTTATTTTCCCTCTGTTCTGATAGTTTGTGACCTTCAGTTCATTCTCCAACTGACCTTTTTTCTGCCAAGCCTCTTAAACCTGATCCCAATTCACTAGGGCAAGTTAAACAAAATGAACTCTCCCCCCAAGGACACAGGTGGGGTCTCTTTAGTGCCCCTTTGGGAAGCCTGGTCTCTTCTGTATTAATGGTGCTAAAATTTACAGACTCTGGAATCACGTTTACAAGCCTCACTGACAGAGTCACAAGGCTAGGATCACCCTGGAAAATGTCAGGTGACACAAGAATCTGAATTTTCAGAGCCCACGTATCTTCTACCCCCAACCATGGGACTGGACTAAAGGAAGTAGGTGCATTCTGGAGAGCTCGAGAAGGTCGTATTGGGATTATTTTCATCACAAGAGAGCAGCACGTATCCAGCAGTTAGTCCATTATGTAAGTGGCCTAAAGGATTCAACTGCTTAGGAGGCCTGATGACTGACCCAATGTTCTACTTACATAAAAATCCAAAGTACATGGTGTTAAGAGCAACTTCATTGTAAGCCCATTCATCCATGACTTCAAAGACAGTGTTAAGTTAGGGAGAGTTGGCCCCAAGGCATATAAACAGCAGAGTTACAGCAAGCTCTGTGGGTACTGAAGATCTGGGTTCAAATTCCAGTGGTACCAGAAGTTGTGTGACCTTGGACAAGTGACTTGGCTTTCCTGTGCCTGAGCTTACCATCTGTAATAATAGTGCACCCTTTGCAGGGCTGTTTGGTTATGAGAAGTAATTAATATATGTAAAGCACTTAAAACAGTGCCTGACATGTAGCAGAGCTCCAGAAGTAGCAACGTTGGTTATTTAATCAGACCTTTCCCTTCTAGCATGACCTTAATGAGCATCAGGGATAGGGCAAAAGAGGAGACTGTGCTAGGCCATCCTTCCCACACTTAGGAGCCCCTCTGAAACAACACTGCCATTTTCGAACTCATAGCAAAGTCTAGACTTATATGCTGCTGAGAGACCAGAAGCCATTTCCAAGGCCAAATACCTGTGGGGTAAGAACTAACCATTCCCTATACCTGATATTGTCTTCATTTTTATTTTGTTAAGGACCTGCATGTCCAGGTCCTATTCAGAAGCAGGGATTAGGAAAGCTAAAAGTCTACTTGCATTTTAATCTGATTTCACAGATGTTAAGAGTGTACTATCTGGCTTTCCACACTAAAATTGTATGGCTGAAGGTCACTTCTTTCTTTGATGTCAGCATGTGGTTCTGTGTCTAGCATTCTTTTCATTCAACATTGCTACTGATCCCCCTGCCTGCAGCAGAAATGAATAATGGGAGTCTTGAGAGGTAGCAGGAGAGAAGAGTAGGGAGGAGGTAGCTAAGAACAGAACACAGCAAAACAAATCGGGAGGGTGGAAGGTGGGTGGTTTAACTACTGGAATCCGAACTCCCACCCAATTCATACTGTCCTATTGCCGTGTCCAGGAACTGGCTGCGTGTGTCTGGGGCCATCAGCCTGGCCTCCTGGGCACTGAATCTGTATGGGGCCAGAAGCTCATCACCTACTGAGCAGCTCTGGGGGACGGCCCAGCCGCCCACCGCTGCTTTTAGATCTCCCAGTGGATACTCACTAGACAACATGTGAGATCTTTTTCCTTCTGCTGAGTCAACACACATTTCCAGTTCGTCTTCCCAGGGGGACCCACTGGTGATCAACAAAATCCTTCCATTTGAATCAACAGGTCCAGTGTTTCTCAACTTTTTTTTTTGTTACCGCCCTGTAAGGAGACTTAAGACATATTTACCTAAAGCCCTTTGCCACCATGAAATTCTAATACCACAAATATACTGTATTTCTGTTTAGGTACCCTGGCCATGCAGGCCGTTTTTTGTCCCCCAAGAACCAATTTTTACCCCCTTGGGGTGATATCCCTCCTGTTGAGAGTCAAACCCTAGATAATTCTTGTCACTCTTGTCAACTCCAAGAACCCCTCTGTCACCCTAAAGGCCGTTTGCCTTTCTACACTATTATTCAGTTTCTAATTCTAGAAATCTTAATAGTTGTACATTTAATATTCTCATGCATTCTTTTCACTCTTTTTATCTGTCCTGAAAACAATTTTATCCTATGTAAAACTTTGCTTAGGTTACTTTAAAAAATGCTGTTTGTAAAAGGGGAACAGTCCATCCTTACAGGGACAGTTAAAGTCTGAAGCACTCTGGCACCAGCAGCTTCAGAGATGAACTTCTATGGTGTGTCCACAGCGACCGACAGCAGGCTTCGGGCAGATCTTGAGGCTGAGCAAGCGTGCCTTTGCTGTTATCCCACTTCTCTCTCTCACTTCCTGGTTCCCCCACCTGCACACCCTCTCTAAGAAACCCAGGAATATCCAGAATTCCCCCTTCGAAAGAGAACCCAGGCCTCTGCCCACCACAGGCTGCCGACCTCCCACTTCAGCCCTCCCCACGCACCACCGCTACACTCAGCTAAATATTAGAACATTACGCCAACTCAACTAATTCAGAATAAAATGGAATTAATAGGATTACCTCTGTCAGATGGTTTACATTTCAGAAGAGAAGCTGGCTGATCAAAATACTCTCCAATTAGACACATAAACCCAGAGAAACCTCAGATCAAATTAATGTTCGCGTTCTCTCAGCTGTCTCCCTCACAATCCCAGAACCTGGTTGGCTCTTCTGAAAGGTCTTATCCCTGCAATGTTTTGGCAGAGCTGAGAAAGTCCATCCGTCCATCCAGCCATCTCACAAATAAATACTGAACACCTACTTCATGCCAGGCACTGTGGGGCTGCTAGGAATACGATGGTTAGTGTCAAGTCTGGGACTGTATTTTAGTCCACTCACAAGTTATTTAATAAGTCAGACACTGTTTCATGGATGCTAGCATGAGACCTGAGACTCCTGGGTCAGAGACACAGTACTTTATTATTCACAGAACAACAAACAGCCAATGGTGAATAAAGAGGTTTCAATAAGGAGATTACAGTCGAACTGCTGAATGTTTTTGTAAGTCAAAGTAATAACGTTAGTCCTAAAAAATGCCCGAGGATTTAGTGACATACAGTTTATGGGTCACCTTAGTAACAGCTGTTTTGTTAAACTGACAGCAGGGAAGCCACTGGAGTGGGCTGAGAAGTAACTGGAAAATGAGAATCTCTTTCAAGAAGTATCATGTGAAGCAGAAAAGATAAGACAGTAGCTCAAAGGGGAGATGGAATCTAGGGAGGGTTCCCTCGTCCAACTTAAGATGAGAAGGAGTTAAATGTTCATGGAAAAGACGTAATTGGGAGGGAGAGGTGAGTACAGAAGAGAGAAGGAGTAAATGAGAATGCAAGGTTCCTCAGAAGATGAGGAGGCTGGGATCTCCAGCACAGGTGAGAGGCTGACCTTCGTACAGGAAGAAGGGCTGTGCCATTTCAAGAGTGAGAAAGGAGAAGACAGTGCAGACTAGATGGGCCTGTGAGGTTAAGGGTAAGGTGTTGATGCCACTACCAACGTCCAGGGTTAATGCAAGGTTTTACTGTTAAATAATTATCTTTTCAGGGGGAAATCAGAAAGCAAAAACAGAGTAGAACATATTTATTCTAAACGTGGAAACGTTTTTCAGGAGGATTTTTGCCCACTTCAATTCCTTTTGTGTTCAGGGAAAAAAAAAAAAAAAAAAAGGTATTAAGTAAGAAGCATTTGCAGTCTTCTCCCAACTCCCTCTCCTCAGGAGGAAGGCTCCAGGGCCTATCACCACTGAACAGAAGGAAAGACGTGAGGGACACCAAGAGATTATTATTATCATTATGGCAAATTCCTACAGAGGCTGACAATATACCAGACCCTCTTCTAATCATTTATAGATACTCATTGTTTCTTTACTCCTTACGATAACCACAGGAGGAAACTGAGCTACAGAGAGTTTAAAGTAACTTGCCCAAGGTCGCACAATAAGTGAGATGGCAGATACTCTAACAGACAGTCCGGCTCCAGAGTTTGTATGTTTAACCACTTACACTAAGCTGCGGCTATTAACACGTACATAATAAAGAGATAACCTGTAGATGAGGAGAGACAAGGGGCCCTGCAAGGGAGAGATATGAGAGACAATTTGGGGGAGATAACAGAGGGAGGAAGAAGAAATGAAAAGAAAAATGAGACACTGAGAGAACTGGGGAAAGTATTTCCATCCTCCCTCCAAGTTTTATTACGAAAGATTTCAAACCTACAGAAAACTTGACATAATACAATGAACATTCATATCCTACATATATTAACAAGTATTAACATGGCACCATATTTAACGTTCTATATTTTCCACATATTTTTTCTTTTTGTATAGCATTTGAAAGTTGCTATACAACTTTCAAATGAGACTTTATCTCAATATTTTAGCATGCATCTCCTAAGAAAATAGGCAATCTCCTACAAACCTAAGTTTATAATGTATTTGTAAATATTTCATTCTCATATATAGGTCTGAAGAGTAGTTAAAAATAAAATTGTCAATTATACCTCAAGAAAGATGAAATTTAAAAAGAAAATCAGTATGACCTCTTATAACCTGGGTTAGGCTCTGAACTAAGGGCTTTTTTAGATACTTTATCTCATTTAATCCTCACAACAGCCCTATGAGTTAGGTTGTGGTAATTATTCCCATTTTATAGGTGAAGAAACTGAGGTACCGAGTAGTTAACTTGCCCAGGGTCACACAACAAGCAGAAATGACAGGATGTGAACCTGCACATTCTGGCTCCAGAACTCAGGCCTTTAACCACCATATCAATAGCATTGTGGAGGTAAGGCACTGCAGAGTACTTTGCCCTGAGCAGTGGAGGAAAGCATTCTGCCCTTACAGGTGGTTAAATGTGGCCTAATAAAGGAAAAGTTAAGGAAAGTGAAGAAGTACTGAACTTAGAACTTAATCATTTTCTTACAAGTTACTCTAAATAAGGGTGAAACTAACCCTTTAAAGACTGTTTTAAAGTATGGATTTGGCTACAAATCCATAGGATCTTGATAAATTGGATTCATTAAACCTCAGGTAAATTTAGGCCATAAGCTACAACATCTCTGTTATAGTGCCAATGCTATGAATTTATCATGTATTGGTAAATATTTCACTTCTTATATATAAACCTGAAATGTAATTTTAAAACAAAATCAATATAATTTTTATTAAAACCAACCCCGATATTACAACTTGATTCAAGGGTTATGAAAACAGCCTTAAAGCTGCACTCTAGGGCTTCCCTGGTGGCACAGTGGTTAAGAATCCGCCTGACAATGCAGGGGACATGGGTTCGAGCCCTGGCCCGGGAAGATCTCACTTGCCGCGGAGCAACTAAGCCTGTGCGCCACAACTACTGAAGCCCGCGTGCCTAGAGCCCGTGCTCCTCAACAAGAGAAGCCACAGCAATGAGAAGTCCTTGCACCGCAACTTAGAGTAGCCTCCCACTCGTCGCAACTAGAGAAAGCCCGCGCACAGCAACGAAGACCCAGCACAGCCAAAAATTAATAGAAAAAAAACCAAAAAAAGCTGCACTCTATTGTCAAATATGCGACTGAGCTGTTGTACATATGTGAACGATTTGCCTAATTTGTGCATTAGTACTGTTAGTATATATGGGAGAGTGCTGCAGTAAATGCTCCTTAATAAATTACATTTCCCTCTACCTCTGTGACTTGCATTGGATAATGGTACACTGGCAAACACACGCAAGCAGAAGCCTGAAAAGTACTTGCAGATCGGGGCTTGCCCGCTCTTGCTGCAGAGAACACTTCCACTACCACGTGAATAACCCCAGGCAAACCTGCTGGAGACACGTGGTCCAGCCAGCAGCCATTCTTATCTCCAGGCATGTGAGGCAGGCAATGCTAGACCAGTCAGCCTCCAGCTGACCCACCTGCTGATTGTAGTTGCATGAACAAGTATAGGCAAGAGCCTAAGTTTCTGATTCACAGAATCATGAGTTAAGACTGTGGTTTTAAGCCACTAAAATTTTGAGGTGTTTGTTACCCAGGAAAGCATAATTGAAATAGTACATAAAAATTAAGGAAGGCTAACTACTGTAATAAATAGACCCCTAAATACATAATGGCTTAAATACAACAGAAGTTTATCTCCTGCTCATATAAATAGTTCAAGGAGATTTGAGATTGGTGGCAGGGGCCTCTGTCAGGGACCCAGGCTGTCGGTTTTTGCCATCGTCAACATGTGGCTTCCAAGGTCACTTTAGGCACCATAAACTAAATAGCAGAAGCAGAGCATAGAGGACAGCAAATGGGAAATTTTATTGGGCTTGGCCAAGAAATAGGGCATAACTCTTCTGTTCACCTTTTATAGGTAGAACTCAACCATGTGGCCAAGCCTAACTGCAGTGAAGGAGCCTAGTCATGTGCCTAGCAATAGGAGAAAACGGTTTGATGAACAACTCACAGCTTGATGCTATAGAACTGTATTGGATTTTTAGGAAACAAAAATCATGCCTGTCAGGTCCAGCATGGCAGAGTGGGAAAACAGACTAAGGAGTAGAAAGATCTGGGTAGGATTTTGGTTCTTATTAACTGTGTAACCTGAGCAAATGACCTAATCCATGTAAATTCTTATTTCTTCCTCTACAAAATAGGGAAATTACCGTCCTCAGTGGGTTGTTGTGAGGTTTAAATGTCAAGTATTTGGTAGAGTGTCTGGCACGTGATAGGCATTCAATAAATGGGAGCTGATGGCATTATTATTATAACTAAATTGAGTAGTGTGAGAAATCAAAGAATATGGAGAGAAATAAAGAGCAACATTAAGGTATCTACATAGCAGGAGGACTGTCGTGACAGTTCCAAGTGTAAATCATGAAAGTCTAACAAATCAGTCTTATCACAAAAGGAGGGGATTTATTAGAAGGACAGAAAGACCGGGTGTAGCTCTCAACGTCAGACAGACCTGCTGAACTGGAACCTCTTCCAGGACTTTGGAAACTAAAACTTCCTTTTTCATGTTATGTAACTTTGCTTCATGCTCCTCGATTACAAATACACCTTTTGCATGTTTCAACAGCCTCCAGAATTGCTTATTTTTAAATGTGTGATAATGTTATTGTGGTTATAAAGAGTCTCTATCTTTTACACATACATATTGAGTACTTAACAGATGAAACTGTATCAAGGTTTTGCTTTAAAATAATGCATTTAAAATACATTTGGGGAAGGAAGGTGGAGAACATACATTGCAGGATTGGCCTTGGGCTGATAATTGCTAAAGTTAGGGGATGGGTACATGGGAGTTCACTATTGTATTCTCATTACTTTTGTATACATTTGAAAATTTCCACTAAACAAACAAATGAGGGAAAACAAAAGCCCAAGACCGATCTCATCTTGGCCTAGAGATTCAAGAAGAAAGAGGGATGGACTTGATTGGCCCACCTTACTGTTTTACCTGTGATTTTCTGCTTTGGTGAAAACTTTATCTAAAAGGGAAGCACTGCTATGCTATGCATTATCATCTACCTGGCTACAGTCTTTCTGGATTTTGAGGGATATGGCTAAAATGATGTATAGAAATCAAGACTTGATAGGCCTAGGTGAACTCAATTACAACCTCTCCTAGGCCTACTGATTGCTAGAACACTTCCCCATTCTCCTCACATCCTATCACCTTAAGAAAAGCAGACAGGGCTTTCCTGGTGGCGCAGTGGTTGAGAGTCCACCTGCCGATGCAGGGGACACAGGTTCGTGCCCCGGTCCGGGAGGATCCCACATGCCGCGGAGCGGCTGGGCCCGTGAGCCATGGCCGCTGAGCCTGCGCGTCCGGAGCCTGTGCTCCGCAGCGGGAGAGGCCACAACAGTGAGAGGCCTACGTACCGCAAAAAACAAAAACAAAACAAAATTTAAAAAGAGAAAAGCAGACAGCTATTTTGGCAGTGCTTTCCTCAAGCACCATCATGTTTAATGGAGTCTCAGGAGAGAACAGGTTGGAGAAAAAAGCATGAGAACCACAAAAATTATGGATCTACTTTCTAGTGATGGAAACAATAAGCTTTCAGAATAGTCACATTGTGTATTGAGGGCATCGAATCGAATCAGAATATCCAGCACATAAAAGATCCTCTGGTCAGCAGCACAAAACAAAAGGAGAAAGCCTGAGAACTAGTTACTATTTCTTTCTCATAAGATGTATTTTCTGAAGGAAAAAAAAAAATCACTTTCTCTTTATGACACCCAAGGTGTGCATAGGTTTTGTAATCATGTTCTAGGAAGTGGTTGATCTCATCTGTTACAATGATCACATAAAAAATAAGGACCGGGGGGAAAGATATTGATAACTTTAGAGAAAAAGTCTAGGGATACAGGGAGCAAGAGTTTGTTGGCCACAGTCTAGTACTTGGTCCAAAAGGAAAGAGTGTATTTGGACTATTAAAAAGTTGTATTTTTACAGTTAAAATCTTTGCTAATTAGTCTCAAAATCATGTTTTATATCCAAATCAGATTCTTAATTTTCACAAATGTGGCAGATTGTCTTTCCTAAAGATGGATACAACAATATATCCCATTCCACGTGCCTTTTTTTTTTTTTGGACTGTGTAACATTGATGTTTCTTCTATTGGGTGGTGGGGTCTACACCTTCTACCTGTGAACCTAGGAAGACCTCTGTGTCCTCCTCGACCAAGAATGTACAGTGGAAGTGACTCTACGTGACTTTGAGACAAGGTCACAAGAAACTCATGCACTCCTTTCTGCCTTGCTCTCTTGAGACAACTGCCCTTGGAACCAAGCCACCACACTGTGAGGAAGCCAAGCAGCTACATGGACATGCTATGTGTAGGTGCTCCGGCAAACAGCCCCAGCAAACAGTCAACATCAACCACCAGATGTGACTGAGCACTCAGTTGACTCCAGCCCCAACCAGCTGAGAAGCTCCCAGCACTAGCTAATACTGCATGGAGCAGAGATGAGCTGTCTCTGACAATCCTAGTCCAAACTGCAGATCTGTGAGTAAAATGACTGTCATTATCTTAAGCCACTAAGGGGTGCTTTATAACTGGAAGAATAAATATGACAAATTAAGTTAGTAAAGCTTTTGACGTTTTGTACTTGGTGAAATGATAAGAAAATGTCAAATGAATATGAATAAAATGTAATATTTTGAAGCAATCAGGAGATATAAATTAGATTTTTATGTAGCAGCACAGATCTCAAAAACACAGTAAAAAGTTAATAATCATTAATTTTCAATAATAATCATTGAATGATATACAATGAACATTTATTTACATTTTAAGAATGCACTCAAAGCAATCCTATGCATCTTTCAAAGATTCATAAAAATCTATAGAATCTAAATATATGGAGGGTGGATCTGAAGGACACACATTAAATAATAAGGTGTATGTCTTATGGGAGTGGGAATGGGGATAAAGAGAGAAAATATTGTTTTAAAAGAAGAAGAACAACAACAAAAAGAATGTTATGTAATTACTAAACTTAATTCACATTTCCTTCTGTCACACAGCTAAAATCTACTTCCCAGCCTCTTAGGTGTAGCCACATGACTGTGTCCTAACCAATGGAATGTAGGCAGAAGTGATAAATGCTGTCTCCAGGCCAGGCCCCTAGAAAAGGAAAAAGAGCCTTGGCTACTAATAGAAAGGCTAAACAGTCCCATCTAAATATAAACAATGGTCACAATATGTCAACAATGATCAGAAAAGGCAGCTCTGTGAACACAGTGGACTGAGACAGAGCACAAACACTCAGTGAACATGTCTCAAACAAGAGACAGACAAAGCCACAAAAGTAATTATATACCTCCTGCTTCTGACATGACTTTTTTTTTTTTTTTGCCAACAGTAACTCTAGCTCTGCTTTAAGTGTACTGCCTCCCTAGATAAAATTACCAAGGTACACAATCACTGAATAGCCCCAAGCTCCTGACAGCACCCAAATCACTACCAGCCTCCACTTTTATTAACCCTTCTTTGAATCACAAGTCCAAAACCTCTTAAAAGGATGCCCCTCAGGTCCTCACCTAGCTAAAAAAACCTCACTTTGACCTCAGTTCTGTTCATGGTGGACTCTGGCTGGTGAGCTTTGACAACAGTGGATCTTCCTGAGATCTGGCTTAGACCCTTCCCTGACACAAACCATGCTTGACTTAGAAATAGTGTAGAAATCTCAAACTCCTTGAATCTCCAGTCTCAAGGCCGTCCTTGCCAAGACAACTGCAGCTGAATGTGAGTTCCAAATAATTTGCTGAGCCCTTCAATGTTAGCCTTTTATTTGGTTCTTGGGACTTTGGAATTCTGATCTTGTACTGATCCTTGGTAAAATTCGGCTGCTAAGCATTTAACTCAGCATTCCTATTATCTGCCCAGTTGTCCACTTTTTTTTTTTTTTTGGAGGATAAAGAAAGGGTGGCTTTATTCTTTGCCAGGCAAAGGGGGGAACACAGCAGGCTAGTGCCTCAAAAACTGTGTCCCCACTTTCTTGACAATTACTCCTCTATAAGAGAAAAGCCTATAGTGAGGGACACATACCAGATAAATTGTCAGTGAGGCTGGTTCTGATGGCTGCTAAGTTCAGAACATTTCATCTCATCAGCCCTGCATCCTTAGAACAAACTCTGCCTTGGGTTACTGTATTACTTGAATCCTTCTTAGCTTCTGGTGGTTGCTGCAATCTTTGGTCTTCCTTAGCTTATAGCTGCAGCCCTCCAATCTCAGCCTCTGTCATTACATGGCCTACTTTCCTCTTCGTGTGTCTCCAAATCTCCCTCTCCTTATAAAGACACCAGCCACTGGATTTCGGGCCCATCCTAACCCAGTATGACCCCATCTTAACTTCACCCTATTTCCAAATAATCTCACATTCACAGGTACCTTGGGGTTTAGACTTCAACGTAACTTTTTGGCAAACAATTCAACCCACAACAGTCACCTTTCAAGATATTTTAAGACTTACTTTCTATAGTTGTGTCTTCCTAGATCTGCTTTTTTCTTTTTCTTGTTTTAAAACCAGCCCTCAGTTGGCAATCTGGTCCATGACCATATTCTGGAGACATGCAGTTGCACAAGCACATAATCAACGCAATAATCCTCATGAGAACTTTTTAGTCTAAGTTTGCATTCCCTTCAGGCCAAATACCTTTTCCTTCATGATACCTGTTACATTGCTAAATCATGTACACATCTTTCCAAGTTGCATAATTTCATCAAGGACAATTAGGTATTGCAATGGTCACTTTGGAGAAATCTGACATAAGCAATGTTATTCATCTGACAGGCACTTTAGCACAAAAAGGAAACAAAATCCCAACTATCCAATGGTCTGTTTCTACATTCCATTTGAAGTGGCATAATGCGGATACTGGTAGACTGCTACATATAACTTATTTATGCAAATGTACAATAACCACCTAAAAATTATACAAAGAGATACACTTATTAACACTGTAAATCAATTTAAATGGAATACTAAAAAAATGTTCAAGTAACTCATAAGAAGGTAGGAAAGATCAATGAAAAACAGAAAGAACAAAGAGAATACAAACTAGCAGACTTAAATCCTAACATACCAAAATTACATTAAATGTAAGTAGTCTATACACGATTTAAAGGAAATTGACCCAATAGATAAAAAAGTATTTTTCTATCTACAAGAAAGAGATGAGACAAATTACCAACATCATGAATGAAAGAAGAAATATCACTACAGACTCAGCAGACATTAACAAGATAATAAGAGAAAACAACTCTATGCCCATAAATTCGACAACTTGGATAAAATCAACAAATTCCTCAAAAGCTACAGCTCTCCAAACTCACCCCAAATGAAACAGATAACCTGAATAGTTTTGTAAATACTAAAAAAATTGAATCCACAGTATAAAACCTTTTGATAAAGAAATCTCTGGGCCAGATGGTTTCATTGCTTAATTGTATCAAACACTGAAAGAATAAATAACAGCAATTTTACACCATTTCTTCCAGGAAACAGAAGAGAGGAAAGCACTTAAAATTGAGCTTTACAGGTCTGCAAGACACAAGATTCACACACAAAAATCAATTGAATTTCTATATACTAGCAACAAACATATCAAAAATGAAATTAAAAACACAAAACCACTTACAATTGCTCCACAAAAAAATGAGAAATGCTACAGTCTAAATCCAACAAAAGATGCACAGGATTAGTATGAAGAAAATTACAAGACTCTGATGAATATATTTTTAAAGACCTAAATAAAGAGAGAAATCTACTGTGTTTATGGATTGAAAAATGACTTAACACATTAAAGATGTCAAGTCTCCCCCAATTGATCTACAGGCTTAATGCAATTTTTATCAAAATCTCAGAAGGATTTTTTGTAGACATAGAGAAGCTTTCTAAATTTATATGGAAATATAAAAACAAAACAAAAAGTTTCAGAAAGAAGGGGACTTTCCTGGTGTGCAGTGGTTAAGACTCCACGCTCCCAATGCAGGGGGCCCAGGTTCAATCCCTGGCCAGGGAACTAGACCCCACATGCATGCCACAACTAAGAGTTCACATGCCACAACTAAGGAGCCCATGTGCTGAAACTAAGACCCGGTGCAACTAACTAAATAAATATTTTAAAAATTTATATATATATATAAAAAGACAATGTAGTATTGGTAGAGGGACAGGACAGAAAAGAGTGCCAGAAATAACCCACCAAGTACAGATTTTGACAGAAGGGCAAAAGCAAGTCAAAGGAGAAAAAAATGGCTTTTCAATAAATGGTGTTAGAATAACTGTACATTTTTAGGCTTCAACATAAACCTCACATCTGACACAAAAATTAACTCAAGATGGATCATAGATATAAATGTGAAAAGTGAAATCATGAATCTTTTAAAAGACAACATAGGAAAGAATCTTATGGGTTAGGTACAGTTCTTAGCCATGACACCAAAATCATGGTCATAAAAGAAAAATACCAACAAATTGAATTTTATCAATATCAAATCCTTTTGCTATGAGAAAGACCCTGTTAAGAGGATGAAAATATAAGATATGAACTAGGAGATACATTTGCAATTCACAGTTCTCATGTGAGACCTATTTTCATAAGATATAAGGAATTCTCTAAATACAAGAGTAGAAAACAAAAAATTCAATTAGAAACCTACTAGAATGGCATGAAAAAATCCACAATACCAACTGCTGGTGAGGATACAGAGCAACTGGATCTCTCATACATTGCTGGTGGGAATATGAAATGATACATCTACTTTGGAAAAATGTTTGGCAGCGTCTTATTAAGTTAAACATAGACTTACCATAAGAATCAGCAATCATACTCCTGGGTATTTATCCTAGAGAAAGGAAAACACAAAAATCTGTCCACACAAAAATCTGTACATGAATGTTTACAGCAGCTTTATTCATAATCTGAACTCTGGAAACAATCAAAAATGTCCTACAAAAAGTGAATGGATCAACTTTGGTACATCCATACAATGGAATACTACTCATCAATAAAAAGGAAGGAACTATTGATACCTGCAATACATTGAAAGGATCTCAAGGCTATTATCCTGAGTAAAAAAAGCCAATTTCAAAAGGTTATACACTGTATGATTCCATTTATAGAAATTATAAATTTCCATTTTGAAATGACAAAATTATAGTGAGAAAGAACAGATCAGTGGTTGCCAGTGGTTACAACTATAGAGAAGGTATGATTATAAAAACGTTAGCATGAGAGAATTTATTTGTGGCAATGGGAACGTTGTGTATCCTGATTGTTGTGGTAGGTATAGGAATCTATATATGTGATAAAATGTCATAGAACTATACATTTAAAAAAAAAGAATGCGTGTAAAACTTGGTAAAAATTGAATAAGTCTGTAGTTAGTTAAAAGCACTGTACCACTGTCAACTTCTTGTTTTTGATAAGGAACTATGGTTATATAAGGTCTTACCACTGGGCCATCTGGGGAATTCTGGGTGAAGATACACAGGAATTCTCAGTCCTATTTTTTGCAATTCTTTGTGAGTATAAAGTTACTTTAAAATATAGCTAAAATTGGTAGGAGAGGCTTCTAAATACAGTCCAGATTCTAAAATTTCCCTAAAAGACTCTTTCCCTAGACCAATAAAATGTAAAAACTTAAAAATCTGCCTCACTTGTGGATTCACCTAAACCCTGTTCTGCACTTTCCAGTTTGTTATCTTGCCTTTCTCTTCTCTCCTTTTCCATCTTTGGAATGATCCATAATAATTCAGAGTCCCTTAAAATTGCAACCTTTATATGAAGAAGTCCCTAATATGTCAACTTCTAATCCAGGTTATATTCAGATCATTGTGCCATCATTAAGGACTTCCCAAGTCCTGTCCTGGCCCATATACTCCAAACTTTCTTGACCTCATTCAAGCACTTCTTTCCATCGATGGGTCCAGGAGATGCAAGAACTTGACACTGTAAACCACTGGAAAATTCTCCCATTCTAGCCAAAAAGAGGAAGAACTAGAAGCCTCTAGGCGATCATAAAGGGGGCCCAAGGGAAACTGTAGCATCCAAATCCCAATGATTCTCTTGGCCCAACAAGATGATTATCTCTGACAGAAGGATAGAAACAATCCTTTCAAATGGACACAGGTTGTACTATAAATCCTACAACTCTTTCTATAAATATAAAATTATACTTTTCAGAATTATATAATTACCAGATAGTAGGTTAACTTTTCCCATCTCATCTGCCTATAGCTGGCTCCCTCCTCCCCCACTTTTCCCTAGGAATTATTTTTAAAAAATTAATCAAAAAGTTATCTGCTGTTACTCACATATTCATCTAGTCCAGATAAAATTCGAGTAAAATTTTTTAAAGTCTCAAGCTTTACACATATTGCCTTTTCAATTTTTTCTTGCTAAAACTAATACAGGAGAAAAAAGTTAATTGTTAGTTTGAGTAATGGCATTAGATGCTAGCCTATCAGATTCAAAAAGCCAGAAAGTTAAAACTTTTGACATAATATAAATTTTTGGTTTATGGATGCAGAGGTTCATCGTATATCAGAAATAAAGAGTTAATACTAGAAAAGAGTTCACGTAATATTCCTGATCACATCCCTCTGGACAAATTGGAATGACTTCAGTTTAAAAACAGCTCTCGGTCTTCTCACTGATGTACCATCACGTAAAAATCATCTTAGTGCAGTGTACTGGTTTGTATAAGACTTGGATTTAACGTTTTTATGATTTGAACTTTTCTAAGTCGCTTGCATTTTAGGTCAAGTTGATTTAGTCATGTGCAATTCTTATTATGCTACAAACCTTATAAAGACTTAATGTGTACACTTAAATTGCAGCTTCCCAATCCATAGTTAACTTTGTTAATAACTTAGGATAATATTAAATTGAGCTAAATTAATAAACAATCTTTGGATACCTTGACAATTTCTAAGAAAAAGATACAAAATGCTGGTCATGTAATATGGTTTTAATTTATGCTTGTTTCCTATTTTTAAAATTATAGAATGACTAAAGAGTAAGTGCAGATGCATTGGAAAATATTTATTTTTGCAAAATCTTAAAATCTGTAAAAGATACAAAATGTGCAGCCATGCATGGAGAAAAAAATTTAAACACTTTTTGGTTTTATGTATTCTAGTTGTTTGGAGGAAAATAAAATGAGTTATTTTGGTTAAGGCAGTAACTAATAAAATGGTTGAGACTATATTATAGTATAGTAACAAAATAATACATCTCATACACATCAGATAATGAATATGGTTTAACCATTTATCATTGAAACTGTTCACTTTACTAAGATGGTAAATTCAATGTAATAGGTAATCCTATTTTAAAGGAGAACTAACACTTTAAATTACATGTTTACATATGTCTTAACAAATATTTAGGAAGGCTTTAGAAAGTTGCATTAATGAAAGGCAGACAGAGCCTTCACTGTGAATCATTATTTGGGTGATATAACACAAGAATCAAATTAAAATTAGGGTTTTCTTTCTGTAAAATGACCCAACTTATTTTGTGCCCAGGTAGTAGTTTCTTCTTAAAGATAAAAATATTGTGAAATCTATGTGTTTTTGGCACACTCTTAAATAATTTTTTCAAAAAGAAGAAACCGTGTTAAAGTTTCCTATAATCATCACTTATTGCTGCTGTTTTTACATTGTCAACTTGTAAAAACTGCAGTTAGATACTTCTTACTATGTTTCTATCTTGTCTCCTTGTCAATCTTCTTTATTTTTGCCTTTCCCAATTTGAGAATACTAAAACTTCCAATGTGTCTTTTACAACTCAGTGTTTTTTGGGTATCCTGTAATGATTACAAGGTAACTTGTGATTTGCTTCTTCACATTATAAAAGGAAGAAAAGTAGAAATAATTTGTTTGGTAATTTGAATTTTAACTAACTTAAAAGTATTTTGAGAGCTCTCTTTAATTTTCAAAACTAGGGCTAAAAGAACAAAAACATACAAATCATAACAGAAATTTTAAAAATGTTTTAATATGAGAAAAATTATCAATACCTTTGAGTCCTGATGAAACAGACCTTTCCAGGAGATCTTAAGCTCGGGTCTTAACAATCCTCTAGGAGCAGATGATCTTCAGATGAAGACTGCCAACCCAAGGTCCTCAGATCAAAGAGATGACGACAAAGTAGACAGCCTCCACCCAACATGGTGGAATAAGATTAATTTCCTGATATCTCAGATTTTCTTCTTTACTGCTAATCTTATTTGTTACCGTACTTTGGTGCCCCCTAGCTATCACCTAATGTTTTCACAGCATGCTTTCACAATTCTCACTGCTGTATTTTCATTCTCCCACTGTCTCTGTGGTATAAGAAAAGGCAAAACCCCTCGTGTGTTCTTCTCAGTCCAGCTACTGCTCTACATCTGATTGACTGCTAGATTATTTTCATCCCCAACCTGACCTCATTGACAAGAATTTAAAGTGACAGCTGTTACTTTATATGCATCGGATGGCAGGGCTTTTATGATATTTGAATTTTCCTCACATTTATTAACCCCAACCCTTCAGTCTTATAAAAATTGGAACCTAACCTCAAGTCAACAAAATACTTCTGCTGAAATCATTACTGTACAAACATTATAAGCTCATTAGGAGTGGGAACAGATACTGGCGCAATGCTGGTGGCAATGGTCAGTCTGTTCTCTTCAGAGACTCTTCAGCCTGCTTTGGAAGAATTCTTTGTCTTCACTCAGGGAATCTGTCTGCCTCGAGAGACAAGCAGTGGGCTCAAGTCTAATGTGATAAATGTTATTTATACTACCAGTATAGTCTGCCCCCATCCTTGTTTTCAACCAACCTTGTTTTCAACCAGCATATCACAGTTTGTGGGATACAGCTAAAGCGGAGCACAAAGGAAATTTTACACCATTCTACACAAACTCTTTCAGAAAATAAAAGAGGAAGGAACACGTCTCAACGTCTTTTAATGAGACCTCCATTACCCTGCAAAGATACTGCAAGAAAACTATAGACCAACATCCTTCCTGGCCATAGAAACAAAAAAACCCAAAAACAAACAAACAAAAATCCTTAACTAATATTAGCAAATTGAATTGAGAAATATATAAAAAGTTGGTTCAACATTCAAAAATCAGTGAAATTCATATTAGCAGATCAAAGAAGAAAAACCTTATCATCATCTCAACAGATGAGAGAAAAAGCACTTGACAAAATTCAATATCCATTCATGATAAATTGTCTTAGGAAATAGGAACAAAAGGCAACTTCCTCAATTTTATAAATGGCATCTACAAAACACCTAAGCTAACATAAACTTAGTAGTGAGACTGAAGGCTTTCCCTTTAAGTTCCAGAACAAGCGAGGTTCTCAGCTTTCAGCATTTTCATTCACATCACACTGGAGATCCTAGCCAATGTAATAAAAGGGAAGTAAGGAACAGAGAGAGGAGGGGAAGGAGGGAGGGAGGAACTAGAAAAACTAAAATATTTGGTGAAAAAAAAAAGAACAAAGTTGGAAGACTCACACTACCTCATTTCAAAACTTACTACAAAGCACAAAGCTACAGCAATCAAGATAGTGTAGTACAGGGGAAGGGCAGAAACAGGCAGAACAGAGAATCCAGAAACAAACCCACACATGTACAGATAATTGATTTTTGACACAATATAATCAAAGAACAGCCTTTTAAACAAGTGGTGCTATAATAATTGTTCATATACAAAAAAAAAAGTGCCTCAACCCATACTTTGTACCACAGTAAAAAAAAAAAAAAAAAAAAAATTGGAAATGGATCACAGACTAAATGTAACACCTAAATCTTCTAGAACATGAGTCAGCAAACTAAGGCTCATGGGCCAAATTCGTCAAATATGTGATACAGAAAAAGAGTAAGGCAGGGTAAGGAAAACAGGAGATGTGAGGGTAAGGGGAGCTCAATGGGCTGGTAAGGTATTCCTGTTTTGTACTGTATGGTTAAGGAAAGTCTCTCTGATAAGGCAACAGCTGAACCAAAGCAACAAAAAAAAGTGGAAGAGGATGCTTGTGAGACCTGAAGGAAGGTCACAGACAGAGAGATGAGCAAGTGCAAAGGCTCTGGTGCAGGGGCTTGCCTGCTGTATTTTACAAACATTAAATGATCAATATGGCCACAAGGGAACAGGAGGAAGAGCGGGGGAAACGACTTAAAGAGAAAGAGCCACTGGAACGCATACATCTGTGTATGCATGCACACACTCCAGATGTTATAGGGTCTTTTAGGTCATGGTAAAGACTTCAGTTGTGGCTTTGAGTAAGATGGGATCCATGGAGGATTTTCAGCAGAGGAGTAACATGATCTGATATTACATAACAGCATCTCGTGAACCTATAGGCATAGAGTAAGAGTCTGGAATGATATATACCAAAAAAAACAAATGATGTTTTCTCCTTTGTGCTTTACTCGTATTTTTGAAAATTTCTACAACAAATATCCAGTATTTTGCTGAAAATTTTTTATTTTAAAATATCTAAAGGATTAATTATTAGAACCATCACTAAAATAACCTTTTTCTTTGCTTTACCTTAAGCTCCAAACAATTATACAGAGCCCATTTCAGCTCCTAGGACAATAAGCAAAAATGAATATTAACTAAGCAGCATGTATGTGGCTAACAAATATCTAGAATGAGCCACTGACATTCAGGAAGGGCTTAAAGAGAATAAGGTTAACTGTCCTCAACAACTGTTTTAACTTGTACTACTTTCCTTCTTGCTTGAATTTAGTAGTATCTTTATTGATTTAACTTTGCTTGCCCATTTTTGGAAAGTTGTCTGTACATTTCTTGTAACTGCAAGGATTCCAAGAGCATCAGGATGCTGAGACAAAGAGCAGCTTTTGTAAGAGCCCTGGTCAACAGAGGATTTAGAAAAAACACATGCCATGGGCACTGCTTGAGAAGCAGCCAAACATGAAGATGGTGGACCATCCCAGTGGATGTTCTCCAGTGTTTCTAGCAGAGGTCTCTGCTCTAGTGACTGCTGTGTAACAAACCACCCCAAATTTAGTAGCATAAAACACAAATATCATGTATCATCATCTCTCACAATTCTGGGGGCTGAATGGACTCAGCTAGGTAGTTCTCACCCAGGGTCTCTCGCATGGTTGTATGTAATCTGATAGCAGCTGGCGTTGGAGTCATCTAGAAGCCTTCCTCACTCAACTATCTGGCAGCTGATATGGCCTGGGCTTCCCCAGAGCATGAAAACTTGGCCCCATGGGAAAACTTCCTGAGAGAGCCAGACAGAAGCATACTGCCTTTTTTAACCAAGCCTCAGAAGTCCTACAGTATCACTTCCGCTGCATTCGTTAGAAATTAGGAGGGCCAGTCCACACTCAAGAGAAATGAAGTTGATATTCTACCTCTTGATTGGGGACACACCAAAGAATTTGTGGACATGACTTAAAACTAGTTCACCCTCTGGCTTAAAGGCTATTAGATGGAATCAGACAATAAAATAAATAACTAATGAAGGGCATTAGGCTAAGTGTGATGAAGGAAGTATTTATAAATTATTAATTATGGGGTGTGGTTCATAATAGGTTTTAGCACAATCAGAAGCAGCTTTCTCTAAGAAAGGACATTTTGAAAGGTCTTACAGAACGGCAGAATGTTCATAAGCAAAGATATGAGGGAAAAATAATCTAGACATCCATTCCCTTGGATTGCTACAAAGGTCTTTTGAAGATATAGCAAATGATTTTGTTTAACTGGGGCTTAGGGTACATGGAAAAGAATAGTGTATGTGGTTGAAAAGATAGAGTTTGGTTACAGTATTGAAGTACTGTATTTCAAATCTGAGGCGTTAAAAGCTCCTAGGCACACTCAGGTGAGGTTTACTAAGGGCCTTATTCTCCTCAGCTACAAATTAAGTGCCTAACTAAATCTTTAACCCTGTAGCCCCTACAACTTCTCCAAACTGACCTTCAACTTAGGTCCTACTCCCCCTCATTGGGCTTTGAGGTTTCCAGTCAATCTGCCTTTGGAGATAGAGGATCCTCAAGGTCCTTGACACATCTGTTCTCTCTGTTTAACCTCTACTGAGGCATCCCATGACTAATCAAGCAACCTACTTACTATAAGATAGCTTCACTGATCAGCTCCATTAAGATAAAAGGGTTTGCTATTTCTGATACTAGGAAATCCTAGACTAACATCTTATCAACCTCTGCTTTTATAACCTCTCTATAATCTTCTGGTGGTACACTATCAAATTTCTGGAGCCAGGAACCCTAATATTCATAATCACAATTTTGGTTCAGTCACCTACCCATGGTTTTCTCTTGGTCAAATCACTTAACCTCAAGCTTCCTCATCTATGAAGATAAGGATGAAAATCCCTTTCTGACAAGGCTGTTGTAAGCATTAAATGAGATACCTGTGCTTAGCATGACTGCTGGCACACAGTGAGTGTTCCAAAATACGAGATATCACTTTTATTAGCATAAGCTCATTACACAAAACCCAATAAAAAGAACTATCAAAGGGCTGATGTGAAAAGCTTAATTAACAGTTTTATTTTTATCATCATGTGTGGTTAACTTATGCCCCTGGCATTACACGACTCCACAGTTTCATTTTATACTCAATTATACTCTTCAGTTGCCCTCTTTTTAATTTATAATTTCAAGAGATATTGGTGGATAAGTGAACTTCTTTCACACAACATCTTAACAGAAGAAAATTAAACAGGGAAGAGGATATAGAACAATGGTAGATATAGCAAAGATAGAAAAATAGTGACAAAACTCAGTTTTGCCCAAAGTAAAACTTGCATTTACGTGTCCTGTTGGTGGGAGTGTTAAGTTGGATAAAACTTGAAATTTCAATGGACAGATCATCCAAAATGAAAATAAATAAGGAAACACAAGCTTTAAATGATACATTAAACAAGATGGACTTAATTGATATTTATAGGACATTCCATCCAAAAATAACAGAATACACATTTTTCTCAAGTGCTCATGGAACATTCTCCAGGATAGATCATATCTTGGGTCACAAATCAAGCCTTGGTAAATTTAAGAAAATTGAAATTGTATCAAGTATCTTTTCTGACCACAACGCCATGAGACTAGATATCAATTACAGGAAAAGATCTGTAAAAAATACAAACACATGGAGGCTAAACAATACACTACTTAATAATGAAGTGATCACTGAAGAAATCAAAGAGGATATCAAAAAATACCTAGAAACAAATGACAATGGAGACACAACGACCCAAAACCTATGGGATGCAGCAAAAGCAGTTCTAAGGGGGAAGTTTATAGCAATACAAGCCCACCTTAAGAAGCAGGAAGCATCTCGAATAAACAACCTAACCTTGCACCTCAAGCAGTTAGAGAAAGAAGAACAAAAAAACCCCAAAGCTAGCAGAAGGAAAGAAATCATAAAAATCAGATCAGAAATAAATGAAAAAGAAATGAAGGAAACGATAGCAAAGATCAATAAAACTAAAAGCTGGTTCTTTGAGAACATAAACAAAATAGATAAACCACTAGCCAGACTCATCAAGAAAAAAAGGGAGAAGACTCAAATCAATAGATTTAGAAATGAGAAAGGAGAAGTAACAACTGACACTGCAGAAATAAAAAAGATCATGAGAGATTACTACAAGCAACTCTATGCCAATAAAATGGACAATCTGGAAGAAATGGACAAATTCTTAGAAATGCACAACCTGCCAAGATTGAATCAGGAAGAAATAGAAAATATGAACAGACCAATCACAAGCACTGAAATTGAAACTGTGATTAAAAATCTTCCAACAAACAAAAGCCCAGGACCAGATGGCTTCACAGGCGAATTCTATCAAACATTTAGAGAAGAGCTAACACCTATCCTTCTCAAACTCTTCCGAAATATAGCAGAGGGAGGAACACTCCCAAATTCCTTCTACGAGGCCACCATCACCTTGATACCAAAACCAGACAAGGATGTCACAAAGAAAGAAAACTACAGGCCAATATCACGGATGAACATAGATGCAAAAATCCTCAACAAAATACTAGCAAACAGAATCCAACAGCACGTTAAAAGGATCATACACCACGATCAAGTGGGGTTTATTCCAGGAATGCAAGGATTCTTCAATATACGGAAATCTATCAATGTGATAAACCATATTAACAAACTGAAGGAGAAAAACCATATGATCATCTCAATAGATGCAGAGAAAGCTTTCGACAAAATTCAACACCCGTTTATGATAAAAACCCTGCAGAAAGTAGGCATAGAGGGAACTTTCCTCAACATAATAAAGGCCATATATGACAAGCCCACAGCAAACATCATCCTCAATGGTGAAAAACTGAAAGCATTTCCACTAAGATCAGGAACAAGACAAGGTTGCCCACTCTCACCACTCTTATTCAACATAGTTTCGGAAGTTTTAGCCACAGCAATCAGAGAAGAAAAGGAAATAAAAGGAATCCAAATTGGAAAAGAAGAAGTAAAGCTGTCACTGTTTGCAGATGACATGATACTATACGTAGAGAATCCTAAAGAGGCTACCAGAAAACTACTAGAGCTAATCAATGAATTTGGTAAAGTAGCAGGATACAAAATTAATGCACAGAAATCTCTGGCATTCCTATATACTAATGATGAAAAATCTGAAAGTGAAATCAAGAAAACACTCCCATTTACCATTGCAACGAAAAGAATAAAATATCTAGGAATAAACCTACCTAAGGAGACAAAAGACCTGTATGCAGAAAATTATAAGACACTGATAAAAGAAATTAAAGATGATACAAATAGATGGAGAGATATACCATGTTCTTGGATTGGAAGAATCAACATTGTGAAAATGACTCTACTACCCAACGCAATCTACAGATTCAATGCAATCCCTATCAAACTACCACTGGCATTTTTCACAGAACTAGAACAAAAAATTTCGCAGTTTGTATGGAAACACAAAAGACCCCGAAAAGCCAAAGCAATCTTGAGAACGAAAAACGGAGCTGGAGGAATCAGGCTCCCTGACTTCAGACTATACTTCAAAGCTACAGTAATCAAGACAGTATGGTACTGGCACAAAAACAGAAATATAGATGACTGGAACAGGATAGGAAGCCCAGAGATAAACCCACGCACATATGGACACCTTATCTTTGATAAAGGTGGCAGGAATGTACAGTGGAGAAAGGACAGCCTCTTCAATAAATGGTGCTGGGAAAACTGGACAGGTACATGTAAAAGTATGAGATTAGATCACTCCCTAACACCATACACAAAAATAAGCTCAAAATGGATTAAAGACCTAAATGTAAGGCAAGAAACTATCAAACTCTTAGAGGAAAACAGGCAGAACACTCAATGACAGAAATCACAGCAAGATCCTTTCTGACCCACCTACTAGAGTAATGGAAATAAAAACAAAAATAAACAAATGGGACCTAATGAAACTTCAAAGCTTTTGCACAGCAAAGGAAACCATAAACAAGACCAAAAGACAACCCTCAGAATGGGAGAAAATATTTGCAAATGAAGCAACTGACAAAGGATTAATCTCCAAAATTTACAAGCAGCTCATGCAGTTCAATAACAAAAAAACAAACAACCCAATCCAAAAATGGGCAGAAGACCTAAATACACATTTCTCCAAAGAAGATATACAGACTGCCAACAAACAAATGAAAGAATGCTCAACATCATTAATCATTAGAGAAATGCAAATCAAAACTACAATGAGATATCATCTCACACCAGTCAGAATGGCCATCATCAAAAAATCTAGAAACAATAAATGCTGGAGAGGGTGTGGAGAAAAGGGAACACTCTTGCACTGCTGGTGGGAATGTGAATTGGTTCAGCCACTATGGAGAACAGTATGGAGGTTCCTTAAAAAACTACAAAAAGAACTACCATATGACCCAGCAATGCCACTACTGGACATATACCCTGAGAAAACCAAAATTCAAAGAGTCATGTACCAAAATGTTCATTGCAGCTCTATTTACAATAGCCCAGAGATGGAAACAACCTAAGTGCCCATCACCGGATGAATGGATAATGAAGATGTGGCACATATATACAATGGAATATTACTCAGCCTTAAAAAGAAACGAAATTGAGCTATTTGTAATGAGATGGATAGACCTAGAGTCTGTCATACAGAGTGAAGTAAGTCAGAAAGAAAAGGACAAATACCGTATGCTAACACATATATATGGAATTTAAGAAAAAAAATGTCATGAAGAACCTAGGGGTAAGACAGGAATAAAGACACAGACCTACTGGAGAACGGACTTGAGGATATGGGGAGGGGGAAGGGTGAGCTGTGACAGGGCGAGAGAGAGTCATGGACATATACACACTAACAAACGTAGTAAGGTAGATAGCTAGTGGGAAGCAGCCGCATGGCACAGGGATATTGGCTCGGTGCTTTGTGACCGCCTGGAGGGGTGGGATAGGGAGGGTGGGAGGGAGGGAGACGCAAGAGGGAAGACATATGGGAACATATGTATATGTATAACGGATTCACTTTGTTATAAAGCAGAAACTAACACACCATTGTAAAGCAATTATACCCCAATAAAGATGTTAAAAAAAAACAAAAAACAAAAAAACTTGAAATTTCAACGATAAGAGTATTAATGAAATTATAGTTACTTCAACAGTGGTATAATGCTATCATCAAAACTATGAAATACATCTGTATTTAACGACAAAGATATCTATGATATATTTGTTGAATGTGCAGACTGAAAGACAACATGTATGGTATGACACTATTTATGTAAAATTATGTTTGCACAGGTTGATAAGTGATATATTCACCAAATATTAACAGTGGTTTATACTGTAAGATCTGAGGTAGTATTACTTAAGTACTTACATACTTACTTTTGCAATTGTCTCAAAGATAGATTTTATTTTTTTATTCCACCAGGTATTTTTAGATTGAAGTATAGTTAATTTACAATATTGTGTTAGTTTCTGGTGTACAGCAAAGTGATTCAGTTTATGTAAATATATAAAACTGTCTTCCATAGTGGCTGTACGAATTTACATTCCCACCAACAGTGTAGGAGGGTCACCTTTCCTCCACACCCTCTCCAGCATTTGTTATTTATAGACTTTTTAATGATGGCTATTCTGACTGGTGTGAGGTGATACCTCACTGTAGTTTGGATTTGCATTTCTGTCCTAATTAGGGAAGTTGAACATCTTTTCATGTGCCTATTGGCCATTTGTATGTCTTCTTTGGAGGAATGTCTATTTAGGTCTTCTGCCCATTTTTTGATGGGACTGTGTTGGTTTTTTGTTTGGTTATTGAACTGTATGAGCTGTTTTTATATTTGTGGAATTAAGCCCTTGTCAGTTGCATCATTTGCAAATATTTTCTCCCAGTCTGTAGGCTGCCTTTTCGTTTTATGGTTTCTTTTGCTGTGCAAAGGAAGCCTGTAAGTTTGATTAGGTCCCATTTGTTCATTTTTGCTTTTATTTCTATTGCCTTGGGAGACTGACTTAAAACACTGCTACAATTTACGTCAGAGAATGTTTTGCCTATGTTCTCTTCTAGGAGTGTTATGGCATTATGTCTTCTATTCAAGTCTTTAAGCCATTTTGAGTTTATTTTTGTGTAGGGTATGAGGGAGACATCTAACTTCATTGATTTACATGCGGCTGTCCAGCTTTCCCAACACCACTTGCTGAAGAGACTGTCTTTTCTCCATTGTATATTCTTGCCTTCTCTGTCGAAAATTAATTGACCTTAGGTGTGTGCGTTTGAGGCTCTCTATTCTGTTCCATTGATCCATATGTCTGTTTTTGTGCCAATACCATGCTGTTTTGATTACTTCAGCTGTGTAGTATTCAGCTTAAGTCTGGAGGGTTATGCCTCCACCTTTGTTCTTTTTCCTCAGGATTCCTTTGGCAATTCTGGGTCTTTTATGGCTCCACATAAATTTCAGGATTATTTGTTCTAGTTCTGTGAAAAATGACATGGGTAATTTGATAGGGATCACATTAAATCTGCAGACTGCTGTGGGTAGTAGGGCCATTTTAAAAATATTAATTCTTCTAATTCAAGAGCGTGGGATGTTTTCAAAGGAAGATTTTTTAAAAAGCTGTCCTGACTTGACTGTCAGCTAACAAATCAAATACCAGCAACCATCAACATGGTTTGAGGTCTCACCTTGCTAGAAAAGGTAAAGTATAGTATAGTATTTATGAAAATACTATCAAGCAAAAATTCGTCAACTCTAATAGTGGAAGAGTGCCCAATCAAGGATCTTCCTACCATTTGGATTACATCATCATTTACTGTGTACAAAAATGTAAAGCTATGCTAATACTTACAAACTGGTATCACCTTATCTTTAGGTCAACTGCCATGGGAAACTTCCTACATTTCTAAGCCAAGTACACTTCCCAGCTTCAAAACATATTACAAACATATAGTGATCAGGACTGTGTGATACTGGCAAAAGGACAGACATAGATCAATGGAATAAAACTGAGTTGAGAAATTAATCCATACATTTATAGTCAACTGACTTTCAAAAAAGGAATATGGGGGAAAGAATAGTCTTTTCAATAAATAGTGCTGGAACTGGATGCTTACATGCAAAAGAATGAACTTGGACCCCAATACCTCATACTATACATAAAAATTAACTCCAAATGGATCAAAGACCTTACCTAAATGTAAGGGCTTAAATTATAAAATTCTTAGAAGAAAACATAGGTGTAAATCTTTCTAACTTTGGATTAGGCAATGGTTTCACAAGATGACACCTAAACACAAGAAGCCAAGGAAAAAAATAGATAAAACTGTGCTTCATCAAAATTAAAATCTTTTGTGTTACAAAAGTCACTTTATCAAAAATGTGAGAAGACAACCCAGAAAATATTTAAATATTTGCAAATCATATATCTGATAAGGGTCTAAGAATCCAGAACATATTAAAAAGAATTCTTGAAACTCAACAATAAAAAGACAAATAATTTAAAGACAGGGAAAGGATCTGAAGACATTTCTCCAAAGATATACAAATGGCCAATAAGCACATGAAAAGATGCTGAACATAGTCATGGAAATGCAAATCAAAGCCACAATGAAATACCACCTCACAAAGTCACTAGGATGGCTATATTAAAAAAGATGAACAACATGTGTTGGTGAGGATGTGGAGAAATGGGAACCTTTATGCATTGCTGGTGGGAATGTAAATTGATGCAGCCATTTTGGAGAAAGTTTGGTAGTTTACAGAAAGTTAATCACAGAGTTGCCATATATATGACCCAGCAATTCTACTACTAGGTACATACCAAAGGTAATTGAAAACATACTTTTACAAAAAGACTTGTACACAAATGATCACAGTAATACTATTTAAGATAGTAAAAAATGGAAACAACCCAATGTCCATCAAAAACTGTGGTATATCCATACAATGGAATATTATTCAACCATAAAAAGAAATGAAGTACTACTATGTGTTACAGCATGGATAAACCTTGAGAACATCATGCTAAGTGAAAGAAACTAAATACCAAAGAACACATATTCTATGATTCCATTTGATGAAATGTCCAGAATAGGAAGATGCATAGAGAGAGAAAGTAGTTTAGCAGTTAACAGGGGCAAGGGGGAAGGGGAAAATGGGGTGGGACTACTAATGGGCATGGGGTTTCCTTCTGGAGTAGTGTAAATGTTTTGGAATTAGTCGTGGTGGTTGCATAACCTTGTGAATAAACCAAAAACACTGAATAGTACCCTTCAAAATGGTGAATTTTATGGTATACAAATTATGTCTCAATTAAAAATTTAAAAAAAAGAACGATGGCAAACTTCTTGCCTGAAGCTATGTAAGAGAGAAGATGATGAAGCAGTATCTTTAAAGTACTGAAGGAAAAAAAATTACAACGTAGAATTCTATGCCCAGCAAAATTTTTTTTCAAAACTGAAGGTAGGGCTTCCCTGGTGGTGCAGTGGTTGGGGGTCCGCCTGCAGATGCAGGGGACGCGGGTTCGTGACCCGGCCCGGGGTGATCCCGCATGCCGCGGAGCGGCTGGGCTCGTGGGCCATGGCCGCTGCGCCTGCGCATCCGGAGCCTGTGCTCCGCGGCGGGGGAGGCCACGGCAGTGAGAGGCACGCGTACCGCAAAACAAAACAAAACAAAACACAAAAACTGAAGGCAATGATTTAAGACTATAAATCTACAATAATCAAGACAATGTAACATTGGCATAAGACATATAGTTCAATGGAACAAAACAGATCCCAGAAACAGATCCATACATATCATTTGATTTTCAACAAAATGCCAAGTTAATTTCAACAAAATGCCAAATTAATTCAACAGGGAAAAGAGAATCATTTCAACAAATGATCTAAATAAGCTGGAGAGTCATATGGATAAACATAAACCTCAATACTTACCTTCACACCATATACAACAATTATCTCGAATTGTATCAACAGATCTAAATGTAAGAGCTATGGAGAAAGATCTCTGTATTAAGCAAGGATTTCTTAGGACACAAAAAGCATAAACAGGAAAAAAATAAGGAAATTGAACTTCATCAAAATTGAAAACTTTTGCTCTTTCAAAGACACTGTTAAGAAAATGAAAAGGCAAGCCATAGACTGAAAGTATTTGCAAATCATATATCTGATTACAGATTTGTGTGCAGAACATATAAAGAACTCTTGCAACTCAATAATGAAATGATGCACAACCCAATTTAAAAATAAGCAGCCCTGTGAGACTTTAGGAATAACTGGGTAAGAAGTATGGCAAATTTCATCCCCACAAAATAATGATAAAATTTGACAAAACTATCATTTCAAAACTGGAAACTGACCAAAGGCATGCAACAAACAGGCAACATTTACTTAAGAAAACCTACTGAATCTTGGCAAAATCAGTGGGAGCCCAGCACTTCAGCCTGGAGCAGCTCCACCTCTCCCCAGAAATCTCCCAAGTTGGTGGCACTGTAATTCGACCAGAGTGGGCAGGCTGTATCTGCAGGCTTCCTGCTGGAGGGGTTAGACTGATTTGGAGCAAAATGTAAGAAAACTCATGCTCAGGGGTATTGTTGGAAAAAGTATCATCTTGGGGGCAACCAGAGAAGGCCAAACATTACAGCTAGCCTGAGGATGAAACACTACTTGTGCCAAGCAACAGGTGAACAGAACAGCAGAAACTTAACATAGTGATATGCGAATAACAGTGAGCCTCCAACATAACCTCAGGCTGGGATGGGATGACAACTGCATGCATATAGCCCAACAATTCTACTTCTAGGTACTTACCTAAGACAAATGAAAAATATATATCCACACAAAGACTTGAAGGCGAATGTTTCTAACAGCATTATTCATAACAAAAAAGTGGGAACAATCCAAATTTTATCCATCAGTAAATGAACAAATGTGGTATATATCAATACGTACAACAGAATACTACTCAGCAAAACTAGGTAAAGAATAATACATGCTAAACATGTGTGAACCTCAGAAACACGTTAGGTGAAAGAAGCTAGATGCAAAAGACCATATTTTGTATTATTCTCTTTATATGAAATATCCAGAAAAGGGAAATTATGGAGACAGAATATAGACTAGTGGTTGCCTAAGTGCTGAGAAGGGGGAAATGAGGAGTGATTGTTAATGGGTATAAAGTTTCTTTATGGTGATAAAAATATTATAGAATTAGACACGTTGAGGATTGCACAACTTTGTAAATATACTAAAAGCCATGGAATTGTGCACTTTAAATGGTTGGATTTTATGGTTATGTAAATTATACCTCAACAAAACTGTTAAAAGTAATAGGATAAATATTTGAACAGATCTTTCACTAAAAAAATATGAGTGGCAAATGAGCACATAAAAAGATGCTTAACGTTATTAGTGGTTAGGTCAATTCAAACTGAACCAGAAGATACCACAACATACCCACTAGAATGGTCAAAATTGAAAAGAGAGTGATGGGGCAAAATCCTCATGCTGGTGGAAATGTAAAATGTAAATGTAAATGTAAATGTAAAATGGTACAGCCAACTCTGGAAACAGTCTGGTGGTATCTTATAAAGTTAAACAAATATTTACCATACAATTCAGTCATTCCACTCACAGGTATTTATTAAAGAGAAATTAAATCACATGTTCACATAAAGATTTATATATAAATGTTCATAGCCACTTTATTCATAATAGCCCCAAACTAGAAATAGCTCAGGTGTCCACCAACAGGAGAATGGATAACATACTATATGATATTCACATTCATATACTACTACTCAGCAATAAAAAAGAACTGATTCAAGCAACAACACTGCTGCCTCTCACAAATATGCTGAGCCAAACAAGCCGGACACAAAGTACACACTGAATGTTTTTGTCTAATCTATAGTGGCACAAAGCAGATCAACGGCTGTCCAGGCCTGAGGGTGGATGGGTGGAAACTGACTGTAAAGGGGCTTGAGGTAACTTTTGAGGGGGGATGGAAATGTACTCATCTTGGTTGTAGTGACAGTTTCAAAAGTGTATGTGTGTGTCCAAACTCATCAGATTGTATACTTACAATGGATGTTATTGCCCTATGTAAGTTATAAAGTATTAGTTGCTTTTAATATGCTGAGAAGAAAAAAATTTGATTAGAAATATAACACTGTTCTCATTGAGGAAACAGGCCTCTAAAAATGGAAAGGAGTTAACAAATCTGTCTGCTTGTCTTTACTGTAATCCTAGTGTTTGGAGCACTTTCATCTGTTTTCACCTTTGTTTTAGCAGTACTGACACATACCCAGGTCTGGCACAGGGTACACAACTGTTACCAGATGCACAAATATTTTCTGATGACTTTAATAATCTTAGGCCTTGAAAGATCTGACACAAATGCTTATTTAAGAACCAGGCTAGAAGGTGGTCAAAAGGCACAAACTTTCAGTTATAAGATAAATAATTATTAGGGATGTAATATTCAACATGATAAATATAATTAATACTGATGTATTATATATGAAAGTTAAGTCAGTAAATCCTAAGAGTTTTCAGCACAAAATTTTTTCTTTTATTCTGTATCTACATGAGATGATATATGTTTAATAAGCTTATTGTGGTAATCATTTCATGATGTATGTAAGTCAAATCATTACGCTGTACACCTTAAACTTACACGTGCTTGATAAAACTGGAAAGAAAGAAAAAGAGCTAGATTTCATGCATCCATGTTACTTATGCATCTGCTGTGCCATAGCTGATTACCAACCTCTGCTATAGGAATACTGAACCATAAGCTCCGTAAAGGCAGGATCTATCTTTTTTCCTTATCAGTGTTCACACAGTGTCTCACACAGTATCTTCCATCTCTCAAATGTTCAATCAATATGTGCTAAATGAATGAACCACTTCAGTTTACCCTGCATTCTAGTTCAAGTAACTCCCACACATTTTTCATGGTGAGAAAGACTTCTGAAGATTACGAACATTAAGAATGAAAACTATACGAGACTATAGCTACTCACATGCCCACACAGTTACCACAGTGCTTTCTAGTGATTGATGTGAGTGTAATAAAACACTATCTTTGAATTATTAACTGCTACATTTTTCATTCCTTGCATTCCTGGTTGCTATGGCAGCTTACTCAGTGACTCATTGGCAGCTGCTGCTTCAGGAGGGAGAGACAATGTGGATTAAAACAAAGACAATTTCAATTTCAAGTGTCAAAGCTGAGTTTTTGAAAGCCAAAGGAAGAGACGGGAGCCTGAAAGCCAAAGGGCTTTTGATTTATCAGAGCCGTGTTCTGGAGGCAGAAAGGGCTTTTAAGAATCTATAAACTTTGCTGTGCAAATCAAGGATGTAAGCCTGGCTGGATAAAGTAGTTTATTCTACGAACCACAGAGCTGGGAAGAATGCATAACAATACAGGAGCAGTTTTCTCATTCAAAAAGATCCAAGAGTTCCATCAAGCAGGAAAGAGAATTGAAGGGGATGAAGCTAGTTGCAGAGGTCTGAAACATGTCTGGCACTCTCCTCCTCAACAGCTGACACCCTATTTTGGGGGTGTGAGGAAGCCCTAGATAAGGGCTGTACACTGGCTACACAACAGGATCACACCAGAACAATCAACTCAAGAATCTCTGGGGTGGGATCTTTAATATCTTTAAAAAGCTGCCTCTGCCTTCCCTTCCTACCTTCTGAGTTGATCTAATGTTTAGCCAAGTGCTGAGAATCACTGGCTTATGAGGATCCCAAAGCAGAAGAGTATAATATCTGTCTTCCCTCGGTGTAGTCCATTCTTGCAGACAAACTCCCTAGCAATCCCACCCCGACTCCTTTCAACAGCACACTTGAGCACAGAATCCCACACAAACTAGAGAACATCTTACTGAAGAGAGCTTAGAATTGACTATTGGTGACTCTCAAGCTGGATTTTGAAGAGTCTCAGTTTTGTGAATGAGGGTCAGGTGAACAAGTTTAGAAGTTTAAGCATGGATGTGGTAAAAAAGTCAACTACTGGCTAGAAGGCCTGAAACTCATGAAACTGCCCCCACAGAGCTCAACACAGGGGACAACTTAGACTAGTGCTATCATCAGCACTGCTCACAATTCCTACTGGTCATTTGGCTAAAACTTCATATGCTAATTCCTAACTATCAAACTGACCAGTTATTCAGAGCCTGTGTGTGCTCACCAAGAAAACTGATGATGACAAAAGCCAGTGACATCTATGAGAGCACAAAAAGAGGATTCATTAGACCATCGACCTTTGCAAAATATTTCCAGCCCTCTTCACTGAAAAAAATCTGGCAACTCTACCTCAATTTAGTAACAACATAGGACCAGCTCTGCTCATGCGTTGTAGCTACATTAACTTTGAGAAACGCAGGTCTTCACAAAGTTGGAATTACAAGGCTTTCAAAAATATTCAGGTTAAGGACAGAGTCGAAAAACAACCTCCCAGTCATCTAGACCTGTGCCTCCAACACGGTAGCCACTGGTCTCATATGGCTCTCGAGCACTTAAAATATGGCTAGTTCTGAATACAGATGTGCTATAAATATAAAATATATATCAGATTTCAAAGACTGAAAAACAAAAAGAATGTAAAATACTTCATTGATCGTTTTTAAACTGATTATATACTAAAATGATAATAGTTTGGATACTGAAATACCTCAGGAAGGCCTTTATAGCCTTTGCAATGTTTGAGTTCCAGCAATGGTTGAACCATATACCGTTCGACTTCCTTGACGGCTATCCTCTGAATACCTGGACATGAATATCCTTAACATTTACAGATTTAATAACATTTCAAATATTAATGAGTTACTCTGAAAGGCTCATGACATACAGTAACTTGATATTTTCCCAAAATACAAATTTACATTGCTAATACTGTACAGTTTGCTTTCAGTTATCCAGCTACTAAATGATCAAGACAATCCAAAAGCATTTAAATCTCAAACTGATTTTGTTGGAAAGATATTTTTTGGTCAGGTACTTTTAGAAATCTCATAAAATAGTGAACACGGAATTCATAAGTTTACAGGAAAGAACCACAGAAATAAGGCACTGTATGTATAACAACTCTGTCATTAAGGTACTTACTGCAGAAAAACTGTTTTCACTCTATGTGGGAAACCAAATTTTAAATCATGTGGCAATATTTATGAATATAAGCATTTTTGACATTTTAGAACAATTCCCTTTCAGGTGTTAAGCTTCTATTATTCTCACAGGCTTTCCTTGTAGAAACTCCTGGTCTAGGAAGTTCCAAGTTATCTTCAGGAGCACCTTTGAAACAATTTGGAGATTCTGTGAAAGTTCCCATGGATACGCCGTATTAGATTAGTGAATGGGGGGGCGGGGCTTGACTCCTTGACCTAATCTAATACAAGGATATCCCAAGGTACTTCAGGAACTAATAAACCTCTTCTGGCCCTCCTCTTGCATAGCCTAACCCTCTCATCCCAACAGCAATATCCATCAGGAAAGCAGGATTCATCCTTCCTGTCTATTACTAAAAAGACTCTGCTTCCAAGAATAGTGGAAGACTGGTACAATGCACAGGGTATGGGACAAATGAATCAAAGAGAAAACCTCAAGAATGCTTCAGAAAAAAAAAAAAAAAGTGCTTCAGAGTACATCTTGGCTTTTCACTAAGCAAAACTACTTAGTGAAATGGCCCTACTCCAACAGGTATCTGAGGTTAAGGGAGAGATTAGTGGTGGAGGAGTCCAAGTCATCCAACCCAGATGTCGTTAAACTAGTTCAGTGTAGCCCACTTACCACGCACTTCTAACAGTGTTGGCCACATTTCTGTCTAGACACCCCTTGAACTCTAACACACAGACACACACACACACACACACAGACACACACACACACACAGACACACACAGACACACACAGACACACACAGACACACACAGACACACACACACACACACACACACACACAGAGAGAGCAAGCAAATCCTGTCTGGCTTCTCTCTCAAAGCTCTGCCTCCCATTTAAGATCTTTCATGTTAGAATTGTTGTTCTTTATCTCTAGCTCTCCAGCAGATACTTCTGGCATAATTGGCTTTTCCCTGGGAGAGACATTCTGTCCTTAAGATCCACCCTTCAGGGACTTCCTCTAGTGGCGCAGTGGTTAAGAATCCGCCTGCCAATGCAGGGGACACGGGTTCGAGCCCTGATCCGGGAAGATCCCACATGCCACAGAGCAGCAACTAAGCCCGTGAGCCACAACTACTGAGCCTGCGCTCTGGAGCCCGTGCTCCGCAACAAGAGAAACCACCACAATGAGAAGCCTGCGCACCGCAACTAAGAGTAGCCCCTACTCACCCCAACTAGAGAAAGCCCGCATGCAGCAATGAAGACCCAACACAGCCCCCCAAAAAAATAAATAAATAAAATAATTAAAAAAAAAAAGATTCCACCCTTCAAGATGTGGAAAAAGTACAGCTGGGAGTTGTCTTGGTCTTATCTGTCATCCCTTACATCTAAATGACTACCAAGGTGAGTTAAGTTCTTCCATCTTTGCTTTCCCTATTGTCATTGCTTTAGTTTTGCCCCTCATCATCTTGCCTGAATTACTATAAATTTTCTACAGGTCTCTCTGCCTCTAGTCCCATTCGTCTCTAACCTGAAGGGTAAATCTGATTGTCTTTTTCCTGCTTAAAATCCTTCAATCATAGTTTGGCACATACATCTCTTCATGATTTGTCACCTGCTTACCTCTCTAGACATAGCAACCCTCCAAGAGTGCCATGCTTGTATGTGCTAATCTTTCTGCCTGGGAATCCCATTCCCAGTCTCCTGCTCCACATGACCTTTTATCCATATCCCTAGAGCTATGATTATTTCTTCTTAAAGGCTTAGTCATTCTCTTACCTAGTCTGAGTTTAATGACCCTTCTCATTACCTCCACAACAGCCTCTGTGTGTACTAATGGCTATCACGACATTTATTACTCCTTATTTGCATCACCCACTAAAGATTAAATTCCTAGAGGTCAGTTTTCCTTGATTTCTGTATTCTTGGCTCCCTAACAGCCCAGAACCAAGCAGTGCTTAATATATAATTGCTGAAATAATAAATCTCTAGATTTCAGCAAGAGCAAGATCAGAATCTGCACTGTCCTCTGGAATACTTAGGTTTCTTCAACATGTCAGTTAAGGTTTATGAATTACTCCTACACATCATGAATGAAGAGAATAACAAAATTTATTCACAGATGGGCACAAATATATTTATTGTTTATAAAAACTACTAACATTATTAAGTGCTTACCCTGTGCCTGGTGCATACATGTACTTTCCCATTTAATCCTCACAACAACCCTGAGGTAGGCAGAAGTATTACCTCTTTTTATAGGCGAAAGCGAGGCACAGAGTAGTATCTCGTCCAATGTCAAGGAGATGGCAAAACTAGGCAGTCTGGCTCCAGAACTCACGTGGTTAACCATTATGCTACAAAATTCAATACCTCTTCCATCATGAAAATTGTGCTTCAAAAGACTAATAACTCTCCCTTTAAAAACATAATGGAATGTTACTAAAATACAATCTAAATTTTAAAAGTTATGATTGTGCACTGACAGACCATCCCTCCCCAAAACTTAATAGCTCTCCAGTAATATTTCAATTACAAATTTACAAAATAGGTTTTACATTAGAAATTTCAGAGTACATCTTTCCTAATGGTTATGGTAAAAAGGCCTCTTTGTCCATTACCACTACAAACAGTCGTTTATTAAGCTATTGCAGAATTTCAACTAATATTTTTAGATCCAATTTTTGTGGTAATGGGTTAAACTGAAAAAAATCAATTTTTTCTGTATACAAAAATAAACTGTGACATCAGTTAATTCATGGTAACCTTTCAGCACTCAGGTAATTCTGTTTTACTGTAATGCACTGTCAACTTCTAGACATAAGGGTGGATATGATAAACTTCCTTGAAAACATTCTTCTCTTATTTTCTACTTCTAAATAATGGGATAATTTGGCAAGATCATTTTGAAGTCTTATTTATTAAAATATCAATAATGAATTGTTCCATTTTAGTTTAGAACATACTAATACAAGTTGTTCCTAACACATTTTCTATATTTCTTGTGATTGATGATTTTGATACCTTATTTAACAGGAAAGTATTTTCTAATAGAGGAAATTATAAAGTATTACAGAAGAGTTGAGGAAACCACGAACAGAGCAGTAGAGGTAAATATCTATCATTACCATGATTTTCAAATAAGGAAACTCATATAGTCATTGGAAAGCAATAAAATGTTAAGGGACTGCTATAATAAAGATCAATATCATCATCCAGTTCCAAAATCTCTTTTGTATCTCTCTATAGGGTCTGCTAACTGTATTACACGCACACAGATGCTCAAAATGCTTCTGACTAATAATGAAAGCTTTTCAAGATGCTGGCACCAGATTCACTGGTAACAGGATTCTGATAGAACTCTAAGTTTATAAATATAAATCATCAGTATTTATCAATCTCAGCATACCAAATCAAAAAGGAAGCCATGAGAATTTAGTAATAGAAGAAATTAATCACTTCTGATTCTAAGACTCGGGGTCCTGAAAGGTGCCTCACAGTCCAGGGCAGAGTTAAGAAGCACAAGGCTGGTTAACAGATACTATAATATCACTTTCTAAAATTTCATTTATTTCTGGGATGTGAGTTTATGCCATGCCACTCCTTGCCTCTCTATAAACAAGCAACCAACAATCTATCTTATTATTAGCTATTGGTCTAAAATTAATGATGGCTTAAATATCTGAAAATATGCCAACTCCTCTAAGTATAGTAATGTTGCATTTTCGATAAAACTCAACATTAACGTATCTGGTTTTCATTGATGCCTTTTACTTCCCATAGAGAATCAGATAACTTAAAAGACAAGGTATTTCCCATTCATATAATACAGGAATTCTGTGATTTGAAAAGAACATCCAGTTTCTTAGCTTAAGCACAGCATTCACAGAATATGGTATTCGAAGTATTGTCTGGGTAAATTATTACCAAAAAAATTTTACCAGCTGTTCCTGAATAAGGATCACTACTAGGAGCATACCAAGTAGCAATTTCCTGTAAAGAAAACAAGTAACAATTTAGTTTCAGAATGAAAAGATCTGGGTAGAGAAGGAAAGTGGACAATAACACAGATAATGTAACTACCATAATGTTCCTCACAGTATGTTGTAGCAAAGAAAAAGATCAGAAGCTACATACTTCAGAAACAAAGGGGAATGGGCCAAAGACAAAATATTGGCATGCTAGAATATTTTTTACCTTAGAAAATATCTAAGAAAGAACAAGGGACACTTCACATTTAACCACTCACTGTCAATATGTTCTGAGTTTACCTCAGGATAAATCAAAATGCAAGAAAATGGCCCAAATGAATTAGAAAACTTCCTGCAACTAACAAACTGTTCTCATATTTAAAGCAATATTTACCTCTATGTAGTTTTATAAAATTCCTAATAATCTGATTTATATGGAAACTTTCTTTTTGAAAACATAAGGACTGGATATTAATATCAACATATAATGTGGATGTCAATCAGATGGTAAGTTCAATTATTCTTTAATTTTAAAAAAGAGTTTCATGCTTTGTTCAAATGTAGCTTATTGTTAGAAAATTTCCCTTCTTTAACTCTCTTTTAGTAAATAAAATTAGGTAATATTTACATTAAATTTACAGTCTTTTTTCATTTAAAGGAATATCCCTGTGACTTGCTATAATATGTTAAACAATTGCTCTTAAACTTCACTAAACCCAAATTTAGCAAGCGAACTAAGCTCTGAAAAGAAAATCTGGTATTTTCATTAACTCATTTAAACTGGAATCTTTTTGAAATACATATTCCAAGTATGCTCCTCAGGCATTCTGGGGCTACATTCTAGTAGACTGTTTAGTAGGTGAAAACTGAAATAACTGTATAACATTTAAAAAAAATAGAAGACTTGCACTAAGAAACTAAAACCTACCCAGTACCCAACAGTTAACAACATGACTTTTTTTAGTTGTTTTGGCTACCACAAAATAATGAGTTACGGAAACCATTATTTATATTTCAATCAGACACTGCTCTTAAAACACAATCTATATCTGATTTATAACCAGATCTGAAAAACACAGATTAAGACTATTCTTAGTTTATTTCTCTGGGAAAGAGCCAAAAGAAGACAATAATTGTACTCATATACATTCTTACACTCTCTTACACATTTAGGGGGGAAAAAGTCAGATCACCGTAAGATGAGTCAAAATTGGCAATAAACCCATTATGAAGAAAAGAGCGGCACTGAAGTGAAATTTCAGAACACATTGCTTTCTATATACCCAACTGTGATCTTATTTGAAAACAAGTATTTACAAAGATTCTAGAAAACTATAACCAATTTGATAACTAGGGTTTCATTCTTTATTTTATCTCCATAATATTCAGTTGTCAGTAGTTTCAGCTACACGCTTAAACATGTAACGTGATTTTATGTCCTACTTACACTATGCAGTGTCTGTATATAAATTTACAAATATTATAAGTGACATTATGTACAATATTACTTATAATATTTTCCAGATTAGCAATTTTGACTTTAAATAAAAACTGGAGGATCTGGGCTTTAAAAAAATTTCAATTTCTAAATTCTTCTTTTTAGGAAGTCACTGATGGAGACTGAATTTAAAGTAAAAAAAAAAAAGGCTACCTTTTGTAAATTTTAACAAAAAAGGGATCACTATAAACAGATTTAAGTAGATACTGTTCTAGACAAATAATCAAGTAGCACTTGACACTGACAAACACTGAACTTTCTCTTAAACCACAGGAGCTTCTACTGTAGGAGCTGCAGCACAGAACCTTACGACAAACAAAGGCTAAGTGAATACGATTGTGAGAGTATGGTACAGGATAAAGAAGGAAAAGGGAATTTAGGCCAATAAACTTTAAAAGTCAATGAGTAAATTATATCAGAAAATCAACTTCCAAGAGAATATCAATAGTTAACTACCACAGCTATAGTAAATCTTTTCCTTTAAGAATGGAAGACAACAAAATAATTCTTACCATAACAATATACCAGTAGAAAAAAAACTATTCACATTCTAAGAGGTTTTTCTTGTGTGTGTGAGAGAGAGAAAGAGGGAGAGAAAGCTTACAAAATTGAAAATGTGAACTAAAGTGTATTCATATTAAGATTTCGTGATAACAGAAAAAATTTAAGGAAAGAATATTTTCTCTGAGGGAAGAATATTTTCCATAACTGGTTAAAAAAAGCACCTATGAAACTGTGCTGTCAGCTGTCACAATGGAGGTTTTGGACTCTTCTATCAACTGCAGCATAACAAAAGACATTTCACAGTAAAACTTTAGGGAAAACATTACCTGGTTTAGAATCACACTGAAAGCAATGAAAAACTCTTAATTGTTTATAATATACATATTTTTCTGGGTAGCAGCAGTTGCTCCTGTACGTGCCCTTTTAAAATATATGAAACAGAAGCAATAGAGTAGAAAAAAAATTGAGAAGAATAGCAGCAATAAACAGAAAAGCAAACAAATACATTAGAGTCAAGAAAGCTTAAAATAAGGAAACAGTACTGTGTAACTCTCAATTATACTGAGTAAAGTGCACTGCTTAAATTGTTCACTGATAATATTTTCCCTATGTTGAAAACATGAAATCTATTTATTGGTATTTTTGATATAAAAAAAAAAAGACATTCACTGTTGCAGCCCTGATAGCTCTCCTCCAGTATTTTTTAACCATTCACATGTATTTTGTGGGAATATTTATTCACATAATTTTGCTTAATACATTTCTTTCTAAACAAGACTGAATTTAAAAGTCTCTGTAACATTTTCAATTACAGTAATAACACATTAATAAATTATAAATTAACAAAATCTTCATATTTGCTTTAAAAAATCATTTATCAAATGCTAAACCCCAGATTACCTGGAAAATTAAAGATGCAAATTGCTATAAATCTGGCATCCCAATTAAATTCTGATTTTTAAAAGTATATAAAAATGTCCCTCAAATTATTCCAAGTTCCACTCAAGAAAATTTTATTTTACCCTTTTCATAAGTTATTAAGTTTACAACCTGCTAAATATTTTACCCAAATGTAGGAAAACTGCATGGAGATGCAAAGCACAATAAAATAATTACATGAAAAGAACAAAAATACCCGTTAAAACAAAGTTACTGTAGCTGGAAGCACTTAAAATTGGTAATTAGTATTTTTTTTAAGTTGCATAGCTGCAAAATGATTCATTGCTGATTAACTGTTGAGCAGTTTTATTTAAAAAGGAAACAACATATTTAATAAACTGCAATTCTGTAGATAATCCAAATTTAATTAATTAAAATGTAATTATGTAACTTGATTTTTTTACTCTTTGGAATGCATTCTGATAATTTTAAACCTTTAATTTAAAGTATTAACATACTTTAGCTTTCCTATGTAGAAGTCTATTTTCCACTCTTGGGGGAAAAAAAAAATCAAAGAACTTGAGATCACAGTCTACATTCAGAGAATGTTTTACTGCTTGATTACATTTCTTGGTTTCACATTCAAGACTTTAATTTTTAAGAAGTAAATTACGTGGTCTTCAATTTAAGAATAGATGAATGCAGGAACATCATATTGGGGAAAATAAAGGGACCCCAAACTAAAAACCAAAACAAATTAAAAACAACTAGTTGTGCAGCTCTAGAGAACTTAATAAAAAGTAAATCAACTTTTAAATCAGTTAACTTTGGTGTCTGAATATAAAATGTTCATCAGTATTACCTATGTAGATGACTATTAAGGGATGTGCAGCATTTTCAAAATCCCTGTGTGTCCTTTATTCATGTTTGGTACACTGAGTTCTGTGACAATTGTCCTCTCCTCAGCAGGATTTTTTTTTCCTGTATGATTGTCCATCTCTGCATTACTGAGTCTCACAGAACGTAGATTTCTGGCTGAGTGTGCCTGCATTTTTGTTTTTGCTTTTCCAGAGATAAATCTTCGTATCCTCTCAGTTTTTCAAGCATCTTGAAAAGACAAGGAAACCTGTGTAAAAGTGGATACATTTAGTTTAAGCAATGGTCCATGATAGTAATACAAATCAAAATACAACATCCATTTCCCCATGAACACTGCTTTAGACTGTAAATTTTCATACACTTACTTAGTATTTTAAAAACTGATAAAATTTGTTTTCTGCAAAAGAACAAACCAAGGACACAGAAGGACCAATTAAATCTTAAAATAGTTACAAAAAATAGCCACTAAGTAACAGTCGTTCCCCCTCCACAATAAAGACTACACCAGACTACAGAAAACAAACACACACAATTAACTAAGCCCTCTCCAAGTAACGAAAAACCTCGAATTACAAATAGTGAACAATTTCCTAACTAATCAAGACCTTAGATATTCATGTATCTCTGTTTTGGGCTGGCTACTAAATTAGTATGCTGAAGAGTATCAGAAGTGCTACTTACATGCTGCCTTAAAAAAAAAAAGTTTTAACAACACTGAATCCTCTTCAAACCTACACATTTTCTTTTTACATTTTTACTGGAGTATAATTGCTTTACAATGTTGTGTTAGCTTCTGCTGTACAGCAAAGTGAATCAGCTATATGTATACATATATCCCCATATCCCCTCCCTCTTGAGCCTCCCTCCCACCCAAACCCATACACTTTTAATCTAGGACAGCAAAAGGGATAGGAAGAATTTATCATTTGACAAATAAGGGTAGTCAGAACAAAAGCAAAAATGTGAACGAGGTGAAATATTCCATGTCTTCACATTCTCAGAAATGACTCTTCAAGACCCATAGAGAAAGATTCCACTGGTTCACATTTCTGAGGGCAGCTGCCACCAAACTCAGGTTCCACAATGAAAAAAAAAATGAATAAGAAGATAACATTGATATATAGGGTAAGGAAAGTGAAATACTGTTTAAAACCAACAGACATGCATATTGACCATGAGATGAGGTGCATGTTCCACATATCCCATAACCTCATTGTGACACTAAAAGAAAAATTTAGCTGATTAGACCATGTAATAAAATATTTTATATCATAAAATTCCATTTTCACACAAAAAAGTTTACTGACTAAAAAGATTTTATCTATGGGTGAAAGATTTAGACACATTATTTTGATATGTGGAATACTAAGATAAAAATTTCATTTTATTAGCATTGTGGTACGCGGGCCTCTCACTGTTGTGGCCTCTCCCGTTGCGGAGCACAGGCTCTGGACGCGCAGTCTCAGCGCCATGGCTCATGGGTCTAGCCGCTCCGCGGCATGTGGGATCTCCCCGGACCAGGGCACTAACCCGCGTCCCCTGCATCGGCAGGCAGACTCTCAACCACTGCGCCACCAGGGAAGCCCATAGCATTGGTTTTTAGTACTTAAAAAGCTTCTAAAATTTTAGCTATAGCTTTACTTTATTGGCCCAGATGTAAGGTGACCCTGAAGACATTCCAAAGCATCCTCCTCTTCAAAAAACACTTTACACAGTAAAATAAAAACATACATACATGCATGTATCCTCAAAATACCACTCCATCACCACACTTTTCTTATACAGCAACCTAATCCCAATTCATACCTCAAATGTGTCAAGGTATGATCTGAATCATCTCACAGTAAAAGGTTCAAAAGCTGATACAGTTTACCCAGGCCTTCACATTTCACAGGCATAACCCTAATGTTATTAAGACAGAGGTCTCTCTCAATGTTGCAGCTCTTATTTCAGTTGCTATAGCTGCTATTAAGTTATCTCAAATATATTTTGTCAATATTCTAATCTGCTGCTATTAAATGACCCTCATTAAGAGGGAACAGAATTCCTTGAATGTGTTTATTATCTCAACACCTCAAATGTAAGACCAGGAGTTATTGAAATAAAAGGAAATGGGGGAACAGCACAGGACTAGATCTCAGGTATTATCTGCTCTAGTTTCCTGCCTCCGGTCTTAGACATTGAGAAAAGATTGTTGTCTGTGACTATCTTGAGTCTCTGAACACAGAGGTTCTAACTCCTTCCAAAACAATTCCAAGATTGGCTAAAATATTCTGCCTTCATATAAAACACAATGTTTTATATCATTTTTCAAATGATAAAGATAAAAAGCTTTTCATATACATGAAGATGGCAATTAAGTTAACTATTTTTTCAAAGCTAAATGATGGAATATGAAAAATAGCAATACTCAAGTGAGGTTTTCATTTCAATCTGCTAAACATTTTCAAAAAATGCAGAATCATGAATAAGCTACATCAATAGTGGAAAACAAATTCTGTATCTGGTTTAAAATTCAATTCAATTTTTTTTTTTGTCTACTGTATAGGTAGGATACAAAAGTGAAAGATTAAATTGAACGAATGAATACAAATGCAACTTTCTCAAGAAACTGTTCCTACCTAATAATAGCAAAATAGCAAAGAACACAATCTTTTGATTCAATTCCCAGCTCTACTAAGGAACTAGCTATGTGACCTTGACAAGTCAAGTTTCTTATCCTCTCTAAAACTTAATCTCCTCATCATCTGCATAATGGGAGTAGTTAAGAGTACCGAGCTCAAAGGGTTGTTATACCAATTAGATGAGTTATAAATAGATGTAAAATGCTTAGACCAATCCCTGGCACATAATAATGCAATATAAATGCTAACTAATTATTACGATTAGAATTATATTATATTGCATTACCTAAAAACATACCTGGGAAGTTATGGTTAAGAGTATGGAATTTGATTCTATTGCTAACTACATGTCCTTGGACTGTTGGTGCAACGTGCTTCTTAATGTCATAGAACTTAATTACTCTGACCCTCAGGTTTCTCATTGGTAAAATGGGGTCATGATATTTACTTCATGGGGTTTTTTAAAGTCTTAAACTAAAATTAAATAAGCTAAAGTGTTTTAAAGTACCAAAAATGTAGAGTTTACTTAATATATGACTCTCTTCAGGAAATCAAGAAAGTTGTTTTTATGTATCTTTTTATGTGAGTTTTCTACACAGTAGCCTAATACAATGTCTGGAACACATATACACACACACACACCTTAATTAATAAATGAGTGAATAAAAACGGTGGTTGAGAATGTATAACTCAGGTAACAGTTTAAAAAGCAATTAAAACAGAAAATGGGAGAATTACCTATAAAACAGGAAGCTGATGCTTAATCTGAAGGGTGCTCAGGGCAAGATCTATTTACTTCAAACCATTCATCTATGCAGCTAGAAAAGAAAAAAAACCAGAAAAACTGAAACACTTATGTTTAATTATTTATATCATAACAGTCTTAATAAAAATGCTTACTTCTTGACATTAATATATCTCTATGGAAAAAAAATTCAATATTTTTAATGACATATTTGGCATATAGAAATAAAAGATAAGAATATGTTTATTACATTCTGATTATTCTAAGCAGTTGGGAAATGAATCTTTGCAAAATTATACTATGAAGTACTTTAAAGTTTAAACAGAACAACCATTCCCAAAAGAGAACCTAAAGAACTACCACTTTACCAATATTCAAAATTAAAGGACAAATCTGGACAGATATTTCTCTCTTCAAACTAGTTGTTCATTTATGCAAATGTTAACCAGTTTATGCCATACATAGATCAAGCTTTTAAGCTTTAATTCTTGACAATACTGCATTACATTTTAAAAGACCATATTTATGTGATGTGAGTATTGAAAACTTAATTTAATTCTATCCCTTCCTTCCTGCAATACATATATATATACAAATAAATATACCATCATCCATTTGTATTTATAAACTATTGCATGATTTTATAGGAAGTTAAATATTAGGGTGCATATATAATTATCACTGTAGATCTGCACTGTCCAGTGCAGTAAGCCACAAGCCACATGTGGCTATTTAAATTTAAATTAATTAAAATTAAATAAAAGAAAAATGCACTGCCTCAGTCACACTAGCCACATTTCAAGTGCTCAGCAGCCACATGGCTAGCGGCTACTCTATTAGACAGCACAGATATGTAACATTTCCATCCCTGAAGAAACTTCTAATGATAAACTCAAGGCCTTAAGAAGGTTAAGTAACTTGCTCAACAGCTAGGAAGTTACCCAAGCGGATTTTAAACTGTTCAACATTCTCACTGTTGACACATTGCAAATTTGCATATGCCACAAAGCTAGAAGGCTTGGCTAATACGTTGAAGGGTAAAATTAATATTTATCCAACCTCATATCCTGACAGTTGGTTTGATAGGTAAAAATGATGGATAAATTTAAAAGGAAAGAAGGTAAAAGATCTCAACCATATGACATTCTTTCAATATCTAAAACAATTTCTGTTGTTCTTTTGCTGTCTAAATAAACATGCCCAATTTGGCTTATGACACTTTTTTCATTCGGCCTGCTCTCTATTCGACTCACCTGGCTCTAGACGTCCTCTGGTCTATCAGAATACCTCTTACAACAAAGTACTGAGAAATGAACAAAATACTCCAGATGTGTTAACAATTCCCAATACATCTGAATAGTACACCTCTGTGATCTAAAATGGGTACTTCTTATTTTACAATCATATGATTTCAGCTCATCTAGACAAAGAAACCATTTAAAATCCCAGGTCCTTCTTACATAAATTGCTATCAACCCACGTTATTTAAAATATTATATTCCTCTCTCCAAAATCCAGCAGAAAATCACTCTCCTGATTTTGGTGCTTTACTTCCTTCGGCATTTTCTTACTCTAAAACTATATATATGAGTATTCCAAAACAACGTATAGTACTGTTTCCATGTTTTAAATTTTATTTGAATACTACTATAAGGTATGCTTTTTTCTAGTGGCTTTTTTTCAGTCAATTTGAGGTTCGCAACTGTTAATAAATAAGGCTCTAGTTTTTACATTTTCACTGTGTATAATGTTCCATCGTATAAGCACACTGCAATTTATGTATCCATTCTTTTACCAATGGACACTTTCAGTGATGCTATGAACATTCTTATACATCTCTTAGCCAGTACTACTCAAGGGGTGGTACACACAGTGCTAATCCTTGAGCTATTTGTTACCAGTCCTCTAAACACACTGTTCTGATTGACTTTTTTTTTTTAAGCACTGCACAGCTTTCTTAATGAAGACAGCACTGTATTGATTTATTTTCTGGTAGAAGCTCCTTGATCTCACCCTGTACCTGCACACTAAGTAGTAGTAGCAGCACTGTCCTGGAGCACAAGATCAAAAATCCCTCCAGAGCATACCTAGGAGTGGAATTACTGAGTTGTAGGATATGTACAGCAGACTCATTTGTATGCTTACTGGACACTTGCGGCTTTTTGTGAACTGGCTGTCAACAACTTTTGCCTATTTTGATTTGTCTTTTCCTTACAGACTTGTAAGACGTTATTATCCAGATATTTCAGCTGTAACATAATATACACATTTTTGATGAACCTTGCTTTCTACAAAACTATTCACTAAAAATAACAGGGTTTATGAGAGAAAAAAAACAGGTTAAAGGCAGACCACTCAAATAATACAACCCTGTAATCGGAACAAAGCTGTGTTCCTTCCAAACAAATAAAATACCTCTGTAAATATAGGATTTCTTTTAAAAGGGTGAGGTTAGCTTGATATAAAGAGGATTAAGGAAGGACTGATACTGTTTGAGTTACGGAGACAAAAGCCAAAGCACAACATTTGAGAACTATGAAGTAAACAGGCACTTCCAAAATAAATCCCAGAGCCTAACTGAATTGGGTGTGAGACTACTTGGTGAATGGGCATCCTTAAAGTTACCTGTATTCTTCCATGGCTTGCTTCCATATTTGCTCTTATTTGATGGAGCAAAGCATTAATGTGCTGAAAAATATTATATATGAACCAGTATGATGTGATTATACTGTCGCCCTTCTATACCATTTACCAACTACAATGAGCTAACTGCATTACAGAAAGTTGCTGAAGGAGAGTACTGTTTCAGACAGCAAAACTTTGTTGTTATGAAAACACTCTGAGGTCTAGTTTTTAACTTTTTCACAGTATCATGATGCAAAAAAAGTTTTAAATTTTAACGTAGTCAAATTCATCAACTTGTCTTCTAACTTTTTATGGGGAGGTTATCTTAGCCCCCCAAATAATTCCTTACCATGAGGTTAAGAACGTCTCTCTATATTCTTTCCGACACTTTAGATTTTAGTTTCCACAGGCAGTTAATTTGGAATTCTTATTTCAAATGTAAAATAGGATTCAATTATTTTTTCATATCAATAACAGTACTTTTTCATAGCAATAACATATCAATCGATCCCAATGCCATTCACTGAATAGTTCATTCTTATGAACTAACTGGGAAACTAATTTTTCCATTTATTCATGTCAAACAAACCTTACATAGCACCTATTATGTGCCAGAACTTTCTAAAAATAACTCATTTAAAACCTCAGAAGAGGGACTTCCCTGGTGGTCCAGTGGTAAAGAATCTGCCTTTCGGGCTTCCCTGGTGGTGCAGTGGTTGAGAGCCTGCCTGCCGATGCAGGGGACACGGGTTTGTGCCCCGGTCTGGGAAGATCCCACATGCTGCGGAGCGGCTGGGCCCGTGAGCCATGGCTGCTGAGCCTGCGCGTCTGGAGCCTGTGCTCCTCAATGGGAGAGGCCACAACAGTGAGAGGCCCGCGTACCGCAAAAAAAAAAAAAAAAAAGAATCTGCCTTTCAATGCAGGGGACACAGGTTCGATCCCTGGTCAGGGAATTAAGATCCCACATGCTGCAGGGCAACTAAGCCCGCGCACCGCAACTACTGAGCCCGCATGCCTCACTACAGAGCCTGCGTGCGGCAAACTACAGAGCCTATGTGCTCTGGAGTCCACATGCTACAACCAGAGAGAGAAAACCTGCACACCACAACCAGAGAGAAGACTGCACACCACAACGAAGAACCCGTGCCCCGCAACGAAAGATCCCACATGCCGCAACTAAGGCCCGATGCAGCCAAAAATAAATAAATAAATGATGATAATTAAAAAAACCTCAGAACAACTCTATGAAGTTGGTACTATTGCCTCATTTTACAGATTAAGGCAGAGAAAAATTAAGTAACTTGACCAAGATGACACAGTGAATTAACAGAGGGGCTGGAATTCAAACCTTAGGAATCCTGACTCCCAACAGTCCATGCTCTTAAACCTCCATGTTATGCTGTCTCTCCATATATGCATGAGTGTTTATGGACTCTATTCTTTCCCACTTACCCACCTATATCCTTTCCACACCATCTTAATTAATAGTCCTATAGTGAATTTGTACAGGACAAGCTCCCTGTCCCTAGGATTGCTTTCTTCTTTATGAGTGTCTCGACTATTCTTGGCCCTTTGTTCTTTTATCTGTATATATTTAAGAATCAACTTGTCAAGTTACATGAAAAAATTAGTTGAGATTTGACTGGAATAGCATTAACTACATAGATTTGGGGTGAAGTGACATCTCTATGACATTGAGTTTTCCTAGCCACAAAAAGGTACCTGTATTTATTTTAAACCTTCTATAATATCTTTCAATAAAGTTTTAAAGTCTTGAATATCTTAAGATTTATTCTCAACATACTTTATTCCTGTTGTAGTTTCTGTTGCTGTTAATGTTTTTAATCTAAAAAAAAGTTATATATATTTTTTGTACTGGGATATGAATGCAGCTGTTTTTCATATGTTGAGCTCATATCTGGCAACCCAGCTAAATTCTTATTAATTTTAATATATTATCTAATATTCTTTGCTTTTGATTTTAAATTATTAATAATATAGAATTTATTAATCTGGTCCTCTTCCTCTGTTAATGTGGTAACTTATATACATAAATTTTCTAATCATATATTTCTTTGCATTCGTAACATAAATCCAATTGGGTTGAAAGGCATTACTTTCGATCTATATTGATGAATTTGGTTTGCTAGTATGTTTTTGCATTTTGCATTTATATTCATAAATGAGAGTTCCTTTTAATTTTCTTTCTTATCCTGTCCTTGTCTGATTTGGGTTATCAAGTTTATACTATTCTCATAAAGTAAGTGGGAGAACCTTCTATCATCTTCTACTTTTGGGGGGAATTTACAACTGTTAACATGGTGTTCTTTGGATATCTGATAAATTTGCAGTCCAACTGTCATCATGGGCCTGTTTTTAGGTTTTTGGTTTGGTTTTTTAAAAACTATTTGTGGTTTTTCAGGGTTAGTCTTAATAACTACTTATAGTTATTAGTCTATTCAGGTTTCCTATTTTTGTGTCATTTTGGACAATATTATATTTTTAAGGAAACTGCCTGTTTTGTTTAAATTTTTTACTTGAAAAGTATAAAATTTTTCACAGAATTTTCCAATCGTTTTTAATTTCTGCCATATCTAGAGTTATGTGTTCCTTTTCATTCCTATACTGTTTATTTTTTCCTTCTAGAGACAATCTTGCCAGAGGCTAATCTATTTTATTATTCTTTTCAAAGAAACAACTTATGACTTTGTCAGTCTCCACTCTAGTGTGTAATTTTTTCATTCAATCTTTCTTCTCTGATCTTTGTTTGCTTTGTGTTTATTCTGTTACCAATTTTCTAATTTCAGTAAGAACTTTGATTATTGATTTTCAGTCTTCTTAAAAATATTTTAAATTAATTAATTAATTTATTTTTGGCTGCAAAGGGTCTTTGTTGCTGCGCACGGGCTTTCTCCAGTTGCAGCAAGCGTGGGCTACTGTTCGTTGCAGTGCGTGGGCTTACTGTGGTGGCTTCTCTTGTTGCGGAGCATGGGCTCTAGGTGCGTAGGCTCAGTAGTTGTGGCGCATGGGCTTTAGCTGCTCCGTGGCATGTGAGCCCCTCCCGGACCAGGGATCAAACCCATGTCCCCTGCATTGGCAGGAGGATTCTTAACCACTGTACCACCAGGGGAGTCCCTTTCAGTCTTTCTTTTAACACAAGCCTTGGTTTTCACTATTATTCAGTTCAGAGTATTTTCTAAGTTCCCTTATGACTTCTTCTTTGATCCCAGAATATTTATCTTTTGTCACTGACATCAAACTGAGCTCAGAGAACAGCTTTCTGTATGGTACCATCGTTTTGTGGTTTGTTAAGACTTGTCTTATGGTCTAGTACATGATCAATTTCTACAATACTTCATACATACTTGAAAAGAAAATGTACTAATTGCCGGGTGCAGACATACACATACATATCCATTAGATCAAATCTGTTAACTGTATTGCTCAATTTTTCTAGGTCTTAACTAATTTTGTGTATGTCTGCTTGACTCAGTGAGAAGTGTGTTGAAATTTCCCATTATCATGATGGATTTGTCAATTTTTTCTGACAGTCCTACGAATATTTTGAGACTGTGTTCTTTGGTACACAAAGAATTGAATTTTATATACTTTTATCATAAAATATTAATAATATTTTCTGCAGTAAAGTTAATTTTGTCCAATATTAATTTAGCTTTGTCAGTTTTACTTTAGTTAATATTTTCCTGGATATAGTTTACTATCCCTTTACATCCATATTTTTCTATATCCCTTACGTTTAAGTGTGTTGCTCATCAACAGCATATCCCAATCTTTTGATTTGTTTTCAACTGGTTACTTTGATCTATTTGGATTTATTATAATTACTGATACTGGATTTATTTTTGCCTCTTTGTTTTGGTACTATTTACTATTTTCTCTATGTTTTCCCCAACCCCCATGCCCTGCTTTTAAATAAAATTCCACATTATTTCTTTTATTGCTTTTAAAGTTATAGTTTTCTATTCTTTTTGTAGGTTACCTTAAATCGTCTTAAATCAAATTTTTCCTGAAACCAAGAACACTTTATGAGAAACCAGATGGGCTCTGGAGTCAAACAGACATGGCTAGAATCTCAGTTCTTCCATTTATTACCAGCTATGCGACCTTGGAGAGATTGCCTATGGTCTCCCAGCTTATTTCCTCAGCTGTACAATGAGATTGTTACAAGGCTTATATACGATAACCTATTCAAGAAGCTATGCACAACACCTTGATCACAGTAAATGCTTAACAAATGGTAGCCTTTGGGATGCAAACAGATATGGGCTTAAGTTTTAGTACTCGCAGGAAAAAGGCCATTTTTTTTTAACATCTTTATTGGAGTATAATTGATTCACAATGGTGTGTCAGCTTCTGCTGTATGACAAAGTGAACCAGCCATACATATATGTGTGTGTGTGTGTATATATATATATATATCTCCCCCCATATCTCCTCCCTCGTGTCTCCCTCCCACTCTCCCTATCCCGCCCCTCTAGGTGGACACAAAGCACCGAGCTGATCTCCCTGTGCTATGTGGCTGCTTCCCACTAGCTATCTAGTTTACATTTGGTAGTGTATATATGTCCATGCCACCCTCTCACTTCGTCCCAGCTTACCCTTCCCCCTCCCCGTGTCCTCAAGTCCATTCTCTACACCTGCGTCTTTATTCCTGTCCTTCCCCTAGGTTCTTCACAACCTTTTTTTAAATTATTTTAGATTCCACATATTTGTGTTAGCATACGGTATTTGTTTTTCTCTTTCTGACTTACTTCACTCTGTATGACAGTCTCTAGGTCCATCCACCTCACTACAAATAACTCAATTTCGTTTCTTTTTATGGCTGGGTAATATTCCATTGTATATATGTGCCACATCTTCCTTATCCATTCATCTGTCAATGGACACTTAGGTTGCTTCCACGTCCTGGTAGTGTAAATAGTGCTGCAATGAACATTGTGGTACATGACTCTTATTGAATTATGGTTTTCTCAGGGTATATGCCCAGTAGTGGGTTTGCTGGGTCGTATGGTAGTTCTATTTTTAGTTTTTTAAGGAACCTCCATACTGTTCTCCATAGTGGCTGTATCAATTTACATTCCCACCAACAGTAAGGCTATTGTTTTTTAAGAAATGGGGAAAGGGAGTTTCAATGAAGAAGAAATCTTTTCAGCCCTAACTACAAAAGTGTGAAACCTGAGAAAGGTCTTTTAGTCTAATATCAATTTGGTTAACATAAAAATAAACTTACCCTTTATGATATATGCATAGACAAGGCAGTCGTGCTATAGTATCTCCCTGCTGCAATTCTTCAAGGCATATTGCACATTCCCCAGCATCTTTACTCAGCACATCCTCTGAGAAAAAAGAAAATGAGTTTAGGACAATAAAACTGAAAGAATTATGTGAATGCTAACTTATGAAGAGTGCTGACTGGCATGTTTTGTCAGAAATACATAAAACTCAGCACCTATATTTGAAATGCTATTCACAAATCAGTGAATAATGTTTACCTTTACTTATGGACAGTGTCTCTCATTTCCATTTAGATTTCATTGAGGCACTGCAGTTAGTAATTAAGAACAGTATGGAATCCTCCAACTTGCAAATAACTTTGCTATAAAACTTTATCAGTAAGTCAGTTATTTGGAATTTGGAATTTATTGTCCTTATGCTACTAATCAATATTAATCTGGTGCCCAAGCTAGTTCAAAAAAGTGTATAGAGTATAACATGGCAGAAAAGACATGAAAATACTATTGTAATTTTAAAAATTCTAAAACAACAAAATTGCATAAGTTAAAGAAATCATCTTTAACACAGGACTTTAAAACAATCTGCTTAATTCAAGAAAATACAAAGGTAAATCAAAGCTTTTGTGTAGATTCTGAAAGGGATTTTTGGAAACTTGAGGATTTCAGGCATTAGGCTCAACATTAATCCTTTTTTTTTCTTTTTAACATTAAATTTCCCAATTTTAATAACTGTACTATATTTAGGTCTTAACCCTTTCCCATGACAATGCCAAGTCTACTCCAGGCAGCAATTACACTAACTTGCAGGGTATTTTAATCACTTTGTTTAAAATATTCCTATGGTGAAACCCTTTATAAAGCAAAAATTCCTTTCGGGGGAAAGAAAAAAAAAAGGTTCTCTCAATTTATGTTTTATACTGAAATTTTAATTTAAATTACATTTTATTAACGTTAAATTTTAATTTTACAAGGATCTTGCCTAAAATAGAGTATATTAGCCGGACATACTTTGTGACTTTTTTTTTTTCTTTTTCTGTACGCGGGCCTCTCACTGCTGTGGCCCCCCCTGCCGCGGAGCACAGGCTCCAGACGCGCAGGCCCAGCAGCCACGGCCCACGGGCCCAGCCGCTCCAAGGCATGCGGGATCCTCCCGGACCAGGGCACAAAACCGCTTCCCCTGCATCGGCAGGCAGACCCCCAACCACTGCGCCACCAGGGAAGCCCTGTAACTCTTTTTAAATGAGGAATAACTAAAACATGCCATTAAAACTGTTGAAGAGTACACATTCTTAGTAAGTTTGGAGAACAAAAAGCAAAAGCAGGAACATGCAGTATAAATTTATATCACAAATAGATAAATTACTGGTTTTGGAAATAAAACCAAACAAGCTAAAGGGGAAAGGCTGCATTAATCTCTACCTAAGTGCTTAAACACAGAGCAAGGTAGGAAAGTTTCCTAAAATTAAGTACTTATCTGCTAGTCCCATACCTCTTATAAACACCAACAAATTTAATTGTGCACATATCTGTAACAGTTCCTTCTAGAAAAATCCATTCTATAAGTAGTTCCCCCTTTAGTTATTCATTTTGAGATAGCACATTAAGATGAAATACAGACTCTATTTGGTCTACAGAAAGTAAGGTAGCAGCAGATGATTTACCCATAAGGCTAGAGGGGGTAAGAGGGCAACTTCCACAGAAAAAGGAAAGGCCTTAGCAAGAAGGCTTATGCTTTCAGAATCTAGGGAATATGGTTGAAGTAATTTAGCTAACTATTGGGTAGCTCACAAGCTAAAATATCACATCAAAGACTTAACCAGAAGAAGATTTTTGGGCAAGTGGAACTGGGTAAATAGAAAATGATGCCTATTAACACTCCCCTCAAGAGTCCTCTCCCCATTTTTCTTTTCTTGACCCTGGAGGTCCCAACCACAACCCCGACCCCACCTGCAACCCCAAGTCTTTCCTCCTCCTCTTGATCTCCATTTTCCTCTTATTGTTCTGGATAGGTTTCCACAGATACGGAACCAGTTTAATGTAAAGCACCTAACTAGTGTTAAAGTTAATTGGTATATTGGAACCCACAAAATGGAAGTCATCTCAGTGGCTCTGACCACATCCCAAACCTATACCTAAGTCAGCCTAAACTACAGAAAATACCTCACTCTCAAGGAAACCCAACACCAATCACAATCCTCCAACTCAGCTTTAGCTAGCCTACTTTGCCCTAGAAAATAGAACCTGCTTATAAGCCTTATAAGGAAACCCCCAGCCTCCTAGCCAATCATGTCTTGTTTTCACAGTGCCTCTTCTAAGGCCCCATAAAACTCACTCTTGTCCAAAATCCCCTGGGGAGGTGCTTATTAGGCACTGTAGTCCCCCAATCTATGGATTGTTTTTCCCTTGAATAAAGGACATCAAACTTGTTACCAAATTTTTTAGTTTTATTATTTAACATTAGGATGATAGCAATGAAAAAAAGAGGAAAAGATACGAAGGAAACACTAAAAGATCATAGTACAGGTATAATTCCAAATAATATGGAATTTTTTGTGGTGTGTTCTCACCACTTAGATTTTTTTCACCACAAAGATATACCACATCATAACATAAATCTAAGTCGCACAACTAACTTCAAAAAATTAACCATCACTTTTTATCAAGCCTAAGACATCAATAATTATAAGATGCACCATGAGTTTTATATTTCACCAAGAAAAAAATGCTTCCGTTAAACTATGACACAAATCAATTTTAAGACATGTCTCATTTTTCAGAGCTGTTAAAATTTATAAGGTGTGTCTTAGAATTGATGGACTAGGGTATCAAATTTTCTACCTTTTGGAATACAGTAACAATGCATCTAGATTTAAGTATAAAGGAACCAAAAAATCTCTATTAACATAAATTAGATAGACCAGCTTTTAAAAAATAAAAAGTATTGCCACATTTTTGCCATATAAATCTATGTAACAGATTCTCAACACAAAATAAAAACAGGTAGAAATCCACGAAGTAAAAGCTTCTGAATTCATTGTTCACAGAAATGTAAGTGTCTTACACTGCTTTTATGTTGACCTATAACTACCAACTCTCATTTCTTTATCACAATAGGTTTTAAAAATCTTTTGAGTTGGAAAAATTTTAATATCTTAAAAGGCCTTGGTTATTCTGTTTACAAGAAAATTTATTTACAGTACAACAAAGACAAATCCAATCTGCATATATGCAAATTCATGTGCATAAATCTGCATATGTGCAAATCCATATGCATATAATTAGCAGAATATAGGGCTTCCCTGGTGGCGCAGTGGTTGAGAGTCCGCCTGCCGATGCAGGGGACGCGGGTTCGTGCCTCAGTCCGGGAAGATCCCACATGCCGCGGAGAGGCTGGGCCCATGAGCCATGGCCGCTGAGCCTGCACATCCGGAGCCTGTGCTCCGCAACGGGAGAGGCCACAACAGTGAGAGGCCCGCATATGGCAAAAAAATAAAAATAAGAAGAATATAATGATATGCTTTGCAGGTACTAATTAAAAAAAATCTTTTTAGTTTAATCTAGAATGACATATTAATGTCAGTCATTTTAATCAGAAGGTCCTAAAGCCCAAGTAATAAAAAATATGCAGAACTGTATTTTCTATGTTAAGATATATATATATATACACACACATATATATATATGTGTGTGTATATATATACATATACATATATAAGAACATTCCAAACACATTAATTTCAGTGCAGCCCAATATCCAATGTAAACAGTTTCTAATGAAATCATCTCTGCTCAGAAAATTAAAAGTTAACATTAACATATTATAGTCACTGCTCAACTGCATTTTGATAAGCAACTCTGAGTTAAAAGACAGTTCGTTCTCAACAGTTACTGCCCCAAGTAGCAAATGCTTAATTTTCAAATTTGAAAGTCTTATTTCCAATAGAATCTGTCTTTGTATGTTTGAAGGTAGTTTTTATTTTTGAAAAGTTACTATGAAACGTGATTAACTTTTGACTGGAGGTTTTCCAGAGTATGCCCCTCTCCTACCCCATTGTGACACTGTACTTTCTTTCAAAGGGAAATTTTCAGCTTAGTAATGAGATACATACAGAGTTAAATAGGGCCTAGAAATACCACTAAATCCAGGACACTGAAGCATCTTTAAGACAGCTGGGAAAAGGTTATTAAAAGTCTTTAGCTAATCAATTGAAAACATTCATGAAGAAACCATCTCAGGCAATAAGGAGTCAATGTTTTAGGACTAGAATACCTTAAGGGTAGACTACTAACTAGCCAAAATTAATATGAGAAAAGCAGAGAAGGGAACACAAATAGATTTAACTACCATGGTTGGCTAGTATGGAATTCCCGCTCTCCACAAGCACTGATCAGTGGACAGATACTCAAGACTGTGAACAGGAAACTAAACTTGTGTTGCTTTTTCAAAAGTGTTGTTGATGTCCCACCTAACAGCTGGAATCAGTGTATTCCTTATCAGTCTAATTCTTTGATTTATTCACATGGTCTATGCATTGATTTAGAGGTACCGATACAGGAAAAGAAGAATTAAACCTAGAATAGAACAATGATTTTATCAAGAAGTAGGCACCAGAATCACTTGGGTATGTATTCTGCTCAACAGAGAAACAAAACAAAAAAACATATACCTGGGCCCCATCCCTAGAGATTCTGAAATATACCCCTGCTTCAGAAAACAACTGCTATCAAGGAAAGAGCGTGCTGAAGTAGAAAGAGCGTAAGATTTAAAGCTGCAAACGATATTAGTTTGGTACATAACATCCAAAATGTTGGTCACCCTTGAGTTTCCTTTTACTCTTCTTTAATACTAGCACTAATGAAGGTATTCAAAATGTTATAGAGATGAAATTTTAAAGACTCTTGTGTAAAAATTCATGTTATAAAAACACTATACAAAATATCAGTTTTTATCATTATCAGAAAAACCTTTATGGACTTCTTGAAAAACAAAGTTGGTCATTTTTCTCTTTCCTCTTCTCCCCATTCTGGTTATTCTAGTTGCTGCAATTTTATAAAATGTCATAAATAATTCCATGGCCAACAGAAACTTCTATAGGATACTCTTGACCCAGCCATTTCTAGAGACCTATTATAATTGCCAGACTGGTAACAACTCCATACAAACGATACTGCCTAATTAACTTTTAAACGTTTTGGCTTCACTCTATATTTAAAAGTATTATAAATGTCCACTTTGTTACATGCTTTTAGACGTACTTAAGTCTTTTATTAATCCTATGAGGTAACTAAGGTTACCTCCATTTTACAAATAAAGAAACTGAGGCTCAAATAAATTACGTAACTTACCAGAAGTTACTAAACTAGTAAGTTCTAGGGTCAGGATTCAAATTTAGGGTAAGTCTTTGGCCTTTCTACAACTTCATGAATTTTGCTACAAAACAATTTCACTTTAAGAGTATAAATACAGAAGCAAACTGTTTTAGGCAACGTTAGGTTTGAAATATTAAAGGTGAGGATAGCTACCTATTTAGAGGAAGTATGCTTAAGACTGGTCATATGCTTTATCTTCTGGAGTTATTAAACTGCTATAAAAACTGGTATCAGAAATGAGCTCACACTTTACCGCTTACTTCCTTCTATGGAACAGGAAAACAGCCCTGTCCAATAGAACTTTCTATGATGACAGAAATAATCTTTTAACTGTGTTGTCCAAAACAGTAGCTACTAGCCACATACAGCCTGAAAATAGCACTTGAAATGTGTGCAACTGAGAAACTGAATTGTAAATTTAATTTTTGCAAAATGTGAAATCTATATATTTCAATACAGTAGATAAGGAACACACATTTATAAACTAAAAACTTCTGTAAACTGTTATTTTACTTATAGCCTCAAGCTCTTAATTTGCATCACCCAAAGAAATTACTTAAAATTCAAGCAGCCAAATATGCAAAATTAAAATATTTAGCAAGTACAAGCACATATCCATATAGTTATTGCACATCAAGACAACATGAAAAAAAGCAGACAGCCAAAATCCTTTGGGGTGGTAGGGGAGAAAAACAACAAGACCAAATTTGTTAGAGGCAGCCAACAAAACTCCATGCGAAAATTTCATAATCATCACAACCTTATTTTCAGATCAAGCATCCAAAGGTGTATGATCTTTTCAGCAAAATACAATGCCAAGCACTATTATGGATCAGGCATTTTTACCTGAAGACTTATTTTTTGTTCTTGAACCCTCAATGATAGCAGTAGAAAACAAAAGCAGCTGAAATGTGAAATAATCCCTAGAAAAGTCAAGAATTGAAAAAATTCACAACATTAGTAAGAAGCAATTACTCAAAGAATGAAAAATTGCAGCTCACAAGGTTTATTAATAAATACTTTCAGATATAGAGTTATATCTAATGGACTTAAGAGAAGTTAACATTAATATTCTAGATTATAGATCCGTGAGATGTTACTGTACTCAAGTATCATTAAGGGGAGTTAGAAATGATATTTAACAAAGGGAAACAGTCATTTTCACTGTAAGATTAATATATCAATAAAAACATGGGGATAACCTTTACTAAACTGTCTAAAACTCAAAGTTCATGGTCAGGGTCAAATTTCACCCTGTTTGGAAACTTCTTATTCTGGTTCGATGAGAAATTGCGGGCTTCCTCTGCCTAGATGCTACTGACGTTTACTGCATCAATGCTTTCTTTAGGTTAAATATAATTGAGAATTGGCTAAACACATAGCCACTTTTCATTTGCACTGTTAGAAATTTACTTTAAAATTAAGACTATTCTTCAAGAGGAGACAGAAGCTGTGACTCTTCTGATGACTTTTAAGGAAAGATGTGTACTCTTGGGAATATTTTGGAAATTGACATTTGGCACCTTCTCCAAGAAAATATAAGTAAAATAAAATGGAACCCAAAGTACATACTCCAAAAGGTAAAATATACAAAAACAACACTAACTAAAAACTTATAGATTTAGCTTTCTTGGACTTTTTTGTTTCTAACTTGCCTAAAAAAATAGCTCAGGATTAAGTATTTTATAAAACCAGATACTGGGACTTCCCTGGTGGTGCAGTGGTTAAGAATCCGCCTGCCAATGCAGGGAACATGGTTCGATCCCTGGTCCAGGAAGATCCCACATGTCACGGAGCAACTAAGCCCGTGCGTCACAACTACTGAGCCTGCGTTCTAGAGCTGGCGAGCTACACTACTGAGCCCACGCGCCACAACTACTGAAGCCTGCACGCTTAGAGCTGTGCTCCGCAAGGGAAGCCACTGCAATGAGAAGCCCGCGCACAGCAACGAAGACCCAATGCAGCCAAAAATTAATTAATTTTAAAAAAAGGTACCTAATAAGCTGCAAGAAGTTATACAAGTCATCTAAGAAATTTTTAAATTACCAACTTACTCCCAAATCTTCATACCAAATTAAGATGACTTTCCTTTACTCCCTCCCTGTAACAAATCGCTGATTTGCTAAACCCTGAATAAGTGTTTACCTAAATGAATTGTCCACATTAAAAAATTAATAAAAAGACCCAAAAACCAAACAAAAAAATACCCCAAAACACCCACATATAGAAAAGAAAAGAAACTCCTGAATATATACAAAAATAGAATAAAATATACTTTGAACTAAAAGTTTCAGGTCCATTTTTGTTTTCAATCAATGCAGAGAGAAAAACATCAGTCCTAAAAAAACCAAAAAAGCTGATTTTCAAACTTAATTTATGATTGTATACTTTTAGAATTAGATTAATGTATTAAATTATAATGTAGGCTTTAATGGCAATAACAAAAGAGTCAAACAATCTGGGTAATATAATGTAGCAAAATTTAAAAAAGTGTTATTTATAGACAGTTCTAGGTTCAAATTCCAACTCTGCAACGGGTTTAGGAATATAATGGGGTAATAATACCTACTTCATAGGGCAGTGGTAAAAATTAAATAATATCTGTTAAATACCTACCACTGTACCTGGCAAGGAGCAGGTATGTTCTGAATACTAGCTATGTGATTACTGGCAAGAAAGGACACTTCCTCTGAGTTTGTTTTCTCCAATCTAAAGAAATGATGAAACCTGCTAGACTTGTCTCTTAGAAGTGTTATAAAGATCTAATGATATAACGCAAATGGAATGCAGTCTTACAGAAAAGAATAGGCCTGAACTTTGGACAATGCACAAAATTCTGAGTCTCATTTTCTTCAAATAAATTGCAAGTCATAATACCTGCAACTCACAGTCTTTCATATTGATGATTAAAAATAAAAGAATGAATGTAAAAATGCTTAAGGCTCTAAATGTTAGCTAAATTAAACAAAATTCTACTATCATGGGCTTCCCTGGTGGCGCAGTGGTTGAGAGTCCGCCTGCCGATGCAGGGGACACGGGTTCGTGCCCCGGTCCGGGAAGATCCCACATGCCATGGAGCGGCTGGGCCTGTGAGCCATGGCCGCTGAGCCTGCGTGTCCGGAGCCTGTGCTCCGCAACGGGAGAGGCCACAACAGTGAGAGGCCCGCATACCGCAAAAAAACCCCCCAAAAAAACCAAACAAACAAACAAAAAAATTCTACTATCATATTGAAACTGAAAAATGTCATTACAATGGTATTGTATTATAGCATACAACAAAACATATTATGTCAGAACTATTATCAGATTTATGAACTACGATTCTATCATTCTGTTAGAATGAATCTGAGAAGGCGTATTACTATGTGTATGTATACCTACTGAGGCTAAAGTGTGATGGTGTTTCCCTGCTGCTTCCCCGAGGCTACACAGTAATTAGCAGGCTGACTGGTAGATAAAGTACAGGGTCAAAACTCAAAATGCCTAAAGGGGGATAAGCCAGAAAACGTTCAAAAAGTAGCTCATCTTTTAACCTACTTCATAAGAAAAAAGAACAGCACAGTTGTGACAATAAATGCCAACTGAATTTGGCCTTAGTTTTAGGGGTTAACAGGTAATTGTGACAAACTGGTGCCCACAGTCCTATCTAAAGGGGCAGTTGCTACTATAGAATGCCATGTGGGAATAAAGAGCCAGTGTGGCTAGGTATATTTAAAGCAGCTGCAAATTTAGGTTTTTAGATGAAATTTCTTCATTTTCAAAATACTGACTCAAAAACATTTTTGATACTGTGTAAGCAAACAAAAAAAAGTCTGTGAGCCTAATGTAGCCAATACTTTGCAACCTCTGTATTCAAGAAGCAGTAAATTCCATGAGGGCAGAGAACCTTGTAGGTTCTGCTTACTCCAGCACGTAGCATAGTGTTTTGTACACAGTAACTGCTTGATAAATATTTTTTGAATAGCTAATGAAGCAAAAGATCTCCAAAGACTAAAGAAAGCACCAAGCAACAAATGAACCAATGGCAGAGAAAAGGCCCCAAAGCCAGAGGGTTGGCGTTTCAGTGACTTGGGCACTTCACTTGCAGTCTGGTGACTCAGCTAAGCTCAGACCTATTTTTTTTCCTATTTTTTTTTTAAGTGTACTGACTTCTTCTTTATCCAGTGGTTCACATCAGCCAATCAACCAGAAAGCACTGAATATATGTGGAGTTTGCCAATAAATAATTACAGGTTGATTAGCATGTATGGGTAAAGAATTAAAAGCACTATGTGTGCAAAGGAGAGAGATTTTAAATGTCCACTCCTAAGATAATAAAGCAAAGTGTGAAACTCAAATGTACCTGAAGGAAAAAGCAGGAAGGTGAGAACCAGTAGCTCTGACAACAGTCATGTAACATTAACAACTCAGAGTTCTTTCTTGATCCCTCTTCACCCTGCTACTAAATGACTAAATACTGTGACTAAACTACTAAAATAACTGTAACTAATTGCTGGATCCTGGAGAATCTAAATCTAGATTCATCTGAAACTTCAGATAATGAAATCTCATGAAAAATCAAGAGACAGCAAGTGTAAAATGGGTTTATAAAAAAATTGTTTTAAGAAGAGGGGAAACACACTGATTTTGAAACAGGTTTATTTCTTTCTGCTCAAAGTTTACCAATCCTTCAGTTGCCCAGGCAACTTCAGTACCTGAGTGAATCCCACTGGAACAAGGGAAGAAGGGTGCTCTGACAGTGAAAGCACTACTGAAAGAAAGAAGCTACTGAGTTGGCCTGAGCACAGAACTCTCTTTGCACCCAAGAACAGGGAAACTTCTTTCCTCACACTTTTAAACAAAAAGGGCTAGTGTGTGCCAAGCTAATGACCACAAGGCTCACAAGAGAAGAATATCCTACATTCTATCCACTTCTATTTGAGAAAGAAATAATAGTATGATCTACATGTGTGCTAACATTATGGAACAGAGAAAGGTCATACACTACGTATACACAACGATGTGAATGAAGGTGAAGCAAGCTGATAAACTGAAATAGACACCTACTATAATATCAGAACAAATGAATGAATGGAAGAAAGGGAAGGAGGAAAGGGATGATGACTTTACAAGGAGAAATTCCTAGAACCAAAACCCATTATTTTTTAATATTTCAGAAGGGAAAAAAGAAGGCCAATGCAGAAAACTAAGTTAGTAATCTAGAATAAGTATCATGTAACTAAAAAATAAAAAAATTAACAAAAACATAAGACAGAGGATACATCAAGGAGCTCTAATGTTGAAATTATAGGAATCACAGGAAGAGAAAAGGAACAGAGAAAGAAATAATAATCAAAGAAATACTAGAAGAAAATAATCCCTGAGCTGACTAAACATTTGGGTTGCTAGACTGAAAACGTTTATAAAGTCTCAAGCAGGATTAATAAAGATGGGAGTAGAGTGAAAAAACACTTAAATAGATGCATCCTGGGAAAAAAAGAGAATTTCCAACCTTCAAAAAAAATTAACGTGTAAGCTTCCAAATGGAAAGAACAGGTAAGTTAAGATGAAAAAACAATGAGACCCAGCAAGACTTCACATCTGTAATACTGGGAGTAAGACAGTACAAAATTTTACAGACTTAAAGGGAAAAAAAAAAAGAAATAAAAATATCCTATATTCAGCAAAAGATAGTAATCATATATGAAGGTGAACAAGAAACACTTGGGAATCCAACAGCTCATTAAGTATACCATCCATGAAAGGCTTTCTAAGGAAATTATTCCTGAAAATGCTTTTAACAAAAAAGAAAATTAAGAACAAAACCCTCAATATACAGAAAGTGAAAATTAAAGAGTACAGAAAACAGCAGTGAGCAATGAAATATGTTTAAGTGAAATTTAAATCTAAATAGATAATACTGTGACTGAAACTGTAATATAACTAAGGATTTTTGAAACAAAAGGAACATCCTGCCAGTGCAAAACTTAATATGTAATTAGGATGTAAAGTCTAAATTATTTCATAATATCCAGGACTTGGAGATAGAGGGGGAGGGTAGTAGGGGACAGGAAAGTGAGCAAGAATAATATATTAGGGGGATGAGCACAAAGAAAACTCCTAATTTTGATAGAATAAAACAGAAGTATATGTTTAAAAATATATATTAAAGCAAGGTAACCAACAAAGGAATGAAAGATGTATAGTAAAAGTTCCGAACTAATCTGGAGGAAAGGGAAAGTAACTTGATCAATCCAGAGAAGGCTGGGAAGAACAAAGTAAGACAATAAATACCAAATAAGGGAAAGAACAACACTAAATTTACCAGCTATAATGTAAATGTATGTGTGTTGAACAGTATAACAGGACATCATATAACTACTATCTAGCCTCAACAAATCAACTTATTTACTATGAATTAAAAAGAAAAAATAAACAAAACAGGGAAACATAGAGAAGCAACTGTCCTAGAACACATGCCAAGATATAAGAGCTCAGGAATGAAGATGAAAAAGAAGAGGGAAAAAAGCCTATTACAAAATGAAGGTGAAACTAGAAGGAGAACAAGAAAGAATAGACATACCTGATATCACAGTTAGGAACACAAGGGGTCAAAACTGAGAATAGTAAACTGGAAATGAAAAAAGCTTTAATAATTACAGAAAAAAATGTTACCTAAGGAAGACAAGAAAAGGAGATCCTATTACATACCTACAGTATTGTAAAAAATAAAATTACATCACAGAAACAAAAATAGATCTAGATCTATATACTTAAATCCTAGAATTGAATTGAATCCTAGAAGAAACTTATCATGAAAAATCAACACTATTTAAAATATATGCTAGTAGATATTGGTCAAAAAAAAATAGAGTTCTTTGGGCACCTTGGCAAAAAGACTGTCAATTCTAAAAGGAGGTGAAATCAGGCTGGTCTCAGATATCTCCAGAGAAGCATTTTACACTGTAAGACTGGAAGAAAGCTTATAATATCCTTAAGTAAAGGAAGCGCAACCCAAAGATTTCACAGCCAAACTGTTATTCAAAAACAAAAAACACAGACAACCAATATTAAACATGCAAACAGTCTAGTGAACTGTTTCCCATGAGCCCTTCTCAAAGGATTTATATGAGGATAAACCTCAGCTAACCAAGAGATGCCTGGAATAGCTAAAGCAAAAAGATCTGCAGTGAGAACTGAATCTACTTAACTGTAAGATTAAAACAAATGTGGGAATTATGATTAGATAATATATAACATATACCTAAAAAATTAAAAGTTCATTATTATCTACAATAATTGGGTGTAAAAAAGTATCATTTGAAGTTGACAAGGCAAATAAGAGAACTATAAATATATTTAATAGCATAACAGTAAAGATTAAGATAATGTAATAACTAAAATTGGGACAGAGCGGTACGAAAGGCAGAAAGAGGAAATATATTCAATTTCATCCCTGTTCATAGAAAGAAATTAATAGTGTCTAAAAATATAAACTTAAGGATACTATATAGTTATATTTATGAAAATAATCTCTAAATAAACAACAATAGTTCTTCCTAAGTAAAAGAGGAGGCATATGGAACAGAAAAACTGGCCACTTGGTGAAACGTTTTTAAAAAGCCATAAAAACAGAAAGTATCAATACATAACGACAGAATTAAAACTAGCCATATTAATAAATGTAAATGGACTAAACCAACACAATAAAAAGGAAAGATCAGATTGGATCCTAAATGAAATTAACCCTGCATTGTATACAAAAAGCATATCTGAAACAAAAAGATGAAAGTTGAAATGAAGAGAAAACATTTATCAGGCAAATACAAACTATACAAACTAAAAGAAATAAAGAATTACAATCTTAACATTAGACAAGGCTGAATATAATGAGATGGCATTAAAGAAGACAAAGGACCGTTTATAGTACTAAAAGGTGCAACGGCACCTAAGTTATAATAGTTAGGAATAACATATTCATTCATAGCATCAGCATTCATAAAGCAAAAAAGTATAGGCAATACAGATAAAAATAGAAAAATTAGCAACAGAAGACTTTAATTTACCTCAGTCCATGACAAATAAAGTAAGAAAAAAGATGGATATAAAAGACCTTTTAAACTGAACACAAACATGGAACACTTGCCCAAAATGACCACATATTAAACTACACAAAGAAATCTTAATAAACTAAAATATAGAAACAGTATAGATAACATCCACTGATCACAATATAGTAAAACTAGAAAATCGCAAAACCAGAGGGAAAAAGCCCCTCAGCCCCTAACATCTAGGAATTTAAAAACACTCAACAACTTTTGAGTCAAAGAAGGTATTCCCCCAAAATACAGAATATCTGAATAAATTTTTAAAAAGTAACAATTTTTGCAAATATCCTGTATATTAGCAAATACACTCCAGCATTAAAATAAAATACTAGAAGTATTACCAGGAATACAAATGTACATACATCCCTGACCAAGCAAGATTTCAAGGACTACATCCCATAGACATACCATACACATACAAAATACCAGGAACAACTTAAATACCCATCCACAAGAGACTGGTTAATTAACTGTGGTTCATCCACCTATAAAATATAAGGTAACTGAACATCCCTGGTGGCGCAGTGGTTAAGAATCTGCCTGCCAATGCAGGGGACACGGGTTCAATCCCTGGTCCAGTAAGATCCCATATGCTACAAAGCAACTAAGCCCATGCGCCACAACTCCTGAGCCTGTGTGCCACAATTACTGAGCCCACGCACCTAGAGCCCATGCTCCACAACAAGAGAAGCCACCGCAATGAGAAGCACACGCACCGCAACGAAGAGTAGTCCCTGCTTGCCGCAACTAGAGAAAGCCCACGCGTAGCAACGAAGGCTCAACGCAGCCAAAAATTAAAAAGATAAATAATTTTAAAAATATATACATATATATAAGGTAATAATAGTAAAGAGAACGATGAAGATCATTTGGAATAATTTCCAGGATATATAAAAAAATCTCAAGGTTCAGAATGTTTACAGCATGATTCCATGGTGTAAAGAGTGTGTGGGAACAGAACATATGTATATATTTGTTTGCATATGCATTTAATATCTCTGGAAGGATCACAAGAAATTGATAGTACTGGCCACCTCTGGAAAGGGTTGACTGAGGGACTGAGGTGAGGGGAAGACTTCACGGTACATCCTTTGTACCCCTCTGCTTTGGCAAACGTATTACCTATTCAAAAATAAAATTTAAATTAATTAAAGAAAAAAAGGAATAAGCAAAGATAGGCAAGTACAAATAAAAAGAAACTGTTGGGGTAACAATTCTCCATGGGTCTCTCCTGTTCAAGTCTTGGACTATCTTTTCAAGGATCTTTGTAGAGCAAACAGCCTTGAAAGATTCAGTGTCCCCTCCAGCGCAAGGGTGGACCTGCTTACTTCCCTAAGCTCAGGGTTCCTCTTGTATAATGCAAATCGCTGAGCATGCAGATATCCCCTTGCCCTCTTCACCATCACCCTGTGGGAACAGGGACTTCAGAAAGTGGCACAAAAAAAATGCTGATACTCTGGCTGCTGTTATGATTAATAATAATAGAAGTCCTTTGATTCTCTTTTCTGCCAAAATTCATGAAACTGTGGCAGACTGATATGTTAGCTTACAAGTAGGGTAAAATCTCAGACCCTTCACAGTTTCTGGTAAACCTAAGTCAAAATAATCTTGGAGAGGGCTTCCCTGGTGGCGCAGTGGTTGAGAGTTCCCCTGCCGATGCAGGGGACTCGGGTTCGTGCCCCGGTCCAGGAAGATCCCACATGCCGCGGAGCGGCTGCGCCTGTGAGCCGTGGCCGCTGAGCCTGCGCGTCCGGAGCCTGTGCTCCGCAGCAGGAGAGGCCACAACAGTGAGAGGCCCGCATACGGCAAAAAAAAAAAAAAGAAAAGAAAAAAAAAATCTTGGAGAAAGCAGAACAGAGAGAAGTGTACTTTATAACATAAAAAGATTCAACCCAAATAGAAAATAAGTCAAAAATAGTTTTTCAAATAACATAGCTATGAAATATATAAAGCCAGAAAAAGATTGTTGCAAGGACACTATCACCAAAAGGAACTTAAAAAAAAATAAGAAAAAATTAGTAAAACCATGGCCACAGAGGGGACAGATACTTTAACAAACTTCTCTCCAGAGGACACGCAAGCTCAGCGGCCATGGCTCACGGGCCCAGCCGCTCCGCAGCACGTGGGATCCTCCCAGACCGGGGCACGAACCCGTGTCCCCTGCATCGGCAGGCGGACTCCCAACCACTGCGCCACCAGGGAAGCCCCGAGAGCATTCATTTTTAAAGCCAGTTTAAATTCAGCGTAACCGAGCACAGAGTGATGGAACTATGGGTTAATCCCATTATACTGAGAAGAGAAAAGGCTCTGGAGACAAACTTTCTACGTTTGAGACCCAGCTCTGCCACTTCCTAGCTGTGTTGACTTGGTCTCCTCTGTGATGGATGGCAAATGCTGAGCTGAAAAAACACAGATGTTTTCCAAGACCTTGACACAATGGGCTCCTGCCATTCTCTGGCTTGAATCCAGCAGCACCAGATCCATAGACAGCCTGTGAGAATCACACGGAGAAGCAACACGAGCCTTAAGGTTTGCATGGAAAACTAGGATGCCTGACTCCAAACATGAGGATTTCCATTTACGTCCTTGGTATCGAACTTAGGCAAAGTAGAATGCATGAAGGTGCTTGTTAAAGGTAAGAGTGAAAACGCTAAGGAGCATTTAAGTATGACTTCAGGATAGATTATTGTAGAAGCATGGGCCTACTCTATTTTTCAGGGTGATCACTCACTAACTCCACACACTTATTCTCGTGATGGACAAGCTTTCAGTTGTTATAAAGGAAAAACAATGTATGGAAAAAGTTAAATGGGGAAAGGAGGGAGAGGAGAAATGATAGTGACCATAAGCCTGACTTCTGGCTGTGTCAGGAACTGGCAGTGTGATGCTGGGCAAGTCACATCCTCTTGCTAGGCCTCAGTTTCTCCATCTTTAAACGAGAAGCTTGGTCTAGACCTGGAAGTGTGGCCCTGGACCAGCATTATCATCATCACCGAGGAGCTCGTTAGAAGTGCAGATTTTCAGACCTACCAATCACAAGCTCTAGGGGGTGGGACCCAGCAATTTGTGTTTTAACAAGCCCTCCAGGTGATTCTCAGAGGTGATTCCTCAAGTGTGATTCGAATTTATTCACACTCAAGCTTGAGAACAGCCATGAATAATCCCACTCTAAGAGCTTGACTCTCAGCTGCCAGAGCTAACGCTGCAGAAGAGTCAAAACAGCTCTCTTCTTGTTCCCGAGAGGTCACTTCCAAATGGTGAGTCTGTGATTCCAGTGTTTTACTTGGCTTTGTACATTGCTGCTTCCGTTTCTGTATCAACTTCTTGTACTTTCTGCCCGTAGAAATCAAGCATCTGTTTACCTTTCTGAATGCAAGGGTGTCATATTAAAAACCTTCCAGTATTATCAACATGGAGCTGTAGTTTTAGATCCAGAAAACCAAGTGTTTTCAGTCATGACTGTTCAGTGAGTGAGTGCCTTGGCTGGAGAATCAATGCTCGTGTTGGCTATCAATTCTTCCGTGTAGTCTTGGGTTTTTCTGGTCTCACCGAAATGGGGGCAGTACATCCTGATGGTATTTGCCGGGGCTCTGGCTTCCTTTTGCCTGCGTTCAAGTTGAGCTCTGCCACTTGCAACCTTTGCTAAGTTATTTTCTGCCTCAATCTTGGTTTCCCCATCTGTAAATAGGGAACCACACAGTACCTATTTTACAGAGTTTTGTGAGGATTCAAAAGGTTCATGTAAATATGCTTAGCATACTGGATTGCGTCCATTAAGTACTCCACGTTCAGCATTAGTCCACTTTTCAGTATTCTGCAGCTTTTGAATGAGGGTGGTGATGTTTTCTTGTAATAGATAACATGTAAATGATATGTAAATGTGAAGTAAAAGTAAAGTATTTGGAAAATTAAAAAAAAAAACAACTTCTCTCCAAATTTGTCAGACTATGTAAACCAAACATAAGCAAGGATACAGAATATTTCAATAATACAACCAAACTCAATTTACTGGAAGTACTTATATACATATGAATTAAAAAGAATAATAGTAGAAGTAAATTTTTTACTCTACAGAAAACATATATGCTTCTCTTATATTCACGATTTACAGAGGTCAGTGAAGTACGTGGTCACAAAGAAAACAACAATGAATTTCAAAAACATAGTTATTATGGGCAGCGTTCTCTAATATCAAGATCAAAAAGACTTCCCATCATACATACCCCTCCCCTCATAAAAAAATTTATCTTCAAAATTAAGAAGGATTTTTTCTAGTTAACCTCTGAATCAAAATAGAATTAAAAATTGAAATGAGAAATTATCTAGACATTAACAAAAATATTTCATATTAAAACCTCAGATACAAATAAAGCTCTTATAAGAAAATATTTCTATTTCTAAAATACTTTTATTAAAATTTAAAAATTGGGGCTTCCCTGGTGGCACAGTGGTTGAGAGTCTGCCTGCCGATGCAGGTTCGTGCCCCAGTCCAGGAAGATCCCACATGCCGCGGAGCAGCTGGGCCCGTGAGCCATGGCCGCTGAGCCTGCGCGTCTGGAGCCTGTGCTCCGCAACGGGAGAGGCCACAGCAGTGAGAGGCCCGCGTACCGCAAAGAAAAAGAAAAAAATTTAAAAATTGAAAAGAAATAAGTAGCTTTATTCAGTACATAGTACTAATAAATTAGTAGCTTTATTTACAACTCTAAAGTAGCTTCTTTAAAAATATCAATTAACATAAGCCCTTTTAACTAGCTTAAGGTTCAAAAGTACAAAAATATATAACATTAGAACGAAAAGGGCCATATAATCAAAAATATTTTAAAAATTAAAATATTTGTAAGAAAACGTTAATGCAATGCTATGGCAATTAATTAGGACATTTAGAAGAAAACAATTATTTTCTAACAAAATACAAATTCCCAAAATTGACTGAGGAAGTAGAAGAACATGAATATACTAATAATCACAGAAGTTATAAGGACTGTCAAAGATCTACCTTAAAAAAAAGGGGTTGGGCTTCCCTGGTGGCACAGTGGTTGAGAGTCCGCCTGCCGATGCAGGGGATGCGGGTTCGTGCCCCGGTCCGGGAAGATCCCACATGCCGCGGAGCGGCTGGGCCCGTGAGCCATGGCCGCTGAGCCTGCGTGTCCGGAGCCTGTGCTCCGCAACGGGAGAGGCCACAACAGTGAGAGGCCCGCATACCGCGCAAAAAAAAAAAAAGGGGGGGGGGTAGATGGTTTTACAGTCAAATTCTATCTGATATGAAAAGAACAGTCCCTTCCTGGGTTTTTCAAATTATTCCAGAGAAGAGAAAAGATGGAAAGCTTTCCCACTTATTTTACTAGCATAATCTTTAGCTAGCGCAAACTTGGTAGCATTGTTTTAAAAGATTAATAATCCATGATCAAACAGTTAAATCCAGCAACACTAGAAATCAACACAATTCAACTGAAACATCAGAAAATCTACCAACGTAATTTATCAACAAATAAAAAGGGGAAAAAGCATTTACTAAAATTAGGCTGTTTCTTGCTGTAAGTAAAAGAGAATGAGACAAGAATGACATACAATAAAGATGATTTACCAAAATTCTAAGCAAGCATCTATGAAACAATGAAACACTACAGACACATAAGACGGGCATGTCCACTGGCACCACTATTATCAACATCATTTGTAAGCTTCAAACTAACGCAGTAAGACAAAGAAACAACACATGTGCATAAACACTTGAAAATGTTATCTTCATTTGCAGATGAAGTCATAAATCTAGAAAATCCAAAGACTCGCCTACAACCAGCCTTCGTTTTCTACCAGCAAAACCAATTTGATATTCAAATGGTAAGCAAATGCCATCCATAACAGTAGCAAAACTATAAAATACTAGACAAAAATTTAACAAGTTTAACACTAAAGATATAGGTTCTCAATGAATCAAAACAAATGTAGAGATATATCATGCTCCTTAACAGATAAACTGAAAACCTTAAAAAAAAAGCATTGAGCAAGACAGTAAACATCTTTTCTTTGTAAGATTTAATAAAGTGTAAAACATGTACAGTCCAGTTGAGTCTTATGTTAATGAATAATAGGCTATACTTTATATTCACTCATCTGTATTCTGTATATAATAAACATAAAATGTCTGAAGCTAGAAAGTAAGACTTCATAATAGGAGCCCTTCACTATGAGAATTCCACAATATAAAAATACGAGAAAATTAACTCGCATTTTCCCTCTAAAACCTGAGGAAGAGAAAATTATGAAGTCTTTTGTTGCTGGGGCTTACAACAGTAGCTCTCATCCCCCTAAAAATCCCTTTCATCCATTACTGAAAGGGTGATAATAAACTAAGATTACGTATTTCAAGTTATATTTGTGCCATATACAATATGTCTTAGTGTGTCTTGGGGATACTTAAAATCAGAGAGCACCTACAGCCCATTAAAAAATTCTTTTAAATCACCACAAATAGGAACGTTAAATTTCTTTAAAAAAACACAACTTTTTTAAAAGAAATGTCTCTTAGGCTTAATCTCCAAGTTAAACTTTTACTCTTCTGTTTTACTGACTGATTGATGGAACCAAATATATTTATTTTATACTTTGAGTTATAATCCAATACCATGCTATATTAATTTTCTTGCTCAAATTATTCACTGGGAGCTCATTCAGGTTGGCTCCTATGCCCTCATCTTTTTTATTTTTGAGCACTTCCTTGCTTTCAGACAACACAAGATCTCCAGGCTTTTATTTTCTCTGCTCCAGCCCTCGAATCAGCCATTTCTCCAAGAAGCCCTGTTTTCTTTTTACAGGAGAATGGTATTTAGAAACCAAGATTTGGGTACTGGGTGTCAAAGATTTTTCAGCTACAGAAAGGCCTCTCATACGAAAAAGCATTACAAGGAAAGGTCTAAGAACTGAGTACCAAGAAATACAGTTTAAAGGGAGCAAAATAAAAGAAATCCTAAGTAACAATAATCTAGGAGGTATTTAGAGGTCAAGAAGCCTAGAGATCCCAAAATCAGTCCAGCAAAAAATGGAAGAAATCAAGCAAATCATAAATATTATAAATATTTAGATAGCAAAGGAATGAAACTACCTAGAATACTTTTATTATTTTTATTGTTCTATTACCTAAATACACTGTTAAAATGTTAAGCGTTAAATACAATTCACCAAAAAGGCAAAGCCACTCTGTTAATACTGCCTTCCCTGAAACCAAACCACTCAGTATCTGGGAAGATATTTCTCAAGGCCATCTCTGAGGCAAATGCAGGGCAGTGCTGTGAATTATCAGGGCCAAGATGACTTAAAGGAGAGAGAAAAACCATTTAAAAAAAAAAGTTATACAAGTAATAAATGGTCATTGAAAAAATATTCACAAGCCATTTCTTCAATAGTCCTCTGTAAAATCTTTCTTGAAAGCAACAAAATACTCAGTGACCCTAATCCTAACCCTTACTCGTTTTGGAAAAATCCTTTGAAAAGAATCACATTTCACAATTTTCACATTTTGCAAAGACCAACATCCCTGGCACAAAGTTTAGAGCAGCTAGGTATTCTCTTACAATCTCTTTACCCAAAATTGAGTCCTCCACTGCCAATCCTCAAGTCACCTGTGACACCTCCCTCCCCATTTCCAGCACTCACTAAATCCAATTCATTCTTTCTTCACCTGTCTCTTTCTCCTCCTAATATATCATCTAACCACTTCCTACATAAAATACCACACCACTCTCCAAACTACTCTTTAAAGAAATTACATTCCTTACAAATATTTCTGCACATGAATGCAAGATTAATCTTCCAAATTCCAAATAATTTATTTAAAAACTGCCCTAAATTTATCTTCTCACCTACAATTCCCTTTTATCATGCTCTGCTCCCCTAAACTATACCTACCTAGTTGTTATTTCTGAGCTCACCCTGCATTTCTCTCCAAATCTATTAATCCTTTCAAGGTCTAGAATAAATACCTAAATAGACTAGTTTACCTTTTACTATGTACATACATATAAAATATTTTACAAAGGGGCAAAACTGTTGACAGACTTGAGCTGAGTCCTACGTTTGCTCTAATATAGAAGAAACTTAAAAATGAGATAAACTTGGAAATGCATTTTATTAATTTGCATTAGAATTTCTTTAAGATGAGAGTCTGCCAATACCACATCCCAACCAAAGTAAGAACTGGGACCAGAGGAAAAAATCATTTCCCTCTGAGGACAGGTCTAAAGGTTTACTGGGTTTTCTCGCACTCCAAAAGTCTTTTCAATGTCTCTGTGTTGTTTCTTCTGATTTCTTATGATCAGGAAAACTTGCCTTGAATGTTGGAATGATTTAAAAAAAATTATGAAAGTAATATGATAAGAAGAAAACAAAAGGCAAGACATAAAGATTTATGAAATGGAACTACAATCCTGCAGCCTGTGAAACAAAAACCACAGTCACAGAAAGACAGACGAAATGAAAAGGCAGAGGACTATGTATCAGATGACGGAACAAGATAAAACCCCAGAAAAACAACTAAATGAAGTGGAGATAGGCAACCTTCCAAGAAAAGAATTCAGAATAATGATAGTAAAGATAATCCAGCATCTCGGAAAAAGAATGGAGGCAAAGATCAAGAAGATGCAAGAAATGTTTAACAAAGACTTAGAAGAATTAAAGAACAAACAAACAGAAATGATCGATACAATAACTGAAATGAAAAATACACTAGAAGGAATCAATAGCACAATAACTGAGGCAGAAGAACAGATAAGTGACCTGGAAGGCAGAATGGTGGAATTCACTGTCACAGAACAGAATAAAGAAAAAAGAATGAAAAGAAACGAAGACAGCCTAAGAGACCTCTGGGACAACATTAAATGCACCAACATTCACATTATAGGGGTTCCAGAAGGAGAAGAGAGAGAGAAAGGACCTGAGAAAATACCTGAAAAGATTATAGTCGAAAACTTCCCTAACATGGGAAAGGAAATAGCCACCTAAGTCCAGGAAGCGCAGAGTCCCAGGCAGGATAAACCCAAGGAGAAACACACTGGGACACGTGGTAATCAAACTGAGAAAAATCAAAGACAAAGAGAAATTATTAAAAGCAACAAGGAAAAAATGACAAATAACTAACAAGGGAACTCCCACAAGGTTAACAGCTGATTTCTCAGCAGAAACTCTACAAGCCAGAAGGGAGTGGCATGATATATTTAAAGTGATGAAAGGGAAGAACCTACAACCAAGATTACTCTACCCAGCAAGGATCTCATTCAGATTCCACAGAGAAATCAAAAGCTTTAAAGACAAGCAAAAGCTAAGAGAATTCAGCACCACCAAACCAGCTCTACAACAAATGCTAAAGGAACTTCTCTAACTGGGAAAAACAAGAGAAGAAAAGGACCTACAGCTAAGAGAATTCAGCACCACCAAACCAGCTCTACAACAAATGCTAAAGGAACTTCTCTAACTGGGAAAAACAAGAGAAGAAAAGGACCTACAGAAACAAACCCAAAACAATTAAGAAAATGGGAATAGGAACATACATATCAATAATTACCTTAATGTGAATGGATTAAATGCTCCAACCAAAAGACACAGGCTCACTGAATGGATACAAAAACAAGGCCCATATATATGCTGTCTACAAGACACCCACTTCAAACCTAGGGACACATACAGACTGAAAGTGAGGGGATGGAAGAAGGTATTCTATGCAAATGGAAATCAAAAGAAAACTGTAGTAGCAATACTCATATCAGATAGAATAGACTTTAAAGAATGCTACAAGAGACACGGAAGGAAACTACATAATGATCAAGGGATCAATCCAAGAAGAAGATGTAACAATTATAAATATATATGCATTCGACATAGGAGCACCTCAATACATAAGGCAAATGCTAACAGCTATAAAAGAGGAAATGGACAGTAACACAATAATAGAGGGGGCACTTTAACACCCCACTTACACCAATGGAAAGATCATCCAGACAGAAAATTAATAAGGAAACACAAGCTTTAAATGACACAATAGACCAGATAGATTTAATTGATATTTATAGGACATTCTATCCAAAAACAGCAGATTACACTTTCTTCTCAAGTGCTCATGGAACATTCTCCAGGACAGATCACATCTTGGGTCACAAATCAAGCCTCAGTAAATTTAAGAAAATTGAAATCATATCAAGCATCTTTTCTGACCACAATGCTACGAGATTTAGAAATCAATTACTGGGAAAAAAAAATGTAAAAAACACAAACACATACAGGCTAAACAAAATGTTACTAAATAACCAAGAGATCACTGAAGAAGTCAAAGAGGAAATCAAAAAATACCTAGAGACAAATGACAACAAAAACACGGTGATCCAAAACCTACAGGATGCAGCAAAAGCAGTTCTAAGAGGGAAGTTTATAGCAATACAATCCTACCTCAAGAAACAAGAAAAATCTCAAATAAACAATCTAACCTTACACCTAAAGAAACTAGAGAAAGAAGAACAAACAAAACCTGAAGTTAGTAGAAGGAAAGAAATCATAAAGATCAGAGCAGAAACAAATGAAATAGAAACAAGGAAAACAATAGCAAAGATCAATAAAACTAAAAGCTGGTTCTTTGAGAAGATAAACAAAATTGATAAACCATTAGCCAGACTCAAGAGAAAGGAGAGGACTTAAATCAATAAAATTAGAAATGAAAAAGGAGATGTTACAATGGACACTGCAGAAATACAAAGCATCCCAAGAGACTACTACAAGCAACTCTATACCAATAAAATCGACAACCTGGAAGAAATGAACAAATTCTTGGAAAGGTATACCCTTCCAAGACTGAATCAGGAAGAAACAGAAAATATGAACAGACCAATCACAAGTAATGAAATTGAAACTGTGATTAAAAATCTTCCAAAAAACAAAAGGACCAGATGGCTTCACAGGTGAATTCTATGAAACATTTACAGAAGAGCTGACACCCATCCTTCTCAAACTGTTCCAAAAAATTGCAGAGGAAGAAACACTCCCAAACTCACTCTACGAGGCCCACCATCACCCTGATACAAAAACCAGAAAAGATACTACAAAAAAAGAAAATTACAGACCAATATCACTGATGAACATAGATGCAAAAATTCTCAACAAACTACTAGCAAACAGAATCCAACAACACATTAAAAGGATCATACACCATGATCAAGTGGGATTTACCCCAGGAAGGCAAGGATTCAATATACGCAAATCAATCAATGTGATACACCATATTAACAAACTGAAGAATAAAAATTACATGATCATCTCAATAGATGCAGAAAAAGCTTTTGACAAAATTCAACACCCATTTATGATAAAAACTCTCCAGAAAGTGGGCACAGAGGGAGTCTACCTCAACATAATAAAGGCCATATATGACAGAACCACAGCAAACATCATTCTCAATGGTGAAAAACTGAAAGCATTTCCTCTAAGATCAGGAACAAGACAAGGATGTCCACTCTCACCACTCTTATTCAACATAGTTTTGGAAGTCCTAGCCACGGCAATCAGAGAAGAAAAAGAAATAAAAGGAATACAAATTGGAAAAGAAAAAGTGTAACTGTCACTGTTTGCAGATGACATGATACTATACATAGAGAATCCTAAAGATGCCACCAGAAAACTACTAGAGCTAATCAATGAATTTGGTAAAGGTGCAGGATACAAAATTAATGCACACAAATCTTTTGCATTCCTATACACTAGCAATGAAAGATCAGAAAGAGAAATTAACAATCTCATTCACCACTGCAATAAAAAGAATAAAATACGTAGGAATAAATCTACCTAAGAAGGTAAAAGACCTGTACTCAGAAAACTATACGACACTGATGTAAGAAATCAAAGATGACACAAACAGAGAGATATACCATGTTCTTGGATCGGAAGAAGCAATATTGTGAGAATGCCTATACTACCTAAAGCAATCTACAGATTCAATGCAATCCCTATCAAATTACCAATGGCAATTTTTATAGACCTAGAACAAAAAATCTTAAAATTTGTATGGAGACACAAAAGACCCTGAATAGCCAAAGCAGTCTTGAGGGAGAGAAACGGAGCTGTAAGAATCAGACTCCCTGACTTCAGACTATACTACAAAACTACAGTAATCAAGACAATATGGTACTGGCACAAAAACAGAAACATAGATCAATGGAACAAGATAGAAAGCCCAGAGATAAACCCACGCACCTATGGCCAGCTCATCTATGACACAGGAGGCAAGGATATACAATGGAGAAGACAGTCTCTTCAATAAGTGGTGCTGGGAAAACTGGACAGCTACATGTAAAAGAATGAAATCAGAACACTCCCTAACACCATACACAAAAATAAACTCAAAATGGATTAGAGACCTAAATGTAAGACCAGACACTATAAAACTCTTAGAGGAAAACACAGGAAGAAAACTCTTTGACATAAATCACAGCAGGATCTTTTTTAACCCACCTCCTAGAGTAATAGAAATAAAAACAAAAATAAACATATGGGACTTAATGAAACTTAAAAGCTTTTGCACAGCAAAGGAAACTATAATCAAGACGAAAAGACAACCCTCAGAATGCAAGAAAATATTTGCAAATGAATCAACGGACAAAGGATTAACCTCCAAAATATATAAACAGCTCATGCAGCTCAATATTAAAAACAAACAAACAACCCAATCAAAAAATGGGCAGAAGACGTAAGTAGACATCTCTCCAAAGAAGACATATAGATGGCCCAAAAGCACATGAATAGCTGCTCAACATTACTAATTATTAGGGAAATGCAAATCAAAACTGCAATGAGGTATCACCTCACATCAGTCAGATGGCCATCATAAAAATAATCTACAAACAATAAATGCTAAAGAGGGTGTGGAGAAAAGGGACCCCTCTTACACTGTTGGTGGGAATGTAAACTGGTACAGCCACTATAGAGAACAGTATGGAGGTTCCTTAAAAAACTAGAAACAGAACTACCATGTGACCCAGTAATCCCACTCCTCAGTATATACCCAGAGAAAATCATAATACGAAAAGATACATGCATGCACCCCAATGTTCACTGCAGCACTATTTACAATAGCCAGGACATGGAAGCAACCTAAATGTTCAAGAACAGAGGAATGAATAAATAAGATGTGGTACATATATACGATGGAATATTACTCAGCCATAAAAAAGACCAAAATAATGCCATTTGCTGCAACATGGATGGACCTAGAGACTGTCATACTTAGTGACATCAGAGAAAGACAAATATCATATGATATCGCTTATACGTGAAATCCAAAAAATGGGTACAAATGAACTTACAAAACAGAAGTAGAGTCATAGATGTAGAATACAAACTTATGGCTACCAGGGAGTAAGGGGATAAATCGGGAGATTGAGACTGAAATATACACACTACTATATATAAAACAGCTAACTAACAAGGACCTACTGTGTAGCACAGGGGACTCTACTTAATACTCTTTAATGACGTGTATGGGAAAAGAATCAAAAAAAAGAGTGGATATATGTGTAACTGATTCACTTTGCTGTACACCTGAAACTAACACATTATAAATCAACTATACTCCAATAAAAATTTAAGAAAACAAAAAACCCAAACAAACAAACAGTGTTTCTCAGGATTTCTTCTCCCGCATTAGGTAGAACAGGATGGCTAGAGCGGGGCCCGAGTTGAGTATTACTGTTCTCCCAGGTCAGTTAGGCTCTGGTTAACTAGTTTCCCTTGAGGCAAGTCCTCTGGCATATTTCAAGATAGTTCATTTTCCCTTCCCCCTGCCAGAAGGAGAAGGGTATTTTTCTCTGACATTTACCATGGGAACCTGGTTCAGCTCCTAGTGGTAAATCTTAAAATATTGTGGGCATCTCCCTGGAGTTTTTAAACTCTCAGATTTGTCCATGCTAAGCCCCCAGCAATTCAACATTTACAGTCCAGGTTTTCCTTACCCTGGCACTGGTTCCCACTGAGTCTGCTGCAGTAAGCTGAAACCCGTGACTCTCTGTGTTTGCGTATCTCCACAATCTGCGGGGGCAGTGGTTTGCCCTGTGCCTTCCCATCTCTTATGGATCTAAGAAGAGTTGTTGATTTTTCAGTCTGTTTGGCTTTTTACTTGTTTTTAGGACTGAGTGGCTACTTCCAGACTTCTTACATGTGGAACTGGAAACCAGAAGTCAATTCCATCTCTTTTTAGGAGATTACTGTATGTATGGTAGATCTTTTGTTACAGGCTCCATGCCATGTACCTCTCTATTACACTCTGTGTAATTTCCTCAGATCCATCTTATACTTTACTAATTCTCCTTGCAGCTCTGTCTAATCTGCTGCTTAACCTATCAGTTGAGATTTTAATTTCAGTGACTAATGTCTAAAGAGTTCAAATCTCATCTTATTCACAATATATCTTGTTTTTTACTTACTTCTTATTCATTTTTTAATGATTTAAAAACAAACATTTTGGGCTTCCCTGGTGGCTCAGCAGTTAGGAATCTGCCTGCCAATGCAGGGGACACGGGTTCAAGCCCTGGTCCGGGAAGATCCCACATGCCACACGGAGCAACTAAGCCCGTGTGCTATAACTACTGAGCCTGCCCTCTAGAGCCCATGAGCCACAACTACTGAGCCCACGAGCCACAACTACTGAAGCCCACGCCCCTAGAGCCCGTGTTCTGAAACAAGAGAAGTCACTGCAATGAGAAGTCCGCACACTGCAACGACCCCACTCACCACAACCAGAGAAAGCCCACGTGCAGCAACGAAGACCCAACACAACCATAAATAAGTAAATAAATAAATTTATTTTTAAAAATAAATAAAACCACTATTAAGGAATCCATATTTTGTGGTTAAAACTCAACCACAGGGCTTCCCTGGTGGCGCAGTGGTTGGGAATCCGCCTGCCAATGCAGGGGACACGGGTTCGATCCCTGGTCCGGGAGGATCCCACAAGCCGCGGAGCAACTAGGCCCGTGTGCCACAACTACTGAGCCTGTGCTCTGCAGCCCGTGGGCCACCACTACTGAGCCCGCGCTCCACAGCTACTGAAGCCCACGTGCCTAGAGCCCGTGCTCCACAAGAGAAGCCACCGCAATGGGAAGCCCACGCACCACACTGAAGAGTAGACCCCACTCGCCACAACCAGAGAAAAGCCCGCACGCAGCAATGAAGACCCAACGCAGCCAAAAATTAAAAAAAAAAAATTAAATAATTTATACAAAAAGAAAAATGTAAAGAACACTCAGCCACAAAAATTAGTGCAAACAGATGAACAGAGTCATCAGATCAGACAGTAGATCTTCCACAGAAGGCCAAGGTCACACAAACTTAGGCAATGATAACTACCTCCTTATTTAAAATTCTGCTCCGTAATTGACAAATATATTTTTTAACCTTAATTATAAGAGACATGCCAATTTCAGAAAGCCTCCTGAATTCAGAAAGATTAAATTGTGTGTGTTGGAGTGCCGGCGGCGTGGGTGGGGGTGGGGGGGAGGTCTTAAAACCAAGAAAATGTAGTATGTAAGGCAGAAAGCAAGTTTATAACTTAAAATGAGACCCACAACTGCCTGAAAAGCCAGAAAGCAATTACAGAGGGAGAAAACACGTACTTTCTTGCAAACATGCTACACGGTCATTAGAAGACTACATGTGCACACTGGAATCAAGCACTGTCTGTCTGCTGCAACTTTTCTTCAACATCCAAGTAAGTAGATAAGATACACTCTCCCACCGACAGCACAGAAGATGAGATCCTTTTCCCTCACTTTTATTATAGCACAAGTTCGCTTCGAAATTGACTCAATCTTTGGGACTGACGTGTACACACTGCTGTATTTAAAGTAGATAACCAACAAGGACCTACTGTATAGCACAAGCAACTCTGCTCAATATTCTGTAATAACCTAAATGGGAAAAGAATCTGAACAATAGATACATGTATATGTATAACTGAATCACTTTGCTGTACACCTGAAACTAACACAACATTGTTAATCAACTATACTCCAATATAAAATAAAAATTAAAAAAAAAAAGAAATTGGGGCTTCCCTGGTGGCGCAGTGGTTAAGAATCTGCCTGCCAATGCAGGGGACACAGATTTAAGCCCTGCTCTAAGGGCTCCCACATGCAGCAGAGCAACTAAGCCCATGCGCCATAACTACTGAGCCTGCACTCTAGAGCCCGCGTGCCACAACTACTGAAGCCTGAACACCTAGAGCCCGTGCTCCACAAGAAGAGAAGCCACTGCAAGCCTGCGCACCGCAACAAAGAGTAGCCCCCGCTCGTTGCAACTAGAGAAAGCCATGCACAGCAATGAAGACCCAACGCAGCCAAAAATTTATAAAAAAAGAAAATGACTCAATCTTTCTTCAAAAATGATTACTTTAAAAGAGTAATATTCATCTTACTCTGTCCATAAAGTCAGTCTTCTTTCTGATGATTTTGAAAAGCTCTCTTTTGATTCACTATATAGGTTTATAATTAACTCTCAGAAGACAAACTTATTTCAAGTTACACCTCCTTTGGGTGCACATGCACACACAGAGTACTAACTACAAATAAAACAACACAAAGATTTCTTAAATACCGAGTTCAATCACAGAAGTCTAAAATGAAAACTGAACTTTATATGATGCAAAACATGCTATGATCCAGTAAAGTTTAAAGACCAAGAAAATCCAAGAGTAAAAATTTGCTATCAATATTTATTTCACATTTGTTTGTTCTGAAATACTTTAGAAGATGAGGAACAAGGAAATAGAGACTCTATGCTTGCAACATTTATATTACGTTTATAAGACCATACATCAAATTACTAGGTCCATGAACTAAACAGTGAAGCCCATGAAAGAGGGGAAAGTATATGAAGCAGGCAGTCTCTGACTTAAGGGCTATCTATCTACGAACACTCATTGTGTCATTCTGAACTTTTTTTCCATTCTGCCAAAAATACCACCTGCAAATACATAACCACTCACATCACTCTGAATCATTTCCTGCCATGATTGCTTTGGACCTCCTACCTGAACTTCTGCTGAGCCAGTTGCCTAAATCCTGAGAGCTTTCACCTGGCGAGTCAATTTTCTTCTTCAGTTGCCAGGACTTGGGTATTTGAATATATTACAGATTAAAAAACAATAAGAAAGCTTCTGTGGGCTAGCCTGGTAAATCAAACCAACATTCAGAATATCATCTCTGTGAATATGAATTTGAAACTCCGAATCACCAAGTTATAGTCAAATTTCTGGAATTCATCCTATTCAGGAGTTTGACTATAAATAATACCCAAAAATAAATAAATAAATAAATAAATAAATAAATAATACCCAGCCTGAAAAATAAGCCCAACTATTCTCCTTGCTAACTGTGAATGTCTGTAGACAGTTCAATTAATATACATTTAACAAATAAATTGAAAAATTATAGATCTAGCTACTTTAGGAAAGGCTGCAAAAGGTTTTAGTTGATAAGCACTACACTGAATAAAATTCTTGTTTGAGTATTAACACAATTTAGAGACCCAATCTCTCTAATGCATCTCTCTCTACGAAATCAACTTTTTGGAATTAAAATATGAAGCTGTTAGGAGTCCAGCTGACTAAAACGATTCCATTTCAGGATTCTCCAGCTCACCTTGTTCTAAACTTCATAATAATCCTAGATTATTGCTTGGGTGTTAAAGGGGCTGGTTCTCACACAGGCTCATATCCTTGATAGATCAGATTTTGGTGACTGAAGGGTAGCAGAATTTGCTACCCTAAAATATGCTTCTTTGGCATAAGGATTATTTTTTAAATGACTGAGAAATAGCAGACTCAAGAGAAGCTCTGAAAGTAGAAGTTACCCTTTAGTAAGGGAAATATACGATTTTAAAAAGCTCTTTATTTTATATTGGAGCATAGTTGATTAACCGTGTTGACAGTTCCAGGTGTACAGCAAAGTGATTCAGTTATACATATACATGTGTCTATTTTTTTCCCATTTAGGTTGTTACATAATACTGAACAGAAGAACTCTCCATTTGCAAGGGTGTCTTCCTTCTCACTACCAGGAAGAGGAGGAGGGCTGCTCTAAATCACAAAGTTTACTCCCAAGAGAATCTTCTCAGTGGAGCAGGCACTAACCTATATCCACGTAACAGACCTCTTGTTTGTCATGATTTTCCTGGTGACCCCCCACAACTGGCTTCCCCACCCTCACTTTCTTCTTTGTCTTTAGCTGAAGATGCTATTTAAGCCCACACTCTAAATCACCTTGGAGATCAGCTCATTTTTCCCCTGGGTACCTCCTATGTACACCAGGAGGTATACTTGTTAATAAATTTGTATTTGTTTTCCTCTTGTTAATCTGTCTTTTATTACAGGGGTCTCAGCCAAGAACTCAGAAAGGTAAAGGGATTATTTTTTCCTCCCCTACAGGACTCTGCTTTCAAAACCTTAGAATTCTCCTAGCCTGTGATGGGAAAGTACATTACCAATCTGCCACCTCTATCTAACCTAAACCCGTCAATCACAGCTCCTCCTTCTTTTAACTCACACTTGGCCACTGTCCACATTTTAAAAATTCAAGAATCATATATGTTTATAAAGAAGCTGTTTTTGCCTCTTGTGAATGTTTATGGACGTTAATCTATAGGTAACAAATTAAAAAATTTCAGGTCTAACTACCTTAAAGTAGGAAGCCATTCTTAAAAATGGCTGCAACTTTATTTACTTTTTGCATTAAGTTTACTAACTTCTAAATTGGAATACTGTCAAATATTTAAAACCTGAATTCTTGGATCACAGTATCCCCAAGCAGAGGGTTACATATTGCTTTTTAAGCCACCACACAAGTGATCTAGTAGAAAACTTTAATGACTTGAGCACAGTTAAATCAGGAAATTAAAAACTGCCAAATATCAACACATAAAAAGACTATATCCAAATACACTACACAAAAAGTAAATAAACAGAATACTAAGATTATATGCAAATATATTATATGGTAAAAGGAAATACACTTGGCTTTTAAAATTCAAGGCCAGAATCTTAAGATTTAAGGATATTTATTTTAAAAACACTTGTAATAAACAAAATAATTATGGAGGGTAATGATAAGATAATAGAGTAAGTATAAGAAACAAGCCCAATCAATTTTACCTCAAATTTTGAACCTGAATAAAAATGTCTTTTATTTCTTAAGTAACTGAATCTCAATTAGATTATGAAAAGTAGCCAATTCAATTTCCTAATGCAGAAAGGTTTATATATAATAATCAATAGGTACATTTACTATTCAAAGGAAATGCTAAAAGCTACTTTTACTTATACACTGGAAAATGGGAAAAAGTGCTCAATTATTACTATTATAGTGTGGCTGAAGCACTACCTTATCAAGACAGAGATTCCTAAAACATTTTGCAAAAAAGCTACTCAAAATAACGTGTTCACTTCAGTGTTAAATTTTACCCCGACAAGATTTCTGTAATCTGAGGAGAAATCTCAGATTATTGACTAAGTGTTACTACACTGATTAACCTTTGGTTGATCCTAGGCTGTAGCATCCATGTGTTTTATTCATTGCTATATTCCAAGTTCCTAACACTATATACCTCATACCTGACAGGTACTGAAAAAACATTTGCTGATCAAGAAGTCGATCTTTCAATTGGCTTCACTGTTTACTGGTACTCTTCTTACTCATTCTATTTCAAACCAAATTTTACATTTGAAAAATCTAAAATTTCTCCACGGATTTTGAAGTTTGTCTTTTTATCTATGAAATTCTGAAAAAAGCTCTCATTTTTCCTTTATTTCATTCTATTCATCTAAAGTCACGAATGAACTATTCCTTTTTTTTTTTCAAGTCTATTTCAAAATGTACCAGGACTACATTGAAAATCTCTCCTACGGTTTTGAGTATCTGGAGATTGTGGTCAGGTAAGAATGGCACAGCCAAAGCACCAGACCTAATTAGGATACCAGTTAGCTCAAGGCTCATAGATAGCCCTTCCTGGCCTTTTAACTTTTACCTGAAACACGAAATTCATAAAATCTAAGATAATTCTAATTTAAAGTATTATTTTAAAGCACTGGACTTACCATTATAGGTTATTCTTGGCTTTGTTAAACACATCACAAGATGCAAATCCATTTCATCTGAGGGTACAAATTTTGAGCATACAGGACACTTAAATCCTAAAAAGTAAAAGAAATCCATGTTACTTCACTATTTTGAATATCCAACTATGCTTTTTAAAAAAGCAGGAAGAAGAATTTCAAACTTCAATATTACACTTACACTAATACACTACCTATGTGCAACTTAAGTTGGGAAAACAGTTTGTGACTATAATATCTGACTTAAATCAGTTTATAAACAGCATCTGATTTCAAATAAAACAAGCTTAAATGAGGAGAATTTAGTTCACTACAAAACTCTTGCACCCTTTTCTAATGTATGGGTCCAATCATTCTTGTTTCTAATTTTTTACATTAATCTGAACTTACGATTTCATTATAATAGCTGTTTATTCTGACCATCCTTACGGAAAGTACCTTTCCCAGCTTATAGTATAATTTGAGTCGCAAGGTTTTATAGCTAGGTAGTACCTTAGAAACTATTCTACTCCACTGACCTTTAAAATATTTATCTAATGAAGAAAGTGAAGCCTTTCACAGAACAGCAAAATCAGGTCTAGAATCTATCCTGACTCCTAGTATAGTGGTCTTACGGCCATACCATGCTTCTGAAGTCACAATGCAAACAGAAAATAGCACCAAACAGCAGATTTCTCGTCAATTTTGATACAAATATTAGCTAGTTTCCTACAATATTCAATCTGTACTAAGTATTTGCCTGAAGTACTCTATTAAAAATAAACTGGTAGACTGAAGGAGGAAATGTTATGCATTCAGCTCTATCCTGCTCCCTCACTTACCAAGAGTAACTGTCCATCCATGGTTCCCTGCTGCTTCCCTGCTGACCTACTGCTCCCTTCTCCAACATCCCCAACCTGCTTGAGAAGTGAACTGATCCAATAAAGTCCATTTATGGTTTGGTTAGGAACAACAAACCAGGGTGGCACAAAAAGATGGTCTGGGCCAATTTGTTTTTAATGACTTAAGAAACAGCAAGAGAGTACACTGGTCAGCTGTAGACAGCTGAAGCAGAAAGGTCACATGTAGGTAAAGGTAAGAGAGACTTGGGTGGGGTGTCTATTCTGTAGTCTGAATTTATAAGAGAACAGAAACTATCAGTAAGCACAGGAAAATGGTTCACATGGAGATCTTAGAGCAGCTGTGCAGAGAGGAGCAAAGTGCTGTGAAAGACAACAACTAATAAGAAGGGTGGTGAAAAAAAAAACCAGTCCCTAAAGCTGCCTCAGATTCTGGTAGCTCTCTTTCTAGTACATGTGTGTTCTTACAGACATTCTCCTCCCTTTGTCGTGACATGAAACTCACTGCAACCCAACATGTCAGATTAGAGTCATACCTCGTGCAAAGCTTTACTGAATAAGAAAAGGTTTTGGCATGGGTACTTAATCCAGTTATTCAACTTCTTAAATGAAATACATGTTTTTGAGCACGGTTTTTCACACTGTATTAAATACATTTTAAAAGAAAGGAATAAAGGTATGTTTACTTCCCACTTCTTCAAAACTACCAAAATGAGAAAGAAGAAAAAGCAAAGGGGATTAATCTAAAATTAAACTACAAAATAGCTATAATCCCCAAACACAGACTATAGCAATACTGCAAAATATAGATCAAATGGGGAGAAGACAAAGAGACTCTCAAGCAGCATTCCTATTTCCAGGACCAATAATAATCTTTTGCTTAAAATTGTAAAAACTTTCTTCCCTTGAAGTTACACAGGACTTAAAAAAAAAAAAAAGGTACCCAATTTTCCAACTGCTGATCAAAATCATCTGAGTACTGGCACATAAACTCTAAATTATCAAACAAAAGTGAAATACCATGAACCATTGAGAGCCATCCAACTGCCCACAAAGTAGAGCCTAAGGAGAGAAACTATGTATAAAGAACCACTGCATTTCTAATTAAATACAATGAATTGATGTGTTTCTTTCTCCTTACACCTAAAATCTACTAAAAGTGAGAATAAATATAAGATAAAGAACTTGAAAGGAGACAGCAGCAGATGAGAACAGATGAAGGAATTAACAGGACTGGGAAAACAGACATCCTAAGTGTCTGCAGAAGTAAGCCAATTCTCACTACATAATTCTCGAAGGACTCAGGAATCTATACCTCCAATAACTTCCCAAAACAATGGTGAGGTGTGTGGTTAAAATCTAGACTGACTGAAAGACTTAATAAAAAGGATCCCCAAGTCTCCAACCCATGACATATAGCCAAGCAACTACAGTTTCCCAAATAGAGCAGGAGAATGAAGGTCTACTACAGGAAAAAAAAAAGACCCAAAATAGATTGGCTTGAGGACACCAGGCACAGCAAGGTGAAGGGAAAAAAAGGGAATAAATAAATATCTATGTATGGAAAAGGGCCCTTCCCAACAATCTCCTTTTCTCTATCTCTACCAAGACACTGGTAGAGTCTTCTCTTAAATCAAAAGTTCCACAGAATGAAACAGCAAGAGATCCTTGTCTGTTCACAAGTCTTAGTCTTACATATAGAGCTTCCAAACAGCTTTTCAGGGCTTCTCTCATAAACATAATGCAATAAAAGAAAGAAATTTGCACATGAAAACACAGCAGAAACAAATTCAAAAGACTAATGAAAATATTTACAACTCTCATCACAAAAGGACAATATCCTTAATATACAAAGAACTCTTAAAAAAATGAGGAAAACCAAACACCTGTTAGAAAAATGGGCAAAAGTTTTAAACAGACATCTCACCAAAAAGAAAGATATGTAACTAGCCCTTAAACACATGAAAAACTGCAGTGTCATAATGAAAGAAGCACTTTACTCTCAAGCTCTTCTGTTTATTTCTTTACTCTCATTTTAGTGTGTTAAGGAGGGAGGAAAGAAACACATGTGTTTATTTCACTGTTTTAACTAAAAATCCAGGTGGTTCTTTGTACATACTGTTTTCTCTCCTTGGGCTTTACTTTATCTCTACATTAAGATATCATTACTCTTCCCAGATTGGCAAGAACTCAAAAGTTTGACAACACATGGTTGGTGAGGCTTTGGAGAAACAGGTACTTTCATATGTTGCTAGTAGGAGTGCAAAATTGTACAACCTCTACAGAGGGTAATTTCACAACATCTAACTAGATTACATGTGTATTTACCTTCTGATCCTGCAATCCCACTTCTAGGATCTCTCCCTGAAGGTATGCCCCCACCAATACCAGAAAACACATGCACAGATAGAGGATTATGGGAAGATGGCAAAGTAGGAAGCACTAAGGGAATCTACCTCCCCACCTGGACAAAAATTGAATGGGCGGAATTTGTTTGAAGGAACTATTTTGGAAGTCTGGAATCTGTTGAAGGCTTGCAACTTCCAAAGGAAAGAAGACTTGGACAATACATTGCGGTTCATTTCACCTCTTAGCACAGAGACAGTTATCCTTCCCCCCATCCCAGCCACATGGCAGGCAGTGGTGCACCTGTTCCTGGAGCACCTTGCACACAGATTACAGGAGTGAGGGTAGGCAAAAAGGACCCTGTGCTCCAAATACTGGGAATCTGCGCTCTGATTGCTGATTGCTGCTTCTGATCAAGGAGGTACAAAGAAAAAGGCAGTCACTGTTACTGGACCTCCCTCTATTGTTGTAAGCCCCTTCCCCTCTAGCTGAAGAGACTTCAAGGGGATTTAAAGGGATTGTGCCTCTCTGCCCCTCTTCGTTTTTCTCTTTTTCCCCTTTGGAGAGCCAGACATTAAAGACTAGCACATTTCAAAACAATTGGTTATATGAGGAAAATTAGAAAGTGACTATGCAGATTCAGGAAAGAGTCCAAAAAGACCTGAGAAGTTTATACCTCAGGCTGACGATCCTTAGCACAGAGACAGCCTACAACACCCCCAAAATACAATAATAAAAAACAGCAGACCCCAGGGAAGGGGCAGAATCTGATTTCCAGAGTTACCACATTATTAGATTTAAATGTCCAGTTTTCAGAAAAAAACAAAAAATAAGGTATACAAATGAACAAGAAAGTATGGCCCATTCAAAGAAAAAAAAAGAAATCAGCAGAAACTGCCCATGAAAAAGAACTGATGGCAGATATACTAGAAAATGACTTTAAAATGCCTGTCTTAGAGATGCTCAAAGAACTAAAGAAAGGTGTGGAGAAACTCAAGAAAATGATGTATGAACAAAATATCAATAGACAGAAAACTTAAATAGAAACGAAGAAGAAATTCTACAGCTGAAAAGTATAATAACTGAAATGAAAAACTCACTAGAGGGATTCAAAGGCAGATTTGAACAAGGCGAAGACAGAATCAGTGAACGTTAAGATAGGACAATAGAAGTTATCATGTCTGAGGAACAGAAAGAAAAAAGTTTGAAAAAAGTGAACAGAGTCTAAGAGAGACCTGTGGGACACCAACAAGCAAACGAAAATATGCATTTGGGAGTCTGTGAAGGAGAACAGAGAAGAGAGTAGAGAAAATATTTGAATAATAGCTGAAAACTTCCCAAATTTGATGAAAGACATGAATATGAACATCTGAGAAGCTCAACAACCTCCATGTAAGATGAGGCCACATCAGGATACATTATAATCAAACTTTCAAAAGACAAACATAATATTGAAAACAGCAAGAGAGAAGTGAGTCATTACATACAAGGGATCCTCAATAAGATTACAAGCAGATTTCTCATGATACACTTTGGACTCCAGAAGGCAGTTGGCGGATATATTTAAAGTGCTCAAAGGAAAAGACTGTCAACTAAGAATCTTATATCCAGCAAAACTTCTTCAAAAGTGAGGGAGAAATTTTGAAATTCCCAGATAAAACCTGAGGGAGTTTGTTACCACTAGCCCTGCCCTACAAGATATGTTCAATGGAGTCCTACAAGGTGAAATGAAAGGATACTAGAAAATAACTCAAAGCTGTATGGAGAAATAAAGATCTCTGTAAAGGTCTTCAGGTCAAGAGAAACTGTTTACAAGGTGCTGTACTGGAGGAACTGCACCTAAGAAGCTTCAACCATATCTGGACTTGACTTAGACAACAAGATCCTGGACTTCAAATTGATCCCTTAATGGAATGAGACTGTCTGGGTCTTAGGAACAAAGTGAGTACGCTTTACATATGGAAGGGATGTGAGTTATGGTTGCTAGAAAGCGCACTAGCAACCTACCTATATAGAAATATACATACACACACATACACACACACACACACACACACACACACACACACACACACACACACACACACACACACTTATTTAGCTCAGTCCACTAAAAGAGCCTAGAAGCAATGACATTTCAGTAGCAAAAAGGATCCACCCCCAGATCTTGGGTATATCATTCCCCCCACAAAAAGCTATCCAGAGATAGCTGCTGTCAATTTCACGCGTCCTGTTCCTCACATTAAGGAGTCTAATTCTCCTCCCCTTGAATCTGGGCCAGCCTTAATAACTTGATCAATGGAATGCATGACTGATATTCTGGGATTTCTGAGATAAATCTTAAGATGGCTTGTAGCTCCCATTTGGGCCTTTTGGGATGCTCACTTTGGGGACATTCCCTCTCAAACCCAGCTGACACGCTCTGTGAATCCCAGGCACACAGAGAGGTCATGGGTAGGCATTCCAGCTGACAGCCCAAGCTGAACTCTGAGCTAACAACCAATATCATTAAGTTCCAGGCATACTGAGTGAGCTACCTTGAATGTTGAGTTACTCTGACTTTCAGATGACTCCAATCCCAACTTCCAACTGCAACTGCCTGAGAGATCCCAAGTGGGAAGCCCATCTACTGGTCCTACCTTACTCACAGAACCTCAAGACATAATACATTTATGTTTTAATTAAAACACACACACACACAGTAATTTACTGTGGCACTCTTTGAAATAGCATAATATTGGAAACACATAAGAGATTCGGTGAATAAACAATTATGCATTATGCAACGGAGTTACTACACAACTATAAAAAAGAAATGAGAACGGTCTCTATAAACTGATATGAAGAGATACCCAGGCTATATTAACTGGAAAAAACAATGTGAAAAAGCAGGCATATGTTATGCTAGCTACTGTGCAAGAAAGAAGATTAACTAAGAATACATGTGTACGTGTATACCTGCAAAGAGAAAAACAAGGAAGGATAAATTTCTAATTAAGGTTTACAGGGGCTTCCCTGGTGGCGCAGTGCTGGGAATCTGCCTGCCAATGCAGGGGACACGGGTTCAAGCCCTGGTTCGGGAAGATCCCACATGCCACGGAGCACCTAAGCCCGTGTGCCACAACTACTGAGCCTGCGCTCTAGAGCCCGCGAGCCACAACTACTGAGCCCATGCGCCTAGAACCCATGCTCTGCAACAAGAGAAGCCACCACAAGAAGTCCTCGCACCGCAATGAAGAGCAGCCCTCGCTCGCCACAATCAGAGAAAAGCCTGTGCGCAGCAATGAAGACCCAACACAGCCAAAAACAATAAATAAATAAAATTAAATTTTTAAAAAAACTATATAAAAAAAGGTTTACATACATGTTACCTACAGATGGTAAATGAGAATGTAGTGAAAGAAAAACTTAAAGAAGGTACTCCTGAGTCCACCTTTTAATAAAGTTTTTAATAAAGTTTTAAAAAAACTTTACTTTTTAATAAAGTTTTAAAAAATATTTATAAATATTTAATAAAGTTTTAAAAAAATATTTATTTGGCTGCGCCAAGTAATAAAGTTTTTGACTTTTGAACAATGTTAATAATATATGTAGTCAAAAATTAAAAATAAAAAAGGATGAGGAAAGTCCCTAGTAAAAGTAAATATAAATGGAAACAAATGAACTTAACTATATATCAAATAGATACAAAGAAAAATACACATACACACACACACACACACACACACAAACAAACTTATTTAGCTCAGTCCACTAAAAGAGCCTAGAAGCAATGATACTTCAGTAGCAAAAAGGATCTACCCCCAGATCTTGGGTTCTAAATATCATTCCCCCCACAAAAAGGAACCAGGGATCCTTGAAAAAATGGCTGGTTCTAAGTCTGGGGCAGGGAGTAAAAGTTGAGCCTTGAATATCTTGTTGTGCCAGATTAAGGAAGTGCTCAAAAACTGATATGGACACACAAAAAGGCACAGAAGCCAGTTTCAAAGGGCTTCTCCCTGTCAAATTTGGACAATCTAAACATAAAAATGGATGACATAATAAATTAAATATTTTAAATTTAATAAGAATGTGAAAGTACAAATGGATAATTACACATTCTGAAATATCAACCCCAAATCACTTAATTAACAAAGATTAAAAGGTACTTTTAAAATGGAGAAACTGGCTGACATTACCTTAAACAAATGTCTAAACTTAGTATCACCAACAAAAGGGCAAGCTGACTATCTGTGCTCCCTGATATGACACACTGAGAACATGATACTTAAGTATATTACTGCCAAATATAATTTGAACCTAAGTATGAGGAAATTTAGAAAAAGCCTCCAACGTATAAGATGTACACCAAAACAAATTAATAGAAAAGGGAAACTATGATAAAAGAGTCAATGCAGAAAACAAAAAAACTTCAACACTGCTGACACCCCAAAAATCTTATAAGTAAAAGATTTCTATTTATTTTTGTTTCTACCTATTTATTTATTTAATTTTGTTTCTATATATTTGTTTTGGTGTCCACCTTATATGTTGGAGGGTTTTTCCAAATTTCCTCAATTGTCCCAATAATTCAAGATGATACTACATCCATGAAATAAGAACAGGAGGCTATAAAACTAGGAACAGAGAAGCAAACAAAAGCTCTGGAAAATTAAACTTTTGGTAGAAATTAAGAATTCGAATAGATGGTTAAAGTATTAACTTTGAGGTAATAATGATGCCAAACAATAATAACAATTAACATTTACTATGTACCAGGAAATTATCTAAGCACTTTGGATGAATTAACTTATTTATCCTCACATCCTTTGAGTTAGGCACTGCTATTCAATATTAACCCTATTTTACAGATAAAAAAGAGAAAGGGTAATTAACTTTTATAAGATCACACAGTTAGAAACTGGCAATGCAGAATTCAAACAGGCCTTCTGGATCCAGAGCCTAATTCTTAGCCTAATCCATTACTCATCTTTTTTAATCTCCCAGGAAGTAAAACCAAAAGTCAAACAGGAGAGTAAATAATAAAATCAGAAGATCAATCCAGGTGGTCTAACATCTAATCAGCTAGAAACAGAATTGAAAAAAGAGGAAGAAACTATCAAAGACGTAATTTCCCAAACTGAAGCTCATGAGCATACAGACTGAAAGAATGTACCCATACAATAAATGAAAATAAAGAGCCATACCAAAGTACATTACCAGGAAATAACAGAGCATTAGGGAATAAAGAACAAAATCTAAAAGTTTTCAAAAAGAAAAAAGATCACTGTAAAGTATCTAAAACAGTTTCCCAGACTTTTATATTCTGTCTTTCATGATAGTAATATTTTTGGAGAGTCTAGTCCAATTGTTTTTCAAAATCAGAATGGCATTAAGTGTTCTCAACAGCAACAACTGAAAGAAGATGTGAAGCAATAACTTCAAAATTCTAAAAAAACTTTCACTTAGACTATATATACAAACTATTACATATTCACACTTGATTGATAAAAACATATTTTCCTGATTAAAAAAGCATCAAAAGCTTTCCTTCCCATGTGCACTCTTGAGAAACTTCTGAGAACATGTGATCCACTAAAACAAGGGAGCAAACAGAGCAGAGGAAAACAAGACAAAGACAGCAAGATCAAGGAAACAAGATCTCTCATAGGAGAAAGGTGAAGGAAAGTCCTTGGATAGTTGTATAGCAGGTCTGGAAGATTATTAGTCCAGATTATAAGGAGAGTAGACTGCTCAAGAAGCGGGAGAAGGCAGAGGAGAGGAGGACAGAGAAGGGGAATGGGGGGGAAGGGAGGAGAGGGAAATGCAGGGGAGGAGGGGATCGGCGAGGAGTAGGGAGTGAACTGATAAGGTTTCTTGATGTGTTTAATCATGTGGAAAACAGTACTGTACTTAGTTTTATAATTCTTTGGGCAAGGATGGGAAAAACTGATAGGAACTTAGAAAATTAAGTAAGCAAATAGATGAGGCAATTATCAACTATGAGACAAACACATAAAAGGAAATATAATCCACAGCCATAAACAATGAGCATCAATTTAAGCAAACTGTCATTTAAAAAGACATTCAAAAGGTGGAAAGATAAAAATAAAGCCAGGTGAGGTATGTAAATCCTCATCTTCCATAATAGGCAGTTAATACTTAGCATCTAAAGTAAATTAAAAACAGGAATATAGGCACATTATTTATAAATAGTAATATTCAGTAAATATAAATAGTAATATTTATAACTAACCAAAGTAAATGTTATAACCAACACCTTCAAGTGTTGAAAATAGGCGTCCCCAGAAATTAAAAACTCGGAGTTGGGGAAGGTTGACACAAGAGAACGATGATTTTTATTATAAGACTATTTTATGTTTTCAAAATATATACATATATTACATTAGTTTACTTTTTAAAACTATTTTAAAGGAAGAAAAGCATAGAACATATTAGCCAAGTGAAAATGTTTCTGTAGGAACATATCTCAACTGAAGCTGTAGGCTGCCCCAGATCACTTCCTCTGCCCCCTCTCCCCCTCCCCCACACACAATGTCTTCACTTACAACAGGCCCAACTAGAATTGGCTCCATTCTTTGATGAATAGTAAGAAAGACTTCATTATGGGACCTAACCATTGAATCTACCACTTAAGGAAAACAAAAACATTAAAAAGGCAGATAAATTAGACAACTCAGAAAATTAACTCAAGAAACAGCTGTCATAGTTCAGGAAATAAATTAAATATAACAGTATACCAGTAACAGAAATAAAAACTACAGAAGAAATCAGAAGGAAGTAGAAATAACTAAGGATAACATCACTGACATGGACTGCAGACTTATGAAAAACAAAACAGAGACGACAGTGATTTGAAAAAAGATGAAATGTATGGAAAACAAAAGGCTAATTGGTTCTCTCAAAGAAGAGACTTGAATCCAAAGCACAGAACAAAATTACCAAAGATAGTAAAAGAAAGAATCCTAGTGAATATCTAGACAGAAAATGTAAGATGTCTACAATTGACAGTGAGGATGGCAGAAATAATACTGGTCTCAGAATTATCCACAGAATAATACACAGATTTTATTTGGGACACATTTTATGTGTGTGAGGGGATGGGGGTGTCTTCAGAACTCTTAAAAAGGGGAAAAAAATTAGGACTCAAGTAATCTATATCCTCAAAAGTTCAAAGACTCAAGACCCAGTCAAGATCAGAAAGAGAAAAACAAATATCGTATATTAACACATATATGTGGAACCTAGAAAAATGGTACAGATGAACGAGTTTGCAGGGCAGAAATAGAGACACAGATGCAGAGAACAAACGTATGGACACCAAGGGGGGAAAGCGGTGGGGGGTTGGGGTGGTGGTGGTGGGATGAACTGGGAGACTGGGATTGACATGTATACACTGATGTGTATAAAACTGATAACTAATAAGAACCTGCTGTATAAAAAATAAAATAAAATTCAAAAAAAAAAGATTCCACATAAAAGTGAAAGAAAAAAAAAGACCCAATCAAGAGATTAAACAAAATAAAGAATTCAGGAATGGACAAGCTGTGGTGTTTTTTATATATATATATATATATACACACACACACACACATACATACACACACTTATATGTACATACACACATACACTGGTACTACACTAGACACATTATTACTTATTTAATTGAATAGTTATAAAGAATGGTAGGAATTATTGCTACAGTATATAAATATTAGGAATGTCAACAATGTAAAAATGATATAACTAACAAAAATTGAGATGAGAATGGCATGATCTTGTTGTGTATAAAAGGAACAAGAAAGACTGAGATGCAAGAAGAGAATGAACAGTAGAAATGAGCTAGATCACCCTGTTCTTTTAAAGCTAAGTACAAAGGTATTGAAACACTAATGTTATTATTCTCTCTCTTCTACCCTAGAGAACTTCTAGGTTGTCATCAAAACCCCACACAGGAGTCCCCTTTCTCCAAGAGTCTTTCTGTAAAGGCTATAGAATGTTCCACCTCAATGCTGATTTAATCATCCCCTCCCTTTGTAGCTCTTCTGTACTTTGATGATACTTCCAATACTGCAATATAGCACATGGCACTCTAATTACTTACTTGTATGTCTATCTTCCTTACTAGCTTTAATAGTCTAGTGAAAATACAGTCTCTGAAGTCCAAAAGACCTGGGTACAGACATGGATATGTAGTTTCTACTACACACTAACTATGTGACCCCAGGGAAGGCAAGTACTTAAGCCCTCCACGTCTGATTTTTTCCCTATAAAACATTGATAATATCACTTACATACACTGGCAATCTGATGAGGATTAAAGATTACAATAATGTATATAAAGTGCCTAAAACATAGTAGGTATTCAATAAACAGTGGTTATTATTTATTGAAATTGTCCCTTTTCAATTTTTAGACAATTCACTTACTCTTCGTTAAGTTCTTAAAACAGTACTGTTCTAAAATGACATTCTTTAATGGTAAAATCCAGATTCTTTGAAGGAAAACTTCCTGTAACAATTCAGTGAGATGTACCTGCGATATTAAAGTTACTTAATATAGTAAAATAAACACCAGTAGCACCAGTAACTGTGAATACCTAACGTTTTCCACTTTGATGACTAAGGCAAAAAGATTCTTTATATTTCCTGTGGCCCAACCCTACATTTACTTAGTATTTGTACATTTCCTCCTTCCACAAGCAATAAAGGATTGCTCCTACACCCAAGTCTGGTAAATATAGTAGGCCTCTGTATGACCAGGTTCCATAGCTGCAGATCCAACAAACTGGGATCAAAATACTGAGGAGGGGGCTTCCCTGGTGGCGCAGTGGTTGAGAGTCCGCCTGCCGATGCAGGGGACATGGGTTCGTTCCCCGGTCCGGGAAGATCCCACATGCTGCGGAGCGGCTGGGCCCGTGAGCCATGGCCGCTGAGCCTGCGTGTCCGGAGCCTGTGCTCCGCAACGGCAGAGGCCACAACAGTGAGAGGCCTGCGTACCGCAAGAAACAAACAAAAAAAAAACACAAACAAACAAACAAACAAAAAATACTGAGGAGGAAAAAATATTCCAGAAAATAAAACTTGAATCTGCCATACCCTGGCAACTATTTACACAGCATTTGTATTGTATTAGGTATTACAAGTCATCTAGAAATGATTTAAACTGCGTATAGGTTATATGCGAATACTACATCATTTTTTATATAAGGGACTTGAGCATGGGTGGATTTTGGTACCCATGGGGGTCCTGGAACCAATTCCCCTGTAGTCACCAAGGGAGACTGTACACCAATCAGCAGGAAAAATCTGCTACCACAGTCAGAATTTGTTGGGTAAGACCAAAGATGAAAGAATCAGGTCCTATTATGAGATTTAAATATCAAATCGTCACTCTACAACTGCAAACAAGTCATCTAAATGCACTTGCTTAGTTGATAGCTATAAAAATACAAAATAAAGAAACCAGCCAGAAAGGGTCATACTGGAAAAGCTATCCTCTCAACCACTACCAGAATTCAGGGGGAAAGAACAGGAAGATAAACTGTGCTGGCTGCTGTGGAGATAAAATAGATGGCTGATTTTAGTACTCTTCTACTTCAACCTTTATTAAAAATCCAAATATTCTGCCCCTCCCCAGGTGTGCTCACCCTTCTACTACCCCCAGTGGTTATCGATGCTCTCTACCCAAAGCTGGCACTCCACGTTACCCAAAATCAAATCTATTCATCTACACTTTCCCTTAAACAAAGCTCTATTCCTTCTAATCTCAATTAGGTGATTTAACTGACTAATATAATTTCTAAAGAAAACTATAGGCTTATAACTCTCTTAGGTATATGTGCACTGAAAGTGACAGACAATGGAATGAATCAATGACAGAGGACTGTATTCTGGAGATTTTTACAGCAGGTGACCTCAATTTGCTACACCAATCTCTCCAAGTAATACAAAACAGTAGTTGCCATTTCCTATCTTCAATATCGGAAATGAAGAATATTAAGCTAAAGGAGTCTACAGACTGTCTTGGTCTAAACTGCTCATTTAAAGAGAAGAGCAGTCTAAGTGCAAAGAAATCAAGTGACAGAACTCAGCTCTTCTGATTCCTAAGCTATCAAGCTTTCTACCACAGCATCCTGACTTGTGATCTTTTACATTACTGCACACACACACATGCGTACCGTATTTCCCCCTACACTAGACTTTTTGCATAATCACTATTACCCTAATACAAACTTGGTGTAGGCAATTTAATCCTCTTCTTCCAAAAGAATACACCCATTCATACCTCTATGTCTTTGCTCTTAAGTCCATATCCTTTTCTCTTATGTATTAAAAATCTACTCCCGGGCTTCCCTGGTGGCGCAGTGGTTGAGAGTCCGCCTGCCAATGCAGGGGACGCGGGTTCGTGCCCCGGTCCGGGAAGATCCCACATGCCGCGGAGTGGCTAGGCCCGTGAGCCATGGCCGCTGAGCCTGCACGTCCGGAGCCTGTGCTCCACAATGGGAGAGGTCACAACAGTGAGAGGCCCGTGTACCAAAAAATAATAATAATACTAAATAAATAAATAAAAAAAAAATCTACTCCCATCCCTTCAAGCCCAGATTGTCTTACTACCTCAATAAAACCTTTTAAAAGAATTCAAAACCATGTCCTTCTCTGTCCTACTATATTCCATTTACTGATAACACTCATTTGATATATATCAGCAGCTACTACATTTCTTCTGTGTAGATTTTATCTCCCAAGTTTGATAATACCTGTGAGGCAGAAACTGTATATTCTTCTAAGTATTCTATACAACCACCCTGCCCCAGCATCCAGGTAGACCTATAGTCAAGACTTGATAAATATCTAAATGCATGTATGAATGAATTGCATAGTTGACCTAAGTTGTACACAGGCAACAGTGGTGCAATTAAAGGCAGATTAGGAAATTTTAATTACTGGTAACTCTAGCTGCAATTTAACAGTCCTAAGCATTGTCTGCAGGAATAAACTGTACCTCTTTTTTTTTAGAAATTTAGTTTAAAGGTAAAATTCTAAACATGCCAATAAAAAACGTAAATAAAGCAACTTCCATAAGCAAAGTTTCATACAGTATATGACATACAGCAAAAGGTCTGTAGTGTAAACCGAGATCTCATTTGCCAGTAGGACATGTTCAGAGCTTGGCAAATATAGGATTATCTGATTTGAAAAACTTCCTCAGAAAATGTAAGCCAGTTTACCTAAAAAAACCCAAGATAAGCTGTAGACTCTTTTCTCTCTATCACGGTTTTCTAATTGGTAAAACTTCTGCTACAAGAGAGAAGATGCTCAAAAAGTCAAAGGGAAACACTTAGGTAAAATCTATATTGTTTAAAAATGACAGCTACTTAATAAAAGACAAAAGTATCTCTAACAAAACTAAAATGGCAAGATAGCAAATGTTTCCACAAGATAGTAGAATACATTTTTTACCTTGCTCAATAGGCATATATCTCAGAGTAAATGTTTAAATATCTAATTCTATAAATCATCGAAAACAATCCTTGAGAACCTACAAAATAACATCAGTGTATATCAATTTGCATAATGAATGTTACTGAAGAGCTTAGTTTATGTCAGGATCAGATTTTAAGTCCATCAGGGAAAGTCATTATTTTCTACCATGTACCCACTTGTGATAATTCTGTTACTTTATTATTTTTTCATATACTATCTTTTTTTTTTTTTTTGAGGTACGTGGGCCTCTCACTGTTGTGGCCTCTCCCGTTTCGGAGCACAGGCTCCGGACGCGCAGGCTCAGCGGCCATGGCTCACGGGCCCAGCCGCTCCGCGGCATGTGGGATCTTCCCGGACCGGGGCACGAACCGGTGTCCCCTGCATCGGCAGGCGGACTCTCAACCACTGTGCCACCAGGGAAGTCCCATATACTATCTTTTTAAAAAGGACTATTTCCAATGAGAATGGAAAAAGGAAATGGAGCAATTTTAAGTGAAAATTATGATCTATTTTTTGTAGTCCCAAAGCCATTAGTATGCCTATTATGACACTGGCAGACATTCAAATACTGGATTGAATGAAAGGCTATCCAAAGAAGTTTTATTTTTTCATGTTAAATATGAGCACACTGAAATGTTTCATAAAATATTCTACAAAGGTACTTTAAATATGTCCTGAAGGTTTCTTTGTAGTTTAAAAAGCGGGGGAGGGGCTTCCCTGGTGGCGCAGTGGGAAAAATAAAATTATTTATTTTTCAGTATTTTATTATTTTTATTGTCTTCTAGCTTATCAATCAACTCTGTCAACTTTTTTCTCTTTCCCCCACCCCACTCCCCAAAATATCCCATTACCTTTATTTCTCATCCTATATTTTGTCTTTTCTATTATCTAGACTATTTTAAATACATATAACCTACAAATGTGATAGATTAGAGTAACTATATAAGATCTTAATGGAGGGCCACAACTGACAGAGGACGCTTCTCTGTCACTATAATTTGTGTGAGCCCTATATTACAATATACATAGAAAGATAATTCTGTTATGGAAAATCACAGTTTTATTAGAAAATAAAGATCTTCAGCAACATGGATGTTTTCTCTGGGAAAACTAACAATTAAATCTTTCTCTTTTAAACCTGTATGACTGAATTAAGAAATTAATCTATCTTACATAAGAATGCCAAATAGGATACAATTGTCTGCTCTTTTTAAACACCTGGAAAGGGGAACAGAAGAACCAAACGATATTCAGAATGGTAGAAAAGTAAACAAACTACAGTAGTATGCAGGCAGGTCTGCTCCTGTGGAAAATTAAATAAATTCCATGTGGCGATATAAACAAGGTGTCCTTAATTTATAGTATGAGTAGTATGCCAATAACAGTATAAGGACCTAGGGATCAGTGGTTTAACTAGTACCAATGAGTCTTGTAAAATTCAATATAGTCAACATCTTTGATCAGTGAACCTCAAAATGGCCACATATCCTCACTGGGGGAGGAGGGTAGTGAGACAGGGCACTGAATGACCAAAACACAGACAAAGGCCAAAGGGAGGTAATTAGTTTTTATCCTTCATTGATGGAAACAAGTCCACTATCAGAATAGGAGGATGCCCCAGTGCCAAGGGTAGTTTAGTCTCTGAATTCTCAGTTTTAGAAACTTTACTAGATACATGTCTTAGTGCAATCAGGCTACTATAACAAAATATCAGAGACTAGGTAGCTTATAAATAACAGAAATTTATTTCTCACAGTTCTGGAGACCAGGGTGCCAACATGGTCGAGCGAGGACCCTCTTCCTGATTGCAGGCTTCTCATTGCATCTTCTCATGGTGGAAGGGGCTAGGGAGCTCTCTGGAGCCTCTTTTACGAGGGCACCAATCCTTTCCATGAAGCCTCCATTCCCATGACCAAATCATCCCCCAAAGGCCCCATCTCCTAATAACATCATCATTAGGCTTCCAACATATTAATTTCAGAGGTGGGGGCCCAAATATTCAGATCCCAGCAGTATGCAAGGCACTTTTGGAACCGAGCTTCAACAGTAGTCAGAGTTTATTCATTTTTACAAATAGGACAATAATCTCTGCTCTGGAATTTTTCTGTCAGTTAGGGGAAGAGGGGAGGCAGGGGACAGAGTAATGGCATTTGCTCTGGGAATTCACATACTAGATGGAGAAATGCACCTTTGAGCCACAGCTCCTCATCCAAGACACAGTACCACTGCATAATGCCCACTAGCCTATGGCATCATATGTGACGTATAAGCCACATGTTAGTTTTGTCATGGCTCTAGATTAACAAAGGAATCAAATGAAGGGAAACAATTTAAATAACTATAGATTTAAGAATAATTATTACAATGAACTCTAACCACCACAGTTATAACTTTTTATACTCGCTGGCTTGAAGCAAAATACTATGAAAAATCTGTACAACTAAAATTCTCAATAAGCTCAATGTCCCAAAATAGTTTGCTTCTAAACAGACATGTTTCCAGTTCCCTTGAGTTGCAGAAATCATATGACCAAAGCTCTAGAAACAGTATTCATCACCTGTTTCATTTTAGGTTCTGCAAGACACACATATTGTTCCTACCATATTTACATGTTGTCTTACCATGTGTTAGCTATTCCAAAACTGATCTACTAAAGGTTCAGTTGAATTTACTGAGGCTCTTTAGGTCTTTTCAAAATGTAAATGAGATCAAAATTACTACTAGCATAGTAACCAGACTTCATTAGACAAAATTTTTTCAAGAACTACAAGCAGTTAATTATATTACAGTCTTAATGAAAGTCAAATGTCTTTAGAACTTTCAAATACAGATATAAAATATACAAAATATTCTGCTGAACTAAAAAAATAAGGAATGATTTTAAAATACATCTTCTTCATGTTTCATATCAAGATATGTACCTCTCAGCACCATGCCAAAGTACAGTAGACACTCAATAAATATTTATTGAATGAATGAACAGCAAAGTACTCCCTCTAATGTATCCTTCCTCTTGCCCAAATCTGACGATGAAGTGTGGAATTTTTTCTCTCTCCACAATTCTCTCCTTAGTGTTCAAGTTAACAATGGCAGCTCTGAAGAGCTAGCTAGATGACATTTTTAAAGCATGGCTCACTTATGTTTCTCTCTTTCTCTCCCACCCCCCCCATTCCTCCCTCCTCCCTCTACTTCTCTCTCTCCCTCCCTCCCACCCTCTCTCCCTCTGTGTCACACACAGAGGAACACCCACACACAACATGGACGTTTTACCATGCTGTCAACTATCAGAATTAAACCTAAATTAAAGACAACAAAATATGTGACACTTAATTTTCTAGAAAGTAGGAGAAGATGGAATGAACAACAGTTCACTGAATAACTATACAATAGTTATTTGGTGAACAATATCTGGCGCCTTTCTGTTGCTGTTTCAGGTAAAACATACATTTAAGTAGTTTAATGTTCCACTCAGCCACGAAACATGAGGGAGAAGCGGACACAATGAGGTACATATTCTTCTGATAAGTAATCATAGTATAAATTCTCCCTCATCGACCATAAAAACATGGTTTTCAAAAAAGATCAGGGAATGATATGCACATTACATTCTTAGAGGACTTACTTTTAAATTTTATTTTATTTATTTATTTTTTTGCAGTACGCGGGCCTCTCACTGTTGTGGCCTATCCCGTTGGGGAGCACAGGCTCTGGACGCGCAGGCTCAGCCGGCCATGGCTCACGGGCCCAGCCGCTCCACGGCATGTGGGATCTTCCCGGACCGGGGCAAGAACCCGTGTCCCCTGCAACGGCAGGTGGACTCTCAACCACTGCGCCACCAGGGAAGCCCCCTTAGAGGACTCACTTTTTAATAAAATCCTAAAATTTTTAGTATGCACTTTATTTCTAAGGGAGATAATCTTTTATCACTCATCCTGATCAACTAAATTTTAAAATCTTTAATGATTCCATTCACTCACATGGAATTAGAAACTTAAAGAATTCCCCAAGAATAGCTACTTAAAACAAAGAAGCAAAAGAAGAAAGGTTAAGATCCAACTGGGAAGGCTTAAAGAGCAAGAGAAAGTATAAGAACCTGGTTCACTGGCTAAAGCAGAGCTGTTAGAACACAGGTGAGAAAATAGGAAGATAAAGTAAAGAATAAAAATATATCCTCTCTTCTCACTGTACTCTATACTGTCCAAAAATTAAAAAATAAAATTTTAATTGGAAATGCAAAAAAAATGTTGAAAGAAAAAATACTGGGGCACACATTATATACAGTGACAAAGTATTCAAAATATTTACATTTTTTAAGCTTCTAGAATTAGAGTTAAATTATATTTGTGCCATCACAGTTATGTCTTACACTTGAATGAGTAAACCTACTTTTCCCCATGTACTAATGTACTAATTTGAAATGTGAGACAAAAATAATAAAACAAAAATTGTAATTTAAACAGTAGCAGATATTTTAAAATATTTTAAATATTATATTGTTTTCTGTTAAAAGTAACATGGCTTTGACGTGTAGAGATTTCTTATCGACATAAATATTAATAAAGTAATTCACAAGTATGTGAAAATTTAACATAAATCTATTTATCACTTTCTTTACCAAATAACTGTTTCTAGATACCCAACTGAATGCAAAATGTAGCTAACAAATTTGACAGGATTTTTAAAAATACTCTTTTGGCAATTGGGGCTTTAAAATCTTACATGTGTTTGGCTAAAAGTATTTTCTGTTATTGTCAATAATTTAATTTTTTTATGGCCACCAGGACAAGGAGGTAATTATGAAGAGGTAATTGTTAACATACATTAACAATTTAGTATTGGGAGTTCCCTGGTTGCCCAGTGGTTAAGATTCCGGGCTTTCACTGCCATGGCCCAGGTTCAATCCGTGGTTGGGCAACTGAGATCCCGTAAGCCACAACCAAAAAAAAAAATAAAAAAGAGAAAGTTTAGTATCAGAATTAAAATCAAATGTTAATTATAGCAGTTGGGCACCTAACTGTAATCAGTATTGCTTTTTCATAGGTAAAACTCTGCCCATTATGTTTGTACTCAAAAAATCTGACTCAATGTTGCCAGTATTTCCTAATACCATGCATACATAAATTAATTCTCATGATTTACCATGTCGAATTTGATTTACAATTAAAGGCTGATTCTATAAGCGTTTTCAAGTTTAGCAGAAGATGTGAAATCACTAGTCTATGGTATTCCAAGAAGAGCAAAGGCTACAAGAAATGCCAACTCCCAAGTACAAATCAGGTTCCTTACTACTACAATATAACCCAACTCCACTTTCTTAACACATCTGCAATTAGTCTGACAAAGTTACTGACTTTCTTTCCCATAAGTGCTGACCTCTGGAAACTACTTCTCATTGGTATGGCGTTAATTACCTCCTTAAAGATACACTTCTTCAGGGAATTCACTCTGCATTAAATATTTCCCCAGCTATACTGAGTTTGCTGGGAGTTTCCTTGTTGCTATGTGTATTCCCTGTCTCTTGGGTCCCCCCAACCCACAATGAAAGGATCAAATAATAGCATTACAGACTTAAGGATTTATGTATCCTCAGGAATGAAAGGAATTAACATCTTACAGCCCACTGGCTATTTATCTTAAAAGTTTCTTGTGAAGAAACCGCACCTGGGGTAACTGGCAAACTATGGGCCTATGAGGTAAATGCAGTCTGCTTTCACACAGCCCTTGAATCAAAAACAGTTTTATATTTTTAAATGCCTGAGGAAAAAATCAGAAGAATATTTTGTGACACATGAAAATTATGTGAAATTCGAATTTCAGTGTCCACTAATAAAGTTTTATTGGAACACAGCCATGTGCGTGCATTTATATATTTTCTATGGCTGGCTTCACACTACAAAAGTGACAGAGATCAAATGGCCTGCAAAGTCTAAAATATTTATTATCTGTCCCTTTACTGAAAGCTTGCTGATCCCTGGAATAAGTCATTAAAAATTGTTCAAAATGCCTGAATATTTGTTTCAAAGAGGGAGCTAGGAAAACCACTTCAAAAATTTTGGGTTACGACAAGAACTGTTTGTAAGCTGCCAGTGAACTTGATTAAAAAGTTTAGACTATGAAAGAATTGAGGAATAATGATGATATTCCAGTCAGGCCAATATTATTACTGCTTCCCTGAAGCCAAACCTAATTATCCTCAATCCATCACAAACCTGAGATTTTACCCCCCAAGTATCTGTCAAATTCAACCACTTCTTTAGACATCACTGCTCTGTATCTAGCTACTATATTTCCTGGACAACCGTAGTAACGTCTATACACATCTCTGCTCTAGCCCTCCCCTTCCCCAAACTGTTTTTATAGCCCATCTTCATAACGCAGACCCAATCCTGTCACTCTCCTGTTTAAAACACAGAGAGAAGGAATTCCCTGGCGGTCCAGTGGTTAGGACTCCACGCTTTCACTCAGGGGGCCTGGGTTCCATCCCTGAACGGGAACTAAGGTCCTGCAAGCCAAGTGGCGTGGCCAAAAAAAAAAAAAAAAATACAGAGAGAAACTTTCTATTCATTACACAAAGCCTGTTCCCTCCCACCTTCAGCCTCATTTCTCTCCCAACCATTAACTGGCACTTTTTAAAATAACATGTATTACATACTATGAATCTGTAGTTTCCTGATCAGCATGATTCAGTATTTAACTGAATCACAATAATGCAAAAATCAAGTAAATACTACTGAGCATTTTTTGTACTGAGTAATAACATACAGTGATAGAGTATCTAATTTTTGCCTTCTCACCTATCCTGAAAGTCACCTATACTTTCACTTTTATTCAACAATGACCAACAAACTAGACCCACTCAAAAAAACACTCACTGCTGATTCATTATAAAACCATGCATGTGTTCTTAATTCTGCTATAAGTTTAGACTGGGCTATGCTGATTCAGGGTATAAACTCAGTACACCTCAACAGCAAGCCATTAGCAGATGTGGAAGATTGCATGTCTAGGCTCTTAAAGGGTTGCTTTTAAGATTAAAGAGTCAAAATATTAATAAAATTTCTTTTAGCAGCCTACTCTGGTCACCTACTAGGACACCATTACACATGTTGAGTTTTATCAGAGAAGCAATACATTTCTAAGCACTCAAAAGATTTTCTTATCCCTAAAATGATTAACTAGGTTTTACTTTTAAGAAAGCTAAATTTCTGACTTTATTGGTGAAAGAGACAATATTCAGTAAGATTATCTAATTGAATACATTAGAAGAGTGCAGAGAATTATTGAAAGACTGTAATTCATTCAAAATCTCTCACTCATAATATCCCAAATAATAACAGTTTATAAACTGTGCTTTGTCATTATTTTAGAATTTGTACATGTTTTTAATATGTTGTCTAACTTTTTAAAATTAAAAAATGGCCCTCTAAAGATAGTCTCATCATGTAAAGAAAATGGTATGTATTTCAGATATGCACATTTGAGTATATGAGGTGAAATGATACAGCATCTGGGATCTGGTTTAAAATATTTCAGAGAAAAGAGAGAGATAAAGCAAATATGGAAAAACATAATTAACTGGTAAATGTGGATGATGAGTATATAAAGCTTATTATTAGTTCACAGTACTATTTCTACTTCTAAGAATGTTTGAAAAGTTTTCTAATAATATTTTTAGAAAGTCTTCGGTAAATCTAAGAAGTCAATTTTTTCGATAAATCTGAAAAGGCAAGATTCAACTGCAATTAAAAGTGAACTCAGAAAATACTGAAATTTTAAGAAAAGCAAAAAACAAAACCCTAAAACTTTGACAATATTCTTACAGAGCAACAACAGGAGTTCTCAAACACCACAGGCCTAAGTAAAAACTGATACAACTACACTGGAAAACTGTTAAATAAAGCTGAAGGTATACATAGTCTCTAATTCAGCAATCCACTTCAAGGTATAAATCTCAGGGCAGTGATTCTCGCTCTAATGTGCATAAGATTCACCTGAAGGGCCTGTTTCAGTTCACTGGATACCAGAGATTCTGAAGCAGTAGGTGAGGGTGTGGCCCATGAATCTGCATTTCTAGTAAGCTCACAGGTAACAACACCAATGCTGTTGGTTGGAGAGGACCACACTTTGCGTTAATACTGTCCTACAGAAATCTGTGCACATGTGCACCAGAATGCATGTTAACAAAATATTCACAGCAGCAGTGTTCATAATAATGAAATGGAAACAAATATCCAACAATGGAATGGTTACATAAATTGTGGTATATTCATAAAACAGAATGATGAAATTATTAATGCAGTAGGGTAGAATTATTAATGCTACCCTACTGAAGGGTAGCAGAATATGCCACTCTGAAATATGCCACTTTGGTATACTGATTTTTGAGCTGTAGGCACTTGAAAAACAACCAATCCATAGAGAGACTCCCTCCGAACTCCTTTCATCAGTCTAAAGACATCCTCCAGAAGGAACTCAATTGGGGAGTTCCTTCCTCCCTGCCCCAGGAATTTCATCAACCAGAGAAGACTGACTCACAGGAGAGAAGACTAGAAGTTGACACCACATCCAGACAAACTTTGTCACAAACTATCATATCTTCCATCCATTCTTCTAAAAGCCCATTCATTTTTCTTAAAAATCATTTCTCTCCCCTGAGAGACCTACAATCCCTCTCCCCTTTCCTTATTAAGATTGACACGTAAGCCTCAATTCTAAGTCATCTTGGAGAGTTATTCATTTTTCCCTGGGTTCCTCCCATGTATACATAAAGCATACATGTTAATAAACTTGTTTGTTTTTCTCATGTTAATCTGTCTTTTATTACCAGAGTCTCAGCTAAAAACTCAGAAGGGTAGAGGGAAAATTATTATTCCCTCCATATACTACACACAATATAAATGAATCTTACAAAAATAATACTGAGGAAAAGAAGATCCAAAATAAGAATATGATTCCACTTATACCAAGCCAGCAAAATTAAAGATATTCTTTAGATTGCATATGTAAGTGATAAAACACAAAAGCAAGGAAATGGTTATCAAAAAAATTATGATTATTCTAGGAGAAAGAAAAAGTTTCATAATCAGGAAGACACAGGGGAGGGTTTCTGGGGTACTGGCAATGTTCTATCTACTTCGGGACACTGGTGATAGCTGCATTGGTATTCATTTTGTAAATATGAATTATTCTACTTTACTCTACTATCTTGTGTATAACAAAAAAATTAAGATATTTTCTTTGATAGGATTTTATGAAAATGACTTCCCAAAGTTTACTATTTGAAGCTCAGTGCTCTAAATCTAGCCTCATCCTTTTAATCAATTAAATTATATTTCATAATCTAAGTTCAAAGAAATAAGTATTGGTCTTGGTGGTAAATGCAATGGTAATTTATCATTAAAGTACAAAGCTTTGAGGGAACAGCATAACAAATAGACACTGCTATGATAAATCCTAAAAAACCTATTTCTACCTTTTAAAAATACTTAAAAGGCTCAAACACCTTGAAACTTGAAATGAGAAATAAAGCAACACAAAATCTGATTGCAAATTTAGCAGTGAAGAGTCAATAGATGAAAGCAGTATCACTTAATGGATATTGCTCAATGGATATTGAGCAGAATCACTCAACCTATAACTCTGCCCAAAGATAACAGTAATTATGTTTTTAATTTGTATACAACAAACATCTTACAGATATCTAACTGGCAAGATTTGGAAAGATTCCAAATACTGTAGGAGGAATAAAAGTTCAAGTGTGAGAAAGATTTTTCTTCTTCCCACCCCAAAAGCCCCCCTCCTGCTCCCCCGCAACAAAACAAGAGAAACATCACTATGAAACACACAAACAATGGACGCCGTTTGACACAGCATGCAAGGATAGGAGTACCTCAAAAGTAAAGTTCATCAGTCTACACACAAACAAGGCAACAATGAAAACCTGGGAAACCACAGAGACCATCTGGAGTCTACAAAGTTTTCACCAACATAGGTGAGGGTAAAAAATTCCTCACTAGGTTAAAAACTTTGTAAATCTTATTTAAATACTTACCATTAACCTACTGGTTCCAGAAGGAATAAGGTAGCAGAGCAGAAAAAAGAGGGAAAACCCAATCAATACTAAGAATAAAAAGTGGCAACACAGTATCAACTCTAGGCACCTAGAATAAAATAGCAAATAAACAGAAAATATGAGGTTAAGCAGCCAACTTTCTAAAAGTATTGAGAGGTGGGTTATTGGTGCCCCCTTCTGCTTCTTACTCCTGTTTTGCTTATTATTTGGACACAGTTCCTTAGCAACTATACTAAAGAGCAGACTTGGGAGGGCAAAGAAGGTAAAGCCTGTAATTTTCATTAAGGCCAACAAGTCAATACGAAACTTAAATTACTAAGGGAACCAAGAATCCTTAAATTCTATTCTATAGCAATTGGGCTACCTAATATTTTTGGAAAATCACCTAAGTTTATCCAGAATGTATCTATACAACTAAAGTAGTGGTTTAACATTTCAGTGAATAAAATAGATGGTTTTCTTATTTGCTGGTATGGTTCATATCTAACCATTACACTGAACAAATGAAAGGTGACAACACTTAATCACCTTACTTACGTGCCATAAGACTGATTTTTACTCACAACTTTGCTTCAACAGCTTTTATTATTTTATAAAGTATATCATATAATCTTTTACTTACTACTAGTTTTCATACCCACCATTCAAGGCAACTTGTAGATAGGAGGATTTATTATTTTGGTAATAAGCTCACATTGGCAGAGCACTTTACTATAAGCCAAGCAATTTGCTGAATGTTACATTACCTTATCTAATCTTCAAAACCACCACATGAGGCAGGTACTATTTATTATCACCACTTTAACTGAAGAAATAAGAGGCTTAGAGTATTTAAATGATTTGGCCAAAGTCAAAAAGGCCCAACTACAGATCCAAAAATGTAAACCACTATGCTACAGAATAATAAGCAACTTAGCATAGTATTTTCACAATATTTCAATGTTATTTTCTTATTCCTGTGAGTGCTGAAAATATGTATGACAGATCAATGTAACATGAATCAAAAGTTTTAGGGAGAATTTTCTAATTCATTGATTTTCTGAAGTACCTGAACCTAAAGATACCAAATATACAAGTAGGAAATAACTAAACAACACTACTTTAATCTTATTTTAAAAAAATCAAATTCTAGTCATAAATAAAAATACTAGAGAAATAAAGTTTCTTAGTGTTAACTGGTCAACTTCATCCATAACACTGCTATAAGAATTAAATCTCCCAATCTCTCTCTCTCTCTCCTCTCTCTCTCACACCCATGTTAAAAAGGACAAAAAAGTATATTCTTGCTACAAGGAACTCAATAAATGAAACTAATGGCTTACAAGAAAGACAAAGATTTATCAAGATACCTTTAAATAACGATTTTTAAAAGACTAGAACAAGTTTGCGAAAATATAGTCTACATATAAGTAAAAGCTAAATAAAAGAAGGCATATCTTCCTTTAAATTTAAGATACTTTTAAAACAATTGAGTATTTCCCTAAGAACAGTTAAAGCTTTACACATAATATTGGAAGGCCTAAAACTTCAGAAAGTAAGTACATTTACAGAGATAAAAAGCAATCGGTATCTCAAACAGCAAAATGTTCTACCCAATGGTGTCCTGGTGAATGTGTAACAACTGCTTTCCACAGGGAAAAAAAAGCCCTGACTTTTGCTATTTGCTGATTTCCATGATTTGTATGTCTGATTTTAAGCCACTGAAGTGTCATCACTGAACACAGAATTGGTAAGAGATGAGCAGTAGCACATCGTTATATAGTATTTCCACCATACAGGTACAGTCAATAGATGTCAATAACCTCAAGAACACATTAATAGTAAAATGTAATAAAATAACTAGGAAGTGATGAGTTTTGATTATTTATTATCTTTCTTCAAAATGCAATTTACCTAATTATAAGTTTATATAATTTTAATGATGGCTGCCAAAATCCTGAATTTAACTATCAACTCCACGAAGAGCTGATTCCAGCACACCACCGGCATACAGTTCCCTTTTTAATTCACCCCAGTCCTTCGTTCATTTCCCTCACTTTCCTATTATACTTTTGATGGATTAGTAAGGAAGACGTAACAGTTTAATCCATCAGTGCTTTCAATTATTTCTTCCAAGCCTATGTAAATGTCTCCTAAGTCCACCTACTCTTTTTGTTCAGTTAAGCAAACCCCACCCCTAGGCCCTAAACATAAGACAACCATTCATTTCCAGTCCTCACCAAAGAAAAATGAAAGCAGTGGTCAGTTGCAATTGCTGGAAACATACTTCCCCCAACCTATTCCTTCGACATGATGGTTTTTGCCTGACATGAGCTGGAAACATACTTCCCCCAACCTATTCCTTCGACATGATGGTTTTTGCCTGACACGAGCTGTTTTTAAGTCAAAAACACCGGAACAATTTACATTTACACCAGTATCACTTACAACCCCTGTCACCTGCAATGTGTCTTGCTACTACTTTCCCTTCTGCCAATCTGACAGGAATAAAGTGCTATCGCATTACTACTTTAGTTTGCATTTCCCTAGAAAGCAATCTGGCAAAATCTATTGCATTTAATAGGGAATGCTGTTCCAGGAATATAGTAGAATAGGTACTTAGGCTAACCCTAACACCCACAAAAAAATCAAAATCCAGGATATAAAAAAATCTTAAAGATTTTTTTAACAAGCTGGCAAGAAAGATACAAATTCCTAGGCCAGAATATGAGAGAAGGCTGAAAACCCATAACAGTACAGTGAACAGCAATAGGCTTTTGCCTTGAGTAGGATACCCTCGAATGGCTACAACTTCACTATTACAGTAAATTAGAAATAACCTTCCTCTCCTTACCACCATCTCCCAAGCAACTTCAAGGAAAATCCACTGAACCTTGACACTGGGTGGGGAGGAGATGGCAAAATCACCACTGAGAATTTAGAACCACAAATAGAACTCTTGCTGCATTTGCTGTCTGAATTCATAATTCCTGGGTGGTCTAAAAACCCTACATTGAAATTCTCACACTTTAACATGCATCAGAATCACCTAGATGGCCTATTTAAACAGATTGCTGCTGCCCCCCTCCAACAGATAAATATATATATAAAATTGGTGTAATTTCCATGTTATTTTTGACCAACTGTCTATTATTATCAACTGCAATGTTTAATATCTAGAGCTTGATGGCAACATAAAATTTTTAATGAAATTTAAAGTATATTTAAAATATATTAAGTTTTATGTATAAGTACTATATAATATGCACATATGTGTACATAAATACATGAAGAGGAGTATGATAAATTGATCAATGAAGACTCAAACATAAAAGTATGCTCCTCTGGGGTAAAATTCTGTGGGGGGAAATAAAATACAAATATGATTTCAAGGTGAAAAAGAAACAATGTAAAATATCCAGCAATTATAGACTAGATGGTTCATGGATGTTTTAAAGGATGCAAGCAAATCTCCAGACACTAGAGTATTTATATTTATATTCCATTGGATACATTTAGGAGTGATATTAATATTTTAAAACATCAATATTTTTAATATTCCTGAAATTACATCCCTGGCAACTATTTAAACATTATGATAAAAAAAATTAGATGCCAACTTAAAAACGTAAAAGGAGGTAGTTTAAAATTTTATTTGGGCATCAAAAAATGGGCAGAAGACCTAAATAGACATTTCTCCAAAGAAGACATATAAATGGTCAGTCAATAGGCACATGAAATGATGCACATCACTAATTATTAAAGAAATGCAAATCAAAAATACAATGAGGTACCACCTCACACCAGTCAGAATGGCCTTAATTAAAAAGTCTACAGATAATGCTGGAGAGGGTGTGGAGAAAAGGAACCTCCCTACACTGTTGGTGGGAATATAAATTGGTGCAGCCACTATGGAAAACAGTATGAAGGGTCCTTAAAAAACTAAAAATAGAGTTACCATAGGATCCAGCTACCCCACTCCTGGGTATATATCCAGAAAAAACTCCAACTTGAAAAGACAGATGCACCCCAATGTTCACATCAGCACTATTTACAATAGCCAAGTCATGGAAGCAACCTAAATGTCCATCAACAGATGACTGGGTAAAGAAGATATGGTATATATACACAAGGGAATATTACTCAGCTATAAAAAAGAATGAAATAATACGATTTGCAGCAACATAGATGGACCTAGAGATTAGCATACTAAGTGAAGTCAGACAAATATATATCACTTACACGTGGAATCTAAAATATGATACAAATGAACTTATTTAAAAAACAGAAACAGACTCACAGACACAGAAAATAAATTTTGGTTACCAAAGGGGAAAGGCGGGAGGAGGGATAAATTAGGAGTTCGGGATTAGCAGATACAAACTACTATATATAAAATAGATAAACAACAAGCTCCTACTGTACAGACAGGGAACTATATCCAATATCTTGTAGTAAACGATGATGAAAAGAATCTGAAAAAGAATATATACATATATATATATACGTACATATATATATACATATATATATACATATATATAACTGAATCACTTTGCTGTACTAACACAACATTGGAAATCAACTATACTTCAATTTTTATTTATTTTTATTTTTTTGCAGTAGGCGGGCCTCTCACTGTTGTGGCCTCTCCCGTTTCGGAGCATAGGCTCCAGATGTGCAGGCTCAGTGGCCATGGCTCACGGGCCCAGCCGCTCCACGGCATGTGGGATCTTACCGGACTGGGGCACGAACCCGTGTCCCCTGCATCTGCAGGCGGACTCTCAACCACTGCGCCACCAGGGAAGCCCCTATACTTCAATTTTAAAAAAATTATTTGGGGGATAAAAAAGCAAAAAGTTTTAAAGATCACTGCCCCAAAGTACTTGTGAACATGTGCAGCAGGAATCATGAATAAAAATGTTCACAGCAGCATTGTTTATAATAATGCAAAATGAGAAACACCAATTCCATCAACAATAAAAATGGATAAATTGTGGTATATTCATTCAACGAATACAATGTATCAATGAAGATGAATAAGCTACAGCTACAAACAGTAACATGGATGAAATGTACAAATAATGTCATATATTTAGAACGAATCCTATACTATTCACAAACAAGCCTATTATTTGAGGATGCTTATGGTTTAGAGATGCATAACTGAGTGGTGAAGCTATAAAGAAAGATAAGGGGACTTCCCTGGTGGCACAGTGGTTAAGAATCTGCCTGCCAATACAGGGAACATGGATTCAAGCCTTGGTCCGGGAAGATCCCACATGCCATGCAGCAACTAAGCCCGTGTACCACAACTACTGAGCCTGTGAACCTAGAGCCCGTGTTCTCCCAACGAGAAGCCACCGCAATGAAGAGGAGCCCTCGCTCAACACAACTAAAGAAAGCCTGCATGCAGCAACGAAGACCCGATACAGCCAAAAATAAATTAATTAAAAGAAAAAGTAAACACCTTAAAAAAAAAAAGGTAATGAAAATATTTGTTTTTCTCAGAAGCAAGGATAATACAATAGAAGGGCACAGAGGGAGATTCTAAAAAACACCCATTCTATTTCTTAGAATGGGTGATGGTACAAAAGGATTCACTTTATTAGTCTTTAAAGATGTATATATGTTTTATATACTTTTCTATATGTAAAATATATTGCATAATAAAAATTATTTTTAAAAATTACCCTTTGATCCAGCAATCTCCACCTGGTAATTTATCCTAGGGATAACATCAGTATACAAAGAACATATGCACAATAATTTTTATTTGTTTGTAGTAGTAAAAAAATTGACCGTCAATAAAAACAGCTTAATAGTTTGTCCAACATCCCTACTATGGAATATCTTGCAGTCATTAAAAAGAATCTGAAGTATATTCCTTGAGGAATTTTCAAAATGTTTTAAGTGAAAAGAGCAAGATGCAGACAAGTATTCATAATACAATCCACTTTTATAATACAATCCACTTTTATAAAACAACCACAAAATCCCTATATATGTGTATATATTATTATATCCATGCATAGCACAAAGGTTCAGAAGATAAACACCAGATTAGTTTATCTGGCAGGTAAAGGTGTGGGGGATAAAAAGAAAAAGAAAACAAACTAACTGGTGTGCACATATATACATGAATAAAGAGATGTACCAACTAGTGTACCAAAGTGTCAGTGGTGTTTATCTTAGTGGATTTTCAGGTAATTTTTATTTTCTTTGTTATACTTTTATGTGTTGTTTCAAGATTTTAACAATAGAATTCAAGATTTATAAATAGCATACATTACTTTACAGTCAGGAAACACTAAAGTAGATATCATTTGGGACAAAGTATTTCTAAGCTCTAGAATAAGTAATATTCCAACTGGTAACATCTATACAGAAACAGCCGTGGATGGTCAGTTTATAAAGCGGAGAATAAGTCACATACTGCACTAGGGAAGCTTTTTTCAAGGTGTATGCTACCATCGGTGCCTCCCATGTGGTAATGTGCATACAAATCACCTGGGCATTTTTAAAATGCAGATTCTGTTTCAGTATCTCTGGGATGGGGCCGATATTCTGCATTTCTAATAAGCTCCCGAATGTAATGCCATTGGTCCACAGACCATACTTTGATTAGCAAGGTGCTGAGCACTTGGAATGTGAGCACTAGGTGGTGAGTACTAGGCACTTTTGCAAATATTACATCATTCAATCCTTACTACAACTTTCTGAGGTAGGTTTAATCATTTCCATCTACAGATGGCTAAACTGAAGCTCACATAGTATCAGAAGAATACTGATGATAGAAAGGAAATAATGCCCTTTGGGTAATGTAGTTAATGAAACACCCTTTGAGGGCTCTTTCCATGCTAAACACAACTATTTCCGATTTTTTGATACCTTCTTTGATCAGGAAAACACTAGCATCATAATCTAACATAAAAGTTCTACAAGTTTACATCTCAAGGCAAAATGGGATTGCAAATCACCTAACAACGAGAATACTAGGTGTGATTCTCGGACCAGCAGCATCAGCAGCACCTCGAAACTCATTAGAAACACAAATTCTCAGACCCCATTGCAAACTTACTGAATCAAAAACTCTGGGGGTGGGGGTGAGTCTCATGCCCACTAAAGTTTGAGAGCCACAGAACATCAATAAAGGACTAATGAAAAAAAGAGTCAAATGACTGAACTAATTTGGGAAATACTGAATTAAAATGAGTTAACCAGATTTTTTTAACCGCAGAACTTTGTTATAAAACATGCTTGGGGGGCTTCCCTGGTGGCCAAGTGGTTAAGAATCCGCCTGCCAATGCAGGGGACATGGGTTCAAACCCTGGTCTGGGAAGATCCCACATTCCACAGAGCAACTAAGCCCGTGCGTCACAACTACTGAGCCTGCGCTCTAGAGCCCACGAGCCACAACTACTGAGCGCACGCGCCACAACTACTGAAGCCTGCACGCCTAGAGCCCGTGCTCCGCAACAAGAAAAGCCCCGGCAATGAGAAGCCCGCGCACCGCAACGAAGAGTAGCCCCTGCTCGCCACGACTAGAGAAAGCAAACGCGCAGCAATGACGACACAATGCAGCCAAAAAAAACCTCCAAAACTTGCTTAGCTACAGGACTGTCTTTTCCAGGAGAATCTTATGGGACCAGTGTTTAATAGGATTAAACTCTCAATGATACTGTCCCAAAGCAGATTTTGCTCCATGGGGCCTGAGGGCTAAAGGCACACACCTGAAGTCAGATAAACTTAAGTATGAAAATGAGCTCTGAAAGTATGAGTAATGGTAGTACAGGAGTAGTAATAGTAAGAATAGCAATGATGATGATACTACTACCAATACTACTACCAGTTCTTTTCTGTTTATAAAAGGTATACAGGTATTACTATAAGAAAACATATGACAAAACCTAAGAAGAAAATATAATAGCAGTATTCCTACCAGCCAGATAACCAATATTTAGTATATGGATATTACCTTCTGGTCTTTTTTCCTTATGGACACAGATATACATGAATTTGGTAACAAAATTACCAAAACAAAACCCATACTACTTTACACTTATTTTCACAGTGTTATATTTTTGTTTCCAAACAATCTGTCCACTAGACTTCTTGAGGACAAAAGTTGTTTTCACCTTTGCATTCTCAGTACCAGAAAGCCTACCAAGCCTATTGCAGCTGGTACTGAATATTTTTCGACTGAGTGAATAAGAAACAAAGAAAAATCAGATGCACAGACTGTGTATGATAATGAGAACAGTTTGAGTTTCCTCCATACTCAATTTTAAAGCCAGCTAACATACAAAAGAATATCTAAGTGCTGTGCTTTGGCTTATAAAAGTCCACTGTCACATTTTCATATATAGTGTAAGAAATACTTTTTTTCTAGTCCTTGCCACTTTATAAAACTACTTTCTTAAAAAAAAAACCCTTAAGACATTAAGTATGTGGATACATAGCAAAAGCAAGAATAACGTCTATGGAGTGATAGACAATTTGGTCCCCAACGGACCTCAACTTTCTGTGGCGGAAGCTTGTCAGATTTCTCAAATTCCTCCAGAGCTCTTGACTCTCCGACAGAGGAAGATTGCTTTCAGAACACCAAGGAATAATGCTGACAGAACTAGTTCACCACCCCCTCTGAAAAAAGTGAAACCACCTCCTTCTCTGAACGAGCAACAACATGCCCCTTTCTATCATTAGGACTCTCTTTAGTGAACTAACCTACAAGAGGATACTCCTCTAGGCTGTTGTCCTAATCATTTGTTCTTATACAGCAAATTTAATTACCTTTTTGGAGTTTGTAATAATGGGAACTGTCTGCACTAGTATATTCAAATCCAAGACATGGACATAATTGTAATTGTTTTTATAAGCCTCATTATTCTTTAGTCTATCCTGGAAATTGAAGCCCAAGAGAATGAAAGATGAAGGTCATAAAACAAGTTTTTTGACCTCAAAGTAGAACTTTTCTCACCATAACCAATGACCCTTCCAAAAATATTTAATATATAAAAAGTGAATGCAGCTAAGCATGCCCCAGATTGCTTTTAGGAATTTTAGTCAGGCCCTTTTACTAGCTTTTTAAGAATACTCTTCTCCATAGGTACTAAAGGAATCCCTAGGCTGAGGTTCTGCCATCCTAATCACCTTTCTCAATCCATGTAGCTTAACACATGCATCATATAAAAAATGAGCAGATCCTCCTGTTCTCATCCTTGGTGAATACGGAATCCATATTCAAGACTTGGTACATCTGTCTCATTGTCACAACAGCCATAAGAACTCCTTTTTCTGGTTCTTCTTGCATAAGACTGGAATTTCTACAATCTAGCTGTTATTTTAGATTACAGTTAAGTTGCACACAAAACTTAGTATGATCTTTGACTCATTTATACTTCCTGGACTCATATATGAAAATGAAATACATACACAGAAAGAAAAGTATGTGTCTAGCCATTGTCTACTTAATTTTTAAAAGATTTAGACTAAACCAAAAACATAATAAATTCCCAACTCCTGCATCTTTGTTCAAGCACTTCCCTACATTCCTTGGACAAGTTAAATTTCTCCCATGCTTAGAAATACTGATCCTAAAAAAACAAAGTTTCCTGAACTTTGTCCTTTTCCTGAGAATTGACAATTTGCAAATAAATTAACCACTATATTCCACTTTGATATAGTGTATACCATCTAAAACATTTAGTATCATTCAAAAACTTTGCCAATGGACAAAGTATAAGGATAAATAAATTTAAGCATTAATTTTAAAATTGTTTCTCTTTGAGATATTTATACACTTAAGTATTCTATTATAAATCTATCATTAGTTAAACACTTTGGGTGTTCTTAGGCTTAGTGTCCACACATTACGGTGTTACTGTACAGTATCTGATTAGGGAAGGAGTAGCGTGAAAGGGATAGAGAAAATGTGAGTGGCAAGACAGAATTTTATTAACCTTTACAATGTCTCCCATTTTTAACTTACTTTACAATTACCCCAAACCCTCAACATGAAAAAGTACGTGTTATATGACTCCATTTATATGAAGTTAAAGTACAGGCAAAACTAATCTATGATGATAGAAATAGGTAGTACTAATCAGCCTCTTGGAAGTAGTGTGGAAATGACTGAGAAGGAGCATAAGAGAACTTTTGGGGATGAAAAGAGTGTTCCCTACTTTGATAGTGTGTTGGTTACACAGTGTATTGTCAAAATATTTGTCAAAACTCTTCAAATGCACACTTAGGATCTGTGCATTCCATCATATGCAAAATTTAAAAGAAGGGGGAAAAGTAGTTGCTTCCTTTCCACAAAGAGGTCAGTTCCCAACAATAGTAAAATTAGAGAAGGCTCAGGGAAAAAAAAAGGAGAAAAAAGACAGAAAAGAACATGACAATTACCCAGCTTGACGAAAACAGGGTCCATGTTACAATTACTACTATCAGCACCGAGTATATAACAGAAGCTCAATAATTTGTTTTACACATAAAATTTCAAGTATTATAATAATAGAACTATATAAAAACATCAGAGAGCTTTACAAAAAAAGTCAAGAATTTAATCAGAGATGAAAAAAATTCACAGACCAATGGTTCTTAAATCAATTTAGGATGACAGACCCCTTTGAGAATCTGATGAAATCTATGGATTATTCCTACTGAAAAATGAACATAAACCACAAAATTTTGTATGTAATTTCAAAAGCTTTATGGGCCATCTGAAGTTTATCCATGAAATACTCTGGGACCTACTGACTGTAAGCAAAGAATCTCTGTAACTAGACAATTTCAATATTTAATTTAATATGAATAAAAATTGTTCAATAGACTACAACAGATGATCACTGCATTTTTTTCTTTTGTTCGTAGGTTTTTAAAATTTTACCAGCTCACTCATTTTTATTGTTTCACAGAAGATTTCAAAAATACTCATTTAACCATCTTTTAGATAAAGAATTCTTTATAACTTTCTTTTAGGTACAATAGCTATCTCAAAGTACTTTCTTTACAGTTCTAACTCAATCATTGTTCTTTCTCTCCTATTGGTAACATATTATATAACTAAAAATACTGCATTTTCCTTAAACAATAAGGATATTCAAGACTTATCATAGTGTGGCAGGCAGAATAATGGCCCTCCAAAGATGTCTACAGCCTTATCTCTGGAACCGTGCTAGGTTACATGGCAAAGTAGAATTAAGGTTGCAGATGGAATAAAGGTTGCTAATTATGTTCTTAAAATAGGGAGATTATTCTAGATTATCTAGCTAGGCCTAACTTAATCACAAGGGTCCTTAAAATGTGGAAGAGTGACGCAGAAGAGTCAAAACCAGGGAGCTGGCAGTATGAGAAAGACTTGGCCCAATGTTGCTCACTTTGAAGGTGGAGGAAGGGGTCATAAGCCAAAAAATGAAGGTGGTCTCTAGAAGCCAGAAAAGGCAAGTAACAGGTTCTCCCTTAGAACCTCCAGAATCAACCTGCTAACACTTTGCTTTGAGCCCCGTGAGACCTATTGTGTACCTCTGACCTCCATAACTATAAGATAATAAATGTGTGGTTTTAAGTCACCATGCAGTCCCTGGTGGTCCAGTGACTAAGACTCCACTCTCCCAATGCAAGGGGCCTGGGTTCAATCCCGGTCAGGGAGCTAAATCCCACATACAGCAACTAAAGATCCCACAGGCTGCAACTAAGACCCAACGCAGCCAAATAAATAAATATTAAGTCACCATGCTTACGGTAACTTGTTACAGCATCCATAGGAAAATAACACACATGGTGAAATGAAAAAAAGCACTGAACTGATTCAGAGTCATTATGAACTAACTAATAACTTCTAAGTCATTATACCACTTAAAAGCCAAATTTCTTAACATCTCAGAGCTTCAGTCTTCTCATTTATAAACGGAGGAAATTATGTTCTCTGACTCTTGCAAAGTGTTACTCAAAGATATAGAGTACGTAAATATGCTTTTATAAACTATAAAATATCTACAGATATGATAGCAAAATTATACAAAATCAATATGAACATGATAACATTCATGCTATCATATTAAAATATATTCAATACATACACAACTAAGAGTTCTAGAAACAAAGCTTGATTAATATTTATTGGGGCTATTTATAATATGTGTTTTTCAAAGTTTTGTGCCAAAAAAAATCAGCATTTAAACTTCTAAAATATCTTTTCAGTGGTAAAGTTTTAAATAGGAAGAACTAAGTCTTCTACTACATACTTCTATATTCCATAAAGAACATACCACATAGCAATTTATAAAGATGCTATACATATAATAAATTATAATAGAGAAATTAATATTTATAGAATTATGTCACTTGGAGTTATGGACATTTCTAAATCATCTTTAATAAAACAGAAGAGGGATGATGTGGATAAATACCATCCACAGAATTTTTAAGAATTAGTGATTACTTTCGGACTTCTCCCATCATACTGCCACAATATTCTCCTCTTCTTCTTACTCTTAATTACTCTTTAAAGGAGTTCAAGTGTTCCAAAAAATGGGAAAGAGACAGCCAAGGGCCCATATAATTTAAATCTCTATTAAATTAGACCCAATATATCTAAGATATTTAAAAATCACCAAAAAATCTTGCCATTAATAAAGACCCTTTCTTCATTTATAGGAAGCAGTAGACTTTTAAGTACCATTTTAATAATTTAAATTCATAACCCTGCACCATTAGAATTGACACAATAAATCTAATTCATAAAAATTTAATCTTAGAAGTCAACAGCCTGGGAGGAAATATTTAAAACATATAAACAGCCAAAGACTAATCTGTAGAATATATAGTAAACTACAAATCAATATAAAATAGATGAACAACCCAACAGAAAAATGGGCAGTCACTGAGTAGGCAAGTCAAAAAATATACGTGGCTAGTAATAAACACATGGAAAAATGCTCATTTTCACCAGCAATCAGGAAATGCAAATCAAAATTTTTCAAGTGAAATGGAAGAAAAAATAATAACATCTAACACCAGCAGAGCTATAGAAAATTTAGTACTGTCATACACTGGTGCAGAATATATTACTAATGCCTTTGAGGGGGGTTTCAATATCTATTAATAATTTTCAACCAGAAAATTCTACTTCTGGGAATCTGTTGTATAATAAAGAACCTGTCCGGTCTTGGTTCCTGGGTTCCTAACACAGAGCTTCTAAAACCCTTGGAATTTTCCCAGTGATAAGAGTGTTTTCATTATTCATTAGCCCCTTGGATGGCACCTGACTTTATGCTAATGAGATTATTCAGAATGGAGTTAATCATCAGAAAGACCAACCACTAGAGAAAAGGGATGGGGGCTTTGAGCCAGGTCAATCTCTGCAGAGGAGAAATGCAGGTGGCCTAGGGACCCCCAAAGAGTGCCTGACATCTGAAGTGAGGGCAGTCTTCTCAGGTCAGTGCCCTTAAACCTGTTGAGTCTGACACTTAACTCCAGCTGGTTGGTGTCATTGTACTATCCACCTGAGAAAAATCTGTACATATGTACATATTCATAAAGATGTTTATCCCAACACTGGAAAAGTATAAACATCCTAAATGCTTACCAATAGAAGAATGGTTAAATAAGCTACGGTTCGTGCATATTACGGAACAGTAAGTAGGTAGCAGTTAAAAAAAAAAGTTACATTTCCATGTCCTCCCACATAAAAACCTCTTAAACACATTAAAGAGAAAAAAGCAGGGTTTACAAGAATATAGTATGACCACATATTGTTATTCTTAACAATAACAGCCTCCCTTGCAAAATCATATACAAAACTGGTTTTCTCTGTACTTGTAAGTGAATCTGTCAAAAACGTTAGGAAGTATACATACAAAAAATGATAACAGTGACATGTGGGGGGAGAATGAGATCACCAGAGGAGGACTGAAAGGGACTTACATTTCATCTGAACTGTCTAAATTTCATAGAAATGGATTCATATTTCTTCTGCAATTAAAAAAGAGAACTTGCAGTTAATGGCTAAGACTCTGCACTCCCAACGCAGGGGGCCCGGGTTCGATCCCTGGTCAGGGAATTAGATCCCGCATGCTGCAACTAAGAGTTAGCATGCCACACTAAGAGTTTGCATGCGGCAATTAAAGAACCCACATGCCGCAACTAAAAAGATGCCATGTGCTGCAATTAAGACCCAGCGCAGCCAAATAAATAAATAAATATTGTTTTTAAAAAAGGATGACTGCCTGAACATGTTTACCAGCCTCTGTTCAGTCCACACATCCTAACTAAAATCATTATAAATGTATTTTTTAAGGGAATAAGCCTGTAAAAGGATGGAGTAAATAAATTAAAAAAAAAAAAAAAAGCAATGCCATCCATTAGACTATAGAAAGAAAATAAATGGGTGGTAACTTTCACCACAGAACCAGGAAAGCAGAGTAGCAACCTGATCTACACCAAGCACGAGAATTTGCAGGCAGGCAGAAGAGGACAAAAAAGAGTAAGATTCACTGCAAGTCCATGTAAGAAGCAGTGAGAGCCCCCCAGTTGTCCTCCCTGACTTCAAACAACTAGGCAACTGTTCCTTCTCAACCCTAGCACTACAGGTTTGAAGAGGGAAGTTTCTGGACTTGGGGACAACAGGAATAGCTAAAGGCAGAGGTACCTACTGATACTGAATATGAAGATTAAATGAAAGTACCATATTGAGCATTAAGTCTCCCAACTTTCTTCTCAATCTGCTCCTAGAACACTGGTATAAAAAAGAATGTCGGGCTTCCCTGGTGGCGCGGCGGTTGAGAGTCCGCCTGCCGATGCAGGGGACGTGGGTTCGTGCCCCGGTCCGGGAGGGTCCCGCATGCCGCGGAGCGGGCTGGGCCCGTGGGCCATGGCCGCTGAGCCTGCGCGTCCGGAGCCTGTGCTCCGCGACGCGAGAGGCCACAGCAGTGAGAGGCCCGCGTACCACAAAAAAAAAAAAAAATGTCCTCCAGCTAAGAAAAGAGAAAAGCCATTCTGGAAAATATGACCAGCCAAGAGAAAAGACAGTAATTTACTATTCCTCAGAAAATGGCTCAGATAGATGACCTTACCTGCAGAGAGAGCTTCCAATCAGCTTTTCAGTGCCTTAAAGAATGAGTAACCAGCCAAAGACGATCAAACATTCGAAGAAAGAACCTAATGAATGACTGAAGCTAAACAAAGGGAAAATGCAACTGGGAAGAAACTGATCAAGAAGGGAAAAAAAAAGCATATGCATACACACGTACACAAAAACACATTTTAATATTCTTAGAAAAAGATACTGTACCCACAAAACAAAAATGGAATGTATGAAAAAATTCATTATAAAAAGAAAGCTTTTGGAAAGTAAAAAAGATTACAGAAACAAAAATTCACTAAAAGGTTAGAAATAAAGTTGGGGAAAAAAATCCCCCCAAAAAGAGATTGAAAGAGGTATTTTTTTTAAAAAAGAGAGAGAGAAAAGATAAAGCAAAAGATCACTCTAGGGCTTCCCTGGTGGCACAGTGGTTGAGAATCCGCCTGCCAATTCAGGGGACACGGGTTTGATCCCTGGTCCGGGAAGATCCCACATGCCACTGAGCAACTAAGCCTGTGCACCACAACTACTGAGCCTGCACGCCACAACTACTGAGCCTGCGCTCTAGAGCCTGTGAGGCACAACTACTGAGCCCACGTGCCTAGAGCCCATGCTCTGCAACAAGAGAAGCCACCGCGATGAGAAGTCCGTGCACCGCAACGAGGACCCAACACAGCCACAAATAAATTTATTTTTTTTAAAAAAAAGATCACTCTAAGTGTCCAACACTGAAATAATGAGAAAGGAAATTGGAAGAAGACATAATCACAGAAATAATTTTCTAAAAACTACCCAAAATGAAAGAGTTAGCAGATTGAAAGGGCCTGCCAGTATGCAGTGCAATGGATGAACACAGACATATCTTAAGGTATACAATAATGAAATTTTATAACCCTAGGGCTAAAGAAGATCCGAAATGCTTGGGGTGGGGGGTAGGGGGAGATGTTTCACACAAAGGATCAAAAACCAGAATGACATGGGTGTGCTCAACAGCAACACCAGAAGCCAGAAAACAACAGAGCAAATTTAAAACATTAAAATTCTGAGGAAAAATAATTTCCAACCTAGAATTCTATATCAAGTCAAACTGTCAATCAAGAGTGAGGGCAGAAATAAAATATTTTCTTTCAGACACTGAAGTCTTAATGTCTTTTACTTTACACACATTCTTTCTCAGTTAGACACAGAAGAGTGTGTTCTACTAAAAACAGTGTAATACATGAAGAAAGAAAAGACATGAGACCAAGGAACTAGGAGATTAACCTGAGAGAAAAATGAAACTCCCAGAATGATAATGAACAGAGACCTCCCCCAATAACTAATTCAGAATGCGGTTGGTCAGAAGGCCCCAGAAGAGATTTAACAAGAACATGAAATTCACAGAATACATAGCTTATGAACAAATGTAAATATACAACTGAGGGAGGGTTTGGCGACTACATGCAAAACTAAACAAAAATTTTTTAAAAATTGTACAGGAAAAGAAAAGCAGCCAACTGTGAACAGGATGCTGAATTAGTAGAAGTTAATTACTAAGATACAGAATAAGTAACATTTAAAATACAACAAATGCAGGTAGTTCATCTAACTTGATTCACATCTGCAAATAACTAAGGAAATTATCTACCCTACACACTTCTTATGAGACGCAAATGAGTTAGTGCTTGTGAAATCACTTTCCAAATCCATAAATTAATACGTAATAGTATTAGTTCTATGTTTAAAAAGACACTAAAAGTGGTCTATAATATTAAATATTCTTCATTTACATTTTTTCTTAAGGAAACTAATGACATCCCTCCGAAGAACTCTTTAAGTGGCAAGATGGTGGAAAGAGTGAAACATGGGAGTTACTAAGGAACTGAGATTTCAAGGTGACCAGATGTACTTTTTGAAGACATGTTATAATAGACGGGAAATCTGAAAAATTCCAAATCAAGACCTTAGAGATCTCAGACCAGAGCATGTCAAAAGACCAGCAAAGCAGTATATTCCTTTATCAAATGCCATGTCAACCAGGTTGCCTGAGATGCAGTAAATCATACAACATAAAAATGCTAAGTTTCTCAGATACTTCCCTGGAGAAGTAGCATACACTTAACAAAAGGACTGACCTGCCTTAACTTCTCACCAACCATCTCCCCCAACCATCTCCAACCACCCACAAAACATATTCAGACTGATTAAGAATGTTTTGTAGCACAGTCAAATGGTTATGAAAAAAAGAGCTATTATTAAGCACAGCATAATTTTATTTCTAAGACAACTTTATGATTGTCCCCATTTGTATAGTCCACATTATACCTATTTTCTTTGGCTCAAAAATTCAGTTTACACATACCTACTTTACACAAATAAAAACATAACACTTCTCTCTGGAGAAATAAGTTTTTATATATGATGTAAATAAACAATAATTTTGGTGATCATTAGCCTTGTTATCAAATACAAAATGTATCTTTAGAACACTGAATATTTACGAAGTTTTTACCATCTGACTAACACAGTAAATGCACTGTAAAACTTAATTCAGACATTCAGGGGAGATTCGTGGAAACAGAGACATATAGAAAAATTAAAACTAAAATTTTGGATTTTTTTTACAAAATCTGAGAAGTTGAGAAGAGTAAAGGACATGGTCTTCCTGAAGAGGGTGAGAATGAGAAGAGGGATGTGAGTCTTGAATGTCTTCATTTTTGATGGAGGTTCAAATGTTAGTTTAAAATAATGATATACCTTATACAGATTACTTTAAGCCTCACAATACCACAAAACAAGATTTTTATCCTGATTTTAGAGATGAAAAAACTAAGGTAAGGAGGGATTAAATAACTTGCTTAAGGTCACACAGTATGGATGGACTTAATCCAGGCAGCCTGACTTGAAAACCCAAACTCTTCCCCATAATAACAGAATACCGCCTGCACATACAGAGAGAGCATTCCATCTCCTACACTTCGGTGACTGATTTATGGATAGGCACAGAACTCAAATCAGAGTCCTTCTGCTGGAGCTGGAGGGAAATATACCCTTCAGGCCACTCAGATAACATGTGGATGGAAGTAAGGGTGAGCCTTCAGGCCATCAGCTTAAAGAAGGCCTAATAATCAATACAAGAGGATAAAACTAGGTAACAAGTAAAAGGAAACCAGGGTGTGGATGTGCACGCACACACACAGAATTGCTCAATTTCAGCTCCACGGACCCTGGTTCCCGAACTTGTTCCTTTGATTCTGTGGGCTATTTTAGGATCCTTTCTAATAATTTGAGACAATATACTGTTTTTCCATTTAATGCTATTTTGCATTGTATATCTATCATGTGCAGTTGAAAAAGTCTTCAGAGTCTCTGACTACAATGTAATATTCCTAGTTAATACTAGAGCTGTGCAGCATTGGTGATATAGTGGTGTGCACAGCTGCCTTCCTAGTTGACACCAGAAATAACAAAAGGGTAGCAAGAACAACAGTAGTAAATTTACCACCTAAAAATTTACCACAGCTACACTTTAAAATAACTCCCAGGTTAAAGAAAAAAATCTAAATGTAGTTAATATAATTATTCCTCAACAGAGCTGACTTAAAATGAAAAAAGTATACTTAATGACAATGAAAATACTAAATGTCTAAAGCTGTGGGAAGTAACTGTATGTACTGAAGAGTAATCATAGCCTTAAATGCTTTTATTATTTAAAAAAAAGAAAAATAAATGAACTAAGAAGCTAAGAGAAAATAAAATTAACTACAAAATGAGAAAGAAACTAAAAGATAAAACAACTAATGAAATAAAAATCAATAATAAAAATAGTAACATTTATTGTTCAAACCAAGACCTGGCTCTTTCAAACAAATTACATGTAACAACCCACTATATATATATATATATATATATACACATATATATATATATATATACACACACACACACACACACACACACCACACACACAGATATATATATGGTTTCTTTGTTCTTTTTCTCAGCTCACATGTATACAAATAGGATAAATTAATGAACTATCACGGACTACTCACAATTCAAGCAAAAATTAGGAATTTATTAAATTCCTAATGGTCAAAATTTACTAAATTCAAATGATGCAATGTACTTACTCTTTTTTTTGATATACTAAATTTCTTTATTGTAAAAATAAAAAAGAGAGAGAGAGAGAGGGAGCACACACACACACTGAATAAAATAATGGTTCTGACAGCTATTACTCGAAATGCACCTACCAATATGCACTTGTTAAGTACCAAAAACCTCATTTGAGTTTTCATGGGAAGAAAAAAAAAATGATATGGATAGTCCTAAAAATTATACCTTGCTTGAAGAAGCTGCCCCTTCTAAAGGGCAATTTCAGCAATAAAGATCAAATGTCTTGAACAAATGCATATCTTTGGTTCTAACGATTCCTTGTCTCTGATAAATTTCTAAGAACTGGAGAAATATAACAATTTGCATGCCAGGATTTTGACAGCAATAGTACGTTTAATAGTACCACCAAACTGCAAACTAACTGCAGTTGACCACTGAGCAACACAAGTTTGAACTGTGGGAGTCAAATTATCCATGGACTTTCCTCAATATAGTAAATACTGCAGTACACCATCTGCAGTTGGTTGACCCCCCACACCTAACCGTGGATGTGGAGGAATGGCAATTTCAGAGGGGGGTACAAATGAAAATGGACTGCCCAGAGCACCTGTACCCTTAACCCACACGTTGTTCAAGGGTTGGCTAATCCTTCACTCCTCTGCATCTAATCCAGTTGGTTCCATCTTCAAAGAATCAGATATCTAGAGTCTGGCAACTCTTCACCAACGCCAGTGCCGCCACCCTGTCCAAGCCATTGTTATCTCTTGCCAAGAGTTTTTGCATCTTTGCTCGACTCTTGGTCTCTAGGGTCTACTCCCACACAGCGGCCAGAGCAATCCTTTAAGAGCCTAAGTCAGGTTACGTCAATCTTCTCAAAAAAACTCTCTAATGCTTCCCCATCTCTAAAACAAAACTCTAAAAACCAGGTCAATGGTTATGAGGCATTTCATGAGGCATTTCATGAGACCCCCACTCCTCTCATCTTCTACCACCCTCTGCACTCCAACTACACTGGTTTCATAGCTGTCCCCAGAACACATCAGGAACATTCATTACAATCACACCTTTGTACCTTTCTAGTTACTGTTCTTCTGCCTGGGTTTGCTTCTCCCCTAGAGATCCTTCATGGCTTACTCCCTAAGTCTCTGCTTGAATGTCACCTTATCAGAGAGGTTATCCCTAAAACCCTATTTAAAATAGGGACAAATCTCCACCCCACAATCTCCATCTACCTTTCCACTCCATTTTCTCCATCACATTCTACGCCCTCTGACACACTATATATCTTACTTGTTTGTTTACTGTCTCCCCCAAGCAGAATATAAGGCTCATGAAAGCACGGAGCTTTCTTCACTTCTAAATCCTCAGGACAGTGCAAGGCAAAGTAGGTCTTCATTAAATATTTATTGAATGAATTCTGGAGTAGCAGGCAGTCATTAAAAATAATGCTGTAAAAAAAAATGATAGAAGAAACTGATGAAGTAGAAAGAGCATTTTATCAAGGAATATGTAACCCATGGATCAAAGAAGAAATCACAAGGGAAATTAGAAAATATTTTTAACTGAATGTTAACAAAACACTTCAAAATTTGTGGCATTCGGCTAAAGCCAATTCTTGGAGGGAAATCTGTAGTTTTAAAATCTTTTATTAGAACATCAGTAAGGTTTAAAATCAAAAGAATATACAAGAATGACTTTCAAATTTTCTATCTAAGACATATATATGGAAAAAACAGACATCAGCAATTTATTCTGGTTATTTCTCATGGTAATATTACAAATGATTTGCAATTGCTTATATGTGCCTTTCTGTATTTTCCACATTTTAGTTTTGTCTAATGAACACATTATTTTAATAAAAAACATTTTAAACCACTTCTTTTCCTTGTGCTTTAATTGTAATCGCTGGCCTCCTACTCTGCCTGTATCTTAAAATTCTTGCTCCCCGGTGTTCCATGCTTGCTCCTCAATTTACATCCATCCCTCAGTATCCTACCCACTGTTCAGCTTCACTTATGATCTGCAAACTGACCATTTCTCAATTGTTTGTAATGTCCTAAATTAGAGACTTACAGTTCCAATTGTTTAAAAGATGCTTCTAGATGGAAATCCTCAAAATTTAACAAGCCTAAAAGGACTCATTATCATTTCCTAAAACTTGTTCTTTTCTTTATTTTTAATATTGGTTAATGACAACACTACACACCCCCGTTCTCAATTCTATCAGTTGTATATTAGAAATCTCAAATCCTCTTCCTCACCTATGCCATGATTTCAATTTAGGCATCTTCCACCAATTATATTCTAATAGAGTCCTAGCTTAGCTTCCTGCTACCACTCTCCCACTCCTAACAAGCAATTTAATCATCATCAGGGCAATTGTATACAGCTTTGAAGGCTGCCATCATATAAACTATGATTGTAATGGTGCCCCTGGCCTGATCATGATACCATCCTGCTTTAAAACTCAGTTAAGTAAAACAAACTTGTAGCACTGTAAAATCCTTCAACAACTGGTTCAAGGCTATTCTTCTAGCTTCATGTTCTCATCTATCATTCCTCTTTGCACCCTACAATCCAGACACACAACTTTTCAAGATTCTGTATCAAAGCCAAGGCTTTTGTGGATTCTTCTTTAGTCTGTACTGTCCTCCCTGCAGAAAACTTCTAAATCCTTCAAAACACAGTTCAAATGTTATCTTCCTCTGTGAGGTATTCTTAGACTGCTCTAGTATTGATACCTCAACAAAGTATTTTGTTAACAGTCCTACTTATTATAGCACCTGTTACAAGTGTATAATCATCTCAAATTCAACTGAGAGCTGAGCAAGAATAGCCAGAAGCCCCATGTTTGTACCCCTGACAACTACAATGCCCAGCCCCTAGGAGGGGCTCGATTCATGTTTACTTAAACAACCCTTAGCACCTACAATATTACAACTTCTTCAAAGTAAATAAATAATGAGTTCAAAAATATGGTTAGAACAATTGTATGTTTAGCTGGTCAACCTAAGTCTATAATCAGTGTGGCCACACGTGATCCCTGCCTCCTGATATTTACACCTTTCTGTCATTCCCTCCCCCTTGAGTATGAGCAGGACCTGTGACTTGTTTATAACCAATGGAATGCAGCAAAGGCAATGGGCTGTGTGTGATTACATGTACATATTTACATAAGAGTGTAGCACCAGCCCATCTTGCTAGTCTCTCCTTTGCTGGCTTTGAAGAAGCAAGTTGGCAAGAGCTTAACAACCATGATGAAATGAACTCTGCCAGCAACCTGAGGGAGGGAGCTTGAAAGCAGACCCTTCCCCAGCCCAGACTCTAGATAAACAACCCAGTCCTGGCCAATACCTTGATTGCAGTCTTGCCGAGGACCCAAACTAAGCTGCACCCAGACTCCTAACCCATGGAAACTGTGAGATCATAAAGATGTGTTGCTTTAGGCAGCTAAATTTGTAGTAATTTAATAAGCAGCATAGAAAACTATCCGCCACTGAATACTATCAAACCTAAGGTATTTCTGAACACTTTTTTTCATACAAAGGGCATGTTTGCCCCAATTTCTAAACACTTAAATAAACGTAGAACAAATTTAATTCATTAATAACACCAGTCAAGTACATACATGCAAAATTAAAACATTTAGGAGGTACTGTGCTACAAAAAGCAGTTCCTATACTTCTTTTTTAACTCATTTGCTAAAATACCCGGTTGTACATATACCCAGTATATACAGTAAGTATAACATTAAGGCAATTCTTACAAAAACAAGATAAATAATAAACTGAAAAAAACTGGTATCTAATTAGTGGTATTGGCAACCAGAAAATAAATAAGAACCTACTTACTTGTTACCAGGCAAAGCAATCAAATTGGAGGCAGACGGAGGACTTGCTGTAGACACTACCTGTGAGTAAAACAACAGAGCTCTTTCTGGCTACGTGGACAGCAAGGCATCAAAAGTACTTAGGTCAGGCAGCTCTCATATCAGATAATGCCCAGTGCAACACAAACCACTCCTCCCTCTGGCACACCTTCCACCTTGCAGTCAAGAAAACTCAAAATACTCCCAAAGCAAAGACTTCCATGGCAGAGTCCACACCTTAGCATAACAAAGCATACAACACAAGGTATCTCCCTAGAGTGTTTAAAGATTCTGTGAGATTACAAGTGAGAAACATTAACCATCAGAGTTCCTGTGGGCTGCTTTTTTGTGTGTGTGGGGGGGGGGAGGGTGACGGGATAGTGGTTAGAAGAGTCATTTTTCTTAAGAAGAAGCAGACATTTCTCTTCTACCACCCCATAAAAGCCTTCAATTGAATAAAAGAACATTCAGGAATAGAAAGTAGATTAATCACAATATCCCCAGTTCAAACATTTTAGCACTAGATACTAGTAAGAAGTAGTAACTGAGTACAATTCAATACAGTTAATTAATGGAGATAATCTAACACCTGAAAACCCACATCCATCTTGAAGATTAAGAGAAATAAGTCTGCCAAAAGTACAAATTTTATTTAACATATTGTTTTAAGTGATAACCTAAACTCCTTCAATAAAAGGAAGCATGTTTCCTAAGTAACAGGAGGCACCTGAATTACAATCAGACGACTGAAATACTCATAGGCACAACACGCCCAAAGAAACTCAAGCCAATCAATTAGGAGGAGGCCAAAAGCAACCCAGTACCATCAGTAAATTGTCTAGATTAATTCATTTCACCTTTTTACTTCCAAACTCATGGATGTAAGAGAAGCCCACATGGTTTCTCTAGAAATGAACTCCATTGACTGGTACAATTTTATAGTCCAATTTACCTCTGCCATCCTTGCTGGATCATTAAACACTATTTTACCACGCATATAATTGATTTTATGAACATTTAGCAACTTGATAGTGGAAAAAATGTAGACACACAATAGAGCCAAAGAAATCCTAAGATACCACCAAGTCTTTTAAATATTAGACTATTCCCTTAAAGACCTGTTTTAGAACAAACGTGATAAAGAAAAGGCTTTTGTTCACTGTAATAGTATTAAACTCAGCACTCTGAAAAGAATAACAAAAAGAAGAAAAACCTACTTGACCTAAAAACTCCTACATGTTTTATAATCATATTCTGATATACAATAATTCAGTCCTAAGAAGTTCTAGGAAATCTCTGTAAACTGAAATATGTGAATTAAGCACCTCTCTTCTGGTTCTCTAGAGGGAACTAAATAAGAGCGAATATAGCCAAAATACACGTCCCAAAGAGAGAAAAACATAAACCAACACAGAAAACCTCATTTAATTTGGTAATTCATTATGACGGAACTAGTAACAATTCAACTTGTCAGACTTCTAAATTTTTTTTAGAAAGTGGTATTGTTTAGGTTTTCCTTTTCTATAAATTACATGACACCCTCTAAAGAAAGATAATTTTGAATCTTATTAGCACCATATTTCCCTATTAGGAGACAGTAACAATACAAACCTCAATTAAAATAAGTTTTATAAACTTACAGAAATAACTTCCCACTAATTTAGAAATATCCCTTTTCTCAATTTTCAGATGGAGTTACTTTATAATGCCCAAACATCTGTACAACTTGTAACTGAATAAACACATTAACTCTATAATAGATAACTAAAAAATTAACTCAACACGGAGTATAATAAAGCCTAGGTTTTAAAATAATAAGATTCATCACCTGGTTCCCTAAATCTCAGGATGATGACAAACATGCTTCTATTAAGTTTCCCTAATGAGCCCATCCACTGAAATACAGGTAAAAATCTCATTAAAGCAAATGCTGCTGGAAAGGTGCTTTTTCACCTAAGTGTATTCCATCTTCCGGTCTTAACTAGGATTTAAGGTACGCACTTTGATCGGTTCCCATCATTTAATAAGAAAAAGTAATTTGTGATCCTCTTCCAAACTTTCTCAACTGGGGTTCCTCATCTGAATTACCAAACACAAGATTATGTGAATGACTGTTTTCTTAAATTTCCTAAGAAAGATATATAACTAGAAACATTCTAAATGCACAGGAGAAAAAAATTAATTAATTGCATACAATAGATGCCTTAAGACATTAGGGCTCCATTCTCTAGAGACTTGGTTAAGAAAGGCTGCCACAGTTCTCAGTGTCACTGTGCTTCCACCAGGCCCCAGTCATCCTAACCCCCAAAATACTAAAAGGACTAAGTGCACAAATCTAGGAATTTAGATAAGAAAAAAGATAAACGCTTTACTTCTCCAACTTTCAGCAACTAGGTCTTCTTCATTTGCTCTTACTATGAATTAATAGCACAGGTGTCAACTATTTGCCCCTGCTCCGAATGAAACATATTTAAGAAAATAAACCCATACAAATATACTCTTTGTTAAAAGAAATTATCAGCGCTATAAAAAAAACTGAATTAAGACACTCCATCAGTATACCAAAGAAACAAAAACTACTAATTTAACAAACCCTTTCCTATTCCCTTCTTTAGCAAGCTTCTAAATATACATAACTGCTAAATGCAAATTTTAATCTTAAAAAGATAATCATTTTTTAAAAACCAGCTTATTAGCCTTTATTCTTGCACTAATCTTCCATTCTCAAGAAACTGTCTTTTGTTATTCTTCGATGTGGTGACTACAGTACCTTCAGCTGTGTTAATTATGAATCACAAATCACAGTATGGTCAGCACTAATTCTTTTTCTCAAAAACAAAATTTTTTTTTAAGGGCTAATCTTAGGAAAAGTCAATATTTTTAGTTACACAGCAGAAATCACTTTAATAACAATTAATTAAAGTAAGGTGACTAGAGAGTTGTTCTACATTTTGAATATACAAACCAGTATTAAGAAGATGGAAAAAACTAGACATGTCATTCCCATTTTTAATTTATGCAAAGGGGAATGCTGATAGTACAGAACAGAGCAGTTAAATTACATTATTGAATATTCCACTTTACCAACCACCTACTCAAATTTCTCACATTTATAAGCACATGAGTAAAAGGGGTACAGAAATGGAAATGATGGTGTTTTCACTATTCATCTGTGCTCAACTGTGAATGCAGATAATATGATGCATAACGCAATGATATGGAAACGTTTATCTTCTATAGTCTGCATCTCTAGCCAGAGTTAACTTCTACTTCTTTTCATGAACTGGGAAGCGAGGGTGTCTTAATTCATTTATCATTAACCGTTTTGACAAAAAGTTCATAAGCATAAAACATAACTGAAGAGGTAGAATTTGTTTTCCTCAGATCAGGGGCACCCTTACCCCTCTGTTTCTACATAAACACATATCGTCTAACTACTAAAATTTCCATTTTTCAGTGTCTTTCCCTGAACTCTAGTGAACATGGCTTTTCAAAAGCACCTAGGGCTTTTACTGCATCTTGCAGGCAGAGTTATGATAATTAATCTCCTTAAGAAACTGTTTTCAATTTTTTAATGCTCTGTCTAAATTAAGCAGGATTCATATTAACCATTATCTAAAGTAGCAGTTTACTGGGGTTTAAAAATATACATTTCATTAACACATTCATCCAATTAAAGTGTACGCAACAGGTGGGATTATTTACACAGATATAAGAATTACAGTTTTATATATTAACAGTCACTCCAAAGACGATAACTCCCTTCTTCTTCAAATACTCATCTGTTCATTTCAGACTCTGACTTTTGGCCTTTAAAAACTGCTCACCACTCGAGTCACCAGATAGAACTACATTTAGCAACGGGTCTTCTCCTGACTTCCTGCTACTAAAACCCACAAGCACCAGGGCTGTTGCGTCGGTTTGTTTTAAAAACACTATTTGCTCCCTTCACCTCCGGGGGGCAAACAAGGTCCTTCTGGACTAAGGAGCCGCGAAGAGGTGAGGGTGCACTTTGTGTTAAAAACAAACAAACAAACAAACACAAGGGTCGCGCGGCAGCGGCGCTGCAGGGGTTAAGAGGCGATCTCTCTCTCTCTCTCTCTCTCTCTCTCTCTCTCTCTCTCTCTCTCTCTCTCTCCCCCCTCTCCCCCCCTCAAGAGGGGTGACCCGGCCCGGCAGAGCGGCGAACCCCCGGCGCCCAAGCTGAAGGAGAAAAGGAGAAGGGTAAAAATAAGCGCAGCCGCGGCCCACGTGCCGCCCGCGGGAGCCAAGGAGGGAAGGGGCCATACCTCCAAACATGTGCGGCGAGAGGTGAGCTGGTAAGGAGCCGATCACCAGGCGTGGGCCGCCGGGACCCCCGCCCGCCGGCCGGTCCCTGCCGCCGCCGCCGCCGTCCTCGGGGCTGCTGTGAACCGAGTCCTGGGAGCCGTACGGGCCGCTGCTGCTGTTGGGGATGCTGAAGGTGGACTGCGCCGCGCGGGCCCCCGCCGCCACGGTCCCCACGGCCCCGCCTAGGGAGCGGCTGCGTGGGGCCGCCGAGGCCGCCGCGGCGCCACCGGAGGCGCTGGGCTGGTGCGCGCCGGGCACCTGAGCCGGAAACCTCCCGGCGGCCGCGGCTCGCGCCCCGCCGCCCGCGGTCCCGTTGGCCCCTCCGCTGCTGCTGCTGGAAGGTAAATCCGAGCCCGAGTACGCGCGGGTGCGGCCGTTAGCAGCGGCCGGGCCGCTCTGCTTGGCGCCCATGTCCGCCCTGTCCCGGGCCGGGCCCGCGCGCAGCGCCCGGAGCGCCGGGAGGGGGGGAGCGAGCGCGTGAGCGAGAGGGCAGGGTCGAGGCGCCGAGGCCGGCGCAGACAGAAGCCCGCACGTCCAGGGCCGCAGCCCGGCGCCCCGAGGGGCGGTCTGCGCCCGGCGCGCTCTTCTGGGGGTTGGCGGGCGAGACCTGCTGCCTGACAGGGGGCGCGGGAGACGAGGAGAGACGGAGAGGAAGGAGGTCCCGGCTCCCGTGGGCGCCGCTCGCTGGCTCCAGCGGGAGGGGCGGCTCAGGTGGCTGCGCGGCTGCCGCTGCTTTCGGTTCTAGTGCGCCGCGACGGGCCGCTGCCGCTCTCTGCCGCCGCCGCGCTCTGCGCCGAGAGCCTCGGCACCGCCTCCTCCCGGGCGGCCGCCGCTACCGCCGCCATCCTCCTGCTCCCACGGCGGCTCGCGGGTGAGTGGGAGGCGCCCGCCCAGACTCAGCCAAGGCCACCTTCCCTCCTCCCCCAGCCACCCAGCTGTTATTAACGGAGAAGGAGGAAAACCGGGTGGCGCGTGAGGGGAGGACGCCGGAGGGGAGGGAGGAGCGGCGCGTGCTTCCCGACAACCGTCACCGCGCTCCCCCGGTGAAGGAGGGGCGGGGGTGGGGGGGGGGGAGGTGGGACACGAAGGTAGGGGTGCCCAGGAGGGGAGGAGGTTCAGCGGCCCTCTCACCGGAAGGCGGAGAAGCTGCGCTGCTCCGGGATGCGCCAGGGCCGGAGTGTTTGGGTCGCGCGCGGTGACCCCGCCCCCTGGCGCCGCCCAGCGGATTGGCTCCCGCCAGCCTGGCCCCGCCTCCCCCAGCCGCGGCCTTCCCGCTTCGGCCTTGTCTCGCCTAGGTGCCTTGGTGTGGTAGGTGCTGCCACCCGCGGAATCGGTGATGGACAGGTCGCTGGCCCCGCCCTCTCATGCGGGGCGCGCGCCCCCTCTCCAGCGCAGGGCCTACGCCGATTGGAGGGACTGAGCCTCTCGGAGCGCCAACCAGAAGGCGGCCCCTCCTGCCGCACGTGGCCCTCGGACGCCGGACCTGACCGTGGGTCTACTTCAGCTTTTTCCAGCTGGGGCTGGGAATGGCTCGGTCCTGTGTCCCAAGTCATTTAGTTTGGGTGGGTGTCAACTTCCTCCTTGGTGTTACTCCGAGTGTGTCGTTTAAATAAAACAGAAGCTCACCAATGCTGATGATAAAAGACTGAAAACAAAAGAAAGAACAGAGGAGGCATAAGCCAACTTGATCTGAATTAGATCTATCCCATTTAAACACTCTGAGTGTGGAAAAAGCACAGAGTTAATAGAACTAAGGATAATCCAGCCTGATCTTCAGTTGTAGGGCAAAAACTGTGGCACAGAGAAAGCACCCGATTCAGGAGACCTGGGGTCGAGGTCTGGGACCAAAACTAAGTTACGTGTAATAAGCAAATTATTTTACCTTTTTGAACTTTAGTTTCCTTACCTGGGATCTTGGTATCAAATCTCGAGGGTACCTGCTGTTTTAAAATCCTGTAATTTCTCTAAAATGGCAATTAATAAAATTCTCACTCCATTCATAACTGTAATGTGGTGTCTTGGTAGCAAAGCATGGTCTGGATACCCAGTGGACAGCCTGCTCTGACCCTCCCATTTTTAAAATGCCTAAAAGTGTCCTCTATATGAAAATAATTGCAACGGGTGTTTTTTGTACAAAGTGCAGACGTAAATACTTGTCGTTTTTCCATATTTGTAATGAGTCATTTATGTTATCATTTTTATCAAGCTTTGTAATGATTTTTATCACTCTTTGAGGTATGAGAATCAAGTTTTTAAACAGAAGTGAAGGATATATGTATAGATATTGATGTATTGTGTGTGTGTGTGTATATATGTATACACACACACAAAGCTACTCAATTCAAATCTAACATTCTTTCATCTTGGGTATGAGCTTACTGAAACCAACGTTTACTTGGTAAGCAAAGAAAAGTTTGAAATGCCAAAGTGTTACCAGAATGACAAGCTCTCATTTAAGAAGGCATCTAGTGATTTGATCCGATTTAACTTTTATTGAATGAGGCCTTGGGTGCAGAACTGTGGTTCAGCAGGAATTTGTCACCAATATGGCAAGAACTTACCGTTAATAGAGAAAAGTAATAAACTATGATTTTTAAAAAGGAGTAAAAGACTTTTGCAAGTCTCTGAGGAGCTAACAACTGATAAAGAGTTTCATACTCATCATTATATACTCTATCATGTATAAAATTTTATACATCATTTATACATTATGCATTTTAAAAGTTTAGATAACTATAATATGGAATAAACCCCATTTATTAGTTAAAACTATTCAATGGAAATCTTTAACTCTGTGACTCTTACTCATATCCAGATTTAGTTATACTTTGCTTCATCACATCCAAACCTATATTTTTAAGTGATTTTTACCCAGACATTAATTACACCTGAAAAGCACTCAACATTTATTCATTTATTCCTACCTAGGAAAAAAATCCCCTTATAGTGCCAGGTTTCCAGCATTCACACCACTCACAACAGTTGGAATTTTACATTTGTTTGATTATTGATGTCCGTTCCTCACAAGACTGTAAGTTCCATGAGGGCATGGAAAGTGGTTTTTTGGCTCACCGTTGTAGTGCTTGGCACGCAGTAACCTCTAGGTAAGTATTTGTTGAATAAATGAGTAGTGAGAAGGCCATTTACAGGCTGAACATTGGATACAGAGGATAAAAATTGGAGTTGGATAAAAATTCATTCAGCTCATAGATATGTGCTTTGTGTTCCTCAGTGCCGGGGACGGCATCTTAGTCAAGGCAGGCTAAGCCACGCAGTGGAAACAAGCCCCTCAGCCTCAGGGTCTTGATGGAATGAAAGCACGTTACAAGTTCACTTGGTACACCCTCTCATCTCCCTCCGAACAGTTCCCCACTTAAGTGGCAATCCTGGGTGTCTCTTCTCCAAGCAGTGACTCAGGGACCCAGGCTCTTATCTAGTGCTAAGCAGGCCCCTGGGCCCCTCACAGAGTCCGTCACTAGATCCTGTGCACCTGGCTGGCCAGAGAAAAGGGGCAGATATTGGAAGAAGTTTTGGCCAAGCCTGGAAGGGTTTGCATCCCTCTGCCCACTATCCATGTTGGCAGAAATCGGTCACATAGGCAAACCTACCTGCAAAGGGGTCAGAAAATGTGGTTTTGTGTGTGTGTCCAGGAAGAGAAAGAAAAAAATTTTGGCAAGCACATAGCAAGCGTGTCTTTGCCACACACACGAACAATTGTCTGGCTATCAAGTATCTAAGCTAAATATGAAATCTTAGTAAAACATTTTACAATAAACAAAGTTACATGAAAAAATTCAAGTGTCAGTTCCTGTTATTAAGCCATCAAAATGTCATAAAGAAAAATTTTTTGTGTCTGTGTGGATCAGCTAAATTCCTTCTGCTTTAAACTGTGTATCTAGAAACACCATCTAGCACAACTGATTAGTTTCAAACCAGAACATCATGTTAAAATGTGGTTATCCAAAGAAAATAAAAACACTAATTCAAAAAGATTTTTTAAAAAGTGGTCATCATCTTGATTAAATTCCCTCTCCATATGGATCTCCCCTGTCACCCCACTCTTAACGCCATCGTCACAGGCTAACTTCAGTATTCCCACTCAGTGCTGTGTTCATAATCCCTTCACAGCACTGATCTTCACAGCACGATTGTATTATTATTATTGATCTTCTGGCTGTCATTAAACAACACTGTCCATGATAGGCCTCACATCTGTACCCCCAGCATCTAACACAGTGCCTGGGACCTATGATGGTACAATAAGTGATCTGTGAATGAATGAATGAATGAATAAAGGAATGAATGAATATTCCAGCTTCAGTGATTGTTTCCTGAAGGTTGCACATGACCTAATCTTCCTTGACATTTCCCCTGTGGCAGATGCCCCTTCTGTTTCCTCTCTGGGTTCGACTTTTTGTTTCTTTCACCTCGAGGATTCTGGAGTTATGAAACTGGCCTGCTATGTTCTCTCCTTGGCCCTCTTTCCTCTCTCCTCTGTCTCTCTCCAAACAGGAATCCACATTAAACTGTCACTGTGTTTTCTTGTCAGCCAAACAGTTCTGACTTCATTTAAAATTTGTAGCTTCTTTATTCTACCCTCTACCAGTTCTTCAAAAATTAAAAGTGCTGCTTCATCCAAATCAGTATACATGTATAGAACTGAACAAAGTTTTATGAGGTCATACCCATGCTACGTGGGATGCACTCCAGTTTCTAGTCTATTCCATTTCACTTTTGTAAAATGCTGGTTACTGCCTGCTGAACTGACTTCATAAGCCACTAATGGGTTGTAATCTGCAGTTTGACAGACGATGGTCTAAATCAGTGCTTTGCAAACTTTAGTGCATGAAAGAATCAACTGGAGACCTTGTTAAAACAGACTGCTGGGCCCTACCCTCAATGATCCTCCTTCCTTAGGTCAGGGTTGGACCTTGAGAACGTGCATTCTAACAAGCAGCCCAGTGATGCTGCTGCCACAAGACGTCTGACCGTCTTTGGAGAAGTACTGGTCTAAATGACACTCTCCTGTACATAATCAGAACTGTTGTTTTAATGTCTCAGAGACCAGAGCCCCAGCTCTTTAAAATTTCTAGTATTTGAAGCTTTTTTATGCTTTGTTTTTCTTCCTCCTGACAGGGTTAAATGATGATATTTGACCACAGACTTTTGGGGTTCACAATTAGTTTGTATTGTTAAAGCACTTCATGTTGACAAATTTGGTGACCAGAAACCCACACTGGAACAGATAAGCTAGTTGTGGGATCCTCAATAAAAATACCTGCCCAGTCATTTTACTGTTATCTAGTTGAATTGCAATTGGAGTGAGTCTCTTCCCTTTGGCATTTACTCTTTTTTGTGTTTATCTTTCCTCTGTTGCCCACTCTTTTAAAACTGTGATGGATCAGGCCTTTGACATGTAGGACAGCAGATCTGCACCGGGCAGAAGACCTGTCACACCCCTTAATCTGCTCAGTTAGGCCCATAGCCTCCCAACCATGCTGTCATGCAGTCAGCACCAGCCCTACACTGTCTGCTAAAGTCTCTGCCATCCCACTTTCCTCTCATTATAGTATTTAAAAGATGGCCATGGTTTTGCCTTCTTTTTTGGGGGGAGGGGTATTATATACTGCCTAGTCTCCTTACCAAACTATAGGACTGCATGTATAATTACCTATCTTTAAGTAGGCTTTTTTCCTATTCTTATATTTCATTTTTAAAGAAATAAATGAGGCATCTAAACAATAAAATTTATCTTAATCCACCCTACAAAAGATTTTAGTGGCGATTAGAAATTTAGATCTTAATAAAACTGAAGTCAGTTTAGAGGAATATTTAGGAATTGCACTGTTGGGTAATTTTTCAAAGAACATCAAAAATTGGGATAATATCTTTAACACACTTTTATTTTTCTGTCATGAGTAAGCCAAATACTTCCTTCCCTTTACTCTCATTGATTCTTTAATCAATCATACCTGTCTTCCAAAGGACGGAGCCATCATGACGGGATTATAAGCACACACCATGAAGTAGGTAAGCTCAGGCCAGCGTTCGCCCCTGGCTCTGCCTAGCACTGCTGTGGGGTTTAGGACAAGCCACTTAAACTGGTTAAACCTGTTTTCTCTGTAAAATGCAGATAATCATAATACCAGTCTCACAGAGTAGTTGTGAGTCTCAAAAGATTCAGTCTCTCTTTACTTTGAAATTTGTTAATAGATAGACATATTTTAATCTCAATGTTATTATCCCTAGCAGGTTGTAATCATTTGCATACTACCTCTAGCAGGTTATGATATTGTGCAGTTTAATATATACTGACACTGACTGGGACTGATTTTACCAATTTGTATAATTTTTTTAATTAATTAATTTATTTATTTTTTTATTTTTGGCTGCACTGGGTATTCATTGCTGCGCGCAGCCTTTCTCTAGTTGCGGCGAGCGGGGTCTACTCTGTTGCAGCGCGCGGGCTTCTCATTGCGGTGGCTTTTCTCTTGTTGCGGAGCTCGGACTCTAGTCGTGCGGGCTTCAGTAGCTGTGGCTCCTGAGCTCTAGAGCGCAGGCTCAGTAGTTGTGGCACATGGGCTTAGCTGCTCCACGGCATGTGGGATCTTCCCAGATCAGGGCTCGAACCCATGTCCCCTGCATTGGCAGGTGGATTCCTAACCACTGCCCCCTGAGGGAAGTCCCCTATGATTTTAATATATATTGGCACTTGAGAATTTATTGGTAATAATTGTTTAGTAGTAATTTACTAATAAGTATGTATATCACTACTCTAATTTTGATGACAATATGACGTGTCATGATGACAAACCTACATCTTTCTATCATTGGATGGATGAATGTGTATGCATGCACATATATGTATGAAATGTGAAAAGAAATTGTCATTAAGAGACCAGGGACTAGCTATTTGAAATATATCTAAAGCTTTAAAAAAAAACCCTCTTGGGCTTCCCTGGTGGCGCAGTGGTTGAGAGTCCGCCTGCCGATACAGGGGACACGGGTTCGTGCCCCGGTCCGGGAAGATCCCACATGCCGCGGAGCGGCTGGGCCCGTGAGCCATGGCCGCTGAGCCTGCGCGTCCGGAGCCTGTGCTCCGCAACAGGAGAGACCACAACAGTGAGAGGCCCGCATACTTCAAAAACAAACAAACAAACAAAAACCTCTTGATTCTATAGGATAATTAAATTACGCTTTCACTAAGGAGTCTTCGGAGTCCTGAACAGGACTAAGTGTGTTGTGAAAGCATTTCATGTTAATCAATCAGTGGCCAGATCCCTAAGCTATGTCAAACATGGATTCTGGGATCATTTTCCTCTCCAAAAATAGCGCGAGATACAATGTAAGCAACTACTAATAAAAATAACTTAATTCTTGCTTATCAAAATGATATGGAGTATTAATAAGAGCTTAAATATTTATATTATGCTCTCTTCTCAATTAATCCACTTTGGATTGCAAAAAGTACTTTTAAAAAAATCTTTAAAAGCCCTTGTTTTAAAACCCTTAATACAAAACGACCACAACCCATGATGATTTTCCTCCATTATGAAGAAAACTCTCAGATTCCATACAGAATGTTTTAAAAGGAATCCCTGCTCTTTATGAGGGGCATACTGTTGAAAAAACACAACATTTAGTGGACAAGTGTGTCATGAGGCCAGTACCGAGGGGCATTTCCCTGCCTACAGAAATGAAGAACAGCTTGGAGAAAAAATAGCTCTCTGCTACATAATGCATGCAGTGCCTCCTCGAGTGCATATGCACCACCTCCCTGCTTCCTGTCACTTGCGGAAATCACTATGGTTATACATGAATGATTAAGTAGTATTATAAGACATTTCCCCTTACCACTTCCTCCCTTACCCGGAAAGGTAGCCAAAAGCCCCAATAAAAGCAAGCCCCTTATTTTAGGCCTAGATTGCATAAGCCTCCCAAATACAGAACTCTGTTTCTGTTTTATTTTTAACTCCCTACAGTGCCTGCTTCTGAGACAGTCTGCACACAGGAGACATCAGTAACTGCTGTGGATCACGAGAGACAGCAGTGACAATACCCGTCCTGAATCACTACTGACTTAGCAGGCTGTCGTTACCGCATTAAGTTTGCGTGTGTCCCATTTGCCATCTTCTACACTTTTCATCCAGGGCAGTCCATACCTTAGGTGGCCAATTCCCTTTGAGCTGCTATTGATTGACGTATGCCCCCAGGTTTGGCCAGGTTGGAAGTGGTAAACTCATAACTTCAGGACGATCTTTCCCTGGCAACCAGAAAGAAAACAGAGCAATAAGAGCTACTGTTCAACTTGCCCCACCCTCTATTTCCCAGAAACTAGCTGGGCTCTGGCTGCACTCTAGGGATACAGGTCTAAACCGTGTAGGCTTTGGAACATAGCCCTGAACCAGGTCATCCCTGGTGCATGGAAACAGCAGAATACCTTGGGACCTGCACTGGAGATGTCTTCATCCCTTAAGCAAAAAGTGACTGTGCATTTGTCATTGCCAGGCCCTGTGCTTATCACTGGGAATGCAAAGCTAAGCCAGACAGGGTCCCTGCCTTCAAAAACCTTACAGCATAGAGTCAGAGGACATAGATATAAATAACGAGATGATTAGAGTGCAGTGTGGTAAATACATGCTGGGGTGGAGTGCAGGGATGGGGGTTGGGTGAAGGACAAAGATGAATTCCCAGAAGTGATACTGAGCTGAATCTTGAGAGAGAGAATGAGCTGGCTTAAGCAGCCACAGGCATTCCAGCCTGAGGGAGCATGAAGCAAGTGAGAGCTTTGAGCATCTGAAGAACGGCATGCAGTTCATTACAGCTGGAACGAAGAGTAGGGAGGCGATGAGGTGAGCGAATAGGCTGGAAGAGCAGGTTGAGGCAGAGACTAACTGGCTTGGTGTGCTGGGTTAAGAGGTTAGAATCAATCCAGGAGACAAAAAGGAACCACTTTCATAAACAGGGAAGTAGCATGAGTGTATATACAGTTTAGAAGGATAATTCAAGCAGTATTTTGGAGAATTTCTTGATAGGGTGGAGGAAAGCACAGTGAAGTGGAAGACTAGTTAGGAGACTGATGTAGGGCAGATTCAAAAGCTATTAAGAGAATAGCCACCGTAGGTCTTGGAGACCAATTGGATGCTGTGCATGACTGAGAAGGGACACTCAAGGATTACAGGTAAGCTTTTGGGTCCCTGGGAGCACTAGGTAGGAAAGATCAATTTGAGAAGTGGGAGATGAATTCAGCTCTACAAGGCAGAACAAAACCAGCCTTTAGGTTGTAGCAAGGCATGGAGTTAAGTTCTGTTGGCTTTAGGCATCCAATCCTACACTGAATTTGCACGGGGCTATAAACAGCTTTCTCAGAGCCCTGGATTTCATTTTGCACAATGTTTCTCAGTGCAGGAACCATGTCTCCTGCTCTCCCTGTGTCTTCACCCTGAACCAACTCAGTGCTATTCCTAGGATCAACATCCTGAAAATGGGGAGTCACAAGGGGTAGCAGAGGTAGTGCTGTGCACAGTCAGGTTGGAGGGCCACCAAATACTAATGCTGGGTGTGGCAAATTTATTTCTCTTCCTTGTTAACATTCCATGACTGAAGGAAATTTAGGCCTTATTATTTTCCCACACAGTTTACTACAAACAGCAGTTTTCTATCACATGGAATTAGGCTATTAAAAAGTTCATCACCTCAAAAATTGCATCTTATAGTATTTTTATTTAAAATAATGACTGTGATAGGCAGAAAAATGCCCACTAAAGATGTCTATGCCTTTATGCATGGAATCTGTGAATATGGACTTTGCAGGTGTAAATAAATGAAGGGTGTTAAGATAGGGAGATTGTATTTTCTGAGTGGGCCCAATTTAATGATAAGGTTCCTTATAAATGAAAGAGGGAGGAGGAGAGGCAGAGGCAGAGTGATGCAGTGCAAGAAGGACTCAATGTGCCATTGTTGGCTTTGAAGACAGAGGGGGCTACGAGCCAAGGAATGTTGATAGCTCCTAGAAGCTGGAAAAGGAAAGGAAATGGATCCTCCCCAGATCCTCCAAGAGGAACACTGCCCAGCCAACATCTTGATTTTAACCCAGTGTGACCCATTTAGGATTTCTGACCTCTAAAACTGCAAGGTAATAAATTTGTGTCGTTTTAAGCAACCAAGTTTGTGCTCATTTGTTACAGCAGCCATAGGAAACTAATGACTGTTCTTTAAGACTTCAGAAGCTCCCTGATTACAAGCTGCCTCAAATAAATAAATAAATAAATATTCTAGTAAACGTGGCCAATGAAATCCTTATGTAGCTAATCATAAATATTTTTTCTTGGCTTCCTGCCCTACTCTTGAGCCATGGTAGCATAAGATGCTTGGTTTCCTGAAGCTGGGCACTACAGGTATCTGAGGTCGCATGTGCTTTTAAAAGACCCTAAGTAGGGCTTCCCTGGTGGCACAGTGGTTGACAGTCCGCCTGCCGATGCAGGGGACACGGGTTCGTGCCCCGGTCCGGGAAGATCCCACATGCTACGGAGTGGCTGGGCCCGTGAGCCATGGCCGCTGAGCCTGCGCGTCCGGAGCCTGTGCTCCGCAACGGGAGAGGCCACAACAGTGAGAGGCCCGTGTACCGCAAAAAAAAAAAAAAAGACCCTAAGTGGAACACAGCTGGGACTTCCCATTACCAGCCTCAAAACAGCCTGGTAGGCTGCCTTCCAAATGCAAGCACAGGGATTAGAAGATTACAGCATGAAAACAGTACAGCCTTTGGTTCAGGGTTTCTGTGTTTTAAAAGAACTCTGAAAAGTTAAAACGTGTAAGTATATAATATATTTGGTGAAATTACAGTTCTGAAAATAGCCCTGTGTTTGCCAGGACTTGGGGAAGGACCCAGGGTGCTGTCTGGTACATCTCCTGCAGAGAGAGGGTGGCGGTCGGAAAAGTCCACACTGACATCTAGTGATAACAAAACTGCACTGCCAAAGGCTCCAAACCTGAAACCATTTGTGTCAACGGGCTCCTCATTTTCGATGCACTTACCCCCCAAGAGGGTTCAAGACGCAGCGCGGACCCGAAGATGGACCAGGTGACGTCAGCGGCCGTGGGCAGAGCCGAGACTGCTCAGACTCCTTTATGCTGTGTTCACCGGTACAAAGTCAGCCGTCTAAGAGTTTTGCATCTTACTTTTTAGAAATTATCATTTCTGCACATTATAAAGCTACAGATTATACTTCTAAAAGCCTTTTTGTGCTTCTGGTGGCCAGACACTTTAGTGCCAAATGAGTTTAAGAGCATTTATGTTTTCCAGGTTCACAAAATAATCCCTTAGACTGTGATGTCCAGAGCAAGAAATAATCTGCCTCAGGGATGCACAAGTGCAGCAGATACATGCCCTTCTTTGCCCCTGGAACTCTATCTGCATTTGATCTTCATCAGCTATGTAGCCTAAAGCACAGAAGAAATGGCAAAGAAATCCCCTTCCATTTCTTCCATTTTTCTCCGATGCATGGTGAAAATAAGTCAACACAGATATTCGATTTCTATTTCTTTCCTTAAAGGGGGCAAAATTAGAAGCAAGACTGGATTCTGAAGGCTGTACAGGTACAAAATGATGATGGGGTTGCACAACCATGTGAATGTACTTAACGCCACTGAACTGTACACTTAAAAATGCTTTGGACAAACAGCAAGGTCCTACTGTATAGCACAGGGAACTATATTCAATATCCTGTAATAAATCATAATGGAAAAGAATATGAAAGAGAATATATGTATGTATAACTGAATCACTTTGCTCTACAGCAGAAATTCACACAACATTGTAAATCAACTATGCTTCAATAAAATAAAAAATTTTAAATGCTTTAAATGGTAAATTTAATGTTATGTATATTTTACCACCAGAAAAAAAAAAAAATGAGAGGCTGACCCACATCAGTAACAGTGGGAATGGAAGAAGAGTCTACAGGTCTAACGAAATGATAGGATGCAGATTCATTTTCATAGCATGGGCAAATTGTGAACCAATATTAAACTCTAAAAGATTAATGCCAACACACTCTTACAACTGTCTCATTGAAACAAGCAGACTTAAACAGTATGGAATAACTTAATCAGATTTTACAACGAAATGTATTTCTCTTCATACATTTAGAATATTTTCTTTTATGACATATAAATACCAAGCTTCAAGCAAATCATACAGATGGGAAATGTGCTGCACTAAAAGCACACAGATTTAGCAGAGAAAGGGCAAAAAGAAAACACACACACACGGAACACTCCATGAGGCATCTCTGATTCAGTGTTGAGTGTCAGAAATAAGAGAGAGGTAAAAACATTTCCATAATTGAGCTCCTTTGGTGAGGCAAGCAAAAAAAGGAAAAGATATTTGAATAGGAAGGAACTTCAGACATGACTTTTGCAAACAGCAGATTCATATGTTTGGAAATGACAATTTGTTACTTTTTAGAATTTGTAATACATTGAAATTGTGATTCATTGAAATTCCAGGGAGGAATTAGGAGAGATCTGGAATTTCTTCAGTAAAACGCAACATTTCAATTAAACGTTCAGCCGTACATCTATCCGATTTCTCTAGTATGTCTTTTCACAAATGTCATGCTACTTATAAATTTTGCTCTGTTTCTTCATGCCTGCCCCCCTCCAATGATTGGGTGACATGAAAAATACTGTCAAGGCCAATATTAATGAGGAGAATGGCAGCTACAATTAAGATTTCATTTTAAAACAGCAGGATTTTTTTCTACTGAATTATAGTTATTTGATAATAACTCATGACTTTTAGTAGCAGAAGAGTTTCTTCCGGAACTCACAAAGAATTGAATATGTAGAATAAAAAAAATTTTTTAAAGCCCCACCATGCAGGAAATTTACTTAACTTGATACATATGAACTTCAGAGAAGCAAGAGTTTTGGAAAGGAAGATCATCTCTAGGATGTTTGTAAACTCAGTCATTATGCAGGGGAAAACAAGTGTCTGTTATCTTCAGTGTAAATATTAGAATGATAATGGCCTATAGTCAAATTTGAAATGGCGATGGCTTGATAAAGTGAATAATAGAAACGGTCTTGTTTTTCATAATTTAGTGTAATCAAACTAACGGTTTTTGTATACTTTTCCAAACTACTTACTGGAGATATATATATATATATATATATATATATATATATATATATATATATATATATATATATATATTTTTTTTTTTGCGCTACGCGGGCCTCTCACTGTTGTGGCCCCTCCCGTTGCGGAGCACAGGCTCCGGACGCGCAGACTCAGCGGCCATGGCTCACGGGCCCAGCCGCTCCGCGGCATGTGGGATCTTCCCGGACCGGGGCATGAACCCGTGTCCCCTGCATCAGCAGGTGGACTCTCAACCACTGCGCCACCAGGGAAGCCCCTTACTGGATATTTTATGATGAAAAAATAATTATCTTTCTTGTCAGGCAAAATATAAAGAATCCAGATTTCCTCATCTGAAGGGTAAATAGCTTCAGGACGAAGTTTATATCTGTTGGAGCAGTAATTCTAGGCACTGATCTACAGACCAATGCAGGTCTGTGATGAAGTTTTCCCAGTGAACTAAGAAAAATTAGGACAACGCAGTAGTTGCTTCCTTATCTAAAAAAAGCTAACTGTCTTCAAACAGTATGGTGGTACCTCCAAACATTAAGCATTCAATTACCATATGATCCAGCAATCCCACCTCTGGGTATATACCCCAAAGAATTGAAAGCAGTGAATCAAACAGATTTGTTCACCCTGTTCATAGCAGCATTATTCGAAATAGCCAAAAGGTGGAAGCAACCTATATCTATCCGTGGATGAATGGATTAAAAGAATGTGGTATATACATACAATAAAATATTATTCAGATATTATTATTTTTGTTTTGTTTTGTTTTGTTTTTGCGGTACGCGGGCCTCTCACTGTTGTGGCCTCTCCCGTTGCAGAGCACAGGCTCCGGACGCGCATGCCCAGCGGCCATGGCTCACTTCCATCAACCAGAGCCTCGATACGGCATCATATTGTCAGCTGGAATTTCGGCCTTAAAGGGTCAGGGTGCATATCAGAATAGCCGGGAGTCATGTACATTAGACAAAGGCCCTGGGTGATTCTAATAAGGCCCTCTCCCCACTCCCAGGTGGCAATGACCCCTTCCCAAACCCAGCTAAACTGAGAATTCCTGCTCAGTAGTATTAATAGAATAGGATATTTGAGTGGGGCTAGAAAGAACCTAGACATCTCATTTCTTAATTCACCATCTTGCCTCCTCTACAGGGCTGTGACTTAGCCTCCCAGAAAATGGGTAGGACTTCCAGGGAAGGCAAGTCCTTCTGAAATATCCAGCAACCAAAACCATACAGAAGGCTTTCTTTGTTTCTGACACCAATCCTTCATACTGGAATTTGAACACATTTTTCCTCACTCTTCCAGGCTAAGTTATTTCGATATTCTGGGTTATTGTTTCCTCAAGGAAAAATGAAAAGGAATAAGTCAGGTCTTCCAGACTGCAAGTTGTGACCCATTAGTGGTGCAGGAAACCAGTTCAGTTAGGCATGACCAGTATTTTTTTTCCTAACAAAAGAAAAGAGTATTGAAAGACTAGAAAACATCAAAGTGCATCACATGTAGTGAAGGTAAATATTATTTCATTGTACTCATCAAATCATCTTTATAATCTGTTATGGCTTCAAATTCTATGACTCTCAGTTTCATAGTAAACACAGAACTCTCCCCTCACCCACTCCAGCTCACCATCCCCATCAACAAATCCAAGAGCTCCATTTGCCCTCGAGACCCATGTGGTGTCCTGGGAGCAATCTGCCTTGTTTCTTTCATGCAAACTTGGATGTCAGGCTTTCCTCTGGATCTCCCCTGGCCCGCGGGATAATGATTTTCATAGTGCTATTGTAATTGTAATTGTTTTTTTCATCTCCCCATAAAGCTCTGCCTATAGTTTGACGAAGTCAATTGCACATAAGAGAAATGAGTGAAGGAAGGAAGGAAGGAACCAACAAGCTATATTTGCTTAAGGGAATGGTTCTCAGACCTGGCATCACATCAGAATCCCATGGGAAGCTTTTTCTAAGCTCAATACCCAGACCATACCCAGACGAAGCAGAATTACCTTCAGTGGAACCCAGGCATCAGGATTCTGTCAAGGTCCCTATGGAAGTCCAATGTGCAGACAAGGTTGATACCCACTGGTTTAGACCAGGACCTGGGATCTTGTTACAATGCAGATTCTGGGTCCCTAGGTCTGGAGTGGGGCTCAAGAATTTTAGAACATACAATGCTGCTGGTTTGCATCATTGCTGACTTTGAGGAGCTATGGAAGAGTATCTTATGGATGCTGGCAATATAGAATGAACCAAGATAACAAAATCAGACAGACCTGGAAGATAGCGAAGGTAGTGATCAGGCACGTGGCTTCTGGGGTAAACTGCCTGGGATAGTTCATTACTAGCTATGTGACCTTGGGCTAGTTACTTAAAGGTTTTCCCATCTGATAATGGAAACATGACAGTATCTTAACTTATAGGGTGGTTGTGAAGACCAAGCAGCATACTTCATAAAGACCCTGGCACATACGTGTGCTTTATTAGTATTATGATTATGTATTCCCACTCCACTTACTAGCTTTGTGTCCTTGGTAAGTTACTTAACCTCTCTGAGTTTCATTTTTCTCAAATATAAAATGAGAACTCATAATATCCATCCCACAAGATTGGCTTTACATAAAGAAATGGTATGTAAACTTCTTAGCACAGTATTTGACCCATGTTACATGGTCAATAAATGGTTCTTCAAATCAGTTTCATTTGTACTGGAATAAATCACTCTGATCCCCCCATAGGTACATTCTCTATTTAGCCATCTGCCAGATCTCAGAACCTCCTCCTGCCCCTACCCTCCACAGGCCCTAGGCTGTGGGGCCAGATGACAAAAGATGGAAAGCTCATCTCTTCATTTCAACATGTTATAGTTCAACAGCAGGACTTGTTTTTCTACCCTATTGAGTTCACATGGGTAGGTTTTGGTAGAAGCAATTACTTTCCATATTACTTTACAGATGAAGAAGACATAGACTTGGCTCTGACATGTCGGATTTTCTCAAGCATGTCCCATATAGAGGATAAAAGCTCTTGATTCTAATCAGAGCCAGAGAAAATACTCCCAGCTTCATGCCTCTTTTTCAAAACACTTTGAAGACCTGCAATGTGCCAAGTGTTGTACCAGTTTCAAACAGAGGTTTGAACAAATTGCTATAGGATCACAGGTGGGGGTCTGGGGGATAGTGGGAGGCAAGCTCTGACACGTGGAGACAGGGCCAAGCAGGATATGGTATTTCACAGGATCGGTGCTATCGGTGCTGGGCAATGAAGGTCAAGGAGGAGTCGGTAAATGGGAAATGGGGGGGAAAGTTGTTCAGGAAGAGGGAATAGCGTGGACAGGGACGATGAGGTGGCAACAGCGTGGTGTGTTTGGGGAATGGCCAGTGGCCAGAATGGAAGAATATGGAGCCAAAAAGTTAGCGTGGGGCCAGATTGTACGTCAGAAAAAAGAGTTTGGATTTTATCCTGTCAGCCATGGTAGTATGACCACATAATTCATCATCCAAATGGGTCGTTTTTGAGAGTAGAAGGGCATGCTAACCAGATGGGATAACAGAACACCCCACATAAAACTGCACTTTCCAGAGCTAACAGGGTCATTCAGTCACCCTAGCTTTGGAAAACCTCTAAGGCCTGACACTGTTCAGATGTGTGTATTATAGAGGGGGTTCTGGTAGCAATGCAGATTGGAAAGCAGAAGGGGTGCCTATAGTCAGGAGGATAGCTAGGAACACAATGGGGATGGAGAAGAGAGACATCTAGGAATGGTTTATTCAGAAACGGAATGAACTGAATATATGGGGGGGGGAGGGAGGGAGGGATGGAGAGGGAGAGGGAGAGGGAGGGGGGGAGGGAGGGAGGGATGGAGAGGGGGAGGGGGAGAGAGAGAGAGAGAGAGAGAGAGAGCGAAATGTAAGGACTCAGCGTTTCCAAGCTGGTTGATGTGGGGATTAAGGAAGATAAGAAGAGAAGCAGGTTTGGGGGAAACAGCTTGTACAATCTGAGGCATGTTGAGCTGGAGATATTTGCTAAATATCAGTGTCAAGCAAGTAGAGCTGGAGGCATGGGGCTCACAAGTGGAGATGGGAGATATAGGGGAACAAAGGAGCGAGTTATTCATTCAGCACATTCAAACAGGTGGAGAACGATAAAGACTGACATCATCCTTGACAGGACAGCATCCCTCACTGTTGATCTTTTTAGAGTGGTGGAGGTGGAAGCCAGGCCATTGCTTACTGAAGACTGCTTGGGAATGAGTACTAGAAGGCAACTATAGACCACTCTTTCCGGGAGGTCAACAATGACCGGCAGGAAAAGGAGTTACAGCAGCTTGAAGGGGAGGCAGTTTCCCTGCTTCATTTTCCTCGTGCTGTTTACTCTTAAGTCTGGTATAACATGTGGTTAGAAAAAGCAGCTGAATTTACCCCAGGTCCCCTGGGTCTCACAGTCACAGTCAGGAGAGCTGAACTTAAAGTGCTTTTCCTTGTCCAGATTGATGGTAGCTTTAAGCAATTATGTTGAGAGTGTGTTTTCCAGTCCCAAATCTTGAGGTCTTGTATTCAGATGTAACTCGGTAATGGCCCAGTTAGGACATTCAGTGCATAATGCTTTTGCACATGTGTTGTAGGCCACTATAGCTTAGCTATTATAAACAGTGAAAATGTCAATTGAAAGAATTTTATATAATGAATACTCATGATTCTGTGTGTAAGACCAAAGATGGATGAATCAGTGCCCTCAGAGCTTGCAGAAAGCCGTGACTTTCCAAAGATAGTGTGGGGCACCTTGAATTCTCAAGGCCTTGACTAACCTTGGTCTGAAGACATGCAGGTTACCAAACTTGTCCTTGTGGTGGGTCATCTCCAGCGACAGAAAGTTGTGGGCTCTACTATAATATAAAGCTAGAGAGAAACCCAGGTAATATAAAGTTCAGAGAATGAGGACTCCCTTGAAGAATGAATAGAGGGTAACTCTACGAGAAGATACAGCTATCAAGGCTGCAATTCTTGCCTTCACCTCCTGATGCACGAAGCAATGAGTGAAAATAATTTGTTGGCATTAAGAAATGTTCCTGGGCCTCCCTGGTGGCGCAGTGGTTGAGAGTCCGCCTGCCGATGCAGGGGACACGGGTTCGTGCCCCGGTCCGGGAAGATCCCACATGCCGCGGAGCGACTGGGCCCGTGAGCCATGGCCGCAGAGCCTGTGCGTCCGGAGCCTGTGCTCCGCAACAGGAGAGGCCACAACAGTGAGAGGCCCGCGTACCGCAAAAAAAGAAAGAAAGAAAAAAAAAGAAATGTTCCTACTTGGACTTCCCTGGTGGCACAGTGCTTAAGAATCCAGCTAAGCCCGTGAGCCACAACTACTGAAGTCTGCGCGCCTAGAGCCCTGCTCTGCAACAAGAGAAGCCACCACATTGAGAAGCCTGCGTACCTCAACGAAGACGCAATGCAGCCAAAATAAATAAATAAAATTAATTAATTAAAAAATTGGTTCTTGGGCTTCCCTGGTGGCGCAGTGGTTGAGGGTCCGCCTGTCGATGCAGGGGACACGGGTTCGTGCCCTGGTCCGGCAGGATCCCACATGCCGCAGAGCGGCTGCGCCGGTGAGCCATGGCCGCTGGGCCTGCGCGTCCTGAGCCTGTTGCTCCGCAACGGGAGAGGCCACAGCGGTGAGAGGCCCACGTACCGCAAAACAAAAACAAAAACAAAAAACAAAAAAATGGTTCTAAAAAAAAAAAGAAATGTTCCTACTGATAGACCATATTGGTTATATTAAAATTTTTTGGTCATCTTCCACCTTGAGAATTTCTCTACCACTGCTTTATCATACTGGCTATGCATATAATAACTTTTATTTCTCAAATTTCAAACACTGACATTGCTACCATCCATCACTCGCAGGTACCTCCTCTTCAGTCATGCGGAACTTTAGGCACCTGTTCAATATCCTTCTCTCCCAAGTAGTATCAATCAGGAAGATTTCAAAATCCATATGGACACCCTCTGTCTTAGTCTATTCGGGCTGCTAAAACACAATATCATAAACTGAGTGGCTTATAAACCACAGAATATTATTTCTCACAGTTCTGAGTCTGGGAAGTTCAAGATGAAGGTGCCAGTAGATTTGGTGTCTGGTGAAGGCCTGCTTCCTGGATGGCCATCTTTTCACTGTAACCTCACATGATGGAAGGGGCTAGGGAGTTCTCTGAAGCCTCTTTCATAAAGGCACTAATCCCATTCATGGGTACATCACCTTCATGATCTAACTGCTTCCCAAAGGCCCCACCTCAAAATACCATCACCTTCAGTGTTATGATTTAAACACATGAATTTTGGGAGGATATAAACATACAGACCATGTTACCCTCTCATCAGCCTGGCCTCAAAAATCCACTACCTGCCCTCTCCCCCACAGCAGTAACATTTACTTACACTCCACTCCAGCTATCCATTCCCAACTTACCCTGGATTTTGTCATTACTTGAAACTATTCCACTATTTCAAAACGTGTACTTGTTTTCCCCACTAAGACCTCTTTGGAGTAATGTCAGTGAAAATGGCAGAGTAAGGATCTCCGAAAATTCTCTCCTCCACAAAAACAATGAAGAAACTGGCAAAAATGGTCAGAATCAACTTTTTCAAAACTCTGGAAATTAATCAAATATTGCAACAATCCAGGGAGTTTTTATTCAAGAAAAGCAGTTGAATCTCACTAAGAACAGTGAGCTTAATTTGCCCTGTTCCCATTACCCACATCTCCCAAATTTGTAGCCTTGAAAATCAACAGCCAACAAGCACAGTGAAAACCAGCATGCTGACAGCAACTGGAGAGGGTAAAATAAAACCAGAGCACTTTCAAAGACTCATTCTCGTAGAACTGTCATAATTTGACCTGTCTGGTGTTTCCCTGGAATATTCCAATCGTAAGGCAGTCTTTATTTGACTTCTTTGGAGCTCACCCAGTGAGAAAAGGACTTTTCCCTGAGGACTTTTGTTGAAAATACTTAGAGGCAATTATTTAATTTCATTACCACTTGAGGCAGTGGATAACTGTTGGCAAACAATAGGCTAAACTAGAAGCTTAAAAGGAAAAGATGGGGAATGCCCATAGGGACTTTAAAAAACTCCAACACACTTCTGGGAAACTAGAAGGCCATGTGCATGCATGGGGCTGTACACATGCTCAAGTTGTGCAAGTGGGTGAGCTCAGGAAAGACCCGAGTAGGCCCTGAGTTTTCACCTCTGTGTAACCTAAACTTGAAGCTGTGTGCAAGTAGGAAGTGTAGGCTAAGGCAGAGTTTTCAATTGCCTGACTGGATATTGAAGGCATGACCCAACACGTACACAGAGCCCCCTCTGTAAAGACTGGGAGATTCATTGGTTCCCAACATTTAAGGAAATCTCTATCTAATAATTACCTAACCACTAAGCTAACTGAGGAGAGACTTAAGTGTCAAAAACAAACAAACAAACAAAAACTATCAGAAACAAAGGAAGAGGCAATTTAATAATAATATTTGGAGACTTCAATATGACACTTTTAATAATGGATAGAACAACTAGAGAGAAGATCAATAAGGAAACCAGAAGATGTGAACAACACTTTAAACCAACTAGACCTAAGAGACATTTATAAAACACTCCACTTGCCAACAGCAAAATACACACTCATCTCAAGTGCACATGGAATGCTCTGCAGGATAGACTATACTGTTATGCTATAAAACAAGTTTAAAACAATTTTAAAAGATTAAAGCTATACAGCATGTCTTCTTGGGCCACTATAGAATGAAACTGAAGTCAATTAACAGAAGAAAATTTGGGGAATTCACGAAAATGTGGAAATCAAACAACACATTTCTAAATAACCAATAAGTCAAAGAAAATCACAAGAGAAATTAGAAAATACTTTAAGAGGAATAAAAATGAAAACACAACATACCAAATCTTATGAGATACAGTGAAAGCAATGATTAGATGGATACTTTTAGCTATAAACACCTACATTAAAAAAGAAGAAAGTTATCAAATCAATAAAATAAACTTCTACCTTAAGACTAGAAAAATAAGAGCAAAATAAACCCCAATTAGGTAGAAGGAAGGAAATAATAAAGATCAGAGTAGAAACAAATTGGAGAAAAACAATAGAGAAAATCAATAAAACCAAAACTTGATTCTTTGAAAATATGATAAAATTTACAAACCTTTGGCTGGACTGACAAAGAAAAAAAGAGAGAAGAATCAAATTACTAAAATCAGAAATGAAAGAGGGGGCATTACTACCAAATTTACAGAAATATAAAAGGATTATAAGGGAATGCTATGAACAACTGTTATGCCAGAAAATTGGATAGCTTAGATGAAATGAACAAATTCCTAGGAAGGCACAAACTACCAAAATGGACACAAGAATAAATAGAAAATCTGAATAGACCTACAAGAAGTAAAAAGATTGAATTAATAATTTTTAAATTTCCATAAAGGAAGGCTCAGGACCAAAAGGCTTCACTGTATGAAGAAACTGATGAATTCTAACGAAGGTTTACAATCCTTCAAAACGCCTTTGAAAAATAGAAGAGGAAGGAACACTTCCCATCTAATACTACGAGGCCAGTATTACCCTGATACCAAAACCAGATGAAGTCATCACAAGAAAAGTATATTATAGACTGATACCCTTATGAATCCAGATATAAAAATCCTCAACAAAATATTAGCCAACTGAATCCAGCAATATGGAGTATACACTATCATGACCAAGTGATTTTTATTCCAGTAATACAGTGTTGGTTCAACATATGAAAATCAATCAATGTGCTACACCATGTCCATAAAGGACAAAAACCGTATGATCTTAGCAACAGAAAATACGTGGAGATCATATATCTTTTTTTTTTTTTTTTTTTTTTTTTGTGGTACGCGGGCCTCTCACCGCTGTGGCCTCTCCCGTTGCGGAGCACAGGCCCCGGACGCCCAGGCTCAGCGGCCATGGCTCATGGGCCCAGCCACTCCGCAGCACGTGGGATCCGCCCGGACCAGGGCACGAACCCGCGTCCCCTGCATCGGCAGGCGGACTCTCAACCACTGCGCCACCAGGGAAGCCCCCATATATCTTATAAGGTCTGCTTTCTAGGATATATAAAGCACTCTTACAACTCAGTAATAATAAGACAAATAACGCAATTGAAAACTGAGCAAAGAATATCTACAAATGTCCAACAAGCACATGAAGAGATGCTAAACATTATTAATCATCAGGCAAATACAGATCAAAACCACAGTGAACTATCACTTCATACCCACTAGGGTAGCTATCATAAAAAGGACAGGCAGGGCTTCCCTGGTGGCGCAGTGGTTGAGAGTCCGCCTGCCGATGCAGGGGACACGGGTTCGTGCCCTGGTCCGGGAGGATCCCACATGCCGTGGAGCGGCTGGGCCCGTGAGCCATGGCCGCTGAGCCTGCGCGTCCGGAGCCTGTGCTCCGCAACGGGAGAGGCCACAACAGTGAGAGGCCCACATACCGCAAAAAACAAAACAAACAAGCAAACAAAATGGTCAGAATGGTAATGTTGATGTTATCTATATTTTATCACATTAAAAAGGGGGGAAAAGAGCTGAAAATTATATAAATTATATATATATATGAAATTCATGCTTCTTATAAAAAGTTAAAATGTTTAGCGTGTAACTTATTCACTGTTAGCAGTTTAACGTGCTAGTCAATGTGTATATACTTTGTTATGTTATAATTTTTGCTTTTCATTAAATGGGATCAATAACGTGTCATAACGTCTGTCCATTCCTGTACATCTAGAGCTACAATGTTCAGTACTAGAATACTTAGAAACAGACAAACCTATTTCTTTCTGTGTTTAGGAATACTGTGGAGAATTAGTTTCCCTAAGGAGTCCAGATGCACCAGCCCTTATACTTCACAACGTGTATGTTATATTAATTGGTGATACACTCAGAACAACAGTCATGGTAGAGAAGAGGGTTGTAGAAGAAAAAGTAGATAATCCCAATCTTCTGAGGTTACCTTCAGTTTAGTGGAAAGTGCTAATAGTCTGAGTTGGGAAAGAAAGGTTAGGGTGGGGTTAGAACGGGGATGAGGAAAAGAGAGGAAAGCACTAGCCAGGTAGGAATTCTCTCTAGCCAGGAAGTAAGTGCAGAGAGGGAAGGTGGGGCACGGCAACGATGTCTTGGATAGTAAAGAGATAAGGTTTAGATTAACAATTTGCTCAGAATCAACCCCATTTTAGCTAACATTAGTTACCTCTAGGCAAACTAGTTGGCTGGATGATGGTGTAAGAAGAGACTTTATACCATGTGCCCTTTACTTTTGGATTGTGTACCATTTGACTGTATTAAGTGAAATGTATGAGAGTTTCCCAGCCTAAGGACTTAGTACCGTGTTTTTTACTATCTGTCACAGAGCGTAACTATAAATCTAAAGTCAGGTACATTTACAAGGGATCATAGATCTCAGACATAGAGGAGATCCCAACAGATTATGGGTCTACCCATTGCCACCAGCCAAGGCCCCACCAGCCAAAAGACAATGTGTCATGGTGGTTCAGCATGCTGGCTCTGGAAACACGTTCAACTAGGTCTAGGTTCAACTCCTGGTCCCGCTGTTTGTTAGCTGTGTGAATTTGGGCAAGTTATGTAATCTCTCTGTGACCCAGTTTCCTCAGTTATAAGTTAGGGATGATAATATAATAGTACCTACCTCGTTGGGGGGTTGAAAATGAGTGCATAGGAAGGACCCCAGCCATGTGTTTGCTATTTGTTGTTGTTATTGTAATTACTAATTTAAGTAAGTAATTGAGGAAAGGGCTCCTGCTTCCTAGTGCTTACCTTTCCCACCATACTGTTAGTAAATAATGATAATAATAATAAAAATAGCCTATACTTAGTTATCAGTTGCTGTGTGCCAGACACAGTGCTAAATTACTTTGCATACCTTCTCATTGAATTTCATGAAGTAGGAGCTGTTATTACCCCCATTTCACAATCGACAAAACTGAGGCTTAGAGAGATTAGATAACTAGCCCAAGATCACACTGCTAGTAAGTGATGGGTTAGGATTTGAAGTCAGATGTGGTTCCTGAACTTCTACTTTATACTGACAATGCAACAAGCAGAATTGTCAAGTCACTTAACAGAATACAGGTTGAATGGCCAAAAGCTATCTCCCCCCCCACCACCATCCTACTGCAGTTTCCTCTGTATTTTCCCACACGATTCTTCAATGGCATTTTTCTACGAGAAGCATTAGCAATCAAATCACTCACTGTTCCTTTTAAACCTGAAAGATACCATTATTTCTCTAAATCTTAATGATTTTTTAAGGCTCTATGCTCTCAACCCATGTGATGGTTAACTTTATGTGTCAACTTGACTGAGCTAAGGAATGCCCAGATGATTCCAGATGATTTCTGGAAGAGATTAGCATTTGAAACTGTAGACTGTGTAAGGAAGATCGCCCTCACCAATGCAGGTGGGCATCCTCCAATCCGCTGAGGAACTGACAAAAAGCTGGAGGAAGGGAGAAATCCCTCTCTCTGCTTAGCTGGGAAATCCATCTCTTCCTGCCCTTGGACATCAGTCAGTGCTCCTGGCTCTTGAGCCTTCAGACTAGGACTAAATTACCCCACCAGCTTTCCTGGTTCTCAGACTGCAGACGGCAGATCAGATCATGGGACTTCTTGGCCTCCATATTCACACGAGCCAATTCCTATAATACATCTCCTCTAATATATATCTCTATATATCCTATCAGTTCTGTTTCTCTGGAGAACCCTGACTAATGCAGCCCAGTACCACAAGCACATCAACTCCCTAAAAGCCCAAAACACAACACTTTCAGGTCGAACTGCAAAGCAAACTCTTGGTTGTTAGAAAATTTGGTTACATTATCAAAGGCTGGTGATTTCCAATGAAAGCACACCTTCTAGAAAGGAGAGTGTCCCGGAAGACAAGATTATTTAACATTTGAGGAAACTTGATTTTTATTTTTAAAAAAATGGCCCAAAGCCAGGCAGTGGAGTGATAAGGAAGCAAAGTGAGTGCCCTCTCTGTACCACTTCCCATCCATTCAGCCCGTCACAACTGGGAACATCAACACCTTCAGGTCCAGAGAGCTCAGTTATGACTGAAAGTAGTGGTGATTTCACAGTCATAATTCGTATTAATCTACCATGTCTTCTATGTGAAGCCCAGCGACAGATGTTGTAAATTCTACCACAGTCATGATAAACTCCAGGGGATTTGAGGGTGACAGTTGGTTCCAGGGCACAGGGGAACCTGACATGTTGGCCATCTGTTGCAAAGAGAATAAGTGACTACACAGGGAAAGCCAACTTGTAGGGATTTCCCTGTTCATAGTTTTTAGAGACACATGCTGAGTAGCATTTATTGCTCATTAGCCCAGATACCTCTAAGAGATTCTGCCTAAACTACTATAAATCTCTTATTCAAGCAGCATGGAAATGGCCATGTATATTCATGGGGAGAAAGAAAGAGCTGGTGTGTGTTTCTGAAAGGAGAGATCAGCAAAAGCCAGAGAGGTCAAAATGTAGCCCCATGTCACCTAGAGTATGACAATGAGTATGCCACGTATACACGAGTATGCCCCTTCCTGAGCCCTTGGCAGACATCGGTAATCAATCATTGTAGATGATCACTGCTGAGACTGGTCTTCGAATCTATTTCAGCTCAGGGCACAGAGCCACTACCTCTTCTTCAGCTTTAATTCTCCTAAAGAAACTTTGCCACCCCTGGCCTAGTTTCCCCAATTCATTGGGGACAGCAGACTAAGTGTTTTTTGCTGTATTTCCTGCTTTTCTGCCACCAGCCTCAGATTCCAGCTCTCCTTTCTCAAGGCATCCTTCATGCCCTTCACTCTTTGTGACTCTCTATGGTCACAACTTACCCAAGAGGCACTGGCAGAGTTAGGGAAGACATTTAGTATATTTAGCAACTGGTTCGGCTCAGGTGCTCATCAACCAATGGCTCCCTGCCCATAAACAGCCACGAAGACAGCCCTGCAATGGTGCGGGTTACCTTGAAGAAGCATGGCATCCAGCCAGGGCGCTGGTATTTTCGGGCAGCATTTAAAAGATATGCTGACGTGTACACTCAATAAAAACAGAACCGTCTGGAAATTCCAAAGGACTTGAATTAGAGTGACTGCCGGTCCAGATTTATGGCCTTCATGCTGAGGGGCCCAGCACATTCCTTGCCCTTCTGAAGGGTATGCGTAAGGCTGTCCTCTATTGGATCTTAAGCATTACTTGGTCATCACCCCTCCCCCACCTCAACCCTCTGGAATTTTCCACAGCTAAGGGTTTTTCTCTTTGGTCCATTTTTCATACTGAAACATACCAAGAAAATGAGTTGTTATTTGGAGGCTTATGCACTTCCATCTCAGCACTAGGGTGAAAAAGCTCTGTCCTTTATCTCTGTTGGTTGAAAAAAACAATAAAGGGAAAGCCTGCACTGAGCAAACAAATGATTACATACCCTTTGAATGAAATGTATCTTAGAACTGTTTCCTGATGTGTGCTCCTTGGATCCTTTGCCTGCACTCAGTACCCTGGTTTGTTTGTTAAAATACTGATTCCAGGCCCTCACCCCAGGCCTGTTGACAAGAGGGCAAGGACTCTACAGTTTTAACTAAAGTTTGCAAACCTGTGGCTTGAAGACTTTTAGTCATTCTGCCCAAAGACTTGGCCTTCTCTTGAACTGACTCCTTAACAATAAAGTCTTGAAAATACAGAACATTAGCCTTTCTTTGTCATCATCACAGTAGAATTTAATCACAGATAAAACAAGGTATCAGACCTAGAAATAAACACTGGCCCATGTATCACTGAATACAAGGCCAATTGCTGGTTATGGCCCTGGAGGGCAAATGAACCATTTGTTTCTATGTCATGAAATTTAGTCAACATCGATCATTCTTATGGACAGAGGGAGAAGCAAGGATAGGTTATACAAAAGAGGAGATAAGCCAGATATTTTACACCCAGCTCTGGAAGGTACTCAGGGCCACAGTGTGTCTTGGGCACTTGGTCTCACTTGGCCCCCGGCCTTGGAACCTCTTCAGAGTCCCTTACACCCTCCACAGACCAGAAGAGGCCCTGGTGTCAACGGATTAAACAGTCCTGGTCAACCCAGGATTGTCTCTGTTAACGGTGAGTCTCTGTGCCCCTAAATCTTTTCATAACTTCTTTTTAGGCATCAGGATTAAAATGCCAGTCCCCAAATAGCCTTCAGTTGACATCGAAAGTATATCCCAGATTAAAATATGTGTCCTGTGGTTTTATTTTGAGAAGTAAGCTAGTGAGGCTAGAAAACCATGGACTTTGGGCTCAGACAAACTGAGTTCAAATTCAGACTGCTGCCGGTTAACAGCTCAGGACCTTGATCGAGTGACTTGTTTTCTGAGCTTCAGATTTTTCCCATTTTAAATTGGCATAATGCTTCCAACTTCATACAGTTCCTAAGGAGATTTAATGCAATAATGGATATGAAAGCACCAAATGCAGTTCCTGGCACACAGTATACACTCAGTGAATGTTAGTGTCCTTCCACTTGAGAAGCTGGATAGATTTCCAAAGCTTAGATTATCTCTGCTAGCCAAAGGAAGTTAATCATTGACTGACAAAACCAGGTCACAGAAGATCTAGGAAACAATAACAAGGTTGTCCTTCAGCTCAGTGTTTCCAAGCAGACTTTGGAATCTTATGGACAAGTACATTTTATGGATGTTAAAAACACCAATTTAATGCCAAAAAATAGGAAGAACATTATATCAGAAGAAAGAACAGTTGGCAACAATACGCACATTCACGCATTCACACACACACACACACACACACCCCCCACATTTATCCTTTTTTTCTCATTGATAGAAAGACCCACTTGGAACAGTTTTTTTAGGAAGCCACTGTTCTAGAAGTAACACCATATCTGTCTTCTCAGGCCACAGAACCCCATGAATCAGCATCTTGCTCTAGAAACCTTCCATGGACCCAGCAACAGAGGTGCCACAAACCCCTGGCAAGCCTGGATCAGTGTACGGCCCTGAGGTCAGGCCTCTCCATGGAAATGGCAAAGCCACGGCCACTAATTCCAACAGCCTTTGCCAAATTCCTCAGGACAGAAGTAGAAAACGGTACTCTTTCCTTTTCACATACGAAAAAAACCAAACAAACACAAAACCAGACATAAAGAGGTTAAATAATTTTTCTTTTTTTTTTTTCTTTCTTTCTTTTTTTTTTTTTGCGGTACGCGGGCCTCTCACTGCTGTGGCTTCTCCCGTTGCGGAGCACAGGCTCCGGACGCGCAGGCCCAGCGGCCATGGCTCACGGGCCCAGCCGCTCCGCGGCATGTGGGATCCTCCCGGACCGGGGCACGAACCCGTGTCCCCTGCATTGGCAGGCAGACTCTCAACCACTGCGCCACCAGGGAAGCCCCTAAATAATTTTTCTAATTATTGATTTAGTGGTGAAAACAGGATGCAAAATCCTATTTTAAAGCTGGAACTGATATTCAAAGACTTGAGAGCAATCTACCAGCCACCTATCCATGCTGCAGACACAGAGATAGAATAAGTAGGGCAACTGTAAATCTGCCAGCATCAGTCTGGACAGCAAAAACAACATTAATGCCTTTTTTTATTCCCAAGATTATGTGTACTCTATAAGCCAATTATTTAAAGAAAAGTTTACATGTGAGTGTTTTTTTTTAAGATATAAACATAAATATTTATTTAGAGAATATAACAAATGTTTAAAAGCTGATAACTCACAAATGTCACAAATCTAAAAATGATATTATCTGAGTCTTAATTAAATGCCTGACATACTTCTATACTCCTTTTTTTTTAAACATGTGAACGATTTGGGCATTATTGATGTCAGAAGAGTTGCATTTAAATCAAGGAGTTTCAGGGTCCACTGAGGAGTGGAGTAGGGGAAGGGAGTAAATCATCTACAGAGGAAGAACACAGGCCCAGAGAGGCAAAGTGACTTGACTGGCGAAAGTTGGATTCTGGTCCTCATTCTGCCAAAGGCTCACTGTGAGATAGCAGCAAGTTTCTCAACTTTTTAATCTCAGTCTAATGTCCCTAACATTATGCTTCACATTCTAAGGGTTGAGGTCACTCACATGTTTGCCGGAACACAAAGTAAAATGCTTTGGATTTATATAAAGAAAGCTTTCATCATGAGTCAAAGGCTTACCGGTGACAAATAGTTATAGACCATTTAGTAGTGACAATGCTTTCTGCTGCGGGTGTCTGTCCTTCAAGAGCTAGGTTAGCACTGCAGACAGAGATGAGAGGCAAGTTTTACCCGTTAAAAGTGTCTCTGCCACAGGCTTGTGGTTGCCAAGGGGGGGGGGGTGGCAAAAGGAAGGATTGGGAGTTTGGGATTAGCAGATACAAACTATTATATATAGGATGGATAAACAACAAGGTCCTACTGTATAGTACAGGGAACTGTATTCAATAGCCTGTGATGAACCATAACGGAAAAGAATATGAAAAAAATATATATGTATAACTGAATCCCTTTGCTGTACAGCAGAAATTAACACAACATTGGAAATCAATGACACGTCAATAAAATTTTTTAAAAAATTGTCTCTCCCCCCTCAGCATGTGCCAGGGCCTGAAATTCCCACCATTTGTCTCTTCTTTGGGTCAAGATGGTGTTTTCATTCATCTGTTCATCCATGCACTTACTTGACAGTTACTAACCGAACCCCTGTGTGGGCCAGGCACTGGGTGTACAGTGGTGCAGTGTCCTCGTGGTGTTCATCATCTCCTGGGGGAGAGGGGCATTAAGTGATTATGAAATTGTTGTGATATTTGGTAGCAAAATCTAAGAAGGAAAAGAGCGGAGCCAGGGCTCAGTTGGGGGAAAAGACTTTGAGGCTGAGATTGAAGGGTGGGAAGGAGGTAGCAGCTGAGTGGGGGTGGGAGGGGGTCCTCTGGGCAGTGGCAGCAACACCGGTGCAGGCCAAGGTCCAGGGTAATCAAGAGCTTGGTGAGTTTTAGGAATTGCCCTTGAGGCTGAAGCAGAGCATGTGAGAAGGAAAGTTGTAGGAACTACATTGGAGACTTTACTAGGGTCTGGTAGCTCCAAAAAGTAACTTTACAATTAAAGAATGTTGCCTTGAGTACAAACAAAGCCCACTGGATAACTTGGTGTGCAGAGTGTATCAGGTCGGCAAGCCTCAGTAGGGGTGTGACAAAGGACAGTCAGAGCTGATGAAGACAGAAGAAGGAATGGTCTGAAGGGACACTTGGGTAGGAGCTCTATCTCTCCCCATGGGCTGAGGCATTGGATAGATGTGGGTACAACAAGAGGTGGGAAGACTGATGGCTGTCAGACTTCACCCAGGGCCACGGCTGAGTCACTCCCGGGACTGTGGGCTAAGGCTGCTTAATCAACCATATGCCTCCATCAGGCCGCTCTGAAGCTGAATTATAGTCATGGTATCTTGGAACTGAAGGGACCAGGGTGATAGTCTAGTTCAAGTTCCTCATCTTACAGGTTACAATTCTATGGCCCAATTCAGTTGAAGTGAAAGCTCCCAACTGGTGGTGGAATCGAGGTCAGTTTCCCGACTCTCACGCACCATGCTGCCCCCATGGGCCTTACGGCTGATCACGAGCTTCTCCACGTAATCAGAATCAGCTCTCAAGGGAACTGGGTTAGATACAGTCAGATAGTACGTGCTCAAGAAATACTGGTTGGGGCTTCCCTGGTGGCTCAGTGGTTGAGAGTCCGCCAGCCGATGCAGGGGACACGGGTTCGTGCCCCGGTCCGGGAAGATCCCACATGCCGCGGAGCGGCTGGGCCCGTGAGCCATGGCCGCTGAGCCTGCGCGTCCGGAGCCTGTGCTCCGCAACGGGAGAGGCCACAAGAGTGAGAGGCCCGCGTACCGGAAAAAAAAAAAAAAAAAAGAAATACTGGTTGAAATAAATTATTTCCCTGCATCAGATTTTCCTTTAGTTTCTTTTCAAGTTCATTTAGATTAAAAACTAAACCAGATAACTATAGCCCTATACTCACATGAACTTGTGAGTCATCAGCATCCTTCAGAAGAATTGCTGTTTTGCCAGTTAAAACTAGTATTTTGGGTAGAGAATATTTAAGGAAATGAAATATATGAAATGCATCATTATACTCATCAAAGAAATTGAGTAGAATCTGAAATAGGTTTCTTTTTAGTTAATAAACTAAATGTATTGAGATCTACAGTATGTTCATTTAAGGGGTGGGAGAAAAATTGGAGGTAGGTGAAGGGGGGAATAATATCAATAGATTATTTCACTTCCAGGAGAGATTATGTTAAAGAAAAACCTAAAATCAGAATTTTTAACATCAAAACAAAGGACACAATAGATAGCAATTGGATGGTAGGAATTAGTAAAATTTTGGCTCTGAATATGTCTTTTTAGAAGTATAAAGAACACCAGAAGGAGAAGGCATAAAAGGCATTTCCCTGAGAATATATTAATCTGCTGTATGTGTGTGTGTGTGTGTGTGTGTGTGTGTGTTGTGTGTGTGTGAGCTCCTGACACATGGGCAAGTGCTGTTTCCATGGCAACTGCAGTGGGGAGGGGGAAGTATGCCTCGCCATGAAGCAATCTTTTTAGATTCAGACACACTTACAAAGATCTGTGAACTGAAAGCTATGGAGGAGAGATTTTGAAACCAAAAGAAAAAGTATTCTAATATTCTTTGAGATGACCCCCAAGAGGTCTAGCTATCATCCCTGCTTCCCTCAGTCATTCTCAGTGCTGGATTATCTGCTAGCTCCAAGCTTAATTTCGGGTATATTTTTAAACACATGGCACTCCGTTTCCCCAAATCCAGCCTAGCTACAACCTCAGTCACCATTTACTGTATCCCTGGGGGTTTCTCAAACCTGGCCGTAGGATAGGACAAAGATCTCATAATCATTGCTCCTGAATACAAACTGTTTTTTAAAAATGTGAGAAATTTGACTATACATCCAGAGTTCCTACAGTGGTAGTCCTTGGTCTGGAATGTCTGACTCCCTTTTGAGATGGTTAAAAAATAAGGAAGACAGGGCTTCCCTGGTGACGCAGTGGTTGAGAGTCCGCCTGCCGATGCAGGGGACACGGGTTCGTGCCCCGGTCCGGGAAGATGCCACATGCCGCGGAGCGGCTGGGCCCGTGAGCCATGGCCGCTGAGCCTGCGTTTCCGGAGCCTGTGCTCCGCGACGGGAGAGGCCACAACAGTGAGAGGCCTGCGTACCGCAAAAAAAATAAAATAAAATAAGGAAGACAGTTTTTAGCCCCACATTTTTATTCTTGGACATGAGGTTTGCAAACTTTTCCCTTTCTTCTGATCTCACCTTCGAGTGTTAACAAAGTTCAATGAAAGAATAAATGTCCCTTTTGCCTTCAGTGAGAAACTTGATGTTTGATGCTCTGCCCAGCCACCGGTGATCTTTTCTGAGCTTTTCCTCAAAGACGTAGAAGGTGATTTCTAGCAGTGGCTCCTTATTGAACTTGTGTTACTTCTACTTAATTCTCAAAAGTATTGTTTACTTATTTCATTTTCTTGTCTTTCAGGGGCTAGAACTTCCAGAAATAGTGATCTTGATTAATAAGAATGCCTTGACTTTTTTAAAACATATTTTGAAGAGAATAAGCTTAGACACTTACCCATAGTTGTTTCCTTATGGGAAACTTGGTTCATGCTTTCTTAACCTACAGTCTGATATTGGCCGCACAATTTGGCACCTGACAAGCAGGAGTGTATAGATCTTCCAGCCTAGATTCTGATGCTTAGAATTGAATCCAGCATTAGAGTCCACTTTTTTTTTAAGATGTTGGGGGTAGGAGTCTATTAATTAATTTATTTATTTTTGCTGTGTTGGGTCTTCGTTTCTGTGCGAGGGCTTTCTCTAGTTGCGGCAAGCGGGGGCCGCTCTTCATCGCGGTGCGCGGGCCTCTCACTATCGCGGCCTCTCTTGTTGCGGAGCACAGGCTCCAGATGCGCAGGCGCACTAGCTGTGGCTCACAGGTCTAGTTGCTCCGCGGCATGTGGGATCCTCCCAGACCAGGGCTCAAACCCGTGTGCCCTGCATTAGCAGGCAGATTCTCAACCACTGCGCCACCAGGGAAGCCGTCAGAGTCCACTTTTGAGAGTCGGCTCCATTGAGAGTAATGTCCCCTTAATATAAGATAATTAAGGAGGGGGGATAAATTAGAAGGTTGGAATTAACATATACACACTGCTACATATAAAATAGATAAGCAAGGACCTACTGTATAGCACAGGGAACTAAACTTCATAGGTTTGTAATAACCTATAAGGGAAAAGGATCTGCAAAAAAATACATATACGTGGATGTATAACTAAATCACTTTGCTATACACCTAACACTAACACAGCATTGTCAATCAACTGTACTTCAATAAAAAAATTTTTAATAAATAATAAAATATAAGATGATTGAGCAGACAACTAAGCAGAAAGCAAGATCTTCATTCAACTGTGAACATTCAAGATGGTGTGCATCTCAATAAAGAACAATACCAGGCAAAACTCAAAGACTGTAAGCTACGTATACAAAGGTGAATAAGATAGCACAGTGCTGGCACACAAAAGTCAGTCGGTAAATATTGCTGACACTCATCTCCTGCCCACACTTATCCGTGAAGAAAGGTCAAATGATGATCCAACCCATCTTAACAGCAAAACACTTCTTTGCTATATTTAGAGAGGATAAAAACACCAAGCCGGAGGATGACTGCCTTCCTCACTATGTACAACTCATTGTCCTTTCATGAAAGAGGATGTGAATCGAATCCATCTGGCCACTTCTGTTTTCTGAATAAGTATCTTACATGGAATCTATAGGAAAAGGAAAACCCAATCTCCTTTCAGTTCTCATAATCACAAGGTGTCCATCGTCATAGGGATCAGGAACGGTTAAATAATACGTGCATTCTTTTGCTCCCTTTTTCTCCTTTTATTTGCATTTCCCAGTGGATTAAAATAGTTAAGAGTTCAGCTTGGAAAACAAAGAAGCAAAGGTTCCAACAATACTGTATTTCTATGGACTGTGCTCACAGCACAATCACGAGGATAAAGTTATAAATGATATGGCTTTGCTAGTAAGGCTCACTTATTTGCATGCCTACACTGAATTCAATGATATAAAGGATAAAAACAAAGACTCTATTATGTCTTCTAGTTTTACAATTGTCGTGCTTTCTGTTGAGTCATTATAAGTATAGTTCATTCCTAGCTGGCTCTATTTCTCAGTTTTTTTAATCACCGTTCACAAGTTCCTATGTTCTGTTCCTCTTTTATAAAGCAGCTTTCTTTTCACCAGGTTCCAATTGGTCTAATGATTGGGTAGACCGGCAGTGTGGCTTTATGTTCAAAATTCATGCAGAATCTGATCTCTTCTCACCATCACAGGCCGAGTCAAAAAAAAAAAAGCATCATCTCTTATCTGGATCACTGCAGTGGCCTCCTGACTGGCCTCTCTGCCTCTACCCTGGCCCCTTGGAGTCCATTCTCGAAAGAGCAGCCAGGGTGGTCCTTTCAATTCAGAAGTCAGAACCAGCTCCTCCTCTGCTCAGAGCCTGGCAGGGTCCTGCACTTCACTCTGAGTGAAAGACAAGTCTGTACAAAGGCCTAGGAGGCCCACCATGACCGGGCACCCCATTACACTCTGACACATCTCCCATTGCTCTCCACTGCGCGCGCTGTTCTTTGAACACACCACGCATACCCTATTCCCTCTGCCTGGAACGCTCTTCCTCATGTAAAGGCATGGTTACTTCCCTCGCTTCCTTCAATATATGTACTCGAATGTCACCTTCTCAACAAGAGCTCCCATGACCACCTTCTGCACAAGTGGATCCTGTCCCCTCACTCCCACTCCCGCACTCCTGGTCCCCTTTACTGTGCCCTATGATTCCTCTTTTCCATAGAGCCTATCACTTTCTAATATATTATACTATTTCCTTAAACATATCTTGTTTATTGTCTGCTAGGCCCAGTGTTTGCTAATGTGCTCCAAGCACAAAACAGTGCCTGGCCAGTAATGAACACTAGGAAATATTTGTTGAACGAATGCACTCATCCCCAGTGCCTAGAGCTGCTCTTGACACAGTGGGCTCTCAATGCTTGTTGAATGTCTCTCCCCTGGGGAGGAACAGGACTGTGTCAAAACAGAGGGGACCCAGGCAGCGTAGGCTGGGGACTCAGAAGACTGCAGGTTCTCCTTCAGCTGGCTTGGAGGCTTGGCTCTGCTATGTCCTCGTGGTCTGACCTGGGCAATTCACTTCATCTCTCTGAGGCCCTGTTTTCTAAACTACAAGTTGGAGATCGTAATAGTACCTTCTTTGTAAGGGGCTTATGAGATTTAAGTGTGACAATTCAGAAAATAAATCTGGTAAATGCTCAATACATTTGAGCTATTGTTATGATGAGGTCTTATTATTTTACCCCTCTTCCAGGGAAATAACGTCCACATTCTTTCTTACCTCTCACGATTATTGGCACAAATATGCAACACTTTAAGTGAAAAACGCTTTGTAAACCATACACCACTCTACAGATGCTAGGGATTATGATGATGATTCTTCCGAATCCCCCAGAAGACCTAGCACCACGCTGCACATACAAGAGGTGGCCAGGGAACACTACAGACTCTGAAGTCTGTCAGCAACTGGGGAACTGTCTTAAGTCTGAAAAAAAAAAAAAAAATGACACTGGCTCTAGTCCATAGCTAGAATCCCTTCTGCAACAGAGCTCCTTCCCTGTGGCACTCCAGAGGCAGGAGGAAGGCTACGGCTGTATTTCAAAGCCCTCCTCCTTCTCTTTCCTCTTCCTCCCTGGGCTGCCAGAACCTTCGTTTGCCGTGAAAGCACAACTGTATTGCTGGAAGTGAAATTTGCTGTCTGCCCTATCCGGTGGTTTCTGCACGTGGGCTGTTACTATGTTCAAAGTATTAAGCTGTCTGCAAGTGGATTATTTACAGAGCTTCTCTCTTCCCAGAGCCGCTAATATGCGGATGTACTCCGACCCTCTTCACCCTAACGGACACTTTTTCTCATGTGTCCCGCGGAGACCCTTTGTTTGCTGCCAGCAGCTGGCTATGCTGGGTACTTACTGGCACAATTCTCTCCAATCCCTAGAAGACGCAGCCCTCGCCTACCCACCAGGGAGGAAATAAGATTTCTGCTCAGAGCTAGCAACCCTTCTCTGAGGTGGTGTCATACTGAGACAGAAAAATAAATGTGCTGTTTCTGCTCTTAAATTGCGTTGGATGAGAAGTCAGCCTTCCAGACAGACTTTTGACACCGGGAGGATAAAGGTATGATTGCCTTTGAGTATTCCTCGCACAGAAAACAGCTCCTAATTGGACAAAAGAGAGAAAGGAGCCAGCTGCTGCTTTCATGTTTATTTCAACACCCCCCCCACCCCCGACAGTCAGAAACACCTCATTGTTTCACTACCATTGAAATTCGATTGCCACTACATTTTCTACTGGCCTCCGCTCCCCTCTATGCAAATTGGGCAGAAGAAAGAAATTCATAAAGCACTCCTTTGGTTTCTGAATGTATTGTTTGCATATAGACATTGGCAGCCGGAAAATATCCTAGCAAGGAATGTCAAACTGACAACACTGTCTGTTTTTCTATTGTTCTCTCTGAAAATACAATTGTTAAGATATCCATAAAGGCAAGCCAGATTGTGTTTTATCAGTATTTTAGTAGGAGCCAAGAGGCTTGGTGGTTCAACTGTGGGAATTGGACATTAATGAAAATCATTTCTGGGAGAGTTCAGTTTATAAAAGATTAAAAGAATTCAGCAACTTGAAAAAAAAATTCGTTCTGACCCTCTGCTGACAGTTGATGTTTATGCTGGTGGCTGAGTATTATATAATGATTTGTACAGCACTTTACAGTTTTTAAAACATTTCTGCCTCCGGTATGTCATATGACACTCCCAAGGACCCTGTGAGGGAGGCAAGGGCAGTTTTCTTATCCTCATTCTACAGACGAGAAAACTGGTTCTCGGAAAGATGGGGACATACAAATTGTCACAGAATATGCCCCATCCCTCATAGGTCTTAGAGTGCCTTTTTCTACCTTGTTTTGTTGGCAGATTTCTTATCCTTTGAAGCTTGAATAAAACGTCTCCTCTTCTCTGAAGCTTTTCCGGTTTCCCTCTGCTCAGCCCCCTGAAACTGTTAATCGGTTTAACCAATATCAATGAACAACGATTACATGCGCCCCAGGCAGAGATGCGGCACTGTCAACATAATCGTGGGCCCACAGCAAGGAGCTTGTTGTCTGTCTAATGACATGGAATGTCTAACTCCTGGGGTCCCCCAGGGAGCCAAGAAATAGCACCCCTCTATCTTGACCAAATTCCAAACTTATTGAGAAGTAGATTGGAATATTGGCAAATGGGCCCCACACGTATCACGTACCTGGTAAAGGTGAAGTCAGAGAATGGCTCAGTGGGAGGACCAAATGCATCTGTGACCTGAAACCCAAACCAGCCAAGCCTCCCTGCCATCTTTGCAGGCAGAGCTGGCCCGGGGGGTCCCCACAGGGCCCCAGGATGGCGGCAGCCTGCCCCTGCGGCCCAGACAGAGGGCCAGCTTCTCACCCGCTGAGGCTCCCAAGAGGCAAGAAGAGGGAGCCGCTAAGCCGAGCGCCCAGCAGCATCCAGCTCCTAGTTGTTCTCCCAGATTTACCGCTCAGATCACACCCAGAGGGAGTAAAGGGTGTCTTTCGGTCAAAATGTCTCCTCCCGGGAGGCAAAGAAGGGGAAAGTATCCCCCTGTAACACCGTTCTAACTCATGCTCACTCCGTGGGCTCAGACGCAGAACTTACAGGATGGAGAGGCTCACGTGCTCCCACCGAGCTGCCCGCGGTTCCGACCTCTGTGATGGCACGTACTGCGTGCTGCCAGCGTCTCTGCCTACTCCATAATGTGAGAGATCCCAGGGCAGAGACCATTTCTCAGTCAGTGCCCAGCGCAAGGCCTGGCCCCGGGGCAGTGCCCGCTGTGGCTTGCTGACTGCCCGTGCAGCCTGGGGACTCATCCCTGGTGACCAGGGGACAGAGCCAGAGCCAACAAGCCTGCTCCCTGCCTCAGGGCTCTCTGCCCTGTGCTGCCTCAACGGTAGCTACTCCCTGACCCGTAACCCACATCCCCTCAACCCAAAAAGGAGAGGAGGGCTAATAATGCAAGCAGATAAGGTAGGGGGTGGGGGCAGAGAAAAGGAACCAGGCATGGCTTTCTTGACATAAGAGAAGCCATTTTGGCCTAAGCCATTTTGTGATCTAAGCCTGGCCACAATGCTTGCCCTTGAACAGGTGTCAGTAATTAATGATCTTAAGAGAACAAAGGCATGCGGGAACGGAAAAAAGGCCTTCAAAGAATAGTACAGTGACAAAGCAGAGTCCTAGTTCCTCCTCAAGGGGTACACATAATAACATACCTTTGAGTTCTGCAGGAACTAAGGCTCCCACTCAGGTAGAGGATGGAATGATGATGTTGACCCTCCTGACTTCAATCAACTAAAGCTTGGACTCTGTTGACCTTTGCCCCAATTCTATGCTGAGTTCCCCTCTGTTTAAGCCCCTCCATGACTATGCATGTACTCTTAGCCTAAAACTACCCCAGTTTTGCTGTTCAGGGAGATACTGCTTCGGGAAAGATCCCCAGTGTTCTCCTTACTTGCTGCAAGTAATAATAGATCCTTCCTTCTGATCTTTGGCCTGGTTCTGTCTGTTGGCTCGACACCCACCAAGAGGCGAACCCAGTTTTCGGGTAACAATAACACTAATAATAGTTAATGCTTATGAGAGCCCACTGTGTGGCCCTGGTGTTTACACACACATACCTCTGTCGACCCCTTTGAGCTGGGTACTAATATACCCTCATTCCATGGATGAGGAAACTCATGCTTAGAGAGGTTTAGGCACTGGCCCAAAGCCACAGAGCTAGTAGTGACCCTGGCTCACACCTGGACTCTTAACTCTCATAGAATGTGTTCAGGAATTTGACAAAAACAAAGCAACCCCAAGGCTAAGCATTTGCATAGTAATATCCAGGGATGTTTTCCTGATCATCCATCTTTGTTATAGACCCTGTATGACATGGTACAGAGCTACTCAAAGCTGGTCTGAGAACTGTCACTGGTTTAGAGACTGTGGTGGCAACTTGACACAGCTGCTATAGCCAAGTGATCGCCATTTGTCTTGCTGAGCGGGGGGAGACCTTTTGGATGAAATGACCCTATACAATGAGCCACAAGTGGCCTGAGGTGTGTACCAGTATCTGATTGCAAATGGTAAAAATGGGTTCTTTACCACAGTTTTCGAAGCACCAACACTGTAGTACTATTTCAGTTAGCTTGAGCATGGACGATGGAAAAAACCCAGCCATAGCTAGGGGACTTCCCTCTAGCTCTCCTTGCCTTCTGTCTGGGTGACCTGGGACAACACCCCTTACGACAGCTGTAAAGTAAGGGGCTTGGGCTCAGTTCTCTCTAAGGTCCCTCTGGTTCCTATGCAGTGGCATATGCACATGCATATATGTTTGCTACGGAGCTGTGGACGAAGAATGTCACCTGCCGTTTCAGTAAACAAAGGATGTTGCAGCCCTCGGCCAATGCAGCCGCCCCTACAGTGCACCCTGAGGGGATTCAGGATGGAGAAAAACAGGATACTGGCCCTAGGTAGTTACAGTGCCTATCAAAGGAATAATTTCAACAAGCCCCGATTCTTGCATCTTCCCATACATAGAAAAGCACTAAAATTAACTTGAGATGTCTGGGGTTTTTTATGATTAGCAGTAATCTTTAGATATTTGACTACCTGTTTCTTTGTTTTTTTCTCCCAGCAGAAACTCCTATATACCCTGGCTCTTCCTTTACCTCTTTGGAACAATTCCTCAGAGCTATCTGAGAGGTGCTGTCCCCAGCTATAGTCTTCGGTAAGGCTAACTTTTAGGTTGTGCACTTTTTTCCAGTCAACAGAGCAAACCTTTTTTTTTTTTTAATTACAAAATTTTCTGTTTATTGAAAGAGGATCCTTATACTTTGACATTTATCTTCTATCACTCTTGTGCATTCATATATCAAAATAAAAAGTGAAATAAATTGGTTCAAGTATTCCTAAAATTTCCTATTCACCGTTTGACTCTTCTAAGTCACTCCTAGTTTTTGGCATCCTTCCCTTCTGCCCTCCCCACAGCACTTTGCTCCGCCAAGGCTGTTGCTCTTACAGTATTTCTTAAAGAGTGCTCCATTATCGTCACCAGGATTTTTTGTCTTTAATATTGATTGATTTATTTATTTGGTTGCATTGGGTCTCGGTTGCGGCAGGCGGGCTCTTTAGTTGCGGCATGCATGTGGGATCTAGTTCCTGGATGAGGGATTGAACCCGGGCCCCCTGAATTGGGAGCACGGAGCCTTAACCACTGCGCCACCAGGGAAGTCCCTGTCACCAGGATTTTCTTCCAAGCCCTTGCTAGGTTCGACGCACAGGCTCCAGTGGCAACAATACTTCATGACTACTACCCGACCAATGGTGATTGAGAAATGCATTCTGATTTCTAATAGGTTAAAATGTGAATAAAGATATACATTTTAGGATTGATGAAATATGGTAGCTTGCTCACTCTCCTCTGCCTTCTCCCATCTTTGCTAATAGTATCACCAAGGCACCATAACAATCTCATCGGAGCAAATCATTTTTACCATCCTCCTCTACAGAACAAAATTATTTTCAGCACAAATTCTGTAGTAATCAGAAATTAGCACAATCTCCTGAATTGGTTCTTTAATTTAAAAAACAAATAAATAATTTTAAAAGAGTGATTTCACTTGTTTTAGAGGGATTTCATTTTAAAAGATCACTCAACTGTGATAAAATATATCATGAACTAAAATTTGCATCTGCAAAACAAAACTATCACACCTCACACTCCACCTTCTGTTAGCTGTTTTAACTTTAAATACTAAGATGAATTCCCAGAAGTCACACAGAATTGAAGTAACTCAAGTTTCGTTTCTTTGTCTTTACAAGCCCTGAGCTCTCATCCTTGTTTCTGAGTCTACTGTTTTCACTCAGGAGTGTGAAGGGCTGCAGGGGTTGGAGACACACTGAAGGGACTGAAACTGTTAGCACCTGAGTCCGGAATGTCAGAGGCTGATTGTATAACTGGGAGTTCTCCGGTACATAACTAACAAAAATGTGCTAACATGAAACTAATTGCAGCCGTGCTTTAGAGCTTAGCAAATAAGATGGAAGGGGGAGGCTATTTTATCACTGTTGTTTGGAAATGTTGGCACCTGGTGACAATAAAAAGCAGAGCAATTTTTAATTTTACTTGGGTTTTTAAAAAATTATTTTAAAAATTCTCTAGAGACAATGGACCCTCTTATTGCTTGAATCCAGGACAGACCACCTTACCCCAACACCTTCCTCTTGATTTGCTGCTGCTTCCACTTATAATAGTGGGTGTATTTTAGGTGATTGGTTTTAAAGAATTTCAACAGCAAGGCACTTGCTCTGCTGTTTCAATAAATTTTAGTTCTGGGCCAAGGAAGAAAAAAAAGCAATCAATATTAATAATAGTCAACACTTACTGTGTATGTGCTTTCTGCCAGGTACAGTGCCCAATGTAGGTGCACTCTCTCTTCTTTTCTTCCAAAGGCACCCCTAGGAGATATGTTCTATTACTGTCTCTAGTTTACAGATAGGGACACTGAAGCTCAGAGAGGCCAAGTAACTTCTCCAAGGTCACACAGTTAGTTAAGTGGTAGAGGATGGGTCTGGGCCCAACAGCATGATTTCAGGGTCTATGTCCTTGACCTTCAAGCTCTATTCCCTTCTACTATGCGTCCACCTACCATATGCCCATCAAACAGAAGACAGCACGCCACAGTAAAATTGTAACCATTTGGGGGTATCTCTTCAGGACTAGGAACTGTAAAAACCCTACCATATTTAATCCAAACAACAGCCCTGCAAGGGAGGTATTTAGTATGCCCTTTTACCTGGCAGGAGAATGATATTCGGTAAGGTTGTTTTTAGATTACAGAATCAGTAGGTGACGGAGCTGGTATTCAGACCTACACTTTTCTTCTGTGCTTTTTTGTTATCTCACACTCCCTGCCTAAGACACCCTATGGTGCCTTGAACTAGAAATACATAGGCGCACACACAGTATGAGAATATCCCTATGCGTAAGAAACAGGATGCTGTCAATGTAGATGGGGAGTTAGGTACTTGATTCCTCAGCCTGCCTTGCAGCTTGTGTGGGTGGCACAGTCCAGGCCAATGAGATGTTAAAGGGAAGTTGGCTGGTGGAGGTGTGTGGGTTCTTGGAAGACAAGTCATGAATAAGCAGTTGCGATGAAGCAATGTAAGTCAGAAATAAGCAGAAACCAAGAGGTAGAAAGAAGGAAAGTTGAAAAGTTACAGGGTAACCACAGGAGAATTGCATTGCCTTCAAAGCAGGAAGCCACTAATAGCTGCTACTAAAGGACAAATAAGGTGGCCAGGCCCCTTCCCTGTCAACCTTCTAGAGCTCTGTGGTGCCATAGGAGCTACTATGGTTCCAGGCTGATCACTGACTAGGCTCTGTGGCTGGTGAAGCCATGTCATCTAGCTTATCTCCCCAGATACACTCCCCATCAGATCACATTAGTCCTGGCAGTCTGAAAGAGCTTAACCAACATGTTGGCAACTCAGGGTCATCATTCCCATCATCATCAGTCCTCGTGATGTGTTGCACATACACCTATGGAGCCAGAGACTACACACAGGGTGCCTGTGGGCCATATTTGTCCCAAGTATATGTCTTGTTTAGCCTATGTGGTATCTTAAGATGTATACTTGGATGCCTTTGGATGAGGTGTATGCCCTTCAGTTGGTCATGGTCCCTACCCCTCTCTCCTTCTAATACTTGCTCTACTTTGCGCATTCACATTACCTGCTTGGTCCCTGCAGGCACTTGAGTTGCAGCCTCTGGCAGACAATTGCAAAGGCAGTCAGGTCACATATGCTGCCCAGGTGCTCCACACAGCTGACTTCTCCTGGCAGCAGCAGCCCCGTGCCCTCAAGGCAGGACAGGAAGCTGCTGCTTTCGCCAGGATCTTCCTTGTTTCTAAGGGCTATTGAAGACAGACAGAGAGAGAGAGAGAGAGAGAGAGAGAGAGAGAGAGAGAGAGAGAGAGAGAGCGCTTGTTACCACCCCTGCAGACCACAGACATCTTTCAGTCACTTCATCATCGACTTACTTCTCCACTGCAGAGTGTCTGCTGCTCATAACTCCTGTCGCCACTTCTAATCACATCCAAGTACCACTTAACCACCGCAGCTTTCTCCTCTCCTGGCCTTCTGTTGTTTTTTATCATACCTGTCTTACCGGGTGTTCTGTGGTTGATCTTTGTGGTCATAACCAATTAGTGGGCACTTCTCCTTCTGCCCAGCAAACCCTGACTCTCAGCACACTGCGGGTCTGGGACGGTGGCTCTGGATAACAGTGTTGGTGAGCTGAGCCCTCAGGGCTGCGCTTTACTGTCAATCAGTTCTGGTTTTGTTTTCCCCAAGATTTCTGGACTCCAGAGGGATTCTAGAAGCCTGACGGATCTGAAAAATGGGGCCAGTACAGAGGTGTGGCTTACCTCCGAAAATAACAGCCCGTGAAGATAGAGAAAGGAGAGATTACTGGGACGTATGTGAGGTGGTAAACAAGTTTTCTTTACAGGATGAGTTAAACCAGAAGAACAAGGATTACAAAGCACATCCCAAACTGTAGAGGGGCAATAAAAGTGGGTGACAGTGCAGGACATGGTGTATACACACAGGAGTGTGTATATGTGTCCACATGTGTGCTTACACACTTGTGCACACATGTGCATGTGTGTACGGAGCAGGGTTAGCACTGGAGAGCTTTGGAAAATCAGGTTAGGTCAGGACATATTATAAACACATTATTGAAAGGTAGGTGAACACATGTGGAATCACTGCAGTAGGTAGTTTAGAGCTACTGACCGGGAGAGACATTTGGGTCCAGGTACCTATCTAGGTGATGTTCCAAACGCAGAGTAGAAACAGAGAGGAAATCATCCTAGGGTATTTTGAAGGCATAATTGACAAGCCTGGATGACTGGCTCAATTTGAAGGGCTGAAAGGAGGAAGCAGTCGATGTAGATGCCAAAGTTCTAAGCTCAGGGGCATATTGGCACAAGCCATAGAATGGAAAGGCTGAGAGAGCTAAAAGGAGATGACGAATTTTGTTGTATAAGTGACATTTCTTTCTTCAGAAAGGGACCTTTCTTCCTCCTGTATTTACTTAGCTGCCTATGAGGTTGCCAAAACAGATCTGCATCTGCAGTGTAATGGGTAAGCCTGGAAAACAAGGACGAGCCTCTGTCTTGCCTACAAGCCTGGGTTTCTTAGCCAACAGGACAGCAGGACCAGAAGCCACTAGACTAGCCTCCATCAAATGGCTCCTGGTCTCTGGCCAGAATGAGACCGATATCTACCAGTTAGTCCAAGACGAGAGCTCAGAAGCTCATTCCTTGATGTGACTTCAGAGGAATGCTCACATTCTTTGGCTGACAGTTAGGTACTTGTCAAATTTGGCCCCCTTAGCACACTAGCAAGCCGCCAATCTGTTAAATAGAAACTGACCCAGCACGGGAGGCAAGTGAAGGGCAAATGGTCATCGCACTCGACATCCCTTGCCATAGACCACATCCCTGTTCTCTGCGTTCAGAAACTGTAAGTATCAGCAACCCCCAAACTACATCAAGTTGTAAGGCCCCAGGAAGGGCAACTGTTCTCAGGCTGTGCAAACTTCTTTTGGGAGTTTGGGAACCTTTCTACGTCTCAAGGACCTACGTGGGAGCTCCCGTGGCAGGTTCTCCCTGGAATAAACTGACTGATTTTCACAACACAATCATGCATTGGAGTTTCAAACTAGCTGTGGATTTGGACCATGGATCAACAGGCACCTATTGGGCCTGTATCATCCTGAATGGTAGCATGTAAACTTCACTGTCACAAGACCAGTCAGTTCATTTGGGGACATCTGGCTTTTCTTGGTGTCCAGGCATTCTGGAAATCCTAGGTGGGTCTCCACGACATGCAACAGAGCGAGCAGTTGTTCAATGTGCTGGTTTCATGCATGCAGAGCTAAGCTGGAGACTCAGCTTTGCTTCTACCAGCTGCTCTGACCCCAGGAAAATTAATTAACTTTTGTAAGCCTCGGTCTCCTTATCAGTAAAATGGGGATAACAATGTCTTCAGAGTGTCGTTGTGATGAATAAATTACATATAAAGGCTGTGTGAGTTATCTATTGCTGCATAACAAATGACCCCAAAACATTTAGTGGCTTAAAGCACCAATAAGCATCTAATATCTCATCGTTTCTGAGGGTCAGGAATTTAGGAGTGGTTTAGCTGGGGGGTTCTGGCTTGGGATTTCTCATAGAGTTCAGTCAGATGTCGGCTGGGGCTGCAGTCATCGGAAGGCCAGACTGGGGCCGGAGGATCTGCTTCTAAAGTGGCTTACTATGTGGCTGATATGTTGGTGCTGGTCCTGGTTCCTCTCCACACGGGCCTAATTATAGGATGTCTAGAGTGTGCTCAGAGCCATCAAGTCTAGAGACCAAGGCAGAAGTTGCAATGCCTATCATGACTCAGCCTCAGAAGTCACACATCACCACTTCCACTGTATGCTATTGGTCATATAGGTCAGCCCTGATTCAGTGTGGGAGGGGACTGTACGAGGGCATGAATACCAGGAAGCAAGGATCATTGCAGGCTGTCTTGGATGCTGGCAACCACAAGGACTTGCACGGTAGCTAACTAAATAGTAGCTGGTAACAGGATGATTTTTGTTATCTGCTTCTTATCACTTCCACAAAAAAAGGACCATTCCTTTTCCTTTGCTCTAAAGTGGCCAAACATTGCTTTGCTACTCTCAGATCTCGTGAACTGTCAGTCCCATGGTGATGTCAGAAAGCACAGGACCCCACAGTCTCCAGAGGGTGACTCAAATACCTTAAAGATGTACTCTGAAACTTGGACCTCTTCTATTTCTTTCCTCATTGGTATAATTAGAATCCCTCACAGCAACTTCTTGGTTTCTCTGATGATTTGAATGCTGCAGTCAGCCAGGATCTGCAGGACAGAAGCAATCACTGCAGCAGGAAAGATGCTGACTTGCACTTTATGGTCCAGCTCTGCTAGGCAGAGAATAGTGACCCGATCACCCCGTGACTATAACAGAGAACTTGCCGCAAATAGAAATGTGCCATTAGAGGGCAACTGGCGAAGTGTGTCATCCCTTGGGCAGTGTTTATCAGCAGCAGCCCCAAACACTTGGTTAGTTGTAAGCCACTGTCAGGGTGACTTTCCCTATATCATCACAGCAGTTGTCACACATTTGATGAGACTCAGGTTGGCTAGTGATGGGATGGCTGAGGACACCTCAGTGGCAGAAGCTGCCAGTTGTTTCCCCATATCAGTTCTTCCCTTCTTCCACAGGAAGAGGCATATAAGTGGAGGTCATATGTGCAGCTGCTGGAAAGGGAGCATGTATTTCTTCTCCTCTTACTCCTTCCTGTTTTCTGGAATGTTGATGAAATAACTGGAGCCCCAGGAGCCATTTTGGACCACGAGGTGACCTTGGGAATGGCAGCCACTTGCAGCAGAGCAAAAAGATAGAAGAAATGTGATAGCTCCCTTCCAACTCCAAGCTGCCTGCCTCTAGATTTCTTGAACATTAGAAAGAAATAAACTTTAAGTTTTTTTAAAAGCCATTTTTACTCTGTTTCTTTCTGTTACTTTATGACAAACCTAACCCCAACTAGCACAGCTTCCTATTGTAATGGTTATTATTACAGTTCTCGCACATGATCTGCCACTGGGGCATGCATTTACCTGCTGCAGGAAAGTCTGCAGAAATGATCCCAGGAGGAAGAAGATAAATCATCATTTATAGTTTCATGCAACATTTATTGAGCTCCCCCTACCATGAGCAAGGCACTGTAAGGAGCTCAAAGATGAATAGGTCTCATCCCATGGAGCCCAACTACCAAATTACATGCAGGAGGTCCAGCAGTTTTGTACAGAGTTTGTTGTGAGTTTCTCCCTGATCTTGGGTCCCCTGTTACCACCATTTTGTTTGTTCATACATTTGTTCTACTGTTCTTTCTTTCTTTTTCTTTTTTTTTTTTTTTTGCGGTACGCGGGCCTCTCACTGCTGTGGCCTCTCCCATTGCGGAGCACATGCTCCGGATGCGCAGGCCCAGCGGCCATGGCTCACGGGCCCAGCCGCTCCGCGGCATGTGGGATCCTCCCGGACCAGGGCATGAACCCGTGTCCCCTGCATCGGTAGACGGACTCTCAACCACTGCGCCACCAGGGAAGCCCTCTACTGTTCTTTCATTCATTCATTCATTCAACAAATATCCATGAAGAACTTCCATCGGTCAGGCATTGTGCCAGGTGCTGAAATCACAGTGACGCACTGAAACAGATGTACATGTGCTTGTGAAGTTACCAACGTAGCATGCTGCAGGGTATAGGGGTATACTTTGGGTTTCTATGCCTTCAAGAAAATTGTGTTAACATTACTTCTTATTTCAAAAGTGACATATATTCAATAAACAAAGAGAAGAAAATAATCACAATTCAGGAACAAATACGAACATTCTCCTATTTTTCAAAAGTCTTAGTATAGGTATACTTTTCTTGTTTTACGTGGGAATAATTAATTTTGGGACCTGTTTTTTTTTAATATCATATTAGGAACATTTCACCTTGACAATAAATATACTCCCACGACAACATTTTTAGAAGGGATCACGTATTCCATTGAATGGAGCTGATGTGGGACGTGTAGACAGGTCTTAATTTTCACCATACGAAAGAGCTGCTATAGTGAATATTTCTGTAGCTAAACATTTTGTGTACTTATGATTATTTCTTTGGAATGCATTCTTTTTTTAATGGAAGGATAGTTAATTTACAATGTTGTGTTAGTTTCAGGTTACAGCAAGGTGATTCAGTTATTTATATATTCTTCTTCAGATTCTTTTCCGTTATAGGTTATTACTGGAATACATTCTTAAAAGTAGAATTGCTGGGGCTTCCCTGGGGGTGCAGTGGTTAAGAATCCGCCTGCCAATGCAGGAGACATGGGTTCGAGCCCTGGTCTGGGAGGATCCTACATGCCACGGAGCAACTAAGCCCGTGCGCCACAACTACAGCCTGTGCTCTAGAGCCCGTGAGCCACAACTACTGAGCCCGTGTGACACAACTACTGAAGCCCACGCACCTAGAGCCTGTGCTCCGCAACAAGAGAAGCCACCACAGTGAGAAGCCCGTGCACCACAACGAAGAGTACACCCCGCTCCCCGTAACTAGAGAAAGCCCACACACAGCAACGAAGACCCAATGCAGCCAAAATTAAAAATAAAATAAATAAATTTTTTTTAAAAAGTAGAATTGCTACGTCAAAATGTGTGTACAATTCTAAGAGTTTTGGTACAAATCAAAAACGAAATCTAACTTTAAGTGGTTAGACAAAGTTAGTCTGCCTCCAACAGGCCAAGAGTTCCACTCAATGTTTTCTTTTTAACGTAAAGACTTTGAGAGGACTCCCAGAACGTGATGAATCACTTATACCTTCGTATGACTCATTTTTTAGACTGCTTCCCTCCCCAGAGGAAAGCTCCAGGAGAAGACAGGACTCTGGCAAAGGGCACAGCAAGGTGGGCCAGGCCAGGTAACAGCAGCCTTAGCAAATGTCCTGCTCCAGGCGTAGACCTGCTTCCCTCCTGCAGAATGTCCTTCGAGCTGATGAAGTTGCACATTATGCTCACTGGAAAGGCAGGAGGCCCTGATTCAAGCTCCAGGTCCTGCCCACAGCAGTTAGCTCTAGAGAAGATGACGGCTCGTCCCCTTCCTCCAACTTCATCTTCTCTCCCTTCTCCTCCTTGCCCTCTTTCTTTGTCACTGATTATCATTTTCCAAAATGAAAAGAGCCTTACTGGTTTTTCTATTTATAAAGGGATGCAAACACTTTGAAATAATTTTAAAGAAATACAGAAAAGGAGAAAGAAAAAATAAAAATCACCCCCAAATTTTGCTACCCACTGATATGACCGCTGTTCATGCATAGGTGAACATTCTTCTAGATGTCTGTCTGCATATACAACAGTTCCCATTTATTATCCAGCCTTACAAGAAATTCATGAGATGGGCAACATTATGTCTCTCGTAATTATGGAACTGAAGTGCTAGAGATGTCAAGTTGCTTGCTCAATTTTATAGAACTAGTCAGTGTGGCACTGGATTTGAACGTGGTTCTCTTACTCCAAAGCCTGCAAATCTTAACCATTGCGTGATCTCTCCAACTCTTCTGCTTTCTTCTTTCTGTTTATATATTTGCACAAATGGCGTCCTTTTATGGCCTTTGTTTCTCTGTTTCATTCAAAAAGGTGCTGGGGGCATCTTCACAAAGATGTTTCTACAGTGGGCTCTAAAGTTTAAGTCTTGACAACTGCTTATTAAGTCTGTGACCTTAGGCCTACTTAACTTCAGGCCATTTTCCTCATCTATCAAATGAGCAATATAATACCTAGCTCAAGGAGTGGTTATGAGTATCGAATCACACAATATATGTAAAGCACTTGCCACATGGCCAACCCGCATTAAAAATCAGCTCTCGTTATCTTTCCAGGCAGGAAATATAGATCACCACCATTTGAATGGCAGCTCATTATGTCTTGTGATCTATTTAACAGACATTAAATAAGGTCTTGTCTTGACATTTTGTTGTCTCCAATTCTCCAATTTCTCACTAATGTGCATTCCAACACTTCCATCTTGCACACCTGTCCAGTTGCTTCCTTAGGATAAATTCCCAGAATAACTGGGTCAAAGTGGATGCATATGACAGATATGCCCTGCAGAAGGATTGTACCAACTTATTTCAAGAGGGAGGTTCTTAACAGTGCAGGAGATGGGAGCAGGAAATTCTCCCCTCCAGTTTCTATTTCTTCCCTCCCTGTTAGCTGTGAGAGTCATGTCACTTTCTAGAGACCCCTACTACCCAATTGACTATGTTTAAACCCTTCCTTCCTTCCTTTCTACCTTCCTTCCTTCCGCAGATTAAAAAAAGAGAGAGAGAGGACTGTTGGATGTTATAGCCAGGAGCACCACACCTTCGGTTACGGAGGTAAAATGAAAAGTGGCATAATTCTGTTGAAAACAAAACAAAACAAAAATTGCTAAAATTCAGTTCTGCTGAGCCATCATACATTAAAGCCTGTGCGTGTGCTTAATTTATATGGCATGTTCACACAGAGGCACACACAGATTTGATTATATAGGGGAAGCTGTATGTCTAAGGGATTTACACACATACACACACATTAATGCATGTGTGTGTGCATATGTGGAATGTACACATGATGTGTGACCAAAAATTTAAAGCAGAAAATATAACTCCTTCTTCTCAAATCCAGACTGACATTTCCTACAGAAGTATTAAACATCCTTTTGTTTTTTCATGTTTACAAATACTTTGGAATAAATATTTATTTTCCTGATTTTCACAGACACTGCAGATCTATATCTGTCATTTTTGTAACAAGCCTGTATCTTAAAACAAGAATAGGTGAGGGCCAACTACTGGGTCTGCGCTCTAGATACCGCGAGCCACAACTACTGAGCCCACGCTCCGCAACTACTGAAGCCTGTGTGCCTAGAGCCCGTGCTCCGCAACAAGAGAAGCCACCGCAATGAGAAGCCCACACACCGCAACGAGGAGTAGCCCCTGCTCACCGCAACTAGAGAAAGCCCGAACACAGCAATGAAGATGCAAGGCAGCCAAAAACAACAACAACAAAAACCCAAAAAACAAGAATAGGCGAGGGCTGCAGTCAGGGTGGTGGGGAGCCAGCAGGGCATTTTACAATCGATCACAAGATGAATACTGGCAGCTGATTTCGCTGTTAGGTCTGCTCCCCCCCCTCCACTACCCCCAAAAGACCCTCTGAATACAGAAACTCAGCTACTCCCTTCTTTGACTTCATATCCATAGGAGAGATATAAAGAGGTTTCAATTATTTTTTAAAATTCAATTTTACTCTAAATTCCTTAAGCAAAGGAGCCATGCAGGACTTGAGTTGGGCTGATGAAGCTGTAATCAGATCATCTGGTCTATTTATCTCCAGGAGGCAGGGCACTTCCCAACAATATGCTCCCTGGAGTTTTCTGGTTTGGAGTCAAGCCCCTGGGTCACTGCCTGGCAATTAAGTAGACCATGCAATTAGGCAGAGGAGAGCTCACGCCCCCTCTCTCCTGTTTTTTTCTCAGCGAATTTGCATCTGCGGTTTGTGTCCATTCTAATAAGGCTAGTTAGAAGTCAAGCCATCCATCCCTCCAGCCAAACGTTAACAAGGAGATAAGGTGGGAAGTCCCTATGATTCCATTTTGAAGTGCAACGAAAATTTTCCGAAATGCAATTTAAGCTGTAGCGGAATCACCACCATCCTCAATACTTCATCAGACTCAAGAGTTTCGAACAGCAGTGGAAAAGCACAGTGTATCGGGAAACCACGTCCCAGCCCTGATGCTAACTGACCAGCTGTGTGAGTGCAGGCAGCTCACTTGACTCCGGCCTCCTCTTCCAATGATGGTAACAATACATGCGCTTCCCATCTAAGTCGTGGAGCTGCCACTGTAAGAACCAACTGAAGTAACATGAGAGTATTTTGGAAATAAACAAGGCAAGGTATTCATTACTGGTGGCCTGGTTTATTGGAGTTGGTTGAGAAGATATAGAGGAAAGACTGATTTCATTCAGCTAGCTGCTCCCATCGTCCTCCTGAGTAGACTCGAGGCTAATTTTTCTCTCTCCCTGCACGTCAATCAGCACTTAAGTTCTTCTGTTTACCTCTTGCTCCAGCTTCTAAATACCCCAAGGGAAGGAGACTCTGTCCCACCCAGGTAATTCATCGGCTAGTTCAGAAATCCTCATTATCTAGGAGTTCTTTCAACATCTATCCACAGCCCCTTGCACAGCCAAGGAAATTAATTGCCTCTTACTCTGATCTCAGAGGAGATAAATATCATCTTCTCTTTCGCCTGACCTTGAAGGCAGTTTAGAGTCTTCCTCTGCGCTGTGTTTTTTTCTCTCTCTCTTTCTAGTGGAGTAAAGGCAAGAATTTATTTTATACGCAGTTAAGAGGAATGTCAAAAATTTAGTTTACCTGCAATTCGAAAGACAGTCCTGCTAGAACAGAAGACTCAGAAAGAGGCTGAGGACAGGCTTCTAGGTAAGGGGAATATTTAAATGTTGTGAACAAAGCAACGTACCACAATGGCACCTTCAGGAATCCCACCTGAAGCCCAGGAAAGACCATGGGGAAAGGTGAATAGAAGAAAAATGTTTCACAGCTACAGGTATAGAGGCCTCGAACTGGAGCTCTGAATGGTCTCCTCTTGTCACTGGCCCAGCAAGAGCAAGAGTCCAGCAATGCTCTGTTTTCCAGAATCTTCCTTTTTAAGACTTGAGAATGCTCTGAAGGCACTCAGCAAACAAGGCTTAAGGGCATGTATTACCACCAGCTGTATTTCACAGAAAGAGAAATTCAAATAAACCCTTGCTCTTCCTTTTCGCATCTTTTTGCTCCAACATAATGAACTCTTTATCGAATCTCAGTTTTCCATGATGCTAAAGTATTGAAAAAAGTTCCAGCGCTGTGATTTCTACAATGAAGCTTCCAGTTTTTGCTTTCCAGGACAAAGAGGCTACTTTTCAGAAGGCAGACCATTTTGAGCTTGAGTAAAAGTTGGTCAGCTGGGAGGCAAGGATGGGAAATTGCTACCCTCACAGTCTAAGTTGGCTTACACCAAGGCACAGAAAGGACTTCCAAAGATTGGAGTCCCACTGGCCTTTTATCACTGCAGTAGCAACGCTTTCCCTTCAGTGATTGTGTGTGAGGCGGGGTCTCCAAGCCCACAGTCACCAGCAAAGTCTTGGAATGCAGCCCACTTTCAGCTATGTCAGCCCTTCCACATGTGGGCCTGGGCATCAGGTCCGGGCACTAGGCCTGCCCCTAACATTGGTGGGGCCCAGAGCAAGAGTACAACTGGATGCCCCCAGCACATGGCCTGCTCCATCTCTCCTCCCACCCTGCTTCCGTCTTTCCCTGAGAGGGACTTTTGTACACAAGCTCCATCCATGCTCCCCAAAGACTGCCCTTAGCCACGGCTCAGATCAATCGGAGAGCCCTCTGGGGGTGGAGCTCATTCTTGGGAGGATGAATCCAGGGAAGAGATCCACACTGGCCTTGGAAATCAGCTTCTGACCATGTGAGCACGGAATTCTAAGTAACCGGAGCGTGTTCTAGCATCTCAGGCCCCAGACAGACCTACTGAATCTGAATCTGCATTTCAGCACGACGCCCAGGTGATCTGTGTATACATCAGAGTTCAAGCTCTACTGGCTGGAAGCAAACTCGGAGCTTGCAGAAGGCAGAAGGGAGCTCTCTCCTCCCACCCCTCCTTCTCTGTGCCTCGTTTTCCCCATGGCTTGCCAGAGGGTGCCAGGCCTGGCTGCATTGAAGGCCTCTCTAGAGAGCTTTCAAATGTGACACGTGAACCCTACTCCAGAGCTCTTATTTAATCTGGGCAAAAGGTACTGCTTAAGAAGCTCCACAGGTGATATTGCCACGCAGCCTGGGCGGAGAGTCACAGGCAAGTCCAACACCCAACATGTGGCCACCTTCAGAACTGCCATGTGGCAGGGTAAATACACCCAAACTTACATCCTTGAGGGCTCCGGAGCAAGTCTGCTTGTATAAGCCGTCAAATCTCTGTAAAACTGTACAAATAGTCCTGTCTCACAAAATCCCAGAAATTGATGCTGTATATGAAAATAGCACCTCTCTGAGAAACTAAGTCTTTCTTAATTTGGACACTGCTGTCCAATCCTGCTGTCCATGGCAGTTTGCTACCTCAGCTGATTCCTCTGAGGTGAATGAAATTTGGGAGAAATATCAAATTCATACATCTATTAAATAATTCCTTGTTCTAATGAAAGTGCCCATGTTGAACATATTGATATAGCTGGTCCTTTCCAGTCACTTATTAACAAATAGATATTTATTGAGTCCCTACTGTGTGCCAGACCTAATGGGGCTGCAAAGATGTTTCAACATGACAGACTCTACCTTTGAGGACCCCACCACCTCATGGGGACAGGCAAGGGCCTAGAATTCAGGAGAGTCGAGTCCTATCTGCCCTTCAGTTTCTGAATCTGTAAAGAGTGGAATAAAATCTAAAATCTTTATGATTAGTGCTTAGGGTGTCTGAGGGATTTGAAGCACCATCACTTTTTTATATTATAGTTAGCATTTTCTTAACCTTAAAAAATAATCTGGATATATAAATCTAGTTCCCTCAAGTCACCCAGCTGCTTACAAAAAAAAGCTTTCTGGATGAGGCATAAATGTAATTGTAAATGATTGAGGGTCCAACTTGATAACTGTTTTCCCACAGTTTTGCAATATTGTATATTTGCATAATAATAGAATGGACAGAGATAGGAAACTTTTTATTATGCAAATCATGAGCAATGAAAAGGGAGAATTTGGGGCACTCTATTTTCTTCTAGAATTTCTGTGTGGGGGGGAATGGGGGTGGTGAATGGGTGTGCACCTGTGCCCGTGCTTGTATTTTCTTGCCTGTTTGTGACCAGGGAAAGGCAGGAGGGCAGAGAGAAAGGGCAAAGGATCCTGGCTACAGCATAGCCCATCAACACGTGTTCCTCAGACTGTACCCTGGCATTTGGATGATTAAATGGCAAGCATAGCCGGCAAAATGTATTTCTGCGAAAAGTTTAGTGCAAACTTAAAGCAAAGAATCAAAAAGACAGTGAGGGGCTTCCCTGGTGGCGCAGTGGCTGAGAGTCCGCCTGCGGATGCAGGGGACACGGGTTCGTGCCCCGGTCCGGGAAGATCCCACATGCCGCGGAGCGGCTGGGCCCGTGAGCCATGGCCGTTGAGCCTGCGCGTCCGGAGCCTGTGATCCGCAACGGGAGAGGCCACAGCAGTGAGAGGCCCGCGTACCGCAAAAAAAAAAAAAAAAAAAGACTGTGAGAGAGGCAGAAGGTCAGCAGAGAAATATAAGAGAAAAGATGGCTTTATAAGGCTGCTTGGGAGGAGAGCGCAAGGGCTGGTAAGACCAGGAGAGCAGCTGTCGGAGGCCAGCCTGCCCCACACGCGGCTAAGGAGCTACGTTTTCTCCAGGAGCAGCCTGGGCTGCCCTGGATACAACTGACAGGACTTCCGCCGAGAGAAAAAAGAAGTCCCTTTTTCAGAACAAATCAATTTGACAGAGTCTGAGCCATTCTGTTGTACCACGGTTGAGTCTTCGCTTGGCCACCTTCAGAGCAGTTGAACAGACGTCAGGCTGCCTGCCACAGCCAAAGAGGCTCCCCGACAGAGCACATGGCAGGAGCTGGGTGCAGGCGGACACCCCTGCATCCCTGGCATGCTCGCTCTCCACCCCACCCTTCTGTCAACCAGGTGCAGAGCTTGGCAGGTGCCTGTCTGGCTCCGGTTTGCAATCCTTCATCACAGACCTGCTGCCCACGCTTCATTTGGGGGATGAAGACAGTAAACCCCAGCCTGCCATCGCCTGTCTTTCCGCGTCCATCATCCTGAGGGGCAGAGCTGACCTTAAGCAGACAGTAAGCACCATCATGGCAGGTAAAATGCGTACTTGGAGCCAGTGGGATGTGAGTAAAGGTCCAACTCCCTTCTCTTCCCATTCCTGGGCACTGGCCTGCTGAGGCCCATCTCCCTGGAAAATTGCGTTTGTGACTGTGTGACACCTAGGAAAGAATAATAGCATGTTTCCCCAAGTACCTCCTTTGTGACAAGATAATATGTCAGGAAGGAGGGAGAGAGATGGAGGGGCAGGTAGTAGCAGCTGACACTGGTGGTAGCTAAGTTCCCATCTTTGGATGCGGCCGAGGTAAATGAAGCCTTGTACGGTCCTGCTAAGTGGTGGGTGAGCAGCTGGGGCAGGCAGGCAGGGAGCTGGGAGTCTGGCGGTGATTCAGGCACAAAGAGCTTGCTGAGCCCATGTATTTTAGAAGAAGGTGGCGGCAAAGGGAAGTGGGAAGTGAATGACTGTTAAGGAAGTATTTGTGAAATAGAACCTATCTAGGTTTGGAAGCCAGTGTGACAGCTCCGGGTGGGAGAGGTAGCAAAAGCCTATTATTAGGACCGATGGGCACAGAAGCGTCGCGTCACCCCATGGCAGCACAGCCTGCCCACACCTGAAGCCCAGTACAAGTGGCTCCGCATCAGGAGTGACCCACACAGGAAGAAAGTGCTTTAGACAGACAGAGACTGACACTGCCAGGGCAGGAGCTGAAGAGGCCCAGATAACTGAATGCATGCAAAATAAAAAGATCGCGAGATGAATTCTAAAGAAAATACAGCAACACCATAGCAGAACGTTTAGACAATTAAAGAGGAAAATCCATGGTATTCTAAACCCATGGTATTCTCCCTCCCTAATGAAGGTATCTTCATCTTGCATGTGCTTTTCTAGTTTGGCTCACACATTTTCACAAAATTTTCAGTCCACCCAGAATTTCATATGGCTTTTTTCATTTGCCCTCACGTCATAAACATTTCCCAGTGTTACTTCATACTCTTCTTATCACGGATAATGGCTATAAAAGATTCCACTTAATGGATATACCATCATTTATTGAAATATTTCTCTCTTCTGTAAGTAGATTGCTTTCTTTTTAAAAATGACTTTATTAAGGTACAATTGGTATACAGTAAATTGTACAAATTTAAAGTGTACAATTCGGGGACTTCTCTGGTGGCCCAGTGGTTAAGAGTCCACCTGCCAATGGAGGAGACGTAGGTTCGAGCCCTGGCCCAGGAAGATCCCACATGCCTCGGAGCAACTAAGCCCGTGCACCACAACTACTGAGCCTGTGCTCTAGAGCCCGTGAGCCACAACTACTGAAGCCCGTGTGCCACAACTACTGAGCCTGCACACCTAGAGCCCATGCTCCACAAAAGAAGCCACCACAGTGAGAAGTCTGTGCACTGCAATGAAGAGTAGCCGCCACTCGCCACAACAAGAGAAAGCCCGCACGCAGCAACGAAGACCCAACGCGGCCAAAAATAAATAAACAAATTTATAAAAAACTAAAAATAAAGTGTATAATTCGGTAAGTTCTCTCTCTATATATATGGAAATAAAATTAATATTTTAAAGCAGGACAAGAAAATTTAAACATAAAATTCCCTCTCCGTGCTTGTATGGGCCTCCTCCCTCCCCCACTGATATGCAGTGTGCATCTGCATTACACATTAACCAAGCTTCCTCAAAGACGGGAGTGCCTGCTCCACCACAAAAACAAAGATCTTTGTTTTTCTTCTGACGCTAGCAATGCAACTTCTTAAAAGCATAGCGTTCCTTCCCAGCTTTGTAGGGGGTCGTGGTGACTTGCTTTGTACGTGCTTACCTGGACTATGTATCCTTGCTGAACTTTATGTAAAATATCAATGTGACATTTTCTTTTTCAATATGACATTTTGATGTAAGATCGTTTGTCTCAAAAATGTGTCTGACTGTGCCTTCTACTTCTAACAGGTGTAACAGCTCTCAGAGCTTTCTGAGAGTCTGTTTCCCTGGATTATAATCCTCAGTTTGGCTAGAATATAATCCCCCCTTTTTGTTGTTCTTCTTAGTTTGATTGTTAACTGAATTTTCACTGATATATATCACCTATGAAATCATCACTACAACCAATATAAAAAGATACCCACCACGTCAAAAAGCTTCCTCCCACCCCTTTGTAATCTCTCTCTCCCCTGCAGCGTCATTTCCATGTGGTAGACTGTTACTTTGGTGGTCCCCCAAACCTCCTTGTACTCATATACTTATGTAGCCCCCTCCCGTTATATCTGGCTGCCCGGTGATCTATTTTAAAAGATTGTGGTGAGGGTGATGCCATCCTAGTTTCGGGTCTAAGGCTTAGGAAGTACTAGCAGCTCATGCTTTTGTACTCTTGATATGTGTTTTCTTGGAACTTGACTGCCATGCCACAAGGAAGCTCAAGCAACCATATGGAGAGGACCTCTGGTCAATAGATAACCAGCCATCTGGGGCTTCCAAACATGCCAGTGTTTCAGCCCACATCACCTGAAACATGTTAGCTCAGTCATCCCACAGAATCCTGAGAAGTAGTAAATTATTGTAGTTTAAGCCACTAAATTTTGAAGTGGTTTGCTACACAATCATCAGTAAGTAAAATAGGTAGAGAATATAAGCAATTATTGTTAGGATAGGTTCCTATTCTTTGAGAATCCCATAAAATAGTACAAGAGAGGTGAGGCAGGATTTTTTTTTCAACTCCATGTCACGCTCCAGTTATTACCTAGCTATTGCCTCCTTTACAGCTGAACTTTTTGGCAAAGTGCTCATATTTACTGTTCATCCTTCCTCGCTTGGAGTTTACTCTTAGAATTGAGCCTCTGATGATATCACCCCTTGAAAATGCTCTCACTGGAGTCGCCAGTGAATTCCTTTTGCTTAACCAAGAGGAAGCTTTTCAGCCCTCATCTTATTTGACCTATTAGCTGCATTTCTCTCTGTTAGTCACTCCCTTTTTAACTTGCCTTTTCCCTGAATGCACTGGGTAAGACAGATATTGATTCAGCCACATTTAAGAGATCTAAAGAAATAGTTGCTTAGAAAGCATAGGATCTTATTTCACTTTCATGCCAACACTGGAGTTGGTATTTTGGCTCTGCTCTGTGACATTGTCAGAGGCCCAGGTTCTTTCTATCTTGTTGCTCCAACATTCCTAGATGTTCCACCTGTGTGCATCGCCCCAGATGGCTCTTCACCACAGCTTCATTCCACCACTGGGAAAAAAGGAAAATACATAGGGGAGGACACACCTCTTCCCTTTAAGAGAATAACCTGTAGTTGTCCACATCTCTTCTGTTCAGATACTGTTAGCCTGAACAGAGTCACATGTTCATATCTAGCTGCACTAGAGGCTGGGAAATACAGTCTTTAGCTGGGTAGCCATGTACCTGTTTAAAATTCTACCACCATGGAAAAGAGAATGAATGTTGGGGCAACTAGTCGTCTCTGCCACACCGACTTCTGTGACTACCATTTCTCATTCTGCTTTGTAAGCTTCTCTTCTTCAACCCCATCCTCAAATGCTGAGACCCCATAGGCCTTATCCCACCCTCTGCTTTTCTCACTCTACATATACTCCTTGATATTTAATAACCTAAAGGATGTCCCTAGTTTTACCCTCGTATGGCTGTCTTGAATCCCCCGCTCCTTTACCCACTGTTTCTAAGGAAAAGCAGATTTGTTTTGATATTAGCCATAGCTCATCTATAGATATAAGGTGTATGTGTGGAAGGAGAGAGAGGTTTGAAAGGCTTTCCAAACTTAGGAGGATGAATATTTTAAAAATATTTTTCCTGTTTTGTGTTATTAGACTTTTTTTTTTAACATAGAAAAGTATAAGAAGATTTCATGGAGAAAAGCCATAAGAAATCTGAATTCCCTGAAGACAGTTATATTATACAGCACTTTATAAATTCCTTTCTCTCATGTAATCTCCGTAACAAATCCATAAGGACAGTACTATCCACATTTTAAAGATGAAGGTGGTGCTCAGATGAGTGAGGTCACCTGCCTGAGTCGCAGAGCCAGCAACGTGAGCACATGTGTCAGGCGGGTCTGCACTGTTCTCCCACCTGGATGCTTTCTGGACATGGCTGATAGTGTTACCAGAAAGAATACTTGGGGCTAAACATTCATAAAGGGGTCTGGTTGCCTGGGGGTGGGGCATGCTCACATATGGTCAGGGTACAGGTTCAACTGTAGGTCTATGTAGGAGCAGGGAGAGTGGAGAAGGTTGATAAAGATTATCATTAAAACCCAAGTCCTAATTCTGGGAGGGGCCCACAATCAGAAACTTGGAGGGCAGGCAGATGTCAGGTCCTGCAAGGGGACCCCACCTGGGCAGCGTCGGTGTTACAGTCAAATGCTGATCTTCCTACTTGAGGCTGTCATCAGACTTTGCCCTAGCTGGGTGTTGGTGGCTGCACCCGGTTTAAGATCTCCTGGTGGTATCATTAATGGCTGGGCTTTGAAGGAAATTTCCTCTGCCAGTCGGAGCTTGTGCAGGTGAAAAGAAGGTACAGCTATTCCAGAGCATCCAGAGGCCTCCTGTGGTTCTGGGCATCACCGGGCCATCCTTCCACCTGTCTCTTGGACAGAGGAGGCAAGAGCAAACTGCAGGGAGGGTCTGTGGCATGTCTGGGGACTGGGAGGGAAGCAAATTCCTTCCTCACCATTTGTCCTAAGGTCGCACCTTCAGTGATCTCACCTACATTCCTGAGGTTGGGAATGGGGTGGGGAAGGGTCAAAGCAGTGCTCAGGGCATCCCATTCACCGTCTCCAAGAAACAGCATTTATAGAACAATCATGCCGGGGTTCCCTCCTCCGAGAGTAGCTGAGAGGCTTTGGGAAATCATTATCACGATCAATAAACATCACGCCTGCTTATTGTGCATCAATCAAAGGAGAAGGAGACGGAAAAAGAAGGCTAAAATTACCCATAATTTTACCACCAAGAGATAATAAATGTTACTATTTTAGTGTATGCCATCCAGACATCGAAGTATTTAGCAACATGATTTTTTTAAAGATGGGGTCATACCATATATACAACCAGATTTTTTGGCAACCAGAGTTTTTTTCACTCATTAATGTACTGTAAATGTCTGTGGCATTAAATACACCTCAGCAACATTATTTGCAAAGACCATCGTGGAATAGCATATGTGTGTACCGTAATATACTCAGCTAATCCTCCTTACTGACCATTTGGGTCATTTCAATTTGTTCTTTATAAATAATATTAGGATGAACACCCTTGTGATTTCCTCAGAATAAATTCCTTGATTTGGGCCCAAAAACATTTTGAAAGCTTTTAACGTATATTCTTCTCCAGGTATGGCATTTCATTAGTCTAATGTTCAATTTTTCCATAAACCTGATTCAAGTGAAAGCCCACAGTTGCTACCCATTTAACTGATTAGATTTTTAAATTTTATTGAGGTGTAATTACATACAATGAATGCCATCCTTTTTTGTAACATTTTTATTTTGTATTGGAGCATAGTTGATTAACAATATTGTGTTAGTTTCAGGTATAAAGCGAAGTGATTATTATATTGGGCTGGCCAAAAAGTTCGTTTGGTTTTAAGCAAAAATAAGAGACTCATTTTTCATTTTCACCAAGAACTTTATTGAACAACGTATTCATTAACCGAATGAACTTTCGGGCCAACCCAACACACATACATGTATCTATTATTTTTCAAATTCTTTTCCTATTTAGGTTATTACAGAATATTGAGCAAAGTTCCCTGTGCTACACAGTAGGTCCTTGTTGGTTATCTACTTTAAATATGGTAGCGTGTACACGTCAATCCCCAAATCCCAATCTATCCCTCCCCCCGACCCTTCCTCCCTGGTAACCATAAACTCATTTTCTAAGTCTATGAGTCTGTTTCTGTTTTGTAAATAAAGTTATTTCCATCCTTTTAAAGTGTACAATTGGATGACGTTTAACAGGAATCCACACCTGTGAAATCACCACAGCAATCGGCCACAGAACGTTTCCATCACCCACAAGTTTCCCAATGCCCATTCCAGTACTTTCCTCCCTCCACCCCTCAGCCAGCACTGCTGATCTGTTTTTTGTCACCATGCAGGCTAATTTACATTTTCTAGAATTCTATATAGATGGTATCATATAGTCTGTACTCTTTTGCTCTGGCTTCTCTGCATTAGCATAATGATTTTAGGGTATCAGGAGTCTGTTCCTCTTTATTGCTATATCCATTTCATAGATACGCCCTATTTTGTTTAGCCATTCACCCATTGATGGACATCAGAGTTGTTTCCAGTTTTTATTTCATGTGAATAAAGCTGCTCTGAGCATTTGTGTCCTAGTCTTTGTGTGGACATATGTTTTCATTTCACTTGTGTAAATAGCTAGGAATGGAATAACAAGGTCATACAGCAGCAGGTGAATACTGAATTATTAAAAATACTTATTTATTAAATTGACTTTATTTTTATAGCAGTTTTAGGTTCACAGCAGGAAGTACAGAGAGTTCCCATATATCCCCTACCTCCACACACGCACAGCCCCCTCATCATTAACATCCTGTGCCAGAGTAGTAGATTTGTTATAATTGATGAACCTACATTGACGTACCATTATCAACCAAAGTCCATAGTTAATACCAGGGTTTACTCTTGGTGTTGTACATTTTATGGATTTTGACAAATATATAATCATATGTATCTACCATTATAGCATCATACAGAATAATTTCGCTGCCCTAATACTCCTCTGGGCTTTGCAGATTCATCCCTCCCTCCCCACCAGCCCCTGGCAACCACTGATTTTTTTTTTTTTTTTTTTTTTCAGTATGTGGGTCTCTCACTGTTGTGGCCCCTCCTGTTGCGGAGCACAGGCTCCGGACGCGCAGGCCCAGCGGCCAGGGCTCACCGGCCCAGCCGCTCCGCGGTATGCAGGATCTTCCCGGACTGGGGCACGAACCCGCGTCCCCTGCATCGGCAGGCAGACTCTCAACCACTGCGCCACCAGGGAAGCCCTCTGCCCAGTTTTTAATCAGGTTGTTTGTTTTCTTATTTGTGAGTTTTAAGGGTTCTTCGTGTACTCTGACTCATAGTCCTTTATCAAATGTCTTTTGCAATTTTCTCCCAGTTCTGTGGCTTGTCTTCTCAACCTCGTAACAGTGTCTTTTGCAGAACATAAGGTTTCAATTTTAATGAAGTCCAGCTTACCAATTATTTCTATCATGGATTGTGCTTTTGGTATATTAAAAAGTCATTGCCATGCCCCAAGACATCGAGTTTTTTCTCCTGTGTTAATTTTAGGAGTTTCGTAGGTTTGCATTTTATGTTTAGGTCTATGAACCATTTTGAGTTAACTTTGGTGAAAGGTATAAGCTCTCTGTCTAGATTCATTTTTTTGCATGTGGATGTCCAGTTGTTTCAGTGCCTTTTATTGAAGACTATCTTTTCCACATTGTATTGTGTCTCTTTCTGAGCTTTCTATTCTGTTCCATTGATCTATTTGTCTATTCTTTCACCAAAACACTCTGTCTTCATTACCACAGTGTTATAGTAAGTCAAAGTCAAGTAGTGTCAATCCTCTGGCTTTACTCTTCTCCTTTAATACAGTGTTGGCTATTCTGGGTCTTTCAGCTCTTCATACAAACTTTAGAATCAGTTTGTTAACATTTACAAAATTAACTTGCTGGTGAATGCATTTGGTGTCACTGAACTGTACCTTTAAAAATGGTTAAAATGGTAGATTTTATGTTATGTATATTTTACCACAACAAAATAAATAAATAAGAAATGAAGGAAGAAACAAAGAGAGGGTACAGGGGAGGAAAAAGTTTTCTTTACCTTCTTAGGGTCTCTTGACATTTTAGGGTCTGAAAATTAAAC